>NW_022280032.1:10276915-10580433 GCF_004355925.1 Anarrhichthys ocellatus | reverse complement strand
TCCTCCACTCAGCTTCACTCCCCCTCCCTGTGCTTCTTTCTTCCTTATTCTTTCTCCCCCACGTCTGTCTCCCTCCCTCCCTCTCTCATAACAGCTTTTCTCTCCTTTCTTTCTCCTTCTTTTTTCTTTTGTCACTCATTTTTTTTTTTCTTCTTCTGAATTTCTCAGACAGTATACTTCAGGCTGTCTCAATAGTTAATTAGTTTGAATCTAGAAATAATGACAGCAAACTACATGGTCTCTGGAAAGTTTATATTTTAGCATTTCTCAGACATTATCTGTCTGACTGGTTTGCTGCTGACAGATGCACCTCCACCCATACTCTCTCTGAGTGTTTGTGCGTGTTGTGAAAGTGTGTACGTGCCTCTATGTGTGCCTGCATACACACACGTATAGATTGATGTTTGTGCGTGTGTAAATTCACATATATCTGTGTGAGAGAAACAACTGATTCGATTTTATAACTGTTTGTACGTTTGAGCACACACTCGTAAAAGAAAAGGAAATGCAAAGTATTAAGTGTGATCAAGAAAAGATAGAGCTTGTGTCTCTGTGTGCCTTCAAGAGAAATGTGTGTTGAAGGGTCATGCTGAATTGTATGTAGTGAGAAAGGGAGATAAGATGTGTATTTGTGTGTGTGTGTGTGTGTGTGTGTGTGTGTGTGTGTGTGTGTGTGTGTGTGTGTGTGTGTGTGCGTGCGTGCATGTGTGTGTTTGTAAGAGAAAAGAGGAGAGAAAGAGAAGTGAGATGGGAAGGAGAGGGTGGGAGGAAGAGAAAGAAATGGGGTGATGCTGTGTGTGTCTCTCTCTGTCTGTCTGTGTGTGTGTGTGTGCGTGCATGCGTGCATGAGTGTGTGTGTGTGTGTGTGTGTGGTGGGGGGGGGGGGGGGGGGGGGGGGGGGGGGCGGGTGGTGATAACGAGAGGGGGGGGGGGGGGTGGGGGGGGGGGGGGCTAGGCACAGTCAGTTCTGATAACAGCAACAGTAGGAGGAGGATGAGCCGTGGGACCGCCCCACTCTCCCACAGATATAAATAGGAGGTGGATTTTTTTACTCCACTCATTTCTCCTGAAGGATGAGATCCCTGAAACACCTCAAACATCACTCCAGGAACAATGTGGTGAGTTTGTAACCCAAAGATGGAGAAAGATGTGTTGCTGCTTAGGGTTAGGAGGGGGGCTGGTGGTTACTTGTTTGGCAGTTTGTTAGTGAGGTATTTACACTCTTGTCTGTGAGGGGAAGCGAAATTACTTTTTACATTCATATGAGTCGCAGTGAGAACATCTTTTCAAAAAAAGATACGAGTTGTGTTTCTATCTCTGCCGCACGTTTTCTGCTGCTGCTCTAATTGTTTGTCCTTAGGTGTCTCTTAGATGCAACTTTAAATGTGAAAGTACGTACTCTTGCAATTACTACCCTACCTTCTCTTTCTCCTTGTCATTTGTCTTTTTCTCTTTCATTTTGTCAGCCTTTCATTTTGCTGTGTTTTTTCTTCTTTCTCCGGCTCCCCCTCCTTCCCTCCCTCACTCCTTCCCCTCTCTCTCTCTCTCACTCACTCACTCTGTCTTTCTGTCTCTCTCCGCCCCCCCCCCCCCCACACCCCCCTCGCACACCCCCTCCCTCTCCTTTTCCTTTCTCTCTTCCCTCCTCTCACATGCTCACTCAATCTCTCCTTCCCCTTCCCTCCCCTCCCTCTCCTCCCCTCTTTCTTTATCTTTCAGCCCCTCCATCTCATTTCTCTCTCTGTCTCCCTCCCTCCACTCCTCCCCCGCCCACAGCTCTTTCTCCTTCTCTCCATACCTCCCTCCCTCCCTCTCTTTTCTCTCACACACACACATGCTTTCAAATACACATCCAGTCTCTTTCCTTTTCTTTCTCACAAACACACAGTCTGTCTCTGTCTGACTACTTTAAAAGCAGTAATTATAAATGACGTGGTTATCAGGGCATCCAGGTCTACTCCCCTCTCCCAACACACACACACTCACACACACATAGATACACACACACACACACACACACCTTTATTCCTGCTCTATCTCCTCTTCCTTTCTCCATCCACTCTTTTCTTTTCTCTTAGTATTGCGTCAAGAAAGGAAGCAGCTCTTGCATGGTGCGTATGGCACAGAGTGAAGACTAGTGTCTAGTCTGAAAGAAAGTAGGGGTCAGATCTATGCTGAGGAATAACCTGAAACCATTGGCCGACAATACTCGCTTCTCCTTTACCACAGATAGCCAGTTTGGTTTGTACCACAATTTCTTCCTCACAGTTCCGCTTTTACAGGCAGCGGGGTAAACATGTGCGTGTGGGTCTGAAACACTTCTGAACCATACCATTATGTTAGCGAGTCTTATGCATCGGTCTGGAATACAGAATGAGCTCGAAGCTCAATCGAATGTCTGTTATGGATATGAGACTGCCTGGTGGCATATATCATCTTGTTAAGGAAGCCCAGTGTGGCAGGCATTATGAAGTCGGCTACGGCAAGTGTAGAGCCGAGGCGCTCTGGTCCCCATGAATGAGACGGATAGGACCAGCGATGAGCTGACTTCGGTCAGCCAGGCTGCCCCGGGACCCCACAGGAAGTGCTGAGGACAGTCCACGGAAGTCAACTTCCTGGCTGGACCTGCATCCCTTGTTGTGTTCTTTATTATTCTAAAGCCTGTCAAGGAAGGAAACGGGGTGCTAACACAGATCTGCCTTATCTCCTCGATCGAATGTTATGTGGATTCCAAGCAAAGAAACAAGGAACAGTATGAATGCAGCTTTCACAGTGTAACCCTGAAAAACATTGTCTTAATACTCTGCTGGAGTCCTGGGAGGGCAAGATAGTGTTGCTTCTGGTGACAGTTTGGATTCTTAAAAACTAAATCATATCATTTTAATATTCTGGCAACAAAAAACCTTATTTTTGTACTTATAGTAAGGTTTCCAATATCATGAGGCTACAATGGGGAAATGGGGTTATATGAGGAAACATTGTGTAAGGCAGGGTTTGTAATAACGGAGTCATAAAGAAAACACACAGGGAGATATTATTTCTTCAAGTTCATTTTTTAAAAACTTGTATGTTTCTTCCAGGAGGAGGAGAGTAGCCGCTTTGTGCGGACCTACCCAAAGATGACAGAGGGCCACATGGATGTGGGCACGCAGACGGAGCCCGTGGTGGTACTATCTCTGGCTCAGGCTGCCGTTCTTGGCCTCATCTCCCAGAATGAAATCTTTGGGGCCACCATTGCTCCTAATGGCTTTTACACTGGGGAGCCCAGAGAGTGTGCCCCTCCTCCACCTGAGTCAATGGAGTATGAGTATGCAGATCAGCTAATAGGAGCCAATGGGGACTACCTGGCTGAGCCTGCTGGCGAGACGGAGCCCCAGCCCCACTGCAGTGAGAGAAGAAGGCCCGGGCCCCGCGGGAGGACCAAGAGGCCCAGGAGTGAGGAGGGTCACCCACACAAAGTAACAAGTCCACAGGCTCAGGTCAAAGGTGAACGGCTTGAGTCTGATACCCCTCCTTCCTGCATTCACATTAACAGCCGGCGAAATCCCGGCAAGTCCAAGGATCCAGTCAGCCAACAGGGAACTCTGAAAGAGGAGCAAGCCTGCGGAGACTGTCTCTCATGTGCGAGAGAGACACCCAGGCCGCAAACAGACGGACAGCCAGAACAGGAAGGAGAAGAAAACACTGGCAAAGAAAGACAGAAGAAGGAAGAAGATTTGGTGGTGGAGGAGGAAGAATTGGAGGAGGCACTGAACCTCAAGACAAGCGGGGACACTGGCAGTCCTCTGGAGAGCCGCTTTTATGAGTCCAATGAGGTGGCCTACGAGTCCGCTGACATGGCCCTGCCGGGAGAGTATGAGGAGAATGGCCAGGCCATGCTGTGGTCAGACCCAGAGGGCCTTGCCAGGCGAATGCAGATCGACCGGCTGGACATCAACGTACAGATCGACGAGTCTTACTGCGTCGATGTGGGAGAAGGTCTGAAACGCTGGAAGTGCCGCATGTGTGAAAAGTCGTACACGTCCAAATATAACCTCGTCACTCATATTCTGGGCCACAACGGAATTAAACCCCATGAATGTCTACACTGTGGAAAGCTCTTTAAGCAGCCGAGCCACCTCCAGACTCACCTGCTCACCCACCAGGGAACCAGACCTCACAAGTGCACAGTTTGTGAGAAGGCCTTCACGCAGACCAGCCACCTGAAGAGGCACATGCTGCAGCATTCGGACGTCAAGCCCTATAGCTGCCGCTTCTGTGGCCGCGGCTTCGCCTACCCCAGCGAGCTGAGGACCCACGAGAACAAACACGAGAACGGTCAGTGCCATGTCTGCACCCAGTGCGGTCTTGAGTTCCCAACCTACGCGCACCTGAAGCGCCACCTGGCCAGCCACCAGGGCCCGACCACATACCAGTGCACAGAGTGCAACAAGTCCTTTGCTTACCGCAGCCAGCTGCAGAACCACTTGATGAAGCATCAGAACGTGCGGCCTTACGTTTGCCCTGAGTGCGGCATGGAGTTCGTCCAGATCCATCACCTCCGACAACACGCTCTCACCCACAAGGTACTGGCACCGCACACCCTCGCATTTAAGGTAGTAAAACCCAGACGTTGGGCCTTCGTCAACCAGTTTATGTGTTCAACACAAAAACCCAAATAGGTACATACTCACTCTATATTTAAAATGTCATTATCAAGATAAAAAACATATAAGTTTTAATTATTTTAGCATCACTCCTTCAGAGTCCTCTGTATGAATCCTCATAGGAAAATGGGAGGATATTGCACACTTGCACCACAGTCTTTCCTCCAAAACCAGTTGCTTTGTAAACATAGCCTTCAAAGGCCTTGAGTTTTTTTTGTTTGGCTCAACCCCCCACTTGCATGTGTTTTGTGTTGTGTGTCATTCGCAGAGCTACTTCCCTTTGTGTCTGATAAATCACCCTGGTCTTTCTCTCCATTTCATTATATAGGAAAACAAATATTTATTTTCATGGCATTTGGTTTTGTTAAATATTAAAATTAAAGTCAAATATATGTTGAAACAAGAAAAAAAGTTAAATCTCTTCATTGTTTGGCTGTTTCCACTCTACTTAGCGGGAGGGCTAATGTTACCTACATGTGTTGGATCAAAAGCCAGAATGCAAATGCTCCTTGTGTGTTTTCCCTCTGTGACTCATTATTTATTTTCCTCTAAACCATATATTAAGCCAAATTAATTAAGAGGCCCAAACACTCTTTGTTTCTGCAGGGTATGAAAGAATTCAAGTGTGACGTCTGTGCCAGAGAGTTCACCCTGTCTGCCAACCTGAAGAGACACATGTTGATCCATGCCAGTGTGAGGCCGTTCCAGTGCCACGTCTGTTTCAAGACATTCGTCCAGAAGCAGACCCTTAAAACGCACATGATCGTCCACCTGCCGGTCAAGCCTTTCAAATGCAAGGTGAGTGAAGCCAGTGGAGTTGTACTTCGAGATCACTGGGTCCCACTGCGATTGAGCCGGGAGGGGTCCTGACTATCGCACTCTTTTGTCTCTCAGGTGTGCGGAAAGTCATTTAACAGAATGTACAACCTCCTCGGCCACATGCACCTCCACGCCGGCAGCAAGCCCTTCAAGTGCCCATACTGCAGCAGCAAGTTCAACCTGAAGGGGAATCTCAGCCGACACATGAAAGTCAAACACGGCATCATGGACACCTCAATAGAGGGACATGGTGAGTACCTCCATTGATCATCAATATATTACACTCTCTGCGATGAAACAGATGAAACTCCTTGATGATATTCGATGATGGGTTGTGTGTGGCACATTTCCTTGTGAGGCTGCTCGGTGGGCTTCATGTCACATTATTGTCACTCAGTCTGCCCCCAATGCACTTTGACTCAGCATGCACTGTAATCGAGTGGCCAAGTGTTTTGATGTTTCTCTGTCACTCCCTCCCCGTGTGATTAGTAAATATAGCAGTGCCTGGATTAGACATGCTTGTCTCTATCAGTAGAGGCTGATACAGAGGCAGAGGGGGCATGTGTCTTTGGGAAGAGTATGTGTGTGTTGTTGAGGACAGAGTGGGATGATTTTTGTGTATTTGCTTCCTTCATCAGGACCCCCCAAAGACACAGAAGGCCAGGAGGACTACGAAGAGGAGAGCTTTGAATTCAGCGAGCGAGAAAACCGAGCTAACAACAACAACACACCAGACATTGCTAAACTATCTCAAATGGAGTATTACAGCACCTATGGGAAGGGCACAGGGCGCTTCAGTACTGCATGAACTATTGAAATGACCCCAAATTGAATATAAGTGAACTAATGAAAACAGGATTGCTTTTTTGCTTTTAAAGGCATCGTGCTTGGGTTGTTCTTCAAGTGTGTGAAGAAACCCAGCAAACTGCACATTCATATGCACTGGAATCACTCGTAATGCTACGAAATTTGGAAATATATACTTTTTACCTGATTACATATTTTTCATCTCTAAAACACAGCAAATCTACTGAATACATATATTATATTTGAGAAAAGTGGACTGCCTAAAACAGGACCATTTAGGTAAAGTGAATAGATATATATACGCAAATACATCGATGTTGTCAGTCGCTTAAAAACAGGAACATCATCCGAGCCGAATTTAAAAAGCACATTTTTAGCTACAAACTTTAAAGCATATGACGTTAAACTGCACTTACTCATTCAGACCATCCTGGTCTCTCTCAAGGCTGCCGGGGTAAACTAATGTGAAGAGTTAAAGGGAAGAAGTCATTTCACAAGCCAAAGCTGATCAAGTTGTAAAGGTTAATGATTCACTTTGATCTTTACTGTGATAAATTCAATTTGAGGTCTGCAAAATGAGTTATGTTCAATTGGATTTGCGATCTGTGTTTAATTGTATATTATTGTACAGAATGTATCAGTCCTCTCGTATGGTGGCTGGTACTGTAATCAGTGCGTTGCACTGAGGACCACTGTGTCTACTTTTTAGGTTTTTCATTAACAAGCATCACCCTGTATTGATCTCTAGTCTATGAATGTAATTGTTTCTGTGGAATGTTTAAAGACTCTAATCAAAACATACGTTTTAAATGGTAGGACCCCTTTACCAAAGAATTAGATCAAATCTTGCAGCTACGGGGACTGTAAGTCTCTTTTCCTTGCTGTTGTGTTGAGCTGGGACATTAGATTTCTTGGGGTCCAATCGCAGACCTCATGAAATTACATTCAGGCCCCCCCCCCCCACCCATCTGTAGATCTTCTCTAAAGATTACCACAGAGAACAGACTGTGGCACAGCTTCTCTTTCAACCAGTCTCACCGTTTCTCTCCATCCAGGCCTTCACGAGACTGCAGCATTTTTCAGAGGCAATGCAGACCCTGCATTCATATTGCAGTTCTGTTTTTGTTTTTTTTATGGATGAATCTCAACAAGAAGTGTCCCAAAAAAAACTCAAGACACAAATATTAAGTGCCCCAGTGTGTCTGCAAGAGCATGCCATCCATCATGCTGCACACTGGTCCCGAGTGATGAACGACAACCTCCCGACATGTGACAGGGCCGCGGACCTTGTGGAAAATGATTTGGGAAATGCTCAATATATTCAGTTTCCCAGTGCTTAGCTTTTCAAACTTGTAACCTGCAAAAGAAGTTATCCATTTGCGATGTTGATAGAGCGCATTTAAAATACAAAATGCTCAATTTTGTGAGTTTTTCCAGCTTCTGTGTTCATTCCATCACGTGATGAGTGATGATTCAAAAAGGGGAAGATGTTCCGCTTATATGGAATTCTGTATTAGACATTAGTGTGGAGATAATGTTGATAGATATGTACGTACAATGTTGTGTACCAGACTGTAAAATAATAAATTTATTTACCTTTAAAATGGCCGACCTTTATTTGCTTTGAAACAACAAAAACTACCAATAGTGGGTCAAAGAGTATTTATTGGCAAACATGTTTGACAGATGCTTCAGTCCTGCCCAAGGCATTACACAGTATTGACTTATTATTACAGTACTTCACATTACAAAAATAAAACCTTGCAAATATTGGGACAGGTATGGGGAGACATCAGGTGGAAGCACAGCTCTTAACTATTTAATAATAACCTAATTGAACAATACATAATCCTATTACAGTACTTTATTTTCTCCTTCAGACAGAATACAAGTGAATTTATTGACCTTTTAAGTTAAAAATGAGGTACAAAAACAGATGAGTGACATTTCCATCTCCGGGCTAACTATATTCTTTCAAGTCTTTTACTTGCCGAGGGCTTTATCCAGATTTGTCTTGATGGTGTCGAGGAAGTCTGTGGTATTGACGTAGTGCTCGTTCAGCTTGACACTGAGAAGACAAGACGGATCAGAACATTCAGTACAATACATTACGGAAGAAAGAGAATACTGTAGCAATACAATCAAAATCCCATCGATATGTCAGCATTATGATCACTAGTTTTACCTAAATTAGGATAGGCATTGGATGTTATGAGCAACTTTTGTTGACTTGGTGCTACACCCGCCTGTATTCATACTCGTCTCTAGTTTAGTGAGAGTAGTGTCTTTAGTGACCAAAAAACAAACAAACAAGCAATCATTGACAGATGTGTGAGCTGCAATGCCTCATGGATGAAAATGCTTGAAAGAAAAAGTCAAGATGCGCTGAAGCTAGCAGGTGAGCCGAAGCAACTAACGGCTAATGTAGAGCAGATACCGATCATGTGCACAATACCTCCACCGGGACTACACAACCAACAAGTGAGGGCTTGATAAAACATTTTCATCTGTACCTGGATCTCGATGGACAATCCTGCAATATGTGTGTTCTTCTTCGGTATTCAGAAACGCACTCTTAATGAATATTTCACCACGTTGAGAATCCTTTAAAAATCGCCTGGATCCACATTTTGATCAGCACTGAGATGAATACATTTTTCTTACACGAAATAAATCTCCACCAAACTTCATTGAAATTGTTTACGTTTTTAAGATATCCTGCTAACAAACAAACAGCAATGAAAACACTTCTTTGAGAGGTAAAACAAACTCCCTAAACCGTACACCCTGTTGTCTACAGGAGACCATCCTGGCTTAAACTCCTGTCTGCTAAAAACAAGATGGGGGCATGTTTGGGACGAGGTTTCGAGTTCCCAACCCGTATCACATGACGGCAGGTCAGAATCAGGACAAATAACACACATGTTTTATGTCAGGGTGTTTCACACTGATGGTTTAATCAAAGGGAATATTTACTTTCAAAGTTAAAAGAAGTGAATCTGCCGGTGAAAGCACCAAACATTCATTTTTGGATCATTCATTACAGGTTTAAATTAGGGCTGCAGCTTATTTGTGTATGATTGATGAATCTACAGATTATGTTCTCAAAATGTTTGGTGGATAAAATAAAATATCAGAAAATTAAGGAAGAATTTAGGGGAAAAAACTTCAGATAGCTTATTTTGTCTGACTTAAGGTATTACAATTAAAATGATATAGAACTGAGGAAACTTGGATGCTTGATATGTTTTGTTTTTTTCAAAAATACTTAAATGACTGATACATGTCCTTTGCAATCAGGAATAATAATAATAATAATAATAATAATAATAATAGCACTCATTGCTTTTATTCTACATGTTTTAGACTGAAATCCTGAAGAAAAACGAACTCTGGAGACAAAACTAAACTAGCATCAAACACTAGGTACATTTAATAAAACGGATATCAAGTGTACTATCATTATCTTCGTGAGTAATACATGTTTTTACGTCGTTGTTGAGTTAGCTTTGGCCACTCTCTTTAACATAAGCTTTAACTTACTTGGACAGGCCGTGGATGCAGCCAGCGAGGTCCTTGGTCATCGTACCGCTCTCAACAGTCTCGACACACACCCTCTCCAGAGTCTGGGAGAACCTGCACATAAACAGAGACATTTAGAAAACGCCCGTTTCATCCCAGGGTCAGTACGTTTCTTCCTAATACGACATCTCTTACTTGATGAGGTCTGGGTTGCCGTCAAGTTTGCCACGATGCTCCAGGCCTCTCGTCCAGGCAAAAATACTGGCAATGGGGTTGGTGCTGGTCGGCCTTCCCTGAAAGTAGAGTTGAGGATAATGTCACCGTTTTCAACTTCTTCAAAGAACTGGAATGTTGTTTTTAATCATCATGAACGTAAAGCATAATGCATTTACTTTGTTTGGGCATCTAAGAATACTTCTCATTCTCAATGTCCCCCACATGATGGCAGTATAACCCCACAGATCACACACTCGGTTTGTAAGGCCATAGTTTGGCTTCACACATTCTCCGTTTCATTGCTCCGTGTAAATGCGTTGCAATACAGAGCCATTAGATTGACAAAGATGGGTGGTAACCTTCTGGTGCTCGCGGTAGTGCCTGGTCACAGTGCCGTGGGCGGCTTCAGCCTCGATGGTCTTGCCGTCGGGGCACACGAGAACTGACGTCATCAATCCGAGAGAGCCAAAGCCTAAAAACAGGAAACACGAACAGACGGGCATCTCAAATGCTAATACGTTTCAGTATTTTGCAACAGCAAATTTTCCCCACGGAGCAGTAGTCATGTTTCTTTACAAGTCTCTCACCCTGTGCGAGGATATCGGACTGAACGTCTCCGTCGTAGTTCTTGCAAGCCCACACAAAGGCTCCAGAAGACTTGAGCACTTGGGCGACCATATCATCAATGAGCCTGTGCTCATACCAGATCTTCAGCTTGTCAAACTCAGGCTTGTAGTTCCTGTAGGAATCAAAAACAACATATTCAACTAAAGGGACTTCTTGCTCTTATACCTCGATCAACAAAATGTCTTTTAGTCTTGTATTTTGATCCGTTTTATTTTAGCAATGACGTAGAGCACGCATTTAACAAAAACTGTTTATTTGTGCATGATACTTTCATGAAAGACAGAAAACACTCACTTTTCAAAGATCTCCTGGAAGATGTCTTTAAATCGGCCATCGTAGGCTTTAAGAATGGTGTTCTTTGTGCTCAAGTACAGGGGCCACTTCTTGCCAATAGCGTACTGGAAGCAGCTGTGGGCAAAGCCTGTGATAGACTGTTGGGGGGGGGGGGGACACAAACAGTTCACCACTGCTGTAGCCTTTTATCAGCAGTACAGGGGCTAACAACCTTCCCCTTGACACGTTGAAAGTCATCTACTATGACCTATGTTGTGAAATCAAACAGACCCGTTCTGATGAAGGCAAACAAAACAGTTGCGAAGCAGGTTGGAAAGAGGTCGAAACGACTTCTGTATCAATTCAACAAAAAAAGCCTTACAGCAGTTCTCTTAAAGCGTGAACTCAAAGGCATAAGTACTAACAAGATGAAATAGGTAGAGTCTGGGACTACTGGGACTAGTTTGGGACTAAAGTTTATATTATTTTGTATTGCTAAAATAATATTTAAAACACAAAGAAAGGGTTCAACACATTTTCTGAAGCTTTTATCTACAACGTCTCAATCTACATCTTACTCAGGTATGCAGGATAATTTATCTTTCATCCAGAGAGAGGCTTTTAGGAAACAATCGTCTCTCACGAGTTTTGTAAAAGACAGAAAGAAATCTTGTGTGTTAAAATGAGAAAAACATAAAACTATGTTATTTCTTACCGTCAACAATTCCCATTAAAAAGACCAAAAACAAAGATTAATCGATGCCACTAACGAGCATTTTCTGTGGAGCCAAAGCCTGATATTTATTATTCCTCTGTGCCGTAGATCTGGGTTTCATAGATGCAATGGGTTAGTTGTTAGTTGTTTTAAATGGGATTTGTTGACAGTAAAGCAGCCTCATCTATTAATCACACACTCACCTCGTCGGTGTTGTACATGCCCATTCCACAGCCACCGGCAGGAAAGTCATAGACCTCCCACTCCTTTCCTGCACTACCATCAGCGGGTGAGAAGATCATCTTGAATTTTCCGGGCTGGTCCACAACAAAGTCTGTTGCTCTGTACTGTAGAGCAAACACAGTACATTTTATTAACATTTATATATAAATTCTGAATTTATAAACGTTACATACGCACAAAACAGCGGCTGAAAGAGGCTTGTGTCACCTCCCTCGCAAAAGGTGGGATCTATAAAGACAAGCTTGAAGGGACAAAGTACGCACTTTAGTTTTTATAGTGGTTTGAGTGTAAAATCGCAGCAGTGACCACAACTTTATTTATTAATTTATCTGTTCAATCAGTCTGATTGCCGTAAAATTACATATTACGGTGACACTCGTAACGGTCGCTGCTGGAGGACTACATGGATGGAGGGATTAGGAGGAAATAAGTGTTCATGGATCACCTCACCCACGAGCACCTCGATTTCCGTGTCCGAAAAATGTATTTCTAGGCCTAAACATTCATGAGGCGCTTTGCATTGACCATGTATAATTGAATGTGGGCGTGTAGGGGGCGGGATATGAGGCTGATCCACGTGTTCACATTTCCAAGTTGATTTGGGATTTACAAAAAGGAATTTGCGCACATACGCATGATTTTATATGTCAGATTATTTTCGGCGTGCATTTTCATACACACGAATGAATAAATGCGACCCCTTGGTTGGTTGTTACTTTGGTCTCGAGAGGCAAGAGGAATATAACTGTAAAGTGAATTGCTCTACTGTCGTCAGCATTTAGAGGAGACTCACCTGATCGCCGAAGGCGTGTCTGCCGATGGTGATGGGTTGCGTCCAGCCTCCAACAAGCTTGGGAATGTTCTTGCAGATGATTGGCTCACGGAAGACGGTGCCGCCCAGGATGTTTCTGATGGTACCGTTGGGGCTCTTCCACATCTTCTTCAGGCTGAACTCTGAATGTGAAAAATATAAATTACTGTTAGAACAGGATGTGTAGGATGAAGGAGGAGGTTAAACGCGCTTCAGCCGCCTCACAGGGAACACAAGGCCTGACCGGTGCTCTCAGATCAGGGAACAGTCCACAAGGCAATGATCTTTGTTCGAAGAGTAACATTTGTTCTTATAAAGTTTGCTTATAAACTTATTTTGTGATAGTCTACGTTTCTTAACCAACTCAAGCTTTTCGTCCATAGTCAAGTCACTTATATATTTGTGTTATAAGTATTATAAGTATCTATGTGTGGAGGCAACTAAATACTTGTTACAGACCTTCCACTCTCTCTTCGTCGGGTGTGATGGTGGCACATTTAACCGCCACGTTGTACTTCAAAGTGGCGAGGGCAGAGTCAATAGTGACCTGGTCATCAGTCTGGTCACGATACGGCAGACCCAGGTCATAATACTTCAGCTCAACATCCACATTGTTCAGGATGAGCTAAAAGACATAACAAAAATACACACTTATGACATCTACACGGTAGACTGAAGTAGTGTAAAGTGGAAAGTGAAAGTATAAAAATCCCAAAATGTGTAGGAATACGTGATCGATGTATCGTAAGAAGGTATTTGCATGACGATTTAGATTTATGAATTACACATCCCCGTTTCCTTCCTGAGCCAATGCACCATCTGCTCTCTCTCCGGAGGCAGGCAGCCAGTGACTGAATGAAACCTCAGTGAAGCCCCTCCCCCGACATCATACATACATAATCCTCCATAAACCTCCCCTCACTTCCACGTGTCAGTCTGCAATATAAAAATAGGCAAGTCAGACAGCGGGGGCACGTCGTCCTCTGAGACTCACACCAGGGTTTGTGCGTTTACCCTTCCGCCTCTGGACGCCAGTTAATCACCTTCTCTTTGATGAACTCCCAGATGATCCTGGTCATCTCATCTCCGTCCATCTCCACCACCGGCTGGGCCACTTTGATGCGTTTGTCGGCATCTGTCAATCAAAAACACACACAAGCAAATCCAGCTTTTCATTCAAAACAAATTTCTATTGTTTTTTAAGGGTCAAAGACTGCTGAGTAACAATCATAAACACAGGAAAACTAGTGACTGGACAAAAAGAGAGAGATCTATCTGCAGAGGACAGACACCAGTTGTTTCCTTTACGTTTGCCTGATAAAAACTGTGCCTCAGGAATCAGCGTTGCAACCATTAATGGCCGAAACCCAAGGCCCAAAAATCAGTATTTGGACATAAAAACTTGGATCGGTGCACCCGTGTACTGAATAGGTTCATAGAGTAATATCAAAGTACAACACATTTTAGTTTGCGTTCTAAAATACCAATTTAACTCTAATATACAGTACGCAGCTTCTCTAACAGTAAAGGAAACAAACACTTTGGAACCTGAATGAAAGTTGATGTTTTTAAAAACTTCAATATCCCAAAGTGTTTTAATTTTCACGCCAACAATGACTTGAGAGAGGGGTCTCTTAACTCCTCTGCCTCCCAGTTAGTCAGCTTAACGTAGATTAGTACCTCTAATCATATCTCCTCTCATCAGACTCAGTGTGGGAGAGTTTGAGTGAATAGAAGAGTCCAGGAGGAGCTGCAGAGGATCAGGTGATTTTCAGATTTCCCAGCCAAGTTAATGCTCCCCCACTGCGACCCAAAGCCTTCCCAGAATAATGCAAGTAAACATAAGGAGCCTGCTGGACTAGTTACACAACCAACATTTCCTTATGTTAAATGTAATAAAACAGCAAACATCCACTTGGGTTTGTGGAGACATTTGACCTAGTTGGGATTATGAAGCCAGGGCAACACCTGTCAAAACAGCCTCTGCTCCGATCCCATGCTCCAAACATAACACATGATACATGACGCCGAAAATAACCTCATTGAAAGGAGTTTATAACCTCTATGTTACAGTTATATTACTCAAAAGCATGAAGCAGGCAGAAAGAAATAAAAGCATGAGTTCAGTGTTACTGGTTCGTTTTTGTGCCAGTTTGGTGAACTGAATATTTTTGGGGTTTTGTAGTGTTGGCTGGACAAACAAGCAATTTTTTTGCAATATATTGTAACTGTGAGCTTTAGAAAATGTTGATCCACATTTCTCACCATTTTATAAACCAAGTGATTAACCAATAAAGTGACTAAGCAATAGTGTAAATAATGCACTGTTCATAAAGAAAGGTTGGCAGTGGAAATATTAAGTTGTGTGTAATCATCAGGAAAAATCAAACAGCTCATGAGCAGAGAAGGTGAACTGGATTTTGGTAATTTAATAATAGACTTTGTCAGTACAGTTTCTGCCGCAGTGCATCATGGGTGCAGCTACTGTTACTGGCATCATTTCGGACTCGTCCACCCTAGATCTGCTATAGCAGGGCTCTACTATCACAGTGCGGGGGGAGGGGAGCTGAGTGGGTTATGTAACTTCTGTATGCATCACAAGCTGGATGCTGAAGGGTGGGCTGAATGAAAGTAATGTGGGCCCGCCTGCCACATCATTCCCACATGCATCGGAGATAAGTCTGCTCACAATCTCTCTCTCTCGCCACCGGTAGCTTCAGACGAAGCCGGTCAGTAGCAGAAATACACAACTAACCATCAAATGGGAGAATTGCACTCGACAGCTTACTTTAAAGCATAGCATGTTGATAAGAGCTGCTCTCGGGCTGGGAAGTATATCCATATTATATTAATGTCAGGATGAGAGAACAGATGGTGTCTTAGATTTTGGCATACGAGTTGTCTTCTCCTGAAATAACATGACAGTTCTAGCTGTTGCATTGTTTGCCTTTACTGACTGAGTCATTACAGTCACATTACTGATCAATAGTTATCAAAAATCTCATAAATATTTTGTGAGAGCACCAATGGTCAACCCTATAGCGAGGTGTTCGATTTAATAATATCATGATATTCTCAATACTGCTCAGTCCTAGCTGTGTCTATTCAAAACAAAATACTAAACACAAAAAGGCAAACTCAGCATTTATAAACTTACAGTCTACACTTTGGAGCCATTCAAAATGTGTTGATACTGGTACAAATAAACTACCTTGTTCTCTGCACTGACACCAAAAAAATATATCTTACTTTGAGTATGATATTCACATTGTCATACTTCTCCAAAGCATCAGTACTGTTTGCTGTTTTGACTCCTCCAACTGTGAAAGAATTTGCCTAAAACAGTGTAAAAATTGATTTTAAAGCAGAACATATCTTATGAAAGCATAAGTAAACAAGAATGTGGCCTAGCATTCAGTGCCAACTTTGAGTATTACGTTTTAAATACCCTGTAGCACACAGTGTTTACATATAAGTTGAGAACTGTGAGTTTGGATAATGAGATCATGTGCTCAACATTATGTAATATACATTAAGGGCAAGCAGCCAAAGACCGTGTACTTGACAGATTGACAGCAATAACCTTCGTCTACGTAGCTTCTGTGGTTGACTTTCAACAGGAGGCGATCCTTGAACCCATTCAGTTTAATCTTATACCGAGGAAAGGCATTCAGACGGTAAAACCAAGCTGCAGGTAAGACTTTTGTGAGGTTGGTTAATTAACTCTTAAACCGGACTGAGAGAAAAAGTAGAAGCTCAAATGCAAGGTTTCAAAGTTTACACCGTTTCTTGGTAAAATCGAGAAACAGCATGTTGTCCAATTTTATGAGCACTGGGGAAATTTAATAATACTGTAATAACAGTAAACAGCTGTCGGCAAAGACAATGCAATAAATCATGCTTCTGGCTCACTGATTTATACATGATTTCTATATCAAACACCAAATAAAATATTTTAAAAAGCTGCCACACGTGCATGTTAACAGATGTTACCCCATTGCAGGTACCTATAGGAGTTAAGGCTTAAAGTGTAGAGGTAGTACACTGTTTGTTTTATCCTGGTTGTGTAAACTGGGCTACCATCAATCACCACTGACAGTAAACCACAAAGCTCATATGACTTGATTCAATCACACTCTAAACTACCCTTCACCTGACCCGGCTCTGTCAACACTGAGTGGGGCTGATAGTTTAGCATGAATGGAGACATGTATCTATGCATCACAATAGCTTATTTGGATGCAAATCCTCGCTCTATGAGAATTTGGGATGTATGCAGAGCCCACGTGATAAACTGCTCCAAATCAGACGATAAAAAAAAAGCAAGGGATTTTGGTTGCTCTCCTGGTAAGGATATAAATAAAAAGTAAAATGTGTTAACATTAACATAAAAGTAACACGCCGCAGTGGGTTTTACAGTCCAAATGCAAAGATCAGATGTGGTGAAATAAATACAACCCAGATGGAAAACATTAAGTAGGACAGCGGCAGCCATTGCTCTCTACAGCTGAGCCTCGTATGCACTGGCTGACCTTGCAAAAAGTTTTCCAACTCAGTGTCGCACGAATGTCATGATGGCTGAAGAGCAGCCATCACTCTGAGTTTGGACAACAGGTTTAACTTCATTATGTGTGACAACGACAGTGTTTTAGCCCCCCAGCGAGGAGAAATAAAATGTCCGCACAGCTAAAAAAAAGCGGAAGATTCCTTTTATTCATTCACTGCCAGTTTTCGCACCGCAATTTCCCCCCTGATGTATTGAGTCTTTTTAGGAAGAGCGGGGTGTAACAGTTATGCTTTTCTTGCCCTGTCACATTCGTTTTGTTAGTGGTGGTAGTATTTATTTAACTGTTTCATTCATTGAAGTGACAACACGCTCATTCAACCGTCCCTTAAACTTTTGATGTGGAAGACAAAGACGGATATCCCCCTCCCCGGCTTCTCGGTTCTCTCTCTCGGACCTCATCTCTCTCCACGTCTACGACCCCCGGATTGTATAAACAACCGGCAGACAACACGGGCATTACACTATTATTAAGACACCGGAGAGCATTTAGAGCACCGTTGGCTATGAACCCCATTAGTACTGTTACCGCTACCAGCAAACGGTAGTGGGCTATCGTTAGCTGCGTAGCTCGCGCGCCACCCAGCTTCTAACCTAACGGCTGGCTGATTTAGTCGTCGCAAACGTTATAATAGCCAACCTCGGCTACATTACAAAGCACCATCTTAACACAAAGCTACCGTTACACAAAGATGCTGAGGATCACCAGGGCTATCTCTCCACTCACAGTTTCTTTGTTGCAAGGTCTGGCAATTTGAAGCCGGCGCAAGCACCGCGGGGTTTCTGGAGAAGGCAGCGGCAGACCTCGAAAGAGAGCTGAGGACTTTCAAATATCCAGCCATGTTTCCCCTGGCTTGATTCACTTTTTAGGTTCACACTCGACGAAAGTCAGAGGAGAAGAGAGGGCAAAACGATTTGAGTCTCTCTGCAATATAGTGAGCAGAGGCAGCGCCGCCCTTCTTCACCTCGCCGGCGGGACACGCTTGTTACTACGTCAGAGTCGCACAGACACAGAGGAGGGACCGAGAATAAATAGCTGTTGAACTCTTGCAGCTTGTCCTCCGTCTAGACAACAGTCCAGAGCAGGTTAAACCCTGAGCGTCTCACGACCTGAAGGGAAGGTCACCACCTGCCATCACTGCTAAATACATTAAATGTAGGCCTACAGCGTCTTCATTTCTCCCCTCACAAGCCCAATACCTCCACTCTGTAATGGCTGTAGAGATGTGACACATTCATTCTCCCAATATGTTTGAAGACATTTTACTGTTCACAAACACTTGGGTGTGCAATGCATATTGTGCACATTGAAAAGGCACTCTAGTGACTAGAAGTCCACCTCCATAAAGTAGCAGGACTCACAAGATAAAATATTAAAGATAAAAATTGAAGCAGCAGTAGATGAAATGCCCTTCTAGTCTCAGGTGATGACACCTGATGACATTTCTATTAGACTTAATAAACTCCCCATAGCCATAGGAGACATTGTTCTGTATTCACAGGCTGAGTGGTAGCCTGTACTCCGTGAACTTAATATGTAAAATCAGTGAAGAAATCCCCCTAGAGCTTGCCAACACATGTCCCATGTGACTTGTTGAATGTCTGTTGCAGTCAATTGTGTGTTTGCAGGACTATTATAATTCATCAGATAATTTAGACTGCCCACAACATGTACATTTATCTGATTGTCTATGCCTCCTCCACAGATAACCTACTGAAGGTTAATATGATCCATTATTATGCAGACATATAAGTTATTGTGTAGGGTAAAAGCAAACTAATATCTAGAAAATAGCCCTAAATATGTGAGTTAGTTGAAGAAATAATCCTTTAAGGACACAAACCCCACTTAGTGTTTTATTTTAGTCAACTTTACTCCACTTGATGCCATTTTGCATAATAGTAAGGCATCATATTTGTTAGAAAAAACATTATGTAATATTGGATGATAACTCATTGAAATGCACAGCAAAGAAAAAAACAGCATAAGTCAACATAATAATAATAGTAATCATAATGCCAACGTTATATGTGTCAATAAACAATTTAGAAGACTATGACTGTGTGTAAAATGTGCACATCCTCAATATAGCAGGTCTAAAGAATGAATATATGCTGTGAGTTTATTAAGCTGCAAAAATAAATAAGTAATAAACTTCACAAATAAACTGATCAAATCTATTCGGCTACATTTCCAAAAGTGGATAATGAATATGAAGTAGCTTTTTACTTTGTTAAAAATCCAGACAATAGAGAAATGCACAATGTGCAACAATATAACTTGATATATGTGTATTGTTTATTGAGCTTTGATGAAAATGTTTATACATTTAGCAGAGAAACTACAAATATGCAGTGCATTCGGATCAGAAACTACAAACCGTTTTTTTGCAAAAAACATAAAAAGCATAAGCTCACAGGATTTGTTTTATTAGTAAAAAAAAAAAAAAGCCCAGATACTTCCTCTGGTGGAGCAAGAGTAAACTCAAGCAAACATTAAAAACTGACAAGAGATTTATTGAGATCCCCTAGCATCTGCAGGATGGGTACAAGATAGTCACATTCCAAAAAGTCTCGGCAGAGGGCCCTCTAATTTTAGCAGGGGAAGGTTACCATACTGGGAGACAAGTGTGCAGTGCGGTCACATGACGGGCTTGGTGGTGAGCCAGCAATAGAGACATCCTGCAGGTCACCTCTGAAGTACTCTTTCATTTGAGAATAAGGGGGCCTGCATTGACAAAAGTCAGATATGCAATGTCAAATAAAAATGTCTATAAACCAAAAATGTCTTGTAGAGACTGTAACTCATGTTATTGTTGCGGTCAGACAGTGTAATTACATAATATTTTGACTTTCAACTTCAATTTTTGACCCTTTATGTAAACAGTGTGCGCATGCTGCCCACCTTCACATGCACACTCAGATGTCACCCTGTAAACACCAAGGACAAAGCTCTATATTAAATTTAAGTCCTTGTCTCATGATGGTGGACTAGCCTATTGTGCTTTACAGTTAAGAAAAGAGCGAGGACTTATTGAGCTGCCACATTAAAACTTTACCCTCATCAATAAGCAAGGGACTAAATTATTTATTTGAAGAGTTAGCTGCTCAGCTGCAGCTTTGATCAGAGTTTAATTCAGATCTAAGGGTGTAATGCTATTATTACTGTCAACTTGATGCTGCTCTTTTGTCTGCTCGTACAGCAGCAGAGAGACATCTTAATTTGCTCGTAGGAGTTTAGGATATAATTTGATGCTATATAAAGTACTTCCCCAGTGTTCTTAGACTTGATTGGTAACTGGATATAAAAAATAAAACATAGTCTTGCGCCGTATATGATGTATGTGCTCCATCTACTGGACTCCTTTAGAAGGCCCTGAGACTGTGTTGGTGAGCCTACACTGACCTCTGCTGGAAGGTTTGTGTGTATTTCAGATTATGGATTTGTTCATTTACCTGCAACATCTAATGTTAAAGGATCTGAGGAGCATTTACAATTTTAACTTATTTGTCCCCTTGAAGCAAAGGCAAACACAGACTTAAACATAATTTCCTCAAAAAATTACATTAGTTAATAAAACAAATGTTTAAACCCCAACACAAGCTGGCAATGTGCAACACAATATGTGTATTGTGACATGAAACATAAAACCTGGAGCTCCGCCATCATTATCAAAGCCGGTCAAACAGCATCACCATCACAGGCTTCCAGTTAGTTTGAGGAGAAATTGTAAGATGTCTTTACTTATCTACAGGTGTTTCCCCTGACTACCTTGGTGACATTAAGCTACAATGATATGTACCAACAGGTCTGTAGTTCTTGATCCAAAACGTGGGATCACGAGGGAAGCAACACTGAGTGATGCATTAAACATGATAAAACCATTTCAGCCTCGCTTTTATTTGGAAGTTATTCTTTTTAAAAAATACATTTACCTCAGCTCATCTAGGAAAATTATGATAGTTAAGATGATAACAACTGCAGTGGTTAATGTAATGATAATTGCTGTTGTCACTGTTATAGTTCTATTTCACCTTATTGTATTTCATTTTAATTTCATATTCCAATTTGTAATTGTTTTTTTTTATTTTGCTTCCCTTTTTACATTTATCTCCATTTTAAACTCTTATTTTTATTATTATTATTATTATTAATAATAATTATTATTAATAATAATTAATAATAATTATTATTAATACTAATTAATAATAATGATTATTAATAATCATTATTATTACCCAGAGTCCAATATAGCATCAGAAGTTTTAAAATGTTCGTGAAAATATTATTTAGAAGATAATTAACAAGACGAACCAATAGGATTCGTCTATAGGACGACAGGAGGCGGGACTTCCTGGAGGAAGCTTGCGTTGTTATGTAGCTGTTATACACGTGAGCTGTGGTGGTCATTTCTTCTTGTTGGTTTGGGGTAATTTTGTAGCTCATACGAAAGAGACCGAAGTTAAACAGAAATACAACTGCAATCTATCTTAAAGTGGGAACATTTGAAGTTGTAGAAACAGTGGAAGGATTGACGATGCAGACCTTCACAGCGATGAGATCGTTTGTTGCCCAGTATCCTAAAACCATTGCTTTGGTCACAGTCACAGGTAACAACAGCCAGCTCTGGTCTCGTCTGTGTGCTCACTCACTGAACTGTACGCTAATGATAATAAACTGTACGGTCTGTGATGTTTCAGTTAATGCACGGGGCTCATGCAAACACTGCGGTACTTGTTGTCATTAGAATGAATGAGATTGCATGCTTAGAAAATGACAATTGCACGTCCATTCCTTTGGCTACAAGTTCATATTCTCAAAAGTTTCTTCATTAATAAAAAGTAAAACTATGTGTTTTTGGGAATCATTTGACATTTTACGTTATGCTTTGTAATTGCTGCATTAGAGCACAGCTACAACATTAGTACACGGTTACTAGCCCATAATATAAACAAACAATGAGAGCTTTCATTATAATTAAAGAAATTATTGATTTGATTGGTGCCTCGGTGGTTTTCGATATGGTCACGGGATGTAATATATGTTATTAATAGAAGGATGGATGGATAGACAGATACAATTAAATTGTCAGGGATAAAAACACAATAAAGCTAACATTTCCATTGTTGTCCTCTTTACCAATGGGATCCTGAAGACAATACAAACAACTGAATTATACAATCAGACAAAACAAAGTTATTGGAGCACACAAGACAGACTTTCTAAGGAGTGGTAGAAGTTGACCTAATGGATTCATCTTTTAATCTATGCATTTCTAAAGAAATCTCTAAGGGCTTGAATTCAAACATCTTAAAACAGCTTGTTTTCAGGAACCCCACTTACAGTAATAAAAAGAAAGAAGGAAAAACAAACAATGTTATTTTGTGTGAGAGGCTGGAACCAGCTTCAGTCATTGTCTTCAAGCAAATATTTGGCATTTTTGCTTGAAGAATTACTAAAAACACTTAATTGATGAAAATAGTTTTCAGTAGTTTGGATTTAAAAGCGTTGACAGTTGAAGATATATGGTATCAAATTTAAAGTTGCGGTTCGGTGAACAGTTTTTCTCTTTAAAGGTGCAGAGGTATTTTAACTGTGTGTACACTCTGACAGGAGCGGGACTGTTTGGTGTGCAGAAATGGATGGCAGGTGGAGTGTGTCGTAGCAAAGCCTCGCTGGAGGGAAAGACCGTCTTGATCACCGGAGGCAACACTGGGATTGGCAAAGAAACGGCTGTTGACCTGGCTAAAAGGGGTTAGTGACTTATACCGGTTTCATATTTTGGCAATATCTAATTCAATTTGAAATGTAAATAAAGGATGTGCTGCTGTGTTTTAGGAGCGAGAGTCATTCTGGCCTGTAGAGACATGGACCGAGGCAATAAAGCTGCAGAAGAGGTGAAGAAGAGGAGCGGAAATGACAATGTTATTGTCAAAAAGTTGGACTTGGCATCTCTACAGTCAGTGCGACAGCTAGCCAAAGACGTCCTAGCAAGTGAAGGGAGGCTGGATGTTCTCATCAATAATGCAGGTAGATGTATAAATCACATCTGACCACTGATGCTGTGATATATCCAACAGCTTTGAGACTTTTATTTACTTTTAAATATTACTTCTAGGTGTTATGAGCTGCCCAAAATGGCAAACTGAAGATGGCTTTGAAATGCAGTTTGGTGTGAACCACCTGGGCCACTTCCTTTTAACAAACTGTCTGTTGGATCTCCTGAAGAAGTCGGCTTCCAGCCGCATCATCACAGTCTCCAGTTTAGCTCATCAGAGAGGTTCAGTTTTTGTCTGTTTCTATTTTACTTCAAGAGATGTAGATTGGTATTCTCTATCAGGAATGCCATCATTTTCAGTGTCATTTGATATTAAATACCACATCTGTGAATGCTGCTTTCACTCAACAGGTCAAATCTATTTTGATGACATACATCAGGAGAAAGATTACCACCCTTGGAAGAGCTATGCACAAAGTAAACTAGCTAATGTCCTCTTTACAAGAAAGCTGGCTAAGAAGCTGCAAGGTATGGAAACATTTTATATCTCCCACCAGACATTACACAGTTTTTAATAAACTATCCATAAGGTGGATACATTATGCCCTATGTCTTGTCATCTTGCAGGTACCGGGGTAACTACATACAGCCTCCACCCTGGTATAATCCGCACGGAGCTCGGCCGACACTTCTGGCCCACAATGCCCCTTTGGAAGAGAGTTGTGTACACACCGCTCATGTTCCTCATCAAGTCTCCAACAGAAGGGGCTCAGACCACCATCTACTGCGCTGTGGAGGAAAGCCTGCAGAATGAAAGTGGACTCTACTACAGGTCAGTCATTGTAAATCAGTAGCTTCATTATTAGAGCTGAGACAGCCACTACAACATATATCAATATATCGAGATTCGGGGGCGATTCCCTGGCACCAATATCGCTTTATGTTCTATTACACTCGTGGCCGGTTAAACCTGCTCAGGAGCCCCAGAGCAAATATATGCTGAGTTTACCTGACAATGTTTTAGCAAACAATTGCCTATTGATCCAGCAGACACAGAGTAAAATGCACAAATACGAGTATTCCTTATCAAGTCAATGGATATTGTGCTTTAGTGGTGCTTATTCCCAAATTAAAATAACAGGGAATTAAATTACAGTACCACAAACCGATGGCCACTTGAGGCCAGTAAATACAAGATATTGATCAATTCCTGTTTTGTGGAAAAACAATATAACTGGTAAATATCCCTCTAAATAGTTATGGGAATATGTCATTATGTTGCTTATCATAGAATCATATGAACTACTGTCAGTATCTTGTACAGAATACTATAGTACCTATGCAGTATTCTGTCCCAGATCCCATCCTGTATTGTTAGTGACCCAGTGATTTCCATCCTTATTCATCATTGTATCCTGATTGAGAATTGGTCCTTGTGAATAAATCAGCACTGTAGTAACGGATCGAGCCACATATTTAAGACTCAATTCTGCCCTGATTGCAGCGACTGCGCCCCTAAAACAGCAGCCCCTCAGGGTCTGGATGATGAAGCTGCCAAGAAGCTGTGGGATCTGAGTGCCTCTATGGTTGGTCTGATATAATCACAGTGACATCGATGATGATCGTCATCATCTTCATAGTATCAACGGACTGCCTGAGGAAGAACTGGTGCTCTTTCTAATGAGCATCTGTGTGGCTGCTAAGCAGCTGAGCGCCTACTTAATGTAACAAATGAGTAAACAGACAGAATGTCACAAGTGATAGACATTTATTCAGAATATACAACAAACTAATTGCAAAAATACTATGGATTTGATTATGTTTTCTTTTTTCTTAAACAGTAGCAATGCTGCACAGGTAAGTTACATGGAAGCAGTAAGATCTTTTGATTGCCATTAGCGTGAAATGACATTTTAAATTGACAAGTTTCACCACTGCCTGTGTTGACGAAGGGCTCGAATATCATTTTTGTTACTTGATTTCATCATATAAGAATTACATGTGCTTTGAAGGTTTTTTGAAACACTGTTGAGCGCAACATTTTCATTTTTTTTTTCCTCTTGGGCAATAAAGTGCTGTTATACATAGCCCATCATTTTACCTGTTTGTTAAGGCATGTTTTTCATTCATTCACATCACGTATATTCATTTTCTTTCATGTGACACCAACAATATTGAAATAAAACACATTTTGGTTACATCATCATGAATTAAAAATGCTCCGAATACATTAAATGTATCTGTCCACTCTCTTTTTTTTTTTTTAGGTTTCTTTATCTTGAAGGCACTTTGTACAAATTTGCTACAAACAGTAAAATCTCATCTTACTCAAAGCTACATCTCAGACAAGTGCATCACATTTTCTTTTAAAATAAAAAAAATCCATTAATGGTTCTAATTACATTTGCACAATGTGCACCCAAGTGGCCTGCTGGCTACAAATGGACCCTGTATGTTCCCTACGCATTACATTACCATGTAATAGAGCTAGTTCAGAGGAATAGTACCATGTCTTGGCATTTACATTCAAAACTGTAATACATATACAGCAGATGTTGTGAAGTCAAAATATGATAAAACTTAAGGTTGGGTGTAACACAGGGAAGAAGTCTATATATATTGCTCAGTTTCAATATATATATATATTATCTTTTATAAATTATACATTATTCAACATCTAGATGACTGTGAGTCTACACAGCGGAACCTATGGATGTACTTCCTGACAATTTATGTTGCTAACAGTTCTACTCCCACAATATGTGCTGCATAAACACCATCACAAACTAATGAGCTGTCTCTTCAAAATCAGAAAGCTGCTTCATCTGCTCCACTTGCATAGAGTGCCTTCTCACAAGTATTTTCTTGGACTTGAGGCCACCTCTCTTTGGTGTGTTTGGTGCTACTGGAGCTATAGATCTAATACCTGTGGCCAGAGGTGAGGAGGGCTTGCTACTAGCCCCGATGTCAGGGATGGGAGGGTTCAGGTTGATGTTGAGAGCAGGCAGGTGGCCGGGCCTGGTGTGGGAGATGTGGTCCAGCAGCAGCGTGCCCGAGCCTCTCCTCTCCAGGAGGCCTGGTGCACGTCTGTGTGCTGTGCTTGGAGAGGACGTGCTGGCGTTGCTGTCGAGAGATTCTCTGGAGCTAGTTAGCATCGCTAGAGGAGAAGTGTTCAGTTTCCTTCGCTCCACTGGGACCTTAGGAGAGTCTAACATGGCAGAGCCTGAGTAGAGCTGTGAGTCTGAGTCATAGTGATCGTTCCCCAGATGTCTCTTATGCACTGTGTCTCTCAGACTGGCAAGTCCACTGCTGCAACTGCTGCTCTCCTGCTCCGTGGGCACAGTGCTGCGCCGTGCCAGCGGCTGGTGCTGGCCCAGAGATCTCTCATATGAGGCTTTGGACGTTGGAGGAACTGATATCGAGGTTGTCATTTTGCAGTGTTGTTCACCCACCAGCGGGAAAAAGCTGTCCTTTCCATCCACACTGCTCTGTCGAGATAAAGCTGACCTCTTATTCAGAGAGAGCCCGTTAACCCCTGCGATGACATCCTCATCAGAGGTGGCTTTTTTGCTCTCCTCATGGGCGGCTGCAGCCAGGACTGAGGGAGCAATCAGCCCCCAAGGCTCTGACTGCAGCCTCTTCAGCTGAGGCAAACGTGCACGTTTGGGGTTTGCAGGCCGGCGCGTTGGAGACGTGGGCCCGTTGGCGAGCTTTGCAGCTGAACTGGAGGTTTTCAGCTTGGTCTGGAAACTGAAAACTGTGTTTTGTTGCTCTTGCTCAGGTGTGGGCGATGCAGTGACGTTGATATCAGACGGAGAGGTGCAGTATGCTGGGGAGGACTTCTCATCCATCTCTGGTGATGGGGGGACATTTAGGTACTGTTTGGTCGTTTTAGTGCCAGATGGCGACTTGTCTGTGGTGATTATGATGACCTCCTTGCCTTTGGCTTTGCACGCATCCAAGAGCAGTTTTAGTGTCTCCTTATCGTCGGCATTGATGGCGTAGACCAGGGCTGAGGCCCCGCTCCTGTCCTCCAGACTGGGGTCAGCTCCATTGCTCAGCAGGTGATCCACCACCTCGTGTCCAGCCTTGTAGATGCAGGCTTGCATTAGAGCCGTCCTACCAGCTTTGTCCTGTATGTTGGGGTCTGCCTGGTTGTCCAGCAAATATTTCACCAGCTTTGACTTGCTCACACTCTGCTGGTCAGTGTGTGTGGACATGCAGGCCACCATGAGTGGTGTCTCTCCACGTTCATTGCTCTCGTTGATATATGCGCCTCCTTCCAACAGGAGCCTGGTGAGTCTCAAGCGTTTGAGCCAGACCGCCTTCAGGAGTGAATTTCCATCTGTCCGCAGCTCCAGTATATCTGCCATCTCCCAGCCAGTCACAGATCGTCTCAGTGTTGAATTTACAGCTCACTGCCCTTTGAAGAAAACATAGAAGTGGTTAACACTCATGTTGTTTGTTTCTCTGCTTTTCTAAATCACCACCAGCAGGTGGCAGTCTGTTACAACGAAAAGGTTATAGACATAACTTACTGTTCCAGAATTCTGATGTAGGAAATATATATTCTTCATATAGAAATGACGGTAATGTGTTAAAAATGTATTTTTTTTTTTCCACAGTGGAAACTAATCATGGCCATGCCCAGAAATCCTCATGCACGAGACAGCATGGTAACAGCACCTGTTAGATTCTCAAACGATGGATGATCGTGAGATTTGGATATCAAAATCAAAGTTTATCTCATTATCTCTGCCAAGACAGGAGCTCGCGTTTGTCTTTTTCCATCATGTTTATGAAAGCGACGAACAACGACGAACAAAAGCATTCATCGTCCTGTGAGTGTGCACAGACACCAGGCTTGTTCATCCTTTTCAAAAAATATATGCAAGAGACTGTACGACAACGAGATGTATTTAAAATATCTAAAAAATGAATTGCTCAGAAAGGGGATATGGAATATCAGCCCCCTGTGAGGCGGAGGAGTCGCTGTCCATGGTTCTCATCT
Organism: Anarrhichthys ocellatus; assembly: GCF_004355925.1. Taxonomy (NCBI): domain Eukaryota; kingdom Metazoa; phylum Chordata; class Actinopteri; order Perciformes; family Anarhichadidae; genus Anarrhichthys; species Anarrhichthys ocellatus. The sequence continues at coordinate 10,552,180 of NW_022280032.1, read as the reverse complement.
TGGATAACTTGGCGACAGAAACGCGCTCCATTACAAATGATTTGGTTCGTCGTCTGTTTCTCCGGTAAATCCGGCATTTTAAATTATGTTTATTGTGTAAATGTAAATTCAAATTGTATACATTATACATACATCTCATGTTAAGCGTAATGTAATAGGTGAATCCTATTTCTACCAGCCTCCTCACAGACGAAGAAAGCAGCGACGCATGACATAAAGTTGAATTAATTAGATTTCGTTTTCAATCATTTTGTAATTTAATAATTTTGCAGAGCAACTTAATGTCTGCTAATTGTCTTACCTGGTCAGAGGAGAGGTTTCCCATGCTCAAAGTACCCAGTGTTTTCTCATGTAAGAGGGAAGAAATCGGGGGGAGGGGGTGAATAAATGATTCAAAGAGAAAGTTTGTTGCAGTTCTTCGCAATATCGCAATTTTTCAGCCGCGAATGTTCCCATCGACGCGTCCTATAGTTTACAGGGCGCCGTACCTCTCTGGACATGAGCGGTGTGGCTTTTGTTATGAAGGCTCACTACATCAGTCCAATGGGGAGTATTCCTTTCACTGCGCACTCAAGGATCACAACCTGGAGGTGCTGCGGGTTATAAATAACTTTCTTGCTTCTTGAATGAAACGTGTATTCTCTTGACGTCAGAGTAGTCGGCCAAAAATAAATTGATGATGAAAACCTCTGTCCTGATTTTCACAACTGCAGCACACAAACAAAACTAGCGCTATACCTCCCAAACACATGTAAATGATCTGTGTGTGGGCATTATTATTTGAATAATTTCAAAAGGACGATGATTTGTAAATGAAAGCAGCTGACACTGTTGGGCCTTCACATGAGAGAAATGAGGAATAACAGCTCACTGACTATTCTTTTTATCCTTTTATAAATGTCTGAATCCATACCTCAGACAGTAAGCCAGAGCTATAAATACGATTTAATCTGTCTGCAGTGGGGAACATCAGTGCCAGTTGTTAGAATAAAGACAGTCTTCCTATCCACCATATAAAGGGTATACATAAAGGGCATATATATATATATATATATATATATATATATACTGTATATATATATATATATATATATATATATATATATATATATGTATTGCACAATTAAAGAGACCAAAACTTGTGGCAGCCATCACAGCTATACAGCCTAATAGGGACATTTCTATTTTTGGGTTGCTATGAGACAGCACAGAAGCAGTTTCTAATGAGAACAGTGATGTTCTCAGCCCTGCAAGGAACAGGTAAATCAGACACATAACATTCCACCAAGGACCACAAGGCTTATGTGGCATTTACTCAAATACTTTTTTGATGCTGTTTTTTTCTTTTCACTTGCACAAGTAAGACTACACCACCACCACCACCACGTTCAACTAGTCCTCTGACCCCTGCTCTCTTCCTCTGAGACTGGGACTAATCACTTCATGACCCATCCAAACACTTGATGTCTCAGGACTGCAGCCGTCAATGCTGCCAGTGATTTCTCACCTGTGATTGCCTTCTCAGCCCCTGCGGACTTGTTGTCGAGGCATTTGGAGAAGGTTTTACAAAACAGCACACGCAGTCGTCCAAGTCAAAACAAAGTGTCCCTCCCATTCAAGAGACATTATAATATAAATGCAAATTTCTGGCCTTGATTTGGTCAAATATCTTCATCAATGAGACTAAATATTTTTTTTTATATCTTCAAGAGTGCAGATCTCTAAGAACTGGTTGCCTCAATGCTTTTGTGCATAGAAAACCTTAACTCCAACTGTTATTTAAATTTAGTTTAATGTAGAATCTTTGGTGATTGGAAATTACCTATATGATGGACAGACCTACCGTCCACAGGGACACAATGTACCAGGGACCAGACCAAAGCCAAAGCTTCCTGGTTTAGACACATTCATTAGCACTGGGAGCCACAAGAACGTCAGCAGTCCTCAAACAGCGTGATCTTTGCCCCATCGATGCTGTCGTCCGCGGTCTATTAAAGGGAAAATAAATAATTAATGTGGAGAGAATAAGCTCTGTCACCCCTGGGAGCAGTTTCCATTTTCAGATATCTTACATCGCAGCTGCTGCTCTTCCTTCCCTCCTTTCTAAATATAACCTTTCCTTCAGTCTGCATTGTGAGATTTTTATTCAACAGAGTACTGTAGCTCGAAGATTATTTATAGATCCTTTCAAAGTACATGTAAAAGTTATCAGCAGTTATTCAATTTAGATGCTGGGCAAAATGTCTCCTAATGTAGTCAGCAACAGAAAACACGATGTCTTGCCTTAATCCCCAAACAATGTCACTGTTTCAAATGAAAATGGAAATAAATACATCTATAAACATAAATATATGTCTGGTGCCATAACTGGCTACCATGTCTATTTTTAAAACCCTATGTTGATTAAATGTCTGGCTTTACTGACGTCAGTCCATCTTTACGAAATGTTGTGCTGATATGTCACACTTTTTCTATTTTTAAACTTTAATCCTTACAATCCCATGCCACTTGCATATCTCAAAGTCTTGTTTTAGCTTTAAATATGTATTGCAGATTCTCTTTTTCAGGATAACCGGGGCTATTTGGAAACATTTGGAGGGAATAATCTAAAAAGTAAAAGTATTTAAGATATATGATTACATGTAGAATTTTGCGCTGCCTGTCAGATATGATATTTCAAAAACGAACGGTAATCCACCTAATCAGTGAAATCAGTCTCGCAATTAGTAAAATAAATCGGAAGAAAGTTTGGTGACTTTTTCTCAGGTTTTACTGACGTCAAACAATGGCCCAAACCTTTCTGACTTTTAAGAGGTCAAGGGTCAAAACCTAGAATTTAAATGGAACTTTGATGAGCACACACCGCTTGGACTGCCATAACAGCCAGCTAACTTAGCTTAACAACATAGAAACAAGGGGAAACAGCTAGCTCGACTGTGTCCAAGGTAAGGAAACCACCCGTTTGCCCTGTTTGAAGTCTCTGTGAAAGCTAAGTTAGCCGGCTGCTGGCAGTACTTTAGTGTTCAGACATAATACCATCTTACCATACAACTCTTGGCAAGAAAGCAAATATGTGTATTTCTCAAATTGTCAAACTTTTACTTAAGAAAATTGAATAATGACCTATGGAATACAGTTTTTCATGATTTATGCTGTTTACAAACTGTGTATTGGAATTTGAATTGAGCGCAGACACACCCTCACTGTCATCTTCTAGATATCTGCTGCTGTCAAACACAAGGATGTTTGATATTTTAAATATGAAATATCCACACATGTTGTTTTACTACAATTACCTCATGGGGGAGATCTTTTTTTTTTGTTAATCATGCCCATCTTTTCCATCTTAACAACGACATTTGCATTCTGACACAGAAGTTGATTTTTCCCGAGCGAATATATCCTCCGTTGTTGTGGTGCTGTTTGTGTTTCTTCCTCTGTGCTGGTTGTCTCTTTAAAGACGTGTGTTTGACATTCTCATGGCATTTGGTGTCTCTGCGATTGTATCAAGCGAATGTGTGGGCTGCGACAGCAATGAACTGGCACGAACCCTGCTGCAGCTTTGCACCGGACTGCTCCATGCCTCCCTCCTACCTTGGCAGATTTAGGAAAAATGCCTCCAGTGCAGCTTAAAAACCTGCCACCCCTCACATACGCTGCAAGTTTTTTTTTTTTTTTTTACTCATCCCCTCATGATGTCCCGTGAAGTATAACACATTTTCGGAGACACTTTGATCTTTTCATATTGAGAAGTGCTACTTTCTCATACTTGAAATCTTGAAATGTTTCCACTCCTCCTCTGCCTCCATCTCCTTCATCACTCCTTCTGTTCTTTCACATCTCGCTGGTGCAAACCAACACCTGCCCTTCTGGCGAGCATTAATTGAGTAGAGCATTATTCAAGAGCATTATACAGGCAACAGTTTTGCTGGGTGATCATTGTGTATGTCGGCTGTATCCTAGGAGATTGGTGCATATCTAATAAGGAGTTTGTTACTCATTTTGCTGAGTGGGCACTTTGATGCCCTCCGTGTTGAATTTTCTGTTTTAGCTCAACAGCCTCCTAATGAAGCAGAGGGCCTGAAGCTTCAGAATTGGTTGCTTATCAACTCACCCCACTTATTATAGGAGTTGTTGTGGAGCCTTTAATTGGATATTGGAATAGGAGGCACCTTAATGGCCTGTCAGTAATCAAGTAGTCAAGATATATCCACAGATGACAGTATTGTTAACATCATTAAGAATTTTACCATCAATATCCAAACCGAACACTTTCTTCGTCATGTTTCATGATCCCGTTTCCTCCTGTCCTCCAAATGCACCAAATCAAAACCTTACCAATGTGTCTGCCCCCCATTGAGCGGACAGCAGAAGCTCTCCCTGCTGTCAAACAAGGTATCTAATGAAACACAGAGGAAATACACAGCCATCGATAAACGTCCAGGGATACCTATCTGTGTATCAAGATTACTGGGCCTTTAAAACCTTTTCGCTTAAAGATTTTGCTCATCTAAACCTTTTAATAATTGCATGACTGGTGTTTTATATCTGCATCAGTTATAGATTTGTAGAATGAGGAAGAAAATGTGGGTTTGAATAAATTTCAGTGCGTACGATGTTTTGCGCTGTGAATTCATCACAGATTGTTTCAGAGCTGCATCTGTCAGAAGCTTGGGTCTCTCAGAGTATGTGGGTACATCAGTGTGGATGAGTGGATGTTCTGACAGTGAGTTAGAGAACTTCACTCTGCTCGCAGTTCACACCCCTGAGACTGTGACGTCTATGACACCATGAGGCACTCTGACCGAAATACACCTCCTCTGCAGCACAAGGTGGGGAAAGAGCTTTTTCCGTGTCTGTTGTTGTTCGTGACGTCAAATCATTCCAGTCCGTCCTCGAGGATGTCAGGGCTCATCTGCAGAATCAGACATGACAGGACCGAACACGATCAGCCAGGCCGCTGCAAAATGAGTCCTCTCGAGGTGACAGAAATAACAATAGATCTGAAGCTTCATAAACATGGCTATACGGCAAGATACCTGGCACCTATTAATTCAAGGACTGAATCCTGCTCCACTGAGTACACAATTAATTAGTCAGTGAGCAACTGAATTAACCGTATCAACCTATAGTAGGCTGAACTTTACATCTCTTTATATATCTTCTCTAATAAATGTAATCAGCCATAATCCTGCTCTAATAAGAGATGGCTGGATGGAGCTTTTTGTTCAGCGAGCTGATTGTTCTTCAGGTTCCCGATAAGAAAACGTGGCAAGAAGAATGTACAAGCGTGTTGCAGCTCGGTCTGATCAGCTGTGTTGGGAGGTGGGAAGAGCTGGCAGGTACCAGAGGAAAAGCACAAGTCAGTAATTATTGCTGGGTGCTAAGAGAAAGGAGCTGTGAGACAATGAAAGCTGTCACACTGAGTGCATTCCAACTCCTCTGAGACGAAACGCTCTTACACACACTTTCTGGTTTGCTCTTGCATCCAGATTTAAATTGAAAATGCTGTATGTTGTTGTAGGCTGTACTTTATTACAGCCGTGCTATGAGTCAAGTGTTAAAATGTTGACACCCTGATGTTTAGCCGAGGGCAATAATTCAATATGATAATTTATCATCTTTCAATTGAATCATATCGCAATGAATCATATTGAGATATCGTAATGCATAATTACGTTGTCTAAAATGATAATAACAAGCAAATACTAACTCAAATTTCTCAGAAAATCTGATTATTTTGCACTCAAATTATTAATTAAAAGAGAAAATACTCAGCACTCTTCATTTGCCAAGTGTTTAACTCACACAAGAGTATACAAAACCATGTGACTTCATACAGCTTCTTCATTAAATTGTCACAAAATTGTTATAGAGATATTGTAAGGATAGAAGATTTTAGCCATATTCTCCAGCTCTAGTTTAACATGTATGGTTGCATCATGTTCATCCCCTTAATATTAGCAAGTTAACATTCACTATTTAGCAATAAGTAATGGTAACTTCATTAGTTTTGTGGGTATTTGGTCATAAATCAAAGTATTGGACAAATTTATTTAGATGCGATGATGGCTCTACATGGAAAGTTAAGGAATCACAGAAGTTATTACAATTCATCGACATTAATGCTAAATTTCATCCAATAGGTGTTGAGACATTTCAATCAAAACCATAAATGCCAATGTCATAGTGGCGCTGGAGGAAGCATTAGAGGATCACAAAAGTCAGTAGGATTAATTTTCTGGAAAGCATGAATGTTTGTTCAAAAAAAATTTGGTGCCAATCCATTGAGTAGCGAAAATGAAAAATGTAACCTGCTGGTGACTCTAGCTGGAATCAGAAGTGAGAAGGACTTATCCTGTGAGCCGTCAATGTCTGTATGAAATGTCATGCCAATCCATCCAAAAGTTTCAGTCTGGACCGAAGTGCTGTGACATTGTTGTCCCCAGAGAACCACAGCACTAGCATGGGTTAAAATGTCCAGATTGATGACATGACACCCCTGTTTAGTCAATCATAGTCATATCATTAAGCAGTCATTGATCTGAATTGACCTAAAGGAAGGTTACCTCATTTTTAAGATGATGGTTTTTCTTATGTAAAATGACTGTATATACTGGCAAACAAGTCTTGAAGCAAAAAATCAGCATCCTGGTGTTGAAAGTAGTAACACCTGCATATCTCTCACGTACTCTCTTACTCTCTAAATCGGAGCGCTTCAGCTGACACAATCGGCTGAGTTGCCCGTGTTTGTATCCTGCTGTTTGTGCACACAGACCATGGCAGGACTCGCATCAGAGTTTCCAACAGGAGGTAGAGCGAGCGAGGGTTCTCTCTGCTTGAATCACAACTCTCCTAGTTTCTAATCCCCCTTCCTGTCTGATTTCAATTCAAAACAGGCATGACAATAACGCACCACCACTGCGATCTGGCTGCTAGCCTGTTGGCAAAAATACTTGGTGGGAGGAAGATAATAGACACAATTAAAATACACAGCACTGAGTTAAAGGGAAGGAAATTTCAGCTCCCAGTGTGCTCGTGAGGCCCAAAGCGCTGAGATCCCTGTTTGTGTTGCCCCGGGCCAAGAGCTCTCATACCTGACTGAGCAGATCGAGATAAGAACCAGTTATCTTTGCCTCACAGCACTCCACATCCCAGAGGGAGATCACCTCTCTAAGTAGACACAGCAGCCTGGGATTCAATCAAAACAGAAGAATACCATTTACTCTATGTCTCTCCAACTTCCATCTGCAGTCACTTTAAAAGCACTGAAATGTCATTAATTGTACAGAAGAGGGTTTTGAATTAGAGTGCCTTTAAGAGCTCAAATCCTATGTCTGCCCGAATGACCTGTAGGTAAGATGTAGCCGTATCAAAATAGATGCAGCTCGCTGTTATTATTTGAGACAGGCACTATGAGTCATTATTCAGCAGGTCAGAAGGTGCACTGTAATCATGAAGCAGCGAAGTGTGCAGCAAGAGAGCTGTGGAAGCAGGCTGACTTGATGTGAAGAAAACATATTGAAATCTATTGATTTGCAATAGATATTGAGCTGCTCGTCCACACTATACACGTTTAGAAGTCAAACTACTATTGTTAAAGCTCCCAAAGTCTTGGATTCAAATTTTAAGTATTTAAAATGAAGTATTTATGACGTAATAATCCATATTTAAAGTTTATGCGCTGAAAAACGCTGAAAAACTCGGCCAGTCTGCCTTATCAGGACTGTGTGAGTGTCGTTCAATCACAGTTGATTAACAGGATTAACACAAGCAAACAAAGCTGATTCAAATGTTAATGCTGAACTCTGATTGGTGCAAATATGTGCCCATTTTAAATTAATGATAAAAGCAATGACAAAACACAAAATACATAAATCTTTAATGCAAAATAAACCAAACTTTTCAATTTATAGCTAAATATAGGAGACCATCGCTCATAGTAAGAAGCTAACTGTGAAAATAGGTCTGCAGGGCCTTTAGGCTCGATGTATGAACGCATTCTTGAATACAGTGATGTAATGTTTAAAATTCTGAAAATCACAATATGACCTAATTTGACAGAGTACACCGCAATGACCCCATCGCTGACAAAACTGCTGTCTAGACACTGCAACCTTTCTGCAGAAAGAGATGGATTCGAGCAGTCTAATGCCAAACTCATCACATCTGAAGCAACACACTTACATCTCTTAATCCAGCATCAATGCTTCAGCCATACTTCACCATTAAAACTACATTCATTGATTTTCTTTTGTCCGCTTGGGGAGGGAAAACACAACATTGACATATTATTACGTTATAAGGTTGTTGTTGTTGATCGTGTTAACACTGAGCAACATGTTTAGTCTCTTTTATTTTTGTCTCTATCAACTCTTGGGAAAACAATGAACCACAACCAAAACAAAGGGGATAAAAAAAAGGGGAAAGGGCTTCTTCGAGCTGAGGGGAACTACAGAGCTATGTCTTTCAAATCACACAGAGTCATATGATCCATTGTTATATATAAAAAGATATTGATTTGAAGTGGGGGGTTTTTATGGCTCAGTCTTTGAGCAGACGGATGATGAACTGGTGTCGGCCCTCTTCATTATACTGGGCTCTCCCAGCATTTGTGTGAAGAGGAGTCAGTTTACTTTGGCTCCAAACTCAGAGTCACAGAGCTCCAGTTGGCACATTTTGAGAGCAATATCTTGTGTGGTCGGATGACGGCATTGTGTCTTGTTTTGAAAGGTTTTCAAATGTAAACCACTCAGTCCAGATAAAGACTTCCTATCGGCCCAGTAGAGCTAAACCAGGGCACTCCTTCATTCTGCAGGGTCACACAAAGAATGTGTTCCACCAACCCCATCTTTGCTTTGATCATAAAAATGTTAAATTCCTGTTCTGAGACATTTTTCTTTATGTTACTCTTCTGGGCTCACTGATATTATTAATATGGCTGTTATATTTATTTTATCATTACATTCCTAATAATTAATTGAATTCTAATTTTAAACTATTGTCAGGGTCGTATTCGCAAGGACTTCTACTTTCTGATGGCACACATCCCGTGGAGTTGGAGACATCCAGAGTGTGCTGGGATATTTTCCATGGCACGATTGTGTCAGTATCACAATGTGGTGACTCATGTTTATCAGCTTCTCTCCTGTTGTACCTCCTCCTAATATGAGGTTTGACAAATGTGGAAGAAGTTGTGTGTCAATGTCGATATCAGTGTCTGTGTTTTAATGTTAAATAACATCTTCATGAATAAATCATATCATGAATAAATGCAATAGAATTTATGAAAAGTGATCTTCCCATTGTATCTTCTGGAAAGGTGGCGTGCCGCTCTGCTCTCTATTCAGTAGGACGCTCTGAATGCTGAATGGAGTGGGAAGCTGATTTCGTTAGTGCTGCTGATCAAAGGGTTCACGGGGTTTTTCATTGTCCAAGTGTGCCTTAACAAAATGGTCACAAAGCATAATCTGCAGCAGCTGTGCAACAAATCTGATCCACACACGAGGGTAACAAGTTGTGTTTCCTGGGAAATGATGCAGCAGTGAAGGCATTATTGAGCTTCATGAAGACCTTGTCTTTGCATGGTTATATGACTGATCTGGGTACAGCTCTACATGCTTAGAAATATTCACTCATCTTGTGCTTGCAACCAGCTGTGGTTGTCTTTGCACCCAAATTGGTGTGTAGATATCGGGGAGGAAGATTTTGGGTCATCACTGTGAAATCAATTACACGCTCTGCAGTTGCACTGCAACAACACAGTTCCAAACCTGCGATTTATCAAATGCTACTTGCTCTACATCAGAACTAATATCTATTCTCAGCTGCTGTGATCTTGACTAGTACTCTTTATACATGGCAATTCAAGTTTTAACCGGTTGGAATTCGTTCTGTGTGCAAGCTAAAAATCTGTTGTGTTACAATTGTTGCATCTCCACGGACATGAGAAGATGTGGCTGTTTTACAGTGTCACTGTTGATAAGGCACAGATGGAGGGGATGTGCCCTAAATAAATATGTAAGTAGCCATGCTGAGTTCCTGGTCCTCCTGCTGCTCCCACTGATGCTATTGATCTGATTGCTCTTTTAAAGCCCAAATACCTCAACTGAAATGTTCCCGGTGTAAACTAGTCAGCAAAAGGAGCGTCAGGGTTCCTCATTGTGCTTATTATTCTGTGATCACCACTTTCATATTCTTCTCTCCTGCGCACACAATGACTTTCTCGACAGCCACTTTCAAAGCAAAAGATGCTACGGATGAAGGTAAGCTTTCTTTACGCATTTATGAAGCTGTAGATGTCAGCAACAACACTGTTGACAGGCACTATGACATCTATGTAACAAATATGATATATTATTACACAGTATGTTTTTACGTGACGTTAAGGAATTTGTACATGATTAGTTATGATCGGCAAAGCAGACAATAAGACGAAAGGAGGGAATGACATTTGAAGAAGTAAAGATGAGAGAGGCAAACCAACAACTAAATTCATTAAAAGATATAATCCCATTTATCCATCTTGCAATGTATGCATTATTTTATGGATGTTTTCATAATGTTATGTCCATTATAGGTCATCCTCGGTAAACCCTATGCATCAAACTTGTTTCAAGAGTTGTATGAAATCCACACGATCACCAATACAGGATTTGTGCCTTTCCCCACCGACCCCTATGATGCCGGATTACCTCACAGGTAGACAATCAGAAACAGATACTAAACACAGCGGAGCCAAAAATGTACTTTTTACACCAACTGGAGCAAAACCAACAAGAGTAATGTTTTAGTTTTAGTATATGAGTAATTTTAGGGATGATTAATGTGATTCCCAATCCTGAGGACAGCCGACCAGAGAGAGCAAAATCCATGAGGGACTGTAGTCGGAATTGAATGGGGTCATAGGAAAAAAAGGAAATAATGTAAAAATAAAATACCCAGTAAATGTGCAGATACAGTAGAGCGCTCTCTGCTTCTGGTACTTTGTTTTTAATAGAATTAGAGATGCATCTTTTGTTACCATTTTTTTCTGTTCACGTGATTTAAACTTGAGGGTTTCTTTTCAAATATCTCCATCGTCTGCTTTTTGTAATTAAAGCAGAAAACTGTCATCCTTTGTTTTGCAAAACAAAAAACGCAATTAATAGATTTTTCTGGCCACTTGGGGGCAATGGCTCCTTCAATGACCAAACAAATTATACCTTAGAATACTTTCTTACAATAAATCTCACAAGGTGAAAATAATTCAAAATTCTCCAATGAGGAAAAGTTTAAAGGCCCTCCTCTGTTCTCCCAAACAATTTAGACTAACTTCCCTTCCACAAATAGAAAAAAAACATACTGCAAATTTCCATACAGTCCATTAAATAAATGAACATTTTACATGCTATTTGTCAAATGCACAATAAAAGATTTCATTACTTTTATCTCAACATTGGCGCATTGTGCCACTGACATTTGAAGACAGAGATATGATTGACATTTGGTGAGAGGACATTTAAAAAAGAAAATAAGACATTGGATTTGAGGTGTTGAAGGCGCGCTGCTGTTGTTGTTGAGCACAAATTGTTAGTAGAGGTTTGGCTCGATCAATGTGATCAGCCGCGCACAGTCAGGTGTGTGGAGAAGCTCAGCGAGGCACAGGGACAGGGTTTATAAATAAACCAAATAAAGGACGAAACCGTCAGTGACCCTTGAGATGTGGCTTTGCAAAGGGTGGAAAGGGAGACGTTTATCCTGAAGAAACTAATAAAGCACTGTCTGTCAGCTGGGAGGTGAGTCAGCCCAGAATAGCATCATTAGAGAGAAGCAGCACTCTGATCATGTCTCTGAGGGGAGATGACCACCACTCTGCACTACACATCCAGCCGAGACCACCAAGAATCACGCAGAGTGAGCAGGATCACAATACAATCTGTTCCTGCAAACAGCAGCTCTGCAGCACATGCAGGCTGGAAAATAGCACAACGCTTATGGTGTTACAGTCAACTGTCATGGTGATAATCTCCTAATAGAAAAAAATAAATCATTCATCTTATCAAGCATCTTTTGTTGGATAATGAGGTGTTAGCGTGCCGAAGCAGTCATTACACCTCTCTCACACAATAGTCATCCCAAAGCCTTTTACACAAGGATATTCTTCAACTTTTCAAATGTGACAGTTGGCGAATGACCAGAAGATTGCTGCACGTCAAAGACCTATTGTCCTTGTTATTGTTTCCTAGAAATGCAAAAACAACATATCATTAACCATCATTGATCTAGTCCATGCATGCTCCCATTTACCATCACATGAATTCCAGGTTTCTTGTTCTTTATGCTAAGCTAAGCTCCTGCTGGCTCTCTCTTTATATGCAGCGTATTGATCGGCTCATTGAACTCCTGACTAGAAAATGTTGAAGCATTTTCTCCCAAAACGTTGAACTGTTTCTTTCAAATTTCCTAACAAATCTAATAGCTTCACTGATGGTAAAATTAATCTCACACTTAGGCATAAGCTATGAACATGGACGTACAGTATTTACTCTGGCAAGTCTGCATATGCGCACTAGTTTGCTGTGCAAGGCTGCAGTTTCTTCCAAATACCAGCCGTTTTTTCCAGCCGTCTTCAAGTGCTGATACATTTTTCAGACCTGATGAGAGCCAGAAAAACTGCATGCTGCTGCAGATATTAGGTACAAAGAAGAAACAGGAGTATTGAGGACGTGCAAATCTACTTTAAGCTCTTCCACATTGCTGAGCTGTTCTTGAATGTGACCCTGAATAGATGTGGAGGGATGAGGTGCGGTCCAGCAGGAATAAAAGTAGTAGTTTAGAAATGAAACTGAACATGTAACAATCTGTTTTTTAGACACGAATGAAGATGCTATTTGCACTATTTTTATTTATAGGCTGGTTAATGTTTAATCCAGTCTTGTGCCAACATTCTTCCCACAGAGCTAATTCACACCCAAATATGACATCAAATGATGAGACTCAAATTTCAGCAGCACGCAGGTCTGCTTGAATCATGTGCGTTTCCTTTCATGCTTACAACTATTTGCGACATATTTTATATGTTTTTGATGTATAATTTGTTTTAGATATATATTATTTTGAGATGTTTATCACCTTGTTAGAGTTGAATGAATGAGCACACCTGTCATCAGCCTATTGGTATATACCCTCGGCTGCCAGTTTATTAAGTACAACTTTCTAAAACTAATGCAGTCTCATACAATAATCATGCAATAAATTATTCCTTCATGAAGGTTATAATATTCAGTATTTGATGAAGATGTTTTACAGAGAAAATGTTTATTTTGGAGAATGTGTTTTGTGGTGCTCTTGAATTGCATTGCATTATACAAATAGGTGTTTCTGTTATTTTGTCCATGTCATTTATATCAACGAGGGTGAACCCTAAAATGTATTGTTCCAGTTAACTAAAAGAAGAAATAGCACAATCTTCCTCTTATAAATTAAAAGTTGAATGAATTACGAATAAAACACATCTTTTCTTTGTTCAATGCACCAGTATATAGCTTAATGTGGCTAATGTTAGCTAAGTTTTGGATACATACACAGTGCTCTGTAACAGACATTACTGGGCCTATTCACCGAGTTCACTATGATTCTTTTTTTTTGCGACAGTAACATTTTGTTTTAGCATTTACCATCTCATAATTGCCACTTTTTGCCACGGTGGCAGCTGTTCAGCAACAACACCTCCTCCTTAGGTTGCTCCTAGCTAGCTTTGTAACACTGCAGAAATAAGTGACATGTTTGACACATTTGTCACACGTTTCTGGGTTGAAAAAAGTCTGTTTCACAGCTTGAAAAAGATTTCAAGCAAAGTTTCTTTCTCTATATTTTGATGGGCCTACAGAATTGGTTCAGCTGTCCAGTGTATCTCATACACAGTTGAAACGGTCAATAGATTCCCGCTTTTGGTTTGAGAAAGGTCAATTAGGTGAATGGTAAAGCTCAGCATCCTGGAGGGGAGGCTCTTTGGTCTCTGACCCTTACTTGCACTGTCCAATAAAACACAAAGGAGAGTAGGGTTTAAAAAGAAAATCTGGGTATACAATGGGAGGAAAAGCTGAAATAGTTTCAATCATTCCTCTGCTTGTGTGGTGGCTCATCTTTTGGTGTGACTTGTGCCCTCCTTGCCTTGTTATAGTTTCCTGGTTGCTGGCGTATGAAATAAGAACATTTGGCAAAAATATGCTCATGCATGGCAGCACATCTCATATTAGCACTTTGCCAGACTTCCTGTCAAAGCTGACGCATAGAGGCATGAAGATGTCGCGGGCAGACCGCTCATGACCCACCTTCACAGGTCTTGTCAGCATCCTTTGGCATGTGAATGAGGAGGAAATACAAACCCAGTGTCACAGAACAGCTGAGGACCTCCAAAACTCAATTTAATAGAGGGAAACAACTTTAACGAGGTACCGAATTTAATATTGAGTTGCATGGGTTTCCAATGATGATTCAACTGAATGAATAATGCGTTGATTGCTGGTTTTGTGCATAACCTTATTATTTGCATGAGATCTACACGATGGAGACATTCTGGATCGACCTGAAATTGCTGTCGTAGAGTCCCAGCCCTGCAGCCTTATCTGCGGTGTCATAGATTCCTCCTGTGAGTAAGACTCTGATGTAAGAGATCGCAGCAATTAGTGCCTGCAGTTGCTTTGCCGCGTGTCAAGCCAAAGTAACTGCTGAGCTCCATACCAAGCAGATGGATACAAACCAGTCTCAACAGGCATAGTGCTGTTCTCCAACAATTAATTGCTGGGCTCCTTCTCCGGGAGTCCTGAACCCACCCTGGGACTGTTTCTATGGGATCTGTCATTCAGCCTGTCCCCTGTGGTTGGCTGGTATTCAGATGATGCAGGTCTTAGAGGGCTGGTTTTGTGGCACTGTGGCATTTGAGGCAGTGGATGCCCGGGTAAACACTCGGCAACAGATGGTGGTGGGGATCTCCGAGCATCAGTGGGAGGTCGGGTGTTATAGCTCGAGATGATGGGGATTTGCTGCCCACTCAATGAAAGGTGTGCTTCATTTCTCCCCCTCTTTTAGTCCTTAAAAAGGCCATTTTTCATCTCTCCAATATCCTGGCTATAATCATATCTCATTAACTGTTCTATAGTTTGACCAGCGTGGAGCTGCCATCGATTCAAAAGGACATCGTGTGTCACGATGTGGTCGCAGCTGATTTCAAGACCGTGTCAAAATAAATTAGCGGCAGATATTAATAGAACACGGTGATCATATCACAAAATTATAGTCAAATGTATGGTGATATGTAGTGCCCTTTCTGCTTCCAGAGATGCACACCAACCCGTCTTCCTTCGCCTCTGTCTTTTTATTGTGTCGTCATGGTGATGGGTTTTCGTCTTTGTGTCTAATTAGAGAGCTTTAGATGTATTGACTATCTCAGACGACAGAACCACCTCTCTCCTAATACCTCTCCCTGTGTCGTCGTCAAATAGTCAATCTTTAATTAGAAAGAAACATGCTGAACATGTGTCCGGAAAACCTGTAGTTTCAGAAACAGAGATGGGCGTTGCAACGTTGTTTAATGAAAACTGATATTACCGTTGATTTGCTCGCTTTGAGAGAGAATCGTGCCTTCTGTGATGACCGCTTTCACAAATAAACTCTGTGTGACCTTTGCTGGCTGACACTGGTGTCAGTAAACAAGTTTGTTTTTAGAAATAAACATCTCTGCAAGTGTGAAAATCCCAAATTTATCCCAGAGCGTGTCAGCAATCAAAAATCAAGTTCTTAATTACAACACATTGTTTCCATAGTTACATGGAGAATAGGAAAGGGATGAGTCAAAGCTCTCCAGTTTCAACATGGCTTTTTACGTCATGTTTTCAATGTATTAGAGGGAACATCATGTACACGCGACTGTTAATCATGGCGGTGACGTTTAGAGACAGCTTCACCTTTTTTTTAAAGTTTAGCAAATTCCTTAATCTGTGTCTTATACTTCAGAAAGGATCTTTGGTAAAAAAAATAAGCGTGGAAGGCTCTTGGTCAAAGCGAAGAGAAATATACCCATTATTGTTCTGCAAATATAAACACAGTTATGAGTCATAATTGCCTCTAAACTTCAATAAATAATAATAGCATGATGGCAGTGGAGTCAAAGAGAAACAGCGTCATTGTTTTGTGTCACTGAATTAACTTTAAATAAAGTGAGGCATCTTCGTCCTATTAAAATAATCTTTTCTTCTCTACTTAGTTAATCTTTGCGTTACACATACTCAAAAACAAGCTGCACATGATATCCCACAGGCCTTAATGTAAATATAATTATAAGAACTATTCTTAGAAAAATCAAAAGCTCTGTCTCCCCCATCAAGAGAGCGTTCCTTCAAGGATTTTGCAAACAAATCAGGCAGGAGGGTCCTTCATTTGGCAGGCAAGGATGCTTAAAGCACAGTTTAATAATCCCTGAGCCTAATGTCTGCCCTGTTCCACGGATCAACTTCAGGCGACATTGGCTGCCCTTGCATATTTGGTATGATTAATGGTCATTGTAATATATTTTTCTATTTTAAGTTGATTGCATTCTCTCTTCTCGGGGATGTCATTATAGGAGCTTTGGGTTGTATCATTGGTGTGTCCTGTGTGTTCAACATCCACTTCACCGGTATCTGACAACCAGAGAGCTGCTCTGCAAAAATAGTGGAACAATACCCTCTTGTGTCGACTGATGCAGCTGCAGGCTACAATCCACATCTCTGCACAGGAGGGTTTCTGCATAGCATGTTTGTATAAATGTTTTTAGGTATACGTATTATACTCAATAATGTCTAAAATATTTCTACGGTTGCATTTGATCAAGCTAATATTATGAGGAACATGTAGCACAACTATGGCTAGATTTGTGGTATATTAAGATGTTATTGCCAAGGCATAATACAAAAAAATACAAAAATGTTGCAGCCACAATTTGTCTGAAAAAAACGTTGGTAAAAACGTTCTGCTTCTATCCTCAGAGAAGCGTTTTTCCGCTGTGTGAACTGTAGGTGAAATGTAGTCACATATTTTTGAATAAAAGTGCAGTACAGCATCGTTACAGCATTTGCAATTCAGCATTTAGCAACATTTTCCAAAAAACTAAACTGAAAACAGTATGTGCATTTCGTAACTACAAAATGTATCTTTTGTCTTTTAATCATGGCTGTAACTGCATCATTGTTGTGAGAGTACACACTGAAATGTTAGATAGCGTTGTGTCTTTTGACGTGCGTCAAAGAACCCTGATGAGCAAACAGCCACACGTCTAGTCTGGACGGAGTTAATCTTTGCATGCTGGGATGAAAACTGTGGTGACCAACGTGCTTTTGGTTTAAATGTGATCAAAATTATTTATGCGAGTATCCATATAAAGCACATAAAACATTACTCACATCAAACAATGAAGTCCAAAAATGATAAAAACACCAGCGGATCAATGAACTTGGGAAAACAAGGTAAGGGTCTACTACATATGTAGTGATGCTGTACAGAATTTAACAAACATACAGAAGCAAGCAGCTTCTCTCAAGTAAACCCTGGTGTCTCAAAAATGCCAAATTCAATGAAACAGTCTTGTAAACTTGTAAACTTACAAAAACAGAGGATAATGACATGTTTGAATAAAAATTAAACAGGAACTTCATCAAATATTGGATTCTTGAGGTTTTTGTTGCAGCATTGATACGACACAACGGTATGACAGATAAGGGGTGAAAGAGACAGAAAAAGGTGGCAAAATGAAATGCATCATTGATGTAATATTTTTTTGATCAAAAGTTAAAATTGAGAAAGTTATGATCTGGTTGTCTTTATGAGAAAGTCACTGGTTCATATAATGAACTTTCTTTTTCTCAGAATATTTGTCCAGTTATCAGTGAAGGAAAGTGTCAGACACATACCCTTATCAGTTCTCCGTCCAACAAACATTTGATAGATAGCTGGGCTGGAAAAGTGATAAGGAGATGTGCTCGACAACATATAACCTGAACAGCATTTTGTAATAAAGCAAAAGTGAAAAACAACCTGACCCTGAGAAAGGTCATAAGACAATAAAAAAAAACTTCTAAAAGTGTCAATTAGTCTTCATATTATCACCACAAAACGGTTGTCCAAAACGTTTATGAAAGGTATTTTGTCGACAATTTAAGGTTGACAAACACAAATGTCCTCAGAGGAAGTAGATCGCTGCATCACTTCATCATCGGAACCAAAATGCCATCAAGCTGCAGTCTCTGTCCAACAGCTCGGAGTCCAGCGTCCATCTGCATCCAAAAGGCCAAGTAACTACGAGGCCACGTCCCGTGAGCAGTTTTATGTCCCTCTGGCCACACCTCGTCCCGGCTGCTGTCCTGTCTCTTACTGGTCGAAAACGAGTGCTGAGATTATCTTTTCACTCTCCGGTCTGTGTTTTGTCAAGTCATTGTGGTGCAAGGTGACTGACTCTGTCCCAGGAAAGGATGATAATTACTTCATTACACTTTACAAAAACAGTGTTGCATGGTGCTTTGCAGTAAAACTCGGATTATACGGTAAAATAAGAAATAATAATTAGTAGTGATACAATAGTGATACAAAATCCAAATCGTAAAACATAAAATGAGATGCAGTAATTACAACGTTCCCAACAAATTACAATTTGTTAAGAAAAAGCCACAGAAAAATAAAAAAATAGTTAACAGCTGCAAAGCATTTGATAACATTTGATTGTCGTCAATTAATATTCTATAACGCTGAATGCATTACGGACAAAACAGTTATCCATTAATCCTAAAGTATTCGTGTCCTGATATCGTAACTGTTTAACAATTCTTAATAATTATTATATCAAGTAGGTGGAAATATTAGTAGAAGCTATAAAGCAAATCTGTGAATGAGCTTGAGTTAATAGAGTTTAAATCCAAATTGCTGTACATCCTAACTTAGAAATGAATAATTAACTGAGGGTTATTATTTATCATCTCAAAAGCAGCCAGCTTCATCTGTGAAAATTGCATTTAGACATCGAACATAGAAGTTGTCTTTAGTGGTCATCTTTCATTGCAACAGTCTTTTTGAATAAAAATCAAACAGGCTTCACATCCAGTGCACTGACACCCTCTGACCCCTCTGCCTGTTATCTACAGTCACTCCTGGCATGCGGTTGGCAGAGGAAGGACAGCAGACGTCTCTGTATGCTTTGGTGTTGGCTATCTCTGCCTAGTTCCTCCCGTCGGTGTGAAAAGTCCTGAGCAAATTAAACACGGGTGGCTCGCTTTCTGATCCAGTTCCGGATTTCTTCTCCACACCAGACGCCAACAGCAGTCACACGGATGAGGGGAGATCTGCCAAGCATCTCCTCTGCAGTGCTCTGCTCTCCTCTGGGATTAGCTGCACTGCATTCCCACCATCAGCAGCACCGGGGCCATCATAATCACACACACACACACACACACACACATATTTCAGTGGAGGCAGGGGTGGGCTTGTCTATACAAACAAACACACGTAAATTCCTTTTCTTTCTCTCTGTCTCTCGGTCTCACGGACTCCCACCAGTCTGGTTTAACCTTTTCTGTCTCACTAAGAGACACACAAACACACACACACACACACACACACACACACACACACGTAAATTAGTTCTGCACTTCCTTCCGGGGGACAGAGTGGTGCTGTGTAGGTTGACAAAAGTTTTTAAAGGTTGTGGTTTGTGGTTTTGTTGCATCCACCCCTCATTGACAGCACAGAGACCCTCTCCCCTCCTCTCACCCGCCCTGGGGACGATGGATCAGATTGTATGAACAAGAGGTCAGCGCACACATCATTACATATCGCTGGAAGGCTGCAGCATTGCAATGCCAAGCAAAATCGTCCAATTCTGGAGTCACACAACACACAACCACTGCTGCATTTAAAACTATTTTGAAATAAGAAAACTGCATATATGTGTAGCTATAATAGTGCATGAGCTGCAAAAATGTCATTAATCTCTGCAGAAATAGGATTAGAACGTGTATGATTTTAGTCCTAATCTGACCATGACATTCATCAAAAGCAAAGGCCAGAAGCTTCCTGATTCCCACCACATTTGGTGAAATAAATTACCTCCACATCCAACCTGTACCATCTATCACTATTTATCATCCCTCTCTTTTCCTCAGCCTGGAGTGACCTCGGAACCCTGCTGCGTCCTCTTGGGTCATGATTGCCAGTTGTTAAATAACAATAGATGATTAGCCTAAGACAGAGGGGGATTTCCACTGCGCTATTTTGTCTGCAAACAAAAGAGGCATTCAGTTTAGTGGAGGCTTGATTAGGCTTTTCCTGGGGAGACCAGGTAATTCCCACTAATGACGTCCTGAGAGAGAGAGAGAGAGAGAGAGAGAGAGCAGGGGGAACCTGGGGATTGGCTAACTTCAGGATACTGCAGGCATGCATGTGGGGAAATGTCTTCATGGGGAAACAAGCTTGCTTTCAACATTCACATAGACACAGATGATCAATGCGGCAATGTAAAAATAAAAGTGCCAGCCGTGTGATTCATCTCGCAAGAAACAGGCAGCATAGTCCTGTGTGCATGGACATATATCATCAGTCTGTGAACAGTCCTGCAGTATTGCTTGATGCTCCCAAATAGAATACAGCGCATGTCAGTGGCTGAAATTAATCTCCAGCAGAGGGCACCATGAATGCTTTCTATTTTTAGTAGTTGACTAAGATTTCTAAAGGGGATTAGAGGCTTCCTGAGGATGCCTTGCTCTGTTTTCAGGGGGGGAAGCCTATTTTCTCAGATTGAGCACTAACAGGAGATTGTGCAGCAGCCATTTATCAATTCCTCAGTATTAAGCAAGAGGGATAATTGTATGTTTCTTTGTGTTATCACTGTGGAAGGATTTCGCATGCCTTTTGTGTCATTGTGTTTACCTAACACTAAAGCAGCAGTATTTTGATTTGATCTTTTTATGGGCTGTCAGGCGAGATGCTGTGTAATGCATTTGCTTCTGCTGTAGTGTTGTTTACCGGAAGCTGAATGTGCCTTGCAACTGGCACTGGCATCTAATACACATATCTCGCATCTCTTAGGAGACTTTTGCCGAAACCATTTTTGGCAGCACTAAACTTGACTCAGTTGCTATGGACACAGATGATGTTTTCTTTTTTCTCCTTTTTTATCTATCTGTGTCCATGACAACAAAATGGCTGTTACAGGAAACGGTTTGCGTTTCAAGACACCAGAAAGAAAGCGAGAGAGAAACAGACTGGGGGGGGGGGGGGGGGGGGTAATGTCTTAATTAGTTATGGCAAGTTAATATAAACGAGCAATACATTTTTACAATCATACTGTTGTTTTGTTATTTTCTCCTACAAATATGTGACTCTTATATGTGTCCACAAAACATGACAGATTTACAATTCCTAAAAAAAACATCATTCACTTTCGCTTTATTTTGTTATTTTACAAACAGTTAACGGTGATCCAGGAGACAGACGATGGTAAAACCCCAAACATGCGTCTGTATGTGGGGACTGATAAACTGACTCGTCACAGTGAGTGGATCTCAGCAGAAGCCTAAAGGCAGGATGAAGGCGGAGAGAAGTGGGTGGGGGGGTGGTGGGATATCCCTGATGACGGTTTATTGCTGTTTTCTAATTAGTTTGTTGTTTGTAAAGAGTCACCAAATGAAAAGGAGAATATTTAATTACCCCCTCTGCCAAAGAAGTATCTTAATTGTTCACCACCTAATAATAATAATACAAGTGCACAACTGCCATATCCAAAAAAAAAAACTTTTAATCTAATTATTGTACAAAATTGATAAAACACATTATTATTATCATTAATGGATTTGTCAACAACATCTCATAACTGGTAAATAAACAGTTGGTAAGAGCTTGATTATAATTTGTAGTCATATATAGAAATATTATTTGTGAAGACTTGCAGTAGTAAATGTGTTAATAACAATTTATCAAATGTTCAAGACAGGCGTGAAAGGTTTTGGTCATGTGTTATCATATCATAATATATGATTACAACTATCCTATACTCAGTATAGTATACTGTGTTATACAACAGTTATGGATGCTTGATAAGAGGATTCAAATTGTTGACAAAAATGTTATTTTAATTCCATTATTTATAATTTATAAGCAGCATGTACAAACTTATTAAATAGTTTATATCAGATAATAATTTAAGAAAATGTGAGGACAGTGTGTATTCATATACAGTATTTACCAGTAGTTTGATGACCAAAAAAAAACACAAAGCAACTTCAAAGAGATGCAAAACGACCAAATGGAGACGCAAAACGACCACAAAGAGATGCAAAAATGTCAAACAGACACAAAACAACCACAAACAGATGCAAAGTTACCACAAACAAATGCAAAATGACCAAAGAGAGATGTAAAACAACCACAAACAGATGCACCTAAAATAATTTGAATCTGTGGCTTTGTTCTTATGCAGGAGGGATGGAGGCCATTTGTGTGACAAGGTGCCCATTGCCTCATAATCCATGGATGAAAGGTTAAAAATAAAGTATTAGCCAATACTTCACTGCTGATGCCAAACCAGACCTGCCCCATTTGCATGACCACTAGATGGCAGCGTCAAGTCAACCATCAGCCTGGTTGTGTGTGGCCACCAGGCTCATTATTAGCACATGATGAGGCTGCACTTCTTGGGAGAAGCAAATGCAGGCTACTAGATGCATATTTAAGAGGGATAAAGTAAACAAACAGAGGAACAACAAATTCAACACAAGAGGACATCCAAGGTCCCTGTGAAATAAGAAAACCAGCCCCGAGGCCCTCGGCTCAGCGGCAGCAGCTTTTATATTCATCATGGATTCAATTATAGATGGTTTTAAGGTGTCTTGTGTGTTATGAATGTTGCTCATTATAACAACATCACATCTCATCTTCAAAGCAAACGCCACTGCCAGTTTGTTGTGACCTCCTTGGCGTTCGCATTTTCAATTATCTCTAAAGTTTTTCAGCTGATTGCATTTAAAGATGTTGGACTGGCTTACATCAGAGGGCACACAAGCATGTTGCGTGATGCTGTAAGTAGTGTTCAGAGCATGTAATGATTCATAATACACGTAGATTTTAAAATCAAGAAGAAGAATGGAATTCCAGCTGTGCCGATTTTACCAACTACACACTTATCAAGATACCTGCTGGGAGTTTTTAAAAGGATTTTCTTAATACAAATAATAATACAAATTGAGGCCACTCATGAAAAAGACATGTTAAGAGCACCAACGCTTATACAACAAATGAAGCATACAGCATCTGTTATGAAATTATCTGTAACAGCAGAGCAGAATCAATGTGTTGAGTTATTTTAACTTGAATAAAAAACACATTTAAAGTATTTGTGCTGAGAGAATACAGTATTTCTGCTGTGTCACACATTTACTGTTAATTATTCCTTCTCTACTGGCTTTAGATCCGTCCTGCTGAACTGACTTTACAGAGTAAATTATTGTAGATTATCAAAGTATGCAAACGAAAATACTGGCACCATATAACCAGAACAATAAGCAAATTTGAGCTATACATTTCTTGTACATCAAACAGTATTTGGCAGCCAGGAGAAATGTGGGCAAACAAATAATTATACCAGTTTGTTCCTGCAGATGAGCTTGATTTGGGATGATTGTTTGACTTTAATGTTAATTTCCAGATGACAGATTGATGACCGCAGAGGGTTAGTTGTGACACAAACACATTGGGAGTGAAGGTGGGGGGGGGGGGGACCCACAGAGAAATGCATTTCCACAAAATACTGCAGTAAAAAAAGGAGATAAAAGGGGGTATTAAAGATCACAACCTCAAATATCAACTCTGCACAGTGTTGCCAAGTCTTGTTGCTATGGAGATTGCATCCTACTGCAGGTGTGAGTAACGACAGAGGAAGTCAACTGTGCTTCCCTCTCTGCGTCTCTTTCTGCTCCTCTGTATCTTACATGGTCCTCACTGCATGTGTGAGCGCATGTGAGTGTGTGTGTGTGTGTGTGTGTGTTTCCGCCACAGACGCGCTAATAAACAGCCGTGAAGATTAA
Organism: Anarrhichthys ocellatus; assembly: GCF_004355925.1. Lineage (NCBI taxonomy): Eukaryota > Metazoa > Chordata > Actinopteri > Perciformes > Anarhichadidae > Anarrhichthys > Anarrhichthys ocellatus. The sequence goes on along the minus strand of NW_022280032.1, from coordinate 10,528,097 downwards.
CCTTGTTAAACTTTCTATGATCTCTGTGTGTTCATTACGGACACCATGTAGATCACAATTAAAAGCTTCATTGTCCTCACATCTCGAAATATTTTGCTCTCCGCCATTGTGTCAGGGAGGTGTCTCAAAAGGAGAATTGTGCAAATGTAATTAGCCCTCAGGCAGGGTGTGCACATTGTAGGCTGGAATAAATGGATGCATGCGTCCAAATACTGCTCGGGAGATCTCCAGTGAACCGAGATGGCATCGCTTTGCCTCAACGCTGTTGGAAGAAATCCAGTCTGAAAAGCCAAAAGAGATCTGACCTGGCCAGATGTGATATGACTCTTTTCAAAAGTGTTTTCGTGAGATTGCGCGGCACTTGTTTTAAGACTGTGTCTGACAAAAAAAAATCGAATATTTTATTTATTTCTTCGTTTACAGTACAGTGACAGTCTTTAGCACTTCATCTCTTCTCAATGCCTTTGATGAATTGCTCAGTGTATTTTGATAACCCAGTTATCGTTTAAGTCATATTTCAAGCAAAAAAAAAACAATAACAGAAAAACAAGCATTTGCACAGTTGTGAGGATTTGCCACTTTTCTGTGTCTAATAAACTTAATCTGTGTTTTCGACTATTGAACAGACAATTGACCTCGAGCTCTGCCTCACTTCATACATTAAATGATTAATCAATTGATTAAAATTGTAAAAAATAGTTACATTTATCTTAAGTATTCTCTGTGGTTTGAGTAATTTTAAAGTTGCACAAGAACGTTAAATTTAAATGGACACAGTATATATTTTTTCTCCACAAGAATTACACCCTCACATTGACTTGTCCAATTCTATCAGATTTGGAGCTGTTGTTATGCACTGCAGGCGGCTGCTGCTCGGCTTCCTTGTGGCTTTGTGGCTTTGAGGCTAACTGAGGCGGACTGAGAGAGGCTTAATAATCCCACGGCTGCAGCTTCACTCTGAAGGCCACAATCAGGAAAACAAAAATTCACTCACTGTGTGACTTAAATAGACTTCTAATGTTGATCATCTAATGAGGGCAGGATGAAGTGCAGAGGTTAAGATCCAGCATACTTGATCCAGCATTGTTATTAATAGGGACTGACATTTTCACACTTCACGGCTCAATCATTCTGTGCAAGCCTTAGTGAGCCTGCACATTTGTATTACGATGCATAAAAGCTCACCCAAGTGTCCAAATTTGTTCATAACTGCATTTTGAAGTACAGATCAAAGCTAAAGATAAACGTCGGCAGTGAGAGAGTACAAGGAGGTTTCTACTTCCACGATTACTGCTGCTAAGACTGAGAGGAAGGAGCAAAATAATTATTAATTTATAATATTCGATCATTATCGGTATGATAAAAAAGAAAATTGACAAATGAATTACAAATGGAACACTTAATGTCTGTTTCTCATTAGCAGCAGACTGGAAAGGGCAGCAGTTTGATTAACAAATATCAATCAGCGATGGCAAGCCGATGATTGTGGCGGGTGCAATTTTAACTCAGTGGATTGTGGTGTGAGAAGGTCAAGAACAGCCACAACCGTCCGTAACAAACACACTCCACAGAAAGAACGCTCTAGCAAAATAGATTTACATGTAGTGACCAAAACAATGAAATATGTAAATACATGCTTACATACATCAGATGAAAGGATAAGGCTGTCTATTTACTTATTGTAAACAAGTCCCACTGGAAAACAACAATGCATTAGTCTGTCTCTCAAAAGCTTTCCGACTTCCCTGAATGTGTCTCTCTCAGCCCTAAACCCATTGATTTCAACTGAAGACGTAAATCATTAAAAACAGGTCACAACTATACAGTGACATTTAGAAAAAAGGACTCAGTAGTTTCCTAAAACTCTGCTTTATCAGCTATTTTACTCTAATGGGACCATAATATACTGAATGAACATCGCGCTGTATTTAGGAAGAGTTGAAACTGGAGATTGAGATCATGAACTCAAGCTAACAATGTTTACTTGGGTAATAAATCAAGTGAGAAGTTGGCTAATTTTCTCATAGACTTCACAATCAAACTTCTTTTCTGCAACCAGAGGAGTCGTGCCCTGCTGGTTTCACTTTTCAGACCTGGACTTGGACCTGGACCTGGACCTGGACCTGGACCTGGACCTAGATTAATACACATTTCGTGTTCAAGTGAGTATTTATGACAGCAGGACTGTGTATGTGATATTTACTCAAAATAAACTACACTTCCCATGTTTATCATAAAACAACATGGTCACACCCGTTGTAACAGTGTGGCTCACAGATGTGTTTTTAATAGTTTTTGGACAACAATGACGTCGATGACACAATGGAATTAGATGTATCAGGCTTTTGCTACACAGACAATAATTGTTTCAGGATCAGTCTATTGTTGGTTTTGGTCCTTTCACAGGACTTGTTGACAATATAAAAAAAAAAAATGCCCTGCTTCCAGCCCTGCCCTTTCAATCTGCGCTGTCACCCAGACAAGAAAAACACGAATGCACTGAGGAGGCTTGAAGATGGGTTCATGCTGGGTGGGACGATGGTGTTGAAGGAGCTGTTGACTGCAACAGCTGAGATAATAGCATTTTTTATTTTGAGCACTCGCCAACAGTGGTATAACCTTGCCTGGCCTTGCTGAGCACTGGGCTGTAGTGTAAGCGATGGCACTCTTCCAGGATCTGACCATTAAGGCTCATTAGTCCCTATTGATAGCCCTGATGATAGGCACTCTGAAAAGAGCCAGCCAGGCAAAAGGTCAGCGTATGGATCTTAATTTGACTTCAGTAGCCCGTCGCTGATTGGCAGCATCTGTCATCCTTAGATTTAATTTAACGCCCCTGTTCTTTCACATAAAATCCGTGCCTGCCACCCGTTATGGCACAACTGTCTCCTGTGCCCATTTCATTTAGGCAGTGAATAAAATCGGACTGGTGCTAGGGCCGTGTACCTGCTGTGGCAATTTCTCATATTTGTCTTCCACTTGCAGTTACAGTCATTCAAACATCGAAACCCAAGAATATAACAGAGATTTAGAAACTACAATTCACAATATGTGGTACTGTAACGGGTCAACATTTTGGTCTCAGTGTTTTGTTTTCAGCTAAAGAGGTTAGTGTAATTCCCACTGGAGTTTGTGTGACGTCCTCCCGAATTTATATGTTTACAATCCATGTAGTAATTGTCCATACTGTGATTTTGCCATGTTGGTCTATTCTGTACATTCAACATCTATTGCATGTCTGTATGTTCAGGGAGATGGATCCTTCTGTTGCTCTTATCCGAATCAAGGGATAAGGACAGAGGGTGTCGATTGCTGTACAGATTATGAGGGCCCTTGAGTCTTGACAGAAATTTTGACCTGATGATGGTGCTAGATGAAAATTCAAAGGACCATTAATAAAGTCATCAAGATACGTTTTCCTGGATCCATGAGTGTCTGTGCAATCTGGTACAGTCGAGAGAGGTAGGTAGGTAGATGTCAAGATTTTTCTAACAATAAGTGAAAACTTTGACCTGTTAGTGCCTCTAGAGGAAAATTCATAGTGCATAGGGTCAACAAACATAGTTTCATTATGTTTTTTACTCATGTAAAAGTAGAATAATGTCCTTAAGCAAAAGTAGGTTCAGTTACAACGTAGCCTGAGTAAACATTTCTGCATTAACTTCTCTTCAACAGTAGAATAAAACATCACCAAAGCAGACGAGGTGGACATGTAAACAATATAAATTCTACAGCGGCTCCAGCCATTAACTCACATATTAAAGCAAAGGATGGACCAAACGTTTTTTTTAACTATGACTAGGTACAATAATGCTAATTGTAACCCCATATTTGCACCTTAATATGATTGTGCTTAAGTGGCCCAGGCCTGTGAACTCGGCCTGTTACCGCAAATATTTATAACTTCTCATTTCTGGGAGCGCAGTGTTTCCTCTCTGGAGCTCCGCCCTCCTGCGGCCTCAGATACACCTGCAGCTTCGGCTATTCTCTTTCTTCTGTACCATTCTCACACAGGACTTTTTCATGTGATTTCAGGTAAATAGTAGGCCTACTTAAGTAAAAATTAGATAACAGATTGTTGGAGTCATAATGTAGATTGTTTGTTTTATTTATACATGCAGTTCTGACATTGAACACAGGGTGGAGCATTAATGTAGAACTGCATATAGGTAAGTGCCTGGCAATGAGAATCAGGTGTTAGCTTCCCATTTTTGACCTTGTCGTATCCTGTCGTGTTGTGATCTGTCACGTGTGTTGGTGTTAGAGTGTGACTGGCATGCTCAGATTCATTGGTAACTGAATAAAGATTGAACAATGCTGATTTGTTTACACTGTGAAACTGAATAAATGCATCAACAGCTCCAAAGAGATACAGCGCACTGAACAGTGATTTCTTTGTAGCCCAGAACACATGTCTGAACACGTTCTTCCGTTTGCCACCCAGTGGCTTACAGATAATATTAGATATTTATTAAAGTCATTACACAGATTTAAAAGAAGAAATACTTTAGCACACCAAAAACGACTCTGAACTAAAGTCATTAGAATTCATCTTCTGGAGACCTTGAATATCTGTAGCAAATTTCCCAACAATCCATCCAATAGTTGGAAAATATTTTCACTTTGAATTGTCAACCTCATGGTCAGTAAGATTCATCCTCTGGGGACCATGATGAAGTAATGAGGCAGCTATACATTGTTAACGCCACAGGAAGTATGACATTAGACCTGGTGAGATCTACTACGTTTATTCTCTGCTTTAGCCAGCGAGCTAAAGACATTGAGGGTGTGTGAAATAAGAGAAGATGCTTCAAGGAGAAAGGGGCAGATTATGTAATGGAGGGACTTGTTTACGTGTCCCCTCTGAGTTCATGTTAGCTGAAGGAAGACACCCTGCCTTTGCGGCTGTTCTTGGCTCTGCCACATTGCATTAATGTCTTTACTCATAGTGACTGGTAATTGGCCTACTTTGAGGCGAGCATTTGTGTCTCATGTAGAATTGTACAGTAAGGAAAACTGATAGAAACCACGGTCTGGAGATTCCACTTAGGTGGAATTGCAAACACAAATGTAGAAATGAAAAATGTCAGAAGCAAGCAAGTTCTGAACCTGTGGAGAACCACTGCTGCTCCGGTTCATGCATTGAAAAGAGACTTTTAATTTGCAGAGTGTGTCCATTTGGAAACATTGTGCATATGCACCTCCCCCTGATTGGCTGACGATTACATTTCACACAACCATATATATTTTTTTATCATTTTGTAATGGTTATCTAACAGTAAAAGGAAAGGACTTCTTGTTGTATGATGAAGTGAAAGTTAGTGTCTTGTATTACGGTTACTAAGGCTATGAAGACTCTCAACAAGAAAAGTTGAGAGAGCCCAGGTGTCATCCTGGAAGAGCAGCTTGTAATGTGCCTCTACGTGGGACGTTTCGCCTCCCAGACAGACCTTCCCCTCAGGCTGTGTTCACATCCTGCCTCCTTCACCTGGATTGGCCGACACACAACCCCAAACATGGCCGAACACCTCACCGACTTCAGTAACTATGAAAAATAAAGAAGAAAACCGTGTGGCTCTGCAGGAGAAGGTATGGAAGATTATTGTTGCATCCAGATAATAGCGAATCTCTAGCAGGTCAAGGTCAACCCTCCAAAGTTCAGAGTGTTTACACAACATTTAAGTCTTTACTGTTTTTGGTACCAAACTTACTACATTTATTTTAATGACTAGTTTAAAGTGTGCAGAGAATGTAAAGTGTACATTCTCCCTCATCACGATCATTCTCAAGCATATCAAGATTCAATTTTTCAAGGTACACGCACCTTGCAGCAAACACAGTTAAGCTGACTGTGACATGTGTGAAATTCAATTACAGACCTGCTGTGGATACACTCTGTGTAACCCAGGGAGATTGGAGGAAGCGTCTGCCAGGTGGCGACCCTGTAGGCAGCAAATCACAATGGCCTGGGCCGCTGCCAAGAGCAGGGATTCTGCCATCGCACGGCCCACCGACACTCCAAGAGCAGCTCATGGTCACTCATCACAGACACTCTCCACGTGTCTCTCTCTCTCTCAGTGCACTCAGGTCAGTAGAAAGGGAATGCAATACACATTGTTGGCCACTTCGCTCTATAATTCATGTCCTGCTCCTAAAATAGAGTACTCGAACAGTACGCACTGTTTCATCGGTGGCTCCAAAAAATAGAATCGTGCACATGGAATAAAAAGCAGCATGTTTCAAATAAAAGGGGATTATCTTTATGTTCACATTCTATGTATCATTTGTCATATGGATTGTCTCTACTGTAATTTCATTATGTTGGTCTGATATGTACAGACAACACCTGGAGGAGGGATCCCTCCTTAGTTGCTCTTGCAGAGGTTTCTTACATTTATTTCCCTGTTAAAGGTGTCTGTTTGGGGAGTTTTAACCAAGCGAGGGAGGTTGTCATATGCTGTAGGGATTGTAAAAACCTCCGCAGAAAATTTGTGATTTGTGATATTGGGCTAAATGAATAAAATTGGCTTGACTTGACACATTAGAGATGACTGTGGTTTAGGGGCATGAGCTTCATTTTCATCATGTAGGTTTACTAAAAAGTCTGCTGGCTCTGTGTGGTCATCTCTGTGCACAAGCAGACATCAAATCACAGTGGGACAAAGCGCACTGATGTTGTGGTAAACTGTAAATAAAAGTGAAATATTTCTGGTCGGTGAAGGCTCACCACGGCAGACATGAAATCTGCATGTGTGCAAGCCCAGACTTCCTATATATGTGACCAAGACTCAGTGGGCCCTGGGGACCCTGGAACATCTCTGTGCTGTTACACAACGGCTGCCAGCGATGAGAGTGTCAGTGAACAGCACATGGCCACAGCCAGCTCCGATAACAAGACAAAAAGCAGGGTATTTCTCCTGTAACTTGCTAAACACTTGTGATTTGACGGTTAGATATTTTGTGCCATGGCCAGTAGTATCACTGTACTGCTTGCACATTACACAGCCAGTGTCTGGTGGGGCCGGTTTCTCCTACTCCCCCACTCATGAGCTGTGAGTGGCAGGCCGGCTAACCGGTCATGACACAGGAGAATCAGCCTGAGTTGAGAGGGAGCAGCCGTGGGAGCAATGCCTGCCTGCCACATTGGAGACCGTCATCGAGACATGTCAGCCTCCATTCTAGTTAAAGTCCCAAAACCGTGTTGTACTTTAGTGCAACTCATAGGCCTGTACAACATAGAAACAAAAGGAAAGTAAACACATTGCAGTATGTTTATTTGATGGCAGAAAACACATGCAGGATGTTTGCACAGCCTCTAATTCAACCACAGGTGTTCTCTCCCAAGTTTGTTGTCAGTCATCAAAATGAACATTTATGCATTCAACCCTTCAGCTTAAGGGGTGCTCGAGCTGCCCAAGTGCTCCCAAAAGTGCCCTCTGGTTAGCTCAAGTGCCACTTTGATGCAACCTGAGGGTAAAAATGAACCATAACCCTTCATACAAGTCCCTCTTTGTGTATGTTGTAGCTAAATACTTTATTGATGTTAATACATTATGTACTAATGCTTAGGTCAGTTAAGTAATAGAGAAGAACAACCTTTCAGCTGATATTCTTCCTCTTATACCCACACTTGAATTATCTTTGTAGCTCTTCAATTAATCAAGAAGATCCCTCCAGTAGACTTGTTGACAACAGCAAAAGTCATTTTCCGACACAAATTATTACATTAATGGCTCATAATTGATCTATCAACAATAGTAAATGATTTCTAAAGCATTAGTTGCAATTTATAAAACCTTTATAAGGGAGACTTAATTTAATTGAAAGGGGTGCCTTTAACCATGTGCATGAATTTTCACCCCTGAGTCTGTGCACGCCACTGGCCAGAGGTTTTCCCATCATGCACTGGGCAAGAGTTATTGAAGCATCCCAGACAGGTTTCAAATCTATCACAGAGTCCGGGATTCATCTTGTGAAGAGAATAATCTTTGTTCTCGTGCTTTATCATTCACATGGCGCTATTCATTTTCTGTCGAACACTAGCACACATAGTGCTCATTTGCACACGCCGTTAATGTGGCTCCACATCATTATTACCACCGAGGGAACTGAGCAGTTAAGGCTGAAGCATCACCTGGAAGAAAATTAGTGTTGCCCTTATTGAAGAAGTTCTTTGCTTTTTGTCCCCATATTCCACCCCACATCTCTCTGACTTTATTTAATTCCTTTCTACGGATAATCCAGATTGTTTGACACAACATCAGGCTCTGAAAGGATTTCAGATGTCTGTTTGTATGTTTGCTTACACACTTTCAATCAAATGGGCTGTGACTGCCACAACAGCCAACTAGTCTGTTCCTACATGACATTGAGCATGAGGGAGCCTAGATGCAATTCAGAAAGCTGTTTCTGAAACAGGAAGGAGTAATTAGTAAATGTCATTTGAGAGGAGTGTGGCGAATTAGAAGCCTGGTGGATCATGTAATTAGGACGGGAGCCTTTTCATTGGCGGCACAGGGAAGGACGAGGACACCACGGCAGCATCCTCTGTTGAACACTGACACCACTACGGGCTGTTACAGAAAACACCATTTGACACACACACACACACACACACACACATCACGTTGTACACTGACAGAACCACATTGTTGCACAAATACACACATGCGGGTACTGATCACAATGTCAACCAAGACTGACAGAGATGCATGAGACTGTTTTCCCTCTTGTTTCACACGTCTGATGAGACGTGATAAATGTGAAAAACAACATGTGGATACATAAAGAGTTTGAGCTTTTAGGGAAGATTTGGGTTTCAATAAGCAAAACCAATTTCAAATCTAATGAAATGTCATGTAATATTTGATTATGTAACAATTAAAAGTGACCGTATGTTCAAGTATAGTTGGATAACACAAGCAATATAACGTCACCTTCAGCTCAGTATTTTTCACAGTTAAAAATAATCAACAGATTGATCAATGATGGAAATATTTTTTTGTAGCAGCTCTGGTTTAACTTTACCATTTAAGCAGATATGGGTCGGTATTAAAAAATTTTCATGTTGGAGAAGCGAGCAGCTCAGATGTCACCTATTCTCATTAAACAGAAACAAACGTAATAAACAACACATGCGCTCCCTCTACTGTGAGATGTTTTCTCCAGCAGAGAAGCACAGTCTCAGTTTGCTAGAAGCTACTGGTGTTGCTGATTCACATCACTTCAAACACAAATCAATTTAAGTATGGTAAGCGTTACTTGCAGGCACATTATTTTACTGTTCTCTTTAGATTCAGTGATCCACAGAGAAGGATGGACTGAACATCTCCACATTAAACACAACAGCCCTGTTGTGTTGCACCTTGGCTCACACAGTGCAGACCAAAATAACCACAGTGTTATCAGCCTCTCACATGTGCGTCTATGCAAATCTATTCAAAACTCGGCAGCAGTAATTGCTGAGCGCATGTATAACATTGCATCGGTTTATTACAAAACAAATCATTTCTCTACATCTCTGCCAGGGTTTCACTGACCACCTGTATTATTATTCATTTTAAATATTTGGTTAATATCTAACTAGTCAGTGACTAATTGAAGAAAAAAAGAGGCTTGTTGAGGAGGACAGTGCACAGCCTGCAAGGGTTTATGGCAGAATAGATCAGAGGCAGCGCAGATAACAATGGAGATGGAGTAATAAATAAACCTCCTCTCTGAGAAGTAGCCGGAGGACTGACAGCAGCAGATTAGAGCCTGTGCCTTTTAAACAAATTGGGTGCTCAAAGAGGCATATTGGCTGTGTGCTCAAGCATGTTTTACAGTGCAGCTCTGTAACCACTGAGACACACAACTCTGCCAGTTCAAACATGATATCATGGTCCAGTTCAAACAAGCTAACGCTGCAAGTGCAGGTTTTTGCAATTACCCTTTTTACTCATTGACCTATCAACCGCTGTCTCTTGCAAAAGGTGGATTCAGTGTTAACAACATATTAAAGAAATGAGACGACCAACCCAAAATAGTTTCTATAATCTGAAAGTGTGTTTCTGTTTGGGGAATTACTTCACCTGGAAATACAACCAGGTGAAGAATAAAAGCTCAGATATAAATATGTATATTATTGTTTACATGCAACTTGAACTGTGAACATTAAATATGTTTTTACCTTGATTTACCAGGTAGGTACTAAAGAAAAATCTTTTGTCTTTTGACCAAACCATATGTGAAATCATATGAGACAATAAAGGACAGCAGTTCATCTTAAACAGTCAGACCACATGTTAAAGCAACATGCTGGTGTTTTTGAAAGTTTTAGCCTTTTTACTACAGTTAACATCATAACTTATCTTGTTTTAGAGTGTTTTATTGTGTTATATGACTGTTACTAATAAAATGAATGATGCGTTGGTTTGGTAATGGTATTGTGCATGTTGGCTCACTAGGAAAAGTGAGTTGAACAGAACCATTGTCAATGTTGTGAGTAACATCTGTGTCAAAACGTCTGCAGTGAAAAAGGCCCACTTGGTTTCATTCATGTGAATACAGTATGAAAATCAACTTGCAGATAATTGGTGTTATTGGTAATCCATTACCAGTTATAACTGAACCTAAACAGATAAAAACTTAAAATATCATATGAACCATTGGCACTAATATTAAGTATGTGAGATTTTTAGTTGAGTTTGTAGTAAATGGGCAAAATGGGCAAAAACACTGGTATGTTGAGTAAAGAAATGCTTTGTTCTTTCTTGTCTTTGTTTTTTATTTATATGTCAGCATGGAAGTTCATTCTTCTACTCACAGATGAAGACCATGAGAATCAGTTGAAAGCTCTGAAGGAGCCAGTAAGTGGACCGCATACACACAGCTTAAATGTAGCATTTAAACTGTGATTCATTAAAGTGAGGCTGAACTGCACCAAAAAATGATAGGTGATGATAGAGCAGTTTTGATGTGATGTAACCACTTTAAAAACTCAAAATATCTACACTTAATATATATTACGTTGTCAGGAAGAATGTGCTGAATGGTAAATGACAATGATCAGTGAACACGAAAAAAAAGGTAAAAATACCTTTTTACCGGAGCCTGTCAAATGGCTGATTTCAATTAAAGACGAAAATTCTCTCTTGAATATGTGTAATTCTCATTGTTTTCTCTTGCATCGCCAGTGCTCAATACTGTAGGCTGACACTCAATTTAGGCGGCATCTTGTTGAAACGTCCCTGTCCAAGGTTCTGAAATCTGCTTTCCCAAGCATGCGTCATGTGACTTCACCCAGCACTGCCTAGCTCAGCACCAAGCCTACTGGTTTCTGGAGATTTCATGTGAGAAAAGGACGAGCCCCGAACCCCTTTCCCTCTCATCTTGCGTTGTTTAGACTGTTTTTTTTTTCCCGACCCCCCTTTCTGTCTTTTTTATCGGTCAATGCGCTCGGAGGATGACAAAAGGTTTTAGGATGCTGGATTTGAGCTGCTCGTTTCCTCTCTTTTCACTTAAATGCCAGCACGGTGAATGCGTCGGACAGAGAGGACAAGCCTGCTGCTAGTGGTCCGCATTCAGAAAGTCAACATCTTGTCTTTCTTGATTTTATTTTTCCCTGGAGCGACTTCAGAAGGATGTAACGACCGATCCACCTTGCGCAGCTGAAGTCTCCTCGTCAAAATGCAGAAGGGAATACGACTTAATGATGGTCATGTCACCTACCTGGGGCTTTTGGCGAAAAAGGATGGTACAAGACGAGGGTGCTTGAGCAAAAAGAGCTCAGACAACACGAAATGGCACACAAAGTGGTTTGCTTTGTTACAAAATATGCTCTTTTATTTTGAGAACGAGTCCAGCTCTCGACCCTCGGGATTATACCTGTTGGAGGGATGCATATGCGACAGAGCGCCTTCACCGAAACCTTCACAGTCAGCCAAGGAGTGTTTGGAAAAGCAGGTAAGGAAAGCGTGCGCACACGCACGCACGCACGCACACGCACACAAACAATCTCTCTCTCTCTCTCTCTCTCTCTCTCTCTCTCTCTCTCTCTCTCTCTCTCTCTCTCTCACTGCTTCACTGTTTTTCAGGCTTCGTGTTAAAAATATCGACGACGTGCAACACTGAGTGCAGAAATTGTTCCTTTGCCGCAAACGCCTTTGAACTATTTTAGTCCCGAGCAAAGCGCTTTTCTTATGCGTATATTCATTCATTCATATCCAATCGCATCATGACCTCAAATCCAGCGCAGCAGAATAGCACGAGGTTCCAGACTGCTGTATTGCACGTTATGTAATCCATGCATGGCATTAATGATGAGGTAACAATATTAACACCTAACGGCATTACAGCAGCCCTGGCACTGGGCTGTGCAGTGTTTTGCTCCAGGTTGCAAAGCTGAGCTTGATCCTTTTTTTTTATTGGTGGGATAGTTTTCAGTGGTGCATGAGACGTAAATTGTTTATGTTCTTATCACAGTGATGTATTTGCATCCTGGTTGGTCACACATTGTGCTTTTGACTTTCAGTGATCACATTTGTTATGTTTTAGGGCGGTGAGCGATATACCTAATGCTCCTTTCAACAAAACATGCAAAAAAAAAGTTGTAGCCCCAAGGTTTCCATCTTGTGGTGAAATGATGAAAATACAGCTGAAGCTGAAGAAACAGCAGGGTGCCTGTGACCAGTCAGCTCTGATCACATCTAGATGACCTGAATGAAGTTCAGTCTAATACTGGATTTTTTTATTTGCAATATACAGGGTTATTAACCACTTTTTATTTGTGGTATCTTCAATGAAGACTCTATCACACATTGTTAAGATGACTACATGTAGCGGAAACATTTAATCCAAAACTACAAATGAAGCATCCACTCGATGTTAAAATATCTCATCTGGCTGCTACTTAAATCAGCAAAGCATGAAAGTGAGAAGTAGAAAGGGTGACATGTCTGTTGACATTGTTATTGTGGATAAACAGTCGAGAAACATAATGCTTTACTGCCACTGCTCTCTCCAGGCTCTGTGCCTGACTCTGTCGGTAGGGCTGCAATCCAAAGTGAATCCAGGCTCTTCCTGTGAACAGCTGCCTTTGTGCTGATGAAGCAGAATGCAACACACTGGCGAATGTTGTGCTCTCGCAGTTGCTTTCAAGCCACCCAAAAAAAACCTCCCGGAAAGAATTTGGATTATGTTTTATTTTTGTCAGCAGTGTTGTTTGCTCTGCAGTTTCCTGTTTTCCATGCATACATAGGAAACATGCTGCAAAGAGCCTGATGAATAGATGGTCAGAATTTGTGATCAACTTGAGAGGAGATGCTTGATTGGCTTTGTTCTGTGAGTCCTGTTTGCAGAGAGTAAAAGCACCGAGAAGTGCACAGATAATGAATGTGACGGATGTGACAGGCTGCTGCTGAGTTACCTCTTATTGTAAACAAACAAACATCCTCTACAAGGACAAGTAAGAGTATGAAAATATCTCCTATCCTAACCTGGATTTAGGGTTTTGTGCAAACGTTTTAGCAATCCACCATAATCTCTACATTATATTTATCCTCAAATGCAGTTAGTGTGAAAATGATAATGCGTTTGAGCCCGATGTTTCTATGGCAACCCTTATTTGCATCCTAAAGAATGATGCAGTTGGAAGAGGCAGGGTAGCAGAGATGAGAGAAGTAGTGTGTGTCGCATCTCTCCTATTAATGTGAGCGCTATCTGGGCTAAATGTGCTCCTTGCTGTACCTTGGAGGGGTCAGTGTCCATTTATAGAAAACACAGCTCGCTCTGGAGAAACAGCAGCACTTCGACCAACAACACAAGAAGCTACGGGAGCAAGAGATGGTTGATTTGCTACGAACTGTACTGTGAAACAAAGGATCTGACTAATGTTCTAATAAACTAATAGGTGTGATATTCTAGTGATGTTGGTATAGGGATTAAATAAAGTGCCTGATTAAAAGGAAAGTGGACGCAAGTAGAGTGATTACCCACACGTAGCACTTCAGGGAATATACTACTGTACAGATCTCATTATCTGATTCAGGAAAGCCCTTTTAACGTATTGTAGCAATAAAATTATGCTGCAATTAAACAAGACCAAAGAATTATTCTAATCTAATTAATTATTTACAATTCACTTATATCCACAGCACAGCAAAACTGACAAGTGATTGCTGCCCCCATAACAAAAATACTCATGTATCTATATCATAGGCTTTATCAATGTAATTTATCTCTGTTCAGATCAGTAATGATGTTTAAAGGTGCATGACTCAGCCATAAACATAAAGCAGGAAGCAGACAGTGTGCTTAACATTGCCTCACACCACACACTCACCGCGCTCTTAGAGAGATCATGAGGGAAAACTATAACATGCGTGCCTCTCTGCCAGAAATAGATTTTCTTTGACGGTAGGATGAATACCTAATGAATGTGAAGATGGAAGAGCAGTCACCCATGAATAATGATCAGTTGCAGGTTGATAGGTGCCTGTTGAACATCTGCAGGCCAAAGATTAGAGTCTGGTCTCTCTCGGCGCGGCTGGAACCGTCCACAGAAAGATGCCATTTCACTTATGGGAGTTGTGCTATCGTTTAATCATGGCCCACTTTCTGAGGTCTTCCTTATGTTTTAATAAGCAGTATATACTATATATAGCTCTCATCAAAAAGGCCTTTATAAACACGATGCAAATATTAGAACTATTACAATTAGAATTAAAGGAAAATTGCAATATAAATGCAGGGGCTTTCCTTCATGCAAAGTCAATTGTTTCCTATTTGTAATTTGCCGTTTGGACGCATGCTTGCAGATAAAATACTAGTACCCACTGTCCAAAACACCACTATATTTGATATAAAGGCAATGTTTGCTCATTGTACATTTATCCAAATAGTTACACCATTTTGTCATCTAACCAGTGATAGCAGCAGTGTTAAATCAATTAGCAATAATATTATTCAAGCAAAAGTACTCTTATATTATCAGCAATATCTCATGTAAAAGTATTCATGTTTTTATGCAGAATAGTTCCCTACATACAAGGAAATTCCAAATAGATGTTTTACAATTTGAAAACCCAAAAGTCACCCTATCAATGACTCATACTTCATTTATGAAACTTAGTAAATTAATAGAAAAATTAAATATGTTACTGACAACAAAAATAGCAGTAATATTATTATTGATATTAGCAATAACACTACTTATAACACTACTATTACTACTGATAATAATAATAATAATAATAATAATAATAATAATAATAATATCAATAATAATAATAATAATACCTTATTTTCCGTCAAGCTTCAGTTGCTAGGAAACAGGTGTCGCACAGTTATGTAATTGGCTGTGGCTCCATCCTCCACGTCTTATGGCATTTCCTCCTGGGAACCACAGACATCCCAGGAACCGATCTGGGGGAGGCTTCCCTCAGTGTGGCCCATCAAGTGCACTGGTGGGCGAGGGAGATGTGGCTTCCCCAGGCCCTGTGTGTGGCTTTAAATCAGCCGCTTTAATGTCAGCAGCAGCGAGGCAGCGGAACAAACACAAAGACAAAAGCAGTGGAGAAGCTGCAGTTAAGCTACTATATAACGGATTTATCTAGAGGGGTATGCAATAATACGTTCTCCTTCCTGTGCAGAACATACAGCATGTGAGATTAATGATAGTCCTGTTGTTTAACAAGAACCCCCCCCCCCCCCCCCCCCTTTTTTTTGTTTCAGTACTATTTCACCGTCAGCTTCACCCATGAAAATCAAAAGGCGCTCGAGTTACGCACAGAAGATGTAAAGGACTGCGATGAATGGGTGGCTGCAATATCCCACGCCAGGTAAGGGCACACATCAGTGAAATGTGCAGACACGGCAATTAGAAGTTGAATTAGTCAGTCGAGGGCAAGTCATCTCGGTCTGTAGGGGATGTTGCCATGGTTTCATAAGTGGGGTTAAAATGGGAGGAATGACAGAAAAATACTTTGTTCACAAGAAAAAACCTGATTGCTTTGATGTGAGATGAAACTACACACGCTGATGTGAAATGAATTACTCAAGCTTGAATTCAAAAACCATGTGTGTGTGTGTGTGTGTGTGTGTGCGTGTGTGCGTGTGTGTGTGTGTTACAGTTACAGAAACTTGGCCAACGAGCATGAGACTCTCATGCAGAAGTATCTTCATCTGCTTCAGATTGTGGAGACGGAGAAAACAGTTGCTAAGCAACTTCGACAACAGATAGAAGATGGGGAAATAGAGATCGAAAGGCTTAAGTCAGAGGTAATACTCACTGTGATGCCTCTACGCTGCAGAGTAGCGACGCAAACAAATACGAACACATTATTCAGAGTTGAGCAGATACGAACAGCATACAAATGTTGCAGTAATATTTGATCCCCCTGTCCCTCGCCTAATGACAGTTTTCCACCTCTTCTTCTCAGAGTCCAACCTGAGTCAGATCTAAACACACCTTGCTACAATCAGTTGAGTTCACTCCTTACAACGGTGCCAGGATACCTGATGTCCATTGAGGATGAACGTCCATAAATCCGTTTAGGAATCATAGAAAAAATGTTATTCAGGTGTGTTGTCTGGACAGTATGAACGGGAACTGCTAGTAGACAAACCAGCAAGACTTTCGCATGCAGATTTCCCAGAAAGTAAACAAATAGGCTACAGGCTAAAGATCCAGAACACTGATGTTCATTCTCAATTACTTTCACCAGTCCTCACAAGATTTGTTGTGCAGTTCAGGCTGAAGCTCGACTGGTGTCTCACAGGTTTAGTTTTTACACTTATGATTCAATGTTGAAGCCTTGAGCGACTTGAGCTGAAGTTAGGGACTGTCTCAATGCTTCAGATCAACTCAATTACCCTCCCATTTTATAGAGATATAGAAGGAGATTTGTGCGTTATGGCACAACAACAACAAAATACGTATAAGAAATAAATGGCAGCAGAAAACAATTAATCACCGGATTGTAGATCCAAAAACAAATATTTTTGTGAAATAAACAGATACAGATAGAAGCCCTGAATCACGTCTCTCAGGAGTATATGTCTTGGCTATTTTAGCCTTCTGTTGGCGAATGTTTTACTGTTATAATATCCAGGATTTTGTCTTCTCTGACCATTATAACAAAGGATTACAGGATTGTCTATAGATAAATATCTGGCAGCCACAAACCCTATCAATCAAAATATCAACACTATCAATAGACTGCTGTTCAGGCCAACCACACTCCACTTTGCATCTCCTCTCAGAAACAATGCCTCCAATAAGGCTGTATTCTTCAGATCAAATAACCATTTTACTTTAATGTGCAAATGTGGTGCTTGAAATCAAATGATGTGCTGAATATGCATGAACACGGCGTTATATTGCATCTCTTCTATGAAATGCAATGACAATTAACTCTCACGCCTTCTACAAAGTAAATGGAGACACTTAGCTTCAAACAGTTTAAGGCAGCCTGTTTACCTTTTATCAACATGCAGGACAGTGTGGAACACATTGCATTTAAATGACCAATGTAAATAAATATTGATGCAGCAGTACCAGCCAAGTGAACACAACTAGTTGAGTCAATGTCTCAGTGTTGACAGAGCTCACAGGTCCTGTCCTGGTGACTCAGTCACTTTGTTTACATGCTGGTACAGTAAGTGAGAAGAAGAAAGTGTGTGAGTGGGAATGACTGGTCTTTTTTTGTGGTTGCCTCCGTGGCAGATCTCTGGGCTGCTCAAAGACAATGAGAAGATTCACGCCAGCCCTGCAGCCACCCCAACTGATGACGACTCAGAAATCAAGAAAATCAAAAAAGTAAAGCACATGATTTAAACCTGTTGCTACATTTTTTGAGTATCTTAAGGAAACTAACTACAGCCGTTAAAACTTCAGGTCCAGAGCTTCCTGCGAGGATGGATCTGCAGGAGGAAGTGGAAGACAATCATCCAGGATTACATCCGCTCACCACATGCAGAGAGCATGAGGAAGAGGAACCAGGTGGTGTTCAGCATGTTGGACTCGGAGGCCGAGTACGTACAGCAGCTTCACATCCTGGTGAACAACTTCCTGAGGCCACTCCGCATGGCAGCCAGCTCCAAGAAACCGCCCATCACCCACGATGATGTCAGCAGCATATTCCTCAACAGGTTGGATCCTCTCGTCCCATAGAGAATATTCATTTGCTTACAAAACGTTATCATCTTAAAGGTACCCCGTGGAGTTCTTTTTTGTAGAGCTATGGAGCAATGTAATTGTGAGTGGATGCACATTTGTTTATATCTTGTGCGTTATTCTACTGATCGTCAGCTGGTGGCAATAACGGGTCAAGAGATATGCCAACACAAGGCAAGAAAAGACTACTGCTAGCTAGCAAAATTATGTAAGCAATGCAGATTTAAAAACTCTTCACAAACCAACTTTTGCAAATGTTTTATGAGAAAGGAAATGCATTCAATACCTTTGACCTCAAGGATACAGATAATGTGTTTCTTGCAGGTCTACTTTTACAGTAAGAAAAACAACATTTAAAGGGTATAAGACAAAGTGACATGTACTCTATTTCAACCTTAATTTACTATTGATGACCAACATAAGTAAACAAGACCATTAGCGAGAAGAGTCTATTTCTCCATAATTATTCTTAATGCTCGTCATTGGTGCCACCGTGTTGGATTCCGAGCAAAATGAGATGAAATCATGCAGGTTTGCCAGAACTCCTTCAGCATAGACTCCAGCAGGGTCTTCGGCAGCGACCAGACGACCGCGGATAGACCAAGATCCGGCTTGGCCACCACCTTCAACCTGCAGTACGAAGCTCCTGTGAGAGGAGGAGAGCTCAGCACCCGGCAGCAGCGTCTCCTCCTCCAGCCAGGAGCAGAGCTTCGCCTCGCTGCTCCTCCGCTTCCTGCTAGAAGCCAACAGAAAATGAAAGTTCCATGTAGTGCAATAGCTTTAATATAAATAAAATTCCTATGAAGAAAGATATGAAAGAATAAAGAAATATAATTTCTCTAAACTGAAATTACCCTAAAATGTCAGCTGTATGCTGCATCATCTAGACAAACTTCAAGGTTCCAGATTGAGTTTTGTGTCTTGTTTAGACAAATCTTTGCCAGTAACGCAGACAGTACAATGAAGACAATAACCTGCATGGGCCCTCATTGGCCTATTCAAAATCCACCCACAGTCCTCCCAGCATGTTCATGCTCAAAACCTGCACATTCGTGTTCTCGTACACACTACCTGGTGTCAGGGCTTTCCTTTACCACAACTTCACTGGTTGTTGGCAGAATTGATAACACCAACTCTGTGTTTGTTTCAGAAGATAATCAGTTTTTCTTTCTTCTTTTTCAGTGAAACTATCATGTTTCTACATCAGATATTTTACCAGGGTCTAAAAGCCAGAATAGCGAGCTGGCCAACATTAGTGCTAGGTAAGAACTGTTTCATGCCTTTTTTCCGATTGTTACCATTTTGAAGCCTGTGCGAAATACCATAAAATGTGATGAGGAAAGACTCCACAGAAGGAGCCCTCAGTTTTGTTGTGTCATTGTTACAGTATCTTGGTATTGATCTCTCTCTATAGCCGACCTGTTTGACATCCTGCTGCCCATGCTGAACATCTACCAGGAGTTTGTGAGGAACCACCAGTACAGCCTGCAGATCCTGGCTCACTGCAAGCAGAACCGAGACTTTGACAAGCTGCTGAAGCAGTACGAGGCCAAGCCCGACTGTGAGGAGAGGACTCTGGAGACCTTCCTCACCTACCCCATGTTCCAGGTGAGCTCATTTGTCCCACTGATATACACAAGACATAAAGGCAGGCCCATTTGTTTGCATATTTTCAGTCATGTGATCTGGCCTCTATTGCCACCATGGCTCGGTGAGGACTTGGCCTCAAAGACCCGCCTTCTTCTTGAGCACTTATTGGCTCTCTCAACGAGATCCCATATTGTAGCATCCCTGACAGAAACGGCAGGCATTTGTCTGCTTTTGCTCAGAATATCCCTGCAGTGTTTTCATGTCTATAAAAAGCGGTTGTTTTTTGGATCTCAGGCTTTAATAATGGCTCCTTTCTGGCCAGGCACGCAGTTTCCTGACAGTCCTCTCTGCTGGGGCCTACTGCAGGCTGTGCTGTGTTGATAATAAATTTTGCTGATGAGTGTAGATTGTGCTCTCCACTGATCTACTTCTCATTAGTGTACGTACACGTCGGCACGTGTGTATTCCTGTGTGTGCGTCTTTGTGTTGTTGTTGTTACATTTATGCATGCATGTAAGCTCTTATATTTGAGTGAGACTCCCCTTTTGCTATCGTGTTGTCTTGCTATTCTGTCTCTGTAGATTCCCCGCTACATTCTTACACTCCACGAACTTCTGGCCCACACACCCCATGAACATGTAGAGAGAACCAGTCTGGACTACGCCAAATCTAAGCTGGAGGAGCTTTCCAGGTATACCTTCATGTAATAAAAGTAAAAGAGTTGCATGCTGTCTCAAATGAGCGACACCACAAACCACCAGTATGATGATTATCATGTTTTCTGTAATAATGTAGTACGACAAAAAACATAAAACACATTTTTAGGAGAATTTTAAGTAAATATTGAGTAAATTATTCTTTTTTGACCCATAATAACATGCAGAGGTTGTTGTACTTTATTAAGCCCCGAGTGGTGCAATGCAAACTGTAAGAGTCAAAAGTCAGGGCAGATTACTTTATTATCTTTTTTAATATTATTTCTTTCATTAGGAATCTGGCCAGACAGTAAGTGGTCAAGTAAATTAAACTGAATAAAAAAAAAAAATCATGATAAAGTCACAAAATGAACATTTACAGTAATACTTCTTGTGTTTCCTGCGTTCTTGTGTCATTTATTTGTCTCATGTTTCCTATACTCTCCGTTATATCTATTGAATCAGAATGATTGAATGTCCCTTTTCCATAGAATCATGCACGACGAAGTGAGCGAGACTGAGAACATCAGGAAGAACCTGGCAATAGAGCGCATGATCGTAGAGGGCTGCGAGATTCTCCTCGACACCAGCCAGACGTTTGTAAGACAAGGTAACAGCTGCCTTCAAGTGCCGTATTTCAGATCCCAGCGAAGAAACCTCCAATTCCACAGAAAAGCAGAGTCGCGGCAGAAGGGGATTTCCTGTCCCTCCTTACCTTTCTGACAGCCTGATCTCACATCTTCAGCCCTGTATTGAGCGGGAAATACTCTGTTTTAAAAAGAAAAACTCTTGCTCTCTTTGGGGAACAATGTGTACTCCTCGTGAGGGTTTCCAAGTGTAATTAAACTGTTCAGAGGCAAACTGATGATGAATCTGGGACTGTAAATGTCACACGTCCCCAACAGGCCTTGATGGATCAGGAAAAGGAAAACAGATATGGTAGATTATTTAATCCTTAGCATCTCTACATGTATTCACATGTCGAGGAGGGCAAGAAAAGCAATTTGATATTGATTATTTCTTTATTTCAGTTTCTTTACTGCTCCTTACTTTTTTTTTTCCAAAATCCCCCTGGTCCTTGCTTCTTTTCTACTTATGTGTCTTTCTTCTTTTCTCTTCCCCCTTCTATTTGTACACACTCTTTTATTCCCACATACAGGGTCTCTCATCCAGGTGCCGATGAGCGAGAAGGGCAAGATCACCCGTGGGCGACTGGGCTCTCTGTCCCTGAAGAAGGAGGGGGAGAGGCAGTCCTTTCTCTTCTCCAAGCATTTAATCATCTGCACCAGGGGTTCTGGGGGAAAGCTTCATCTCACCAAGGTGAGCCTGTGCTGCTGAGCTAGCAGTGGAGCTGCTCCTTATTTCAGACATCGCAATCTTACGGCACCGCGAAGAAAAAAAACAGAATCTCTGGGCTAAATTGAACGGATTAACTGACAGGAGATGAAAGCTACAGGGTTAGCGATGTCATGGCTTTTATCAGTGGCAGTGACCGCTGGAGCTCCACGCGCTCATAGCCTGCACACACACACACACACACACGTGCAGGCTCATTGAACATGTTTAAAAGCAGATTGATGTCACTTTGATGTGTGTTATGGAGCGGTTTAGTAGTATTTCTCCACATTACTCAACATTACAAAGGACAATTGATGCTTGGAGTCTAACCAAAAAGCTTTCAACTGAAGGCCTTACATACATATAGTTACAGTAAAACTAAGGTCTTCTTGTGAGCACAACATTGACATATCATGACTTTTTAAATTGATATGGCAAGCTTGTTAGCAAACAGTTGCTTATTTATGCATTCAGCAGGAAAACATTATCAACCATCTGAAATCTTAATTCTGGGAGTTTGATTTTGGTCTCTACCAAATCCTGACAGAAATATCTAGCACTTTACTGCTAAATACTCCATATGTTAACCAGCTAATTACTTGTTGTGTCTCTCTTTTGTGCTGAGCAGGTATTTGCACAGTGTGTTCATAGAGCTTGTTCACTGAAAACAGCTAAAAGAGCAGTGAGCGTGAACCAGACAGCGAAACAATGAACTGAAACTCTCTAAAAAGCTCTGTAAAGCCGAGGGGAACTGCAGATTGAGGAGATAGAGCTCATGTTCATTCCCACGAGCGACCCATTTCACTGTCATTTGATACATTATTATAAAAATCTTAATCATAGACTTATAATCCTTAATATTTTCATATTAATACAAAAATATATGATCCGAAATATCTCTCTGTAGATATAATTGTTAGTGGCGGGGTCGGCGATTTCTGCACTAGATTCAAATTGCCTTCACACACACTCAAGGGATTCACAGGAAACAATACACGACTATTATAAATATTATAAAATGATTATATTACTGTTATAAAAAATGAAAAGACACAAGGGTTTGTGGCAGTGGCCCATTCTGCAGCTGCTGCACCACAACAGGACCCATTATGTCCAAAAGTGCAACATGCAAGTGCATTTGTTAAACTGCCCAGCTCTTGTTCTGTGACTTTGTGCTACGTTTGATGGCTGCAGGGATTAAACCAAACTTCCTTTTGTTTGTTTTACATGAAGGTAATTACAAGTCCCAATGGCATTAGCTTACAGTAAAGAATTAATAAAAAACATGTGTGGGGTCAACTGTGTCTTTTGAATGTATTTAGACGGTAGCTATGCTGCTGAGCCATTTTCTCAATAATATATAAATATATAAAGTTCACAGTCAACTGACTGATGAACCTTATATGAACTTTGTAGTCTAAATGCACATTTTGAGTCAAAAAAAGGTTGAAGGGATGAAACTAAATACATATTGTATGTTGTTTTCAGAATGGAGTAGTCTCGCTTATAGACTGCACTCTACTGGAGGACCCTGAGGGGACGGATGATGAGTGTGAGTGTTTTATTCATACTGTAGCTTACAGAAATATGCATCATATGTACCATGTGTGCTAACGTATATAATGTTTGATTACAAGATTGTGACAGAATGTATTAATATTTTACAATTCATATTTGGAACAATTGAAAAAGTGCTTCAGAGGCAGGCAGTGCCACTAGAAACTAATACAGACTTTAAACAAATAAATAAATAAATGTCAAATGATGACTGATTTCCCCTATTTTTAGCCAAATGTTGACATTTGGCTTGGTCTAATATTAGTTTCTTGTTGCAGTAATACAGTGTAAACACTTGAATGGTTGCCTTTTTATGTCTTTACTGTTTACGTCCATGAATTTATAGAGAAAATGACATCTAGTTATGTCTTTGTGTTCGCCCCAAAGCCAAATCAGACAAGAGCGGCCAGGACATGGAGCACCTGGACTTCAAGATTGTCGTGGAGCCAAAGGACAGCCAGTCATTCACAGTCATCCTGGTGGCCTCCTCGAGGCAGGAGAAGTCTGCATGGACCAGTGACATCAGCCAGGCACGTCAACACGCATCACAGTCTCCAGCAGTCAGACGAGAAGCAGAGGATGTCGGCAGAAAGCCTGCACGTAACAGAACTCACTAACAATTTCCTCTGTCCTCTTTGTTTACTTCTACTGCTTCATGTCCCACAGTGCATAGACAACATCCGCTGCAATGGGCTGATGATGAACGCCTTCGAAGACAACTCCAAAGTCACAGTGCCACAGATGATCAAGTAAGCCTTATTCTCATTTACAGTTTATGTATCTCTTTGCAGCTTTTTTTCCCGCATTTATTTCAAATTTTGTTCAAATAATTTATTTTATTTTCTGAGCAGGTCAGATTCAAGTCTGTACTGCGATGACGTGGACATCCGCTTCAGTAAGATGATGAACTCCTGCAAGGTGCTGCAGATCCGCTACGCCAGCGTTGAGCGCCTGCTGGAGAGACTGACTGACCTCCGTTTCCTCTCCATCGACTTCCTCAACACCTTCCTGCACTCCTATCGCGTGTTCACAACCGCCGAAGTGGTGCTAGACAAACTCATCACCATCTACAAGAAGCCCATCAGTGCCATCCCTGCTCGGTGAGTCATGTTACATGTGGAAAGATTTGAATGTTGCGAGGTTGTTGACGGCTGTAACAATAGACAAACTAATTTTATTAAATATGTTTTGCATCCCTCCAGACTTTATGCTGCATAAAGATGAAACTGATCTATAATGATGTGAAGCTTTGTCGTCCTCTCATCAATGCAAGGAATGTACAAGAGCCAAGGAGCTAACAAGTTGAACTTTTAGGTTTAACTGCAGCGATACAACTTGTTTCCTTGTTTATACTGTAGGTTAGTTTCACCTGAGGAATCTCACTTCAGACATGAAGGCAGTATGCTCTGACAAACAGCATAAAACAACAATAAGTCAACAACCTGGAGATGTTACTGACTGAGGAGATGACTTCAGGAAAACAACATCCATATGCATGGATACATTTTGAAATGGTCACATGATGGATGACCATGTGTGAAATTAGTTGGTTGTGGTGTTTGTTGTAGACAGACAGACAGATAGATAGATCGATAGATAGATAACTGTGTCCTTTCTTATTCGTTTCTTGTAAGTCTTTACAGAGGTAAATTTAAATTTAGCATGGTTAGGAGTGTAAAGAGTGAGTCTGGTGTTCAGGGATATTTGTTATGTGCGTTCCATGTGACATAATTCGTGTTCACATAATGTATGTGACACTGGAACGGTGAAGTCCAGTGATCTTCGAAGCTTTGTGTCAGCATATGGAGAGTTTGATTTGTTGCTTAATGTGAGCAAAGAAAAGCAGCAGATGGAGCAGTATACGAAGACAGGCTCTAGGATGCTTCAGTATCCCTGTTTGTGTGTGTATTTATGTGTGTGTTCAGTGATCAAAGGCAGTAATTGGGTCCAGTCTCTCCTGCCGGCCTGGGAGTGTCTCAACTGGGCTCTGTCGCTCTATGGCAACCAACCTCAGTGCTGCAGGACCCCACCCTCCCCTCCTCCCTCTCCTTGTCTGCAAAGATCCATAGTGTGAAATATTGACGAAGTGTTGCAGTGGGACTAACTCACCGCTCCGCAGGCCTAGAGCGAAGGCCCCCACTGTGGGGTGCAGATCACGGGGAGCTCCCCATGCCTACGCCCTGCAGCATGCTCTCCCGTGGCGCTTGTCATGTCACTGTGAGACACCTACACTTGGCTGCTTGTGTCAGCAGTGGCCATGCGCACTATCACTCGGTGTGCTATTTATGGGAACCCGTGAGGTCGCCAGGAGGGTGGCAGGGAGTGGGAGAGGTTTTCTGCAACACTGCAGCTTGTATCCTGCTCTAAAACAACGAGACACGGCTGCAAATAGACTTCTGGTTGCTGGGATTACTTGGGTTGCATACATTATTTAAGAGGTGTTGTGTATTTAGCTAAGCTTTTAAAACAGAGAATAGTTACCACATATCAAAGAAAAATATTCCGATGTCCTTAATTCAAATGCATATATCTTCCCCTTGATGCAGGTCCCTGGAGTTATTCTTTGCCAGCACTCAGAACAGTAAACACTTG
Source organism: Anarrhichthys ocellatus (assembly GCF_004355925.1). Classification (NCBI taxonomy): domain Eukaryota; kingdom Metazoa; phylum Chordata; class Actinopteri; order Perciformes; family Anarhichadidae; genus Anarrhichthys; species Anarrhichthys ocellatus. The sequence continues at coordinate 10,502,171 of NW_022280032.1, read as the reverse complement.
TATGGTGAGCCTCCCAGCTCCCCCAGAGCCAGCAGAAAGTTCTCCTCCCCACCTCCTCTCACTATCGCCAAGAATTCATCCCCAAATCGCCGGCGCAAGCTCTCCCTCAACATCCCCATCATCACTGGGGGCAAAGCTCTCGACCTGGCTGCCCTCAGCTGCTCCTCAAATGGCTATGCAAGCATGTACTCATCCATATCCCCATTCAGCAAGACCACCTTGGACATCAACAAACTGTACGTGTCCAGTCCCGTCTCGAGCAAAATCTCTGATGAGGGAGAGGACAAGAAGGACAAGGTGGAGGATACATCAGTGAGCAAACAAGGTAGGTCAGCAGGAGCCAACCATCACCAAAGTATTGCAATTTTGATTTACAGGAATTATGTTTGTATTGATCATTTTATTATGATACAGATCTCTCTGTACGAGAAGAACGTGACAATGATCCAAACCAGAGTGATGAAGTGGACCCAGAAGCCTCTCCCACCAAATCACCAACCACCCCAAAAAACATCAAATGCAAAAACTCCTCAGGTACATTGTGTCCTAAACATGTGCAGTGATATAATTACGACGGTCTACACCAACATGCCACCAATCCAATGCACCAGCCAGTTCAACACTTATTAGAGTCCTCTGCACTATTATCTTTGTCCACAGTAACAGACTAAATAATAAAAACAACACGTGGAGCTGAATTTTTATTTTATTTTATTTTTATTGTTAGGTTTGTAAAAAGGCCACAATTTGCTGTCTGCAAGTTGTGGAATGGTTTGTTTTGCACTGAAATTGATGCTCTCACTTTGCATAAGTCAGTTGATTTATATGTCTTCCGCAAAAACAAACTTCATATGAAATAATGAACTGGTTGATGGTTATGATCATGTGGGGAAAGCCAATGCTTGGCTTCAGTAGGTGTTAGGGAAACTTGTGTCATAGCAACTACATAAAGAGCGTGTTTTCCCTTCCGCCTCCACTAATGAGGCTGTTTCACTGGAGCCTAGATTATCTCTGGCTTCTAAACCTCATGACAAAATCACACAATGGAGTTTAAAGCAATCTATTGTGTGAAGTAAAGAATTAACTGAAATTGTGAAGCAGCGAGTGCTTAGCTGCTTATGATCAGTCTATGTTCTCAGGATTTAAACATAGCAGACTGCAGAGAATCTGTTGATTCCTCTGTTATGCTGATATTTGGTGGCTATATTTAGCTGCAACCATCTTGAATATCAAAGCCTCTTGTAAAGGAAAATCTGGAGGGAAACTGTTATGTTGGCTTGTAGTGCCCCCTAGTGGATGTTTGTACAACAAGAAGCAGATCATTCTGCAGTCACTACAGATTCAGTTAAACTCAGTAATATGAACAATATATTACCAACACTTTTCTGTAAATGTGTGTTGTCTCAAAGGGTTGTTCTCTTTTTTTGTATTTGTGCCTCCCTGTAGAGTTCTCCCTCTTTTCCTACAACAATGGCATGGTGATGTCCTCGTGTCGAGAGCTGGATAACAACCGCAGTGCCCTGTCCGCTGCCTCTGCCTTTGCTATTGCTACAGCTGGAGCCAATGAGGGCACACCTACCAAGGAAAAATATCGCCGGATGTCTCTCGCCAGTACTGGTACAAACATCTATTCACTTTATAGGACTATAGGCTCCAGTTTCAGATACAGGTGAACATAATGGTTGTGTTAAAACTGCACCATGTCAGGTCAACTGATTTATGGGTTCAAAAAATGTTGATGCTCTTTGTTGCCAAAGCTGTAATGTGTCACAGCGACGAGAGCTTGATGTAGAAACTCACTTGATATGTTTTCTGCAGGTTTCCCAACAGATCAGAGAAATGGAGACAAAGAGTTTGTGATCAGACGAGCAGCGACCAACAGAGTCTTGAATGTCCTGAGGCACTGGGTGTCCAAACACTCTCCGGTAAAGCATCCCCAACACAGTTATAGGCACAGTTCATATCCTGCTGGAACACTGCTATAGTTTACAAATGCATATATTGTTTTCATTGCATAATAAATTGCACAGACACCTTTCTTTGAGGACTATTTGTCAATAACAGATGAAGTTGACAAGAAAACTGAGCAAGAATTGGTTTAATGAAAAACTAAGCACATTTTAAAATGAAATCTCAAATCACAAGTTGGTGATTGATGATTAAATAGTTTTTAAGCCACATGGTTGTGTGCTGTCTGTTGCTTTTCCAGGACTTTGAGAGCAACAATGAGCTGAAGACAAAAGTTATTGCCTTCCTGGAGGAAGTGATGCATGACCCTGAGCTGTTGACCCAGGAGAGGAAAGCAGCAGCCAACATCATCAGGTACTGTTGTGTGCAGTTTAATTGTGGGATTATTATGACCACCCAAAATTTGAAAGAAAAAATATCCTGTACATACTTCAGAGCTTGACTTCTTTTTCAGGACTCTAACTCAGGAAGACCACGGTGACAATCAGATCACCCTTGAAGACGTGACACAACTGGTAAGTGAAGTCCTCTGTCAATTAATGTTTAGTGTGGTTTTAAAACTACTGAAGACAAAATTGTAAAAAGTGAAAATGAAAAAAAAATTATTACAGGTCAACCAGAAGTGCACACATTAGAGCTACTTATTTTCATTATTGATTAATCAGACAAATATTTTCTCAATTAATACCCTTAAGTGACCTCTCCAAATGCCTTTTTTTTAAACTACAGTCCAAAATCCCAAAATATTTGGTTTACTATCACAGAAGATTAATTAAGAAGGCCAAGAAATATTCATATTTGCAAGGCTGGAAACAGAATCTCTGTTCTTAAAAAATGTCATGATCAATTCTTTAAGCTGCAGATTCATTTTCTGTCACTCAACTTCTAATTAATCGACAAGTTGTTTGAGCTCTAATCCACATCAACTAAAAAGTAGATTTGTCTAATTTGGACATTTCTCTACCCAAAGAAAGTCCTTCAATTTATCCATTATCTTTACCCGGGGGCAGGTTGTGCGGGGCAGCAGGCTTAGAAGGGTATTCCAGATGTTCCTCTACCAGCAATGTTTTTCAGCAATTCCTGGGGAACCCCAGGCCAAACGTGATCAATAATCCCTCCAGCAAGTTCTGGATCTACTTCTGGGACTCTTACGTGTTGGATGTGCCCAGAAAAAATCGAAGGAAGGTGTCCAGCAGATCACTTGTCCATCTAACGCTTAATTTGAGCCTCGCTCGTGAACAAGAACCCGAGATACTTGATCTCCCTCGCTTGGGGCAGTCAATCTCTCCCAACACATAGGGCGCAATCCACCATTTTCTGGCAGAGAGCCATGGCCTCAGACTTGGAGGTACTGACTCTCATCCGACCTCTTTAAAACTCATCTGTAAACCGCCTCAGTGCATGCTGGAGGTCATGTTCTGATAGAGTCAACAGAACCACATCACCTGCAAAGGTCCCCAACAGTCTCCTTCCCCCGGCTGTGCCTTGAGATCCTGTCCATGGAAATCACAAACAAAATTGGTGACAAGGGACAACCCCAGTGGCCAACATGCACTGGAAACGTGTTGAAACAGATCCACTGTTCCACGGCAAGGACAGAATCTGCATCCTCCGTGACCTGACCAGTCGGCTGGAGCCTTATTTCCAGCACCGTAGAATAAACTTTCCTGGAGAGGCTGATCAGTGTGATAACCTGATAATTGGAGCGAATCTCCTCTCCTGCTTTGCTGCTGGAGAGCTTTTTGACTACCTCAGCAGCCCCTGCCAGGATTATGGATGGATCTTCCTCTGAGTTTTCTTACTCTGCTTCCTCCACACAAGACAAGTTGGTCAGGTTCAGGAGGTCCTCAAAGAGCTCAAGTTCTCCTGCCCTGCTGAACACAGCCTGAGCAAAGTCCTGCTTTACCTTTTAGAGTCATCTAACGGTTTGCCAGAGCTCCCTTGAGGCCAACCCAAAGTCCTTCTCCATAGTCTCCCTGAAGTCTTCCCACACCCAGGTCTTTGCTTGGGTAGAGTCCAGCCCCTTTCCAGAAATTTGGCTCTAGAGCTAGTGCTATGCGTTGAGGTGAGTCCAAATACATCTAGTTGATACCGCTACACCTCCTGCATCAGCTCAAATCCCTTTTCCCAGCAGAGGGGTGACATTCTATGTCCCTAGAGCCAGTGTGCAATGCCAGGGGTCGGCTGAACCATTGCCCAGTATAAAAAAAACGTTGTGCCAAGTTGCTTGATACAATTTTGATTGATTGCTGTTTTGTTTCTACTAGATGGGTGAAGGGAAGTTTGAGCACTTTGAGAGTCACTCTGCGTTGGAGATCGCAGAACAGCTCACTCTGCTGGACCACCTGGTGTTTAAGGTCATCCCATATGAGTGAGTGCCATCACGACTCAGCTGTACATGTCTGTAGCCAGGAAGAACACATGGACCAATCCAGTGTTCACATTTAATTTTCAATCTGTTAACAGGGAATTCTTTGGACAAGGCTGGATGAAGAACGACAAAAATGAGAAGACGCCGTACATCATGAGAACAACAAAGCACTTCAATGATGTATGTTCCAATCAACAAGCCCCTTACACATCTTCTGTATTCGTCATTGTCAAATGATAATATTGAGTATTTGTTTCTCTCTTTCCTCTGCAAGATAAGCAATCTTATTGCCACAGAGATCCTGCGCTGTGATGACGTGGTCACTCGAGTGTTGGTCATAGAGAAATGGGTGGCTGTAGCAGACATCTGCCGCTGTCTCCACAACTACAACGCCGTGCTCGAGATCACCTCCTCCCTCAACCGCAGCTCCGTCTTCCGTCTCAAGAAGACCTGGCTCAAGGTTTCCAAGCAGGTGTGTATCTCCCTAAGTATTGTTTGTTAAGCTTTTTTTCCTAATGTTCTTCCTGCTATCATTAATTGTGTTCCCTTTCTTCTAGACAAAAGCATTGATTGACAAGCTGCAGAAGCTGGTCTCATCAGAGGGGAGGTTCAAAAACCTGAGAGAGGCTTTGAAGAAGTGAGTTCAGTTCAAGGACATAGTTTTGTACTGGATCAATACAGCAAGCTTGCAGTACAAGTGGATGATGTGTGTTTTTTTTTCCCACCAGCTGTGATCCTCCCTGTGTGCCCTATCTGGGGATGTACCTCACAGACCTGGCTTTCATTGAGGAGGGAACGCCAAACTACACCGAAGACAACTTGGTCAACTTCTCAAAGATGAGAATGGTGAGATATTCAGTGTCCTGACGCATGAGAGAGTTTGTGCAAGTGTGTGTTTTAGTTGTGTGTGTGTTCAGAATTGAATATCCTGTTTCTCATGTGTTTTTTTCAGATTTCTCACATCATCAGAGAAATCAGGCAGTTTCAGCAAACAGCATACAAGATTGACCTGCAACCAAAGGTAAATGAATAACAAAACTGTAAACAGCCTTTCTGGCTTGTGACACGTTAAGAAAAGCTGTAACAAATGCAGAGGCCAAGTGCTCAATCCATTTCAAAAGCACCTGTAGTGAGTCAAGAGGAACTTAAGGTTCTTTTGAATCTCTGATCACAGACATTTGCTGCTCAGGCACTCTTTACCAGAGCAAGAAGAAGAGGTCAATCCAATTTTATTTATGCAGCACAATATCACAAATTTGCCTGAATGGCTTTCACAATGTCTACAGCTTATGACACCCTCTATCCTTAGTCCCTAGACTTTCTTTGTTATATTAATTGCCTTGATTTCATCAGACATGTTGGTTTCAAACACTTTTAACCTCAAAAGCAGAAAGAAATGAACCTAGTAAAAAACATTATTATTATGTTTGTTTTATTTTAAAACTTTTCAGGAGGCCTAAAGAGAAAATGGTCAAAAAATAGACCTGTTTTGTTTTCTGTACTATGTGTTGTAACCACTTGGTGGTGGTGCTGACATCCTGACCAAGTTTTGCAGGAGCAACTAGAAAGATCGTGAGAGAATAAGAAGAATAGGAAATCTGAAAATATGTTATGCACTTATGCTACATAAATTAGAATTTGTTTTTTTTTTTACAATTCTCAAATTTTTGTTTTATATGTGAGTTGATGGATAGTTTTCTTTTTCAGCCCTTTAAAAACTTAATCAAAAATATCTTTATAAATTATAATAGCTCATTAGATGACCTGGTGATAACCTTTAGACGTATGATACCAATGATGATGCGCTACACGGAGTCATCGCCTTATTTAATGGGGTCACAAACCAAAATGCTGGCAACCACTTACATAGACAATCAACAATCTTTACTGCCTTAGCTATTTTGTGTTGTTTGAAAAGTGTGAAGATTCATTTCGATGAAGGGAGATTTCTTAAACTTGGTTTTGTTTTGTCTTTTAATCTTCCAGGTAGCCCAGTATCTACTGGATAATAGCTTTGTTCTGGATGAAGAAAGCATGTACGAAGCCTCTCTCAGAATTGAGCCTAAAGTGCCCAACTGATGGGGAAGTTGGTCCTCCACATTATTTCCTCTGTTAATATTACACATCAGTTAACAAACGCATCAACTTTTGTATAGTTGTACATGTTTAAGATATTTGCTCTTCTGTACAGTAGATGTTTAAGGTTGTTTGATGACACAAAACCTTTCAGTGTATATTTTTTGTTTGTTACTGTTGCCATGATGCCACCTGCTTTGAGATTTCTTTTTTAATTTATTTGGGGTATTTCAAGCATAATAACAGAGGTCCCTTTGCCTGCACATAACTGTGTCTTCTTAGTGACCAATGACATTATTTTGCATCATCTCATACTGTGTTGACTTTGCACTTTCTGAGCACTCGTGCTGCTGGCCGTTGTTCTCTTTGCCTGAGTTTCATCGATGAGTTTCTCTGCAACCAATGTAGCATTGTAAAAATGTAACCGCGTCAAATCAGGGAAAAGAGCCCAGAGAATATAGCTGGCTTTAAAGATATGGAACAATGATCAGTGGAGATAACAGTGAGGTACCAGAAGCATAACTGTCTCTATGCTTCCCAAAAACAAGAGGGATTTATTTTTTAATTTGTGCTGACTACTCGAAAGTCAGAGGTTCCCAACCGTTTTATTTGCCCTGCGGACCAATTTTTTTTTGTGACAGTATCATTGTGGACCAGCCCAATGGGACGGACCGGGGATGAAACCTAAAGGATAAACAAATAGTTATGAATACCACTTTATAAAACAACTAATACTGAACGAGTGCTCATTGTGATGATGAAAAAAAGGTTACCTCACATACTCATAAACTTTTTTAAATAAGTGTCTACAGCTCTAGCAGCTCTGAGAGGCTTTACTTAATGCTAACATACTTATGTTCATTATCTTTGTTTAGTGTGATAGCATGCTAACATTTGCTAACATTTGCAATCCATAAAATAGCTGTTGTCATGCTGCTTTCACAGTAAAAAAAATCAATTTATTGTTGGTTAGAACATGACGGGGCTGATGACTGATGACATTTATAATTATGAAGATTTTTTTGCAGAATCACACAGTTTCTTCGCTCCCCAGTTGCAAATTTTCAAAGGGCCGGTTACAGTCCGCAGAGGGCGGGAACCTCTGCTCTAAAACACTTCCTCAATAACCTAAAATCGAGACTATTTGAAGTGTCTTTATTTATTGTCAAGCAATACACTCTTCCTCTTAGCCTCTTGTGACACAAGGTACCCAAACTCACCTTAGTTTATTTGATCTAATCAGTGATAAAGAGAGATTACATCTCTTTAGATTGTTGTGATTTAAAGTGAAGCATTAGACATCTGAATTTACCGTTACACTTCAAATATACCAATACAGTACAGTGAATTCTACCTATGTTTAAATTTACTGTTTTTTGGATTTTAGTTAAACTCGTAAAAAAAGATCACATGCGTTGGAAAGTGTTGTACCTTCAGGTTTGGCGATGATTCTGTAGAGTAAAAGGTTTTGCTCCTCTGTAATTAAAAGACAATCTGTCCTTTTTGCTGTTCCAGTGATTGTGGAACGTGACTGTATATCACTCTGTTATATGCATTGCTGTTTAAAACTATGATAAAAACGTATGTGAATGACCTCTGCCTGCAGCATTCAAATACTATTTTTGTAGTAGTATAAGAGAGAGTGAACTTCTCTTTATATGAAAATGGGAAAGTATTTTGTACTTTGTTGTTATTTCACCTCACTGAGATGTGCTGTACATTTTGTACATGCAACCCTGCATATTTCTCAATGTGGAACAGTGTAATCCTTTCAAAAAAAAAAGTTGTATCTTAAGCTTGAACACGAAACACTACAACAGTGTGGTCCTGAAACCATGATTTAGACAACTTCAAAGTGTTTTGCATTAATACTGTAATCCTGTCTATAACCATTTCTGTTAGCAGGAATATAGTAACGTAGTGCTTATTCTGTGAATATTTGTATGTATTTTTACTATGTATGTACAGTACACTTTTGAAGCTCATGTGGCAGGCATGCAACACCTTCACAGACAGAATAATACTATATACTTATACTGTATACACTTATACACGCACATACTCTTATAAAGGTATATCAACAAATAAACATTTTGCTGTTAGCAATACCCAGTGGTATGAAAATTATCTTTCAACCCTCATGTTTCCACACCTTAAGAAATATTACCAGTTTTGTAAGAAAAAAAATGAAAAGACAACAAACGATAATATATGATGATGATAACAACAAATAAACAAGAATATGTTCCCAGTAACCTCTTGCTAATAAATCCATTTTATATCAGGGGCATTTTGTCTCAAGTGTTTTTGTAGATCATTTATCAGATGACACCATTCTCACTCAGAATGAAACAAAATAAAATCTGTAGAAGTATTTAACATCACCAGCATTTCTCTGTCCACGAAGCCCACAGTGGACAAAAGTGTAAAATCTCAGCTTTATCTAAAAGAAGAAAAACAAATGATGTTGCCTAGTTAACGTAGTTGTATGCTGAAACACAAGTTATACTGTCAGGATATAATGTGTCACTTCCAGATTTTCACAATGAATTGAAAATCACTCAATTTTATGTGGAGGTACCAATTACATCAGGGTTTGTTATCTCTTCGTATTTATTTATTTTGTATGTATTTTAATTTTATGTATGTAATTTATATATAAATGTTGGCTGGATGAACCTGGCCTGGGGGCAAAACATCCTCCTTATTACATGCCCCGATACAATGCTATGCTGGAAGACTATCTTACCCAACGTTTTCTATCAAACACAACTTTATTTATGAATATATGGCCACTATATAAACTACAATTTTGACACAGGTGCCCCTCTTCATAACAAACAGGAACCACCTTAGTTGATTTTATGCTTTTGTGGTTTGTGGTAAATATGAATTTTTGATTTCAGGGCAAACTTTCCTAAAATACTATCTTTATAAGTGAACATTAAAATTGTATAATGATTTTTTCGGATATTTATTGCCTGGTTGTTCTATAGTCAGTACACCTGATTAATTAAGCCTTGATGTCACCCATTTTGTGCACAGTTTACTTAGTTTACGTATTTATGGGAGAAATAAATAATGTATCCAACCATTAAATAACCTCTGACATAACATGTACACGGTTTGACCATTATCACCTCATTATACCTTTAAATTAACAAAGAGGGCATTTTGAGTATATATTTGTTTTAATAAGTTTCTAGCGATACAAGATGAACCCTCAAAATACTACGAAAGAAATCTCCTGAACAGAGGAGGAACAAATCTCTTCAGTTTATGGGCGCTATGTTTGACACTGGTTGATTCGTTCTCCTTTGTCGGTAGGGTAATCTGTGACAGCCGTTCACCTCGTGACTTCTCATCCACTTCTTTCACTTTCACCACCTCGGTTGTTGTTGTCTAAAGCTTTAATAGTCGAAGTGATCACGATGAACACTTTGCTTTTGTTTGCTTTGCTGTCAGCAGCTTCGGCTTTTCACCTGTCTGAACGAGGTAAGCTGCTGCAATCGTCCCGTTTTCGTACAGAAGGCTACACTTACTTTTTCAGTTTTATTATTTGTGTTAACTTTCACTTCATTGACCTGCATGGCGTTTGCCCGTTTCTTAACGCCTAATTTTCTGTATTACATCGGCAACATTTTGACAATGTCACTTGTTTTCAGACGAGTTTCACTTCAAGTCATGGATGGCACAGGTATGTTACACTGTATATATCAATCAATGTGTAGCAAGTGTACAGTTAGTTATGAGGAAGTTAGCTGCAGGGAAAAATCCCTAGCATTGTTACTTAATGACTTATAAGCACAATGTTGAATTGTGAGCTACATGATTACAACCATATTATAATTAATAAATATATATATATAATCAGCAATAACTCCCCCGTTTAAAGCACAACAGAGCGTACAGCGTGGAGGAGTACCATGAGAGACTCCAGATATTCTCTGAGAACAAGAGGAAGATTGACAAACACAATGAAGGAAATCGTACATTCACAAGTAAGAATAGCTTGTTATTGAATGCACTATTTTTATTTTTTTCATATGATCCACAGTAAAATGTGTTGAGCAATGTTTCATTATCATCATTTCTTCCTGCAGTGGGGCTGAACCAGTTTTCAGACATGACATTTAGCGAATTTCGAAATACTTTCCTCTGGTCTGAGTCACAGGTAATGCCATATATATAGGCCTACATGAATCATTTGCAAATATATGTATATATTTTTCACAGTGAGGATCTTTATTTTGCATACTATCTTTTATAGAACTGTTCAGCTACCAAGGGGAACTACTTCAGCAGCGACGGACCACATCCAGACTCCATCGACTGGAGAAAGAAAGGAAACTATGTGACTGACGTGAAGAATCAGGTGAAGTTTAACTGCACTAACATACACACACACAAACACGCATATTTCATCTTCAGTTATTGATCTCAAAGTTCACAGTAGGTTGTGTTGTTGCTGGGTAACAGCAGATTATAAGAGTTTCCAGCTGTCGATAATATTATCGTCCAGCCTGAATCCAGTGGGTCACAAACTAGGTGACAGTCCTCTTAGCTGCATGTGTCCCAGGGCATAGGCGTACATTACTAATGGTTGGTAGTGTGTTTGCAACAGAAAAGCATCAAAATTAACAGCCATTATGTGTACAAAAAAAACTTTGAATTTGCAAATAGACACAATTCTCCTACAGTGCAATGCACAAAGGAATTGGAAGAGCTTTGGGATAGCGGTGAAACCGCCTAAAACGTTTGCATGTCTCTGTTAAGTTTAATTGATATCATTCCCTGTAAGTGTAAAACCAGAAAGTATATTTATTTCTTGTATACTAATTTAAAAACAGTATACCATAAAGATAAGTATTTATTCTGTTTAGAGTTAGTATGGTGTATGTTGCAGCTTCTAAACTCAATGCGTTGCCGCCCACAGACGCCCTAACGTCAGACATGATCAACGCGCTGTCCGGTCAGTTAGTTAGTTAGTCACTGTCTGATGGTCCATGATGGTTCCGGTGGTTCAAGGGTTGTTTGAATGGTGTATTCAAGTTGGTGGGTCAGGTTCAACTGCTTCAAAACTAAATCAAATCCCCAAAATAAACAGGCCTTTCCAAAAACTTTAAATCAGTGGTGAAATAAAACAACAAAACTAAGATTAAACCAGCCAAAATACCCCAAACAATCGGTGGTTCCTCGTGGCTTCACCACACCTGCCTTCAATGAGAACTTTTTGAGATTTGAGGTCAGGTGATGCTGGTTTAGCACCAAAAGCTACCACTAGGTGCTGCCAAACTATTTACATTGAGGTAATTATAAACAATAAGAAATGATAAAAGCTTGCTAGAAATTTCTTTAACAAAGTATGCAATTCGTCATCGTTAATGTTATTAGTTGCACCTGTTCTTTTCCTGCTGCAACATGTTTTCTGTGAGAGAAGGTCTATGAATCTTATTCATTCCATAAATCAAATGTCTTTTTGTTTTATCTTCTCTTGTTGCAGAAAGCTTGTGGTAGCTGCTGGACTTTTTCCACAACTGGATGCCTGGAGTCCGTTACCGCCATCGGCACAGGAAAGCTTGTACCGCTGGTGACTTTCACTTCTCTATCAAAACTGCTGCACTTGTATGAAAAATGTAGCCCATAGTTCCATTGTCATTTTCATTTTCATTTTCATATCACTTAGTCAGAACAACAGCTGGTCGACTGCGCTCAGGATTTCAACAACCATGGATGTAACGGGTGAGAGTCACACTGATGTTTCCTACCTTTTTTAATAATTTACCCATAACTGCAGCAGAGTGCATCACCACGGACACAGTTTTATAACGAGATCTTAATGTGTCCTCTCTAGAGGCCTTCCCAGTCAAGCATTTGAATACATCATGTACAACAAGGGACTCATGACAGAGGCGGACTACCCATACACAGCTTCTGTAACTATAAACAAAACTGAAGAATAAGTAAAACTGACTTTGACTTGCAAGTCACATATTCAATGTCTTTTCATGTCTTTTTATGTTTTTGATAAATCAGGATGATATCTGTGTGTATCAACCAGAACTAGCAGCTGCCTTTGTGAAGGAGGTGGTGAACATAACCGCGGTGAGCAAACATCAGAATCTGTCCTCGAGATAGATGTCTTTATTGAACGAACAGCCTGTGAGTTACAAAGTGTTCTTCTGTTACAGTATGATGAGATGGGGATGGTGGATGCGGTGGCCACACGCAACCCTGTCAGCTTTGCCTTCGAGGTGACCTCTGACTTCATGCATTACTCCCAGGGCGTGTACACCAGGTGAGCAGAAGTCACGGAAATATTGCCCAGTATGCTCTTGAAAAATGATGTGTCTGTCAGTGTTCATGCTTTTTTACAGTTATAGGCAGCTTCCTCAGGAAGATCACCATTTTCCACTGTAAAATGGTGATCAATAAACATGAGTGTGAGGGTACGACCACTAGAATGACATAAATGTGTGTAAAGGTACAGTCCTTTTCATGGTAATATGTACTATGCTATCTGGTTGATAAATATTATACAGAGTATGCTTTCTTAGGGGGGTAAATACTGTTTAGTCCATAGTTTTCTTCTTTTCTGTTTTTCTCTTTGAGGTGGAGCTCACATACCTGAATCACAACATTTTCTAAGTTTTGACAAACCTGAGGAAGCTGATTCCGCTTTGTTGTGCAATTTCGACACATGCACAAACACATGGAGTGCGTGCCAAGTTACTTAGGCATTTGTCAACAAATGTATATATATATATATATATATATATAACAGTGGCTTATAAATATGTAATAGTTTTTTGTTTTAAAGTGTATCTGTACACTGAGCATTTAAAGAACAATTACAATGGCCTCTTCTGTCAAAGCTGTTGGACTTGACAGTGTTTAGTTCCTCATTCTTCAACAGTCGTGTATATAGTTGGATCTAACTCACTTATCCTCTTCCTTTCAGCACTGAATGCCACAAGACCTCAGACAAGGTGAACCATGCTGTGTTAGCAGTCGGGTATGGACAGGAGAGTGGCACCCCTTACTGGATTGTAAAGAACTCGTGGGGATCCGGCTGGGGGATTGGCGGGTAAGTCTTCTATCTAACCACATACAGGACAGTTTTACTAAATGTATCCTAACCAAAGAAAGATAAAAACAATGTTCTCCCCTTACAGATATTTCCTCATGGAGCGTGGGAAGAACATGTGTGGACTCGCTGCCTGCTCGTCTTTCCCGGTGGTTTGATTTCTGCGTGACAGCAAACTGTAAAAGGGCTGAAAGGAGAGCAGTGTCCAAACATGTGTTTTTATATAACCAATAGCCTACTGTGCTTGCATGTACAGTACAGTGGGTTTTTACACTATGAATCAAGTCGTTTCCAGATTAATCAATACATATGAAATTATCACTCAAGTACCAATCATTAAATTCATGCAATTCAAATAAAAAATATAGAATTTTGTTTGAGTATTTTTTTATCACAAATATATTGCAGCTGTCTGCACTACATAGTGCCCAAATACGATGGCTGGCTATATTAATACTAATAATTGAGAAAGGTATCACCCATGATTACATAAAACAACTCTAGAAAGTATGGAAGCCCATTTCCTCCACTGTGATGACAAAATAAAGATCCTGTAAATCATTGTAATGAGAACCTTTCTCAAAAGAATTACTTAGTGTTTCAGAATTATGATAGAGAGATACTAAGTCATAATTATGAGACGTTAAGTCATTATTTTGAGAAAGGTTTCTCATTATAATGACTTACAGGATCTTTATTTTTTCATCACATTGGTGGAATGGGCTTCCATAAGAAAGAGAGTGCACACATTAACATAAATTGTTTAATCCCTTTGTGACATAAGATTACCTTTATTGCAAACCTCAACTGCCTATTTTCCTGAACCTTGAATTAAGGGTAAAACTGGACCATTGCATCAAGAATAGTTGATATTAGTAGGCCCAAATATAGTAAACAATAGTCATTCTGTGGTTCAAAGGCCTCCGTAAAATACTGATTATAAGTCCAGCTACAATACTAATATTTGGTTAAAAAATTGTATTACAATTTTGTGTTTTTTACATCCCTCAACCTCAACGGCACATAAGGATTTACCTGAGAGAAACCTGTCATACATACCGGATATTATCCACCCACTACCTCCTCAAGTTTTACGTCATGTTGTCCATGTCGTAAGACTACATTTCCCAGACTCCTCAGTCCTGCTCGACCTCGGCCAATAAGGAGGAGTTTGTGGAATAGGCGCAAAATCCGTTGTGGGTGTGTTTACCTCACGCCCCTGGAGAGAGGAGCTGCTGCAGTAAAGCTAGTTGATAAAACTGTAAATGTTTAATGAAGTGCAAACAGACAAACTGAGCACGCGACTTGTCTTGTATCGTCGTCATTCTGTGTCACGAGCAATGCTGAAGAAACCGTCCGCTGCTGCTTGAACTGAGCTCCACAAGGCTGCTAGCAAGCTAACACTCGCTAGCTCAGCCTCTTCCCAACAACAATGTCTTGTCTTCCACAAAATAACTTGAAGGAGCAGCTGGCGAGGCACAGCAATGCTGCTCAAAGCAAGTTGTCTCTGGCTAAACCCAAACTGGGGTAAGTCTTCACGTTACAGCGACGTCACGCTAACGCTACAGCAGCTAGCTAACAGTTAGCGTTGTGCTATCAGCTGTGCTAACTGATAAACACAACAGCGTTAGCTTTGTTAGAGTCTGAATGGTTTCAGGTGTGAAGTTGGCATTCTTATGTCAAGAAATACTGCACTATATAGTCCAAAAGAGTAATTTAGCTGTCTGTTCATGTAAGTTCCTACAGGTACTAACTTTAATTTTATATCAATAAATATTTAGCTGTAATCACTGATATGAGGTTTTGTGGTCTAGTTCCTGTATTCAAAAAAATCTGGATAGTCTGCATATATATTAAAGCTTAAACCAAGACAATTGTTAATTTCTGCTATGTTTAGGTTTATTGGTCGCTTAGATATACAGAAAGAAAATACAGAAAATTCATTTTTGTTTTGTTAAAGAGAAACAAAAAGATAGATTTGACTGTCTTCTTAAGCCAATCTCCAGGTGAATGGGAATCATGCCTTTTGATCTTAATTGTCAGATTATGTTTTAATCACACTGGTTTTATTTTTCAGGGCCTTTTCTTTCAAAAAGAAGTCCTCGTCAGGTACAACCAAGGTGGAAGTCCCAACCAAGGTAATGCGCTCTGTCTTTGCAAACAGGAATGTCAATGTCCCTAAAAACAATTTGGTGACTAAATCTCCTTTGACATTTCCAAACAAGCTTGAGAGACCTCAAAAATCCCAAATCAGCAACTTCTTCCCTGTAAGTTCAAAAGGCAAGTCGGACTCCATCAGCCCAGCAGGTAACTGTGCTCCTGCCGGCCTGACTCCTTCAGCAGCGTCTGCTGTTAAAGTGACGACAGCTCCAACTAAACCTGGCAACCTGTTTGCTGGTGGCAGTGGAGGCGGTTCCACAAGTCTGGATGCATCTCTTGAATTCCCGATGGATGACTGGGATGATTCTGATGACTTTGAATCTCCAGTCAAAAATTACTCATTTAGTTCAGAACTATCTGGGAAGAAAACCAATCCAGTATCATCTTTTAGTAAAGAAAAAACACAACTATCTGTGATGCCGCAGTTGAGCAACAGCTTTGCAAACAGGAATGGTCTTTCCAGAAGTGAACAATCTTGTATGGAAACAGACGAAGTGGAGCACAGGGTCTGCAAAGCTGCAGCTTCACCGGGACCTAGTTTGAATAAGGAACTAGCGGAGTTTGAACGCGAAGTTTCTCCACTGAAAACGACCAGAAGACATCCTCCTGGTCCTCTGAAGTCCGTCGTGAGTGATAGTGAAGAGGACAACGATGATGTGCTCGAGCCTTTCAAAGGAATGACAGGTAATTTATATTTTACTTGTACATTGTGGGGCAGATATAGGTATTGGAAGCATTGAATTATACTATAAACGCAGGTTATATCTCTTTGCATTTAAGATGACAAGAAAAAATGGATTAACCCGAAGGTGATGCAGCTCGATGACAACTCAGAGCCTGAAGATGATCTTGATTACATTCCTCCTTCTCCAATCCCCGATGAGATATCTAATACTACTTCTGCATTGGAGACACGGTCAGTTCTTTCAATTTATTATTTGATATAATTACATTATTGTGTGAAAAGGGACAATGTGAAGCATGGCACTCCTGGACTCCATGGGCATTTGATTTGACCTAAAAGATCATTTTAAAAAGAAAGCGGGACATCATTTTCATCTCAAACAGATCTAAATCAGCCGATGCTAAAAGCAGAGACAGTCCTGTGCAATCGAAGGGACCCATCACCACACTACATGAATCCTCTGACAACCACTCAAAAGACAAAACAAGTGGGTGTAATACCTTTTTCTGATTTGTCCAGATCATGTGCACATTTTATTTCGCAAAGCAGAACTCCATTCTTTGTCCCTGTTGTTCATTATTTTAGTTATTTCTTGTTTCTGATCCCGTCACAGATGAGCAGCTCTTCAGTATTATGCAGTCCATCTGTTCTCTGGTTGATTCCATCCCTGAACATGAAGTCATAGCTCTGTCCTGTGGAGGTGAGCTTTTGCTGAAGAGGGCTCAAAGGTGTGTACATTTGAGTGGAAAATGGCGTTGTTGTTATTTGTGATATTTAATAATATGTCTGTATAATTGCTAACATCTTGCCTTTCTCCCCCAGGAAGAGGATTCTTGCAACTGGGAGTTGCAATTTATTGAGGATGCAGCCGCCAGACAGCACTGTGATTTCTCAATCCAGCTTTAAAGGAAAATCTTCTTTTAGCTGTGAGACGTCAAGTGTTATGTCATCCAGCAGCTCTGTACCTGTGGACTCCAACAAGCCTCCTCCGATCAGGAGATCTTCAGTCATCTCTGTGGACTATGACTCTGATCACTCGGACAGTATTATTAACATGCAGCCCTCGAATAGCAGGAACAGCGGGACCGAATATGTGACAAATCAGAGTATCTGTGACTCTCCATCAACCCACAGCCTAGCAGAGCCATCTTTCAATTTCTCTAAGAAAACGAGCACAGACCTGGATGCTTCAGATCTCTTCTTCTCACCCAAGAAGCCAGAGACGGTTGTTCAGAACAGATCTAATACTCCAGCAGCCGGTAACGCAACAGAAGACGTAGAACTAGATGACTTTTACACGGACTACTTTGACATAGATGACTTTAATGACGCCGATGTCCCAGATTACTTTGACGAACCCCCAAACTCCAGCACCGTGACTACAACAGTGAAAGGAAGGGGATCAAGCATGTCTCCGTGGGAGAAGAAGCCAACAACGCCTGCGCCTGCACCCAAGCCTGCAAAGATCTGCTCTCCTGGTAAACCTTGGCCTGTACAATGCATTTCTGTCCTCTTTTTAGGCGGTAAACTGCACTAAATTTAACTTTTAAAACAGATGAATTGTAGTTTGTAATTTGTATCACACTATAAAATATATATTTTTTATTTTAAGTAGATATTTTAAGTTATTTTCTCACCAACCTGGTCAGTCTTTTGAATCTGTTATAAAGATATAATTTGGAGCTGAAACTAATAGTGGATTAATCGATAAGCAGATCTACAGAAAATCAAACCAATAATTGAATAATGGTCTTTTTGTTAATAGCATGTTGTGGCTGATTGAATGCTGTTGGGTTATGGACTGTTGGACAAAAACAAGCAAACAGAATATTCAGTTTACGGTCCTGTGCTGTGTTTTAGTGACACAGTTTTAATGTTTTCTAATGCAGAACCCACCTTCAGAAACCCAGCCCATGACCGCTTCAGAGGGTTCAACTTCCCCCACTCGCAGGAGATGATGAAGATTTTTCACAAGCGTTTTGGTCTTCATCAATTCAGGTTGAATCAACTTGAAGCAATTAATGCGACGATTCTGACAGAAGATACGTTTGTTTTGATGCCCACGGGTTAGTACAAAAGTGTTTTATCCTAGCGATGCAACAATAGATTTCGGATGTTTTCAGCCGTGAAAATGTCCACATTTCTCTGAACCTGATGTATTTACAGGTGGGGGTAAAAGCCTGTGCTACCAGCTGCCTGCCTGCGTGTCACCAGGAGTCAGTGTTGTCATCTCCCCACTCAAATCTCTCATCGTAGACCAGATCCAGAAACTCACTACACTGGATGTGAGTATGGTTTCTCCTATTGGATCAGTAGGAAGTAGTGCACAGTAAGTATGTGTGGTGCCCGGAAGGTGTATTTAATTTGTAACGTTTCATTTTCAGATCCCAGCAACAAGCCTCTCTGGTAGTAAGAGTGACAGCGAAGCAGGGAGGATTTATATGCAGCTGTCTAGGAATGAACCCATCATTAAACTTCTCTACGTCACTCCTGAGAAGGTGAGACCTGAATGATTTACACTCTAAATGTTGGAGTCAGCGAGTGTGTTTTCTTGTTTGTTATAAATAAAGTTAGTCGTAACTGATGCCTCTCTCTTCTCCCCAAGGTGAGTGCAAGTAACAAGCTGATCTCCGCCATGCAGAACCTGTACGAGCGAGGCCTTCTGGCGCGCTTTGTCATCGATGAAGCCCATTGTGTCAGTCAGGTGTGTTCATCTGCTTTATACATAATCTGCAGTTTGCTTTTATTTTTGCAACGACCCTTGTGAATCATCCCGTGTCCTTAAAATCTTTTTAGTGGGGTCACGATTTCCGTCCGGACTACAAGAGGTTACACGAACTGCGTCAGAAGTTCCCCAACGTGCCGATGATCGCCCTCACAGCCACCGCCACCCCCCGCGTTCAGAAAGACATCCTCAACCAGCTGAATATGACACGGCCGCAGGTGTACGTGCTTTTAAATTACTTCTATTTCGTTATTCTTGAATTCAAACAACCAATAGCTTCACGTCCAATGTATTTTCAGGTTCACCATGAGTTTCAACAGAACAAACCTGAAGTACGCTGTCCTGCCCAAGAAACCCAAAAAGGTCGACGAGGACTGCATCGGCTGGATCAAGAAGCACTACCCACGTAAATAATTCACTCAGTACTTTCTCCGATCCTGGTTATTTTCGGAAACACTGCCATAGCTGTTTTGTTGAAGATTCAGCTCACAGTCTCAGGTCTGGTTTTTTTATAAAGCACATCAAGTTCTTGAGCTTGTAACAGAAATCATATAAAATCAATGCTTTTGTCAAATGCTTAATAGCTGCTGTAAGTAGCATGTCCATGATTTGAATGATCCCCGTGGGGAATGTTTAGTCAGTGATTACAGACCCTCTGACTGTCTTCTGTCTTCATTAATCTGTCACAGGTGACTCTGGAATCATTTACTGCCTGTCCCGTAATGACTGTGATGCTATGGCCCAAAGTCTGCAGAAGGCCCGGATATTAGCTCTGGCGTATCACGCAGGCCTGAGTGACGGTGACAGAGAATGTGTGCAGAGCAAGTGGATCAACCAGGACGGCTGCCAGGTGAGCGCACCACTCACTCACTGATCCAACGTAAGAATTACTTATAGATGGTACTGGATGCAAAGCAATGAACCTCAAATTGGTAACATTTTGCAAGCCAGTAGCTGTTTTTCCGATTTTAAAGTTCACACTGCCTTAGTTTCACGGCTTCCTTTTGTCTGCCAGGTCATCTGTGCCACCATAGCTTTCGGCATGGGCATTGACAAGCCTGACGTGCGCTACGTGATCCACGCCAGTCTGCCTAAGTCAGTGGAGGGTTACTACCAGGAGTCTGGGAGAGCTGGCAGAGATGGAGAGATCTCTCACTGTATTCTCTTCTACTCCTATGCCGACGTCCACCGCATCAAGAGGATCATCGGCAGTATGTTACAAAAATCTAGACCCTTCTTACTTCTGGTTGTGTGATTTTCTTTCCTCCATCAATCATAACTACATATCAGTCGATGGAGACTCAGATGACTCTCCTTTAAATCACAGTGGACCGAGAAGGGGACCAACAGACCAAGGCGACTCACTTCAACAACCTGCACAGCATGGTGCACTTCTGTGAGAACCTGATGGAGTGCAGAAGAATTCAGCTGCTCGCATACTTTGGGGAGTTCAATTTCAACAAAAGCTTCTGTAAGGAACACGCAGACGTCAGCTGTGACAACTGTGCCAGGCCCAACGTAGGAATCATTTCTTTATTGAATCATTACAAATTACAAAGCTACCGGGCCGTTTCTAACTGAGCAACAATGTTTGACTCTTCCTGTGTGCAGCAATACAAGATGAGAAATGTCACTGAAGATGTGAAGAAGATTGTGAGGTTTGTTCAGGAGAACTGCGAAAAAGTTGGATCAAGGTTTGGCAGGACTGCACAGCAAAACCGACTGACGCTGAACATGTTGGTGGAGATCTTTGTAGGTAAAGTAAATGCACGTGATTGGGAGGAAAAGTAATTTAGCGATGGTGAATCCTGCATGATGTCCTGATGTGTTCGTACTCCATGTGAACTGTGAATGGTTTCTTTCTCTCAGGGTCTAAATCGGCCAAGATCCAGACAGGAATGTTTGGGATGGGAGGAGCCTACTCAAGGCATAATGCTGACCGTCTCTTCAAAAAACTGGTTCTGGACAACGCCCTGGAGGAGGATCTCTACATCACCAACGGCGGCCAAGCTGTGTCGTACATCTCTGCTGGACCCAAAGCCGTGAACGTGCTGTCTGGACACATGCAGGTAACCTGACTTATATCCACTGTTGGGCAGCATGAAGAGCTAGATCTGTAACACTTGATTACGTATAAATGTATATAAGAAAACATTAAACGCTAACCAGCACTTGTCTCATCGCAGGTGGAGTTCTACGAGACCGAGAGTGCGTCTAGCATCAGGAAACATAAAGCTGCGGTGGCGAGGAATGTCTCCCATAGAGACGAGAAGGTTCAGGAGTGTCTGAAGGAGCTGACCGATCTCTGCAAGCAGCTGGGGAAAGCATTTGGCATCCACTATTACAACATCTTCTCTACTGCTACCTTGAAAAAGATAGCTGGTAATATCTGAGACAATTGTTGACTGTCCTTTAAATAGCTCATATGATACAGTAAGCGTGTTAGAACTTTTTTTTCTTCTTCACGTGAACAGAGAAGCTTTCTCCTGACCCCGAAGTCCTCTTACAAATTGATGGTGTGACGGAAGACAAACTGGAGAAGTATGGAGCTGAAGTCATTCAGGTCCTAGAGAAATACTCTGAGTGGCAGCTGCCTGGTGAGGGAACAAAATATAGTTTTTGCATATTTCAAGTTCTTGCACGTCCTTGCAATTCTGCACATTGTGGTATTAATCCTACATCGTCTCTGTTGCAGAGGAACAGACCGACAACGGTGGAGACGGCTGGATAGACACGGCACAAGGCCGCTCGTATGGAGACGACGACCCAGAGTCCTCCACGTACTTCCGTAGTCAGTCTGCGCAGGGACAGAAGAGGAAGAAAGCTCCATTCTTCAAATATTCCAAGAAGAGAAAACCCTACGGCAACGCAAGTGCCAACTCTAAAGGGTCTGTAATGTGTTTGTCTCACATATTGTCATATAGCTGGAGATTGTGTGCAGCAAAAAGCTTGCATTCACAGCTGAAACCTTATTTCCTCTTTTCTTCCGTCTTCTGTCTTGCGGTGGTGTTGTAGTCGTGGCTACAGCAGCAATAAATCGTGGTCATCGTCCGGCTCCAGAGGTGGATCCAGTGCTGCAGGCCGGGGGTCCAGCTCGACGGGAGATGCTTCAGCTAGCAGGAGGCCGGGCTTCATGTCTGTCCCGACCCCTCAAACCAACCAGAGACCGTTCTTAAAGCCGGCCTTTTCACACTTGGGCTAAGACCGTCTTCTGATCCGACTTCTAGGATAGCAAACTGCTTTGTCTCTACACTTTAAAACCAGTTTGTTAGTATTGGGTTTAAAGTATTTACCAGTTAGATCCCAACTGTTTATTGAAACCTCTACAATTGTATATTTATGCTCTGTACAGTTGTCTATTGATTGTTGCAAACTGTCGCTTTTCGCTGTCCATTTTGATGTAAATCTTTTTTTTATATTAAAGGTTAATTGAAATTTTTCAGGACACTTTTGTATTTCTTGCTAAAGAAAATCAAGCTGTGTGCTGTATTTGTGTTGTAGCACAAAGCCACAGGGAACCACATCATGTTTTTAATCAGTTTATTTCAAGTTTGAATAGTTTTATTGAATGGCACCAGTTACAAGGGACTATTGGAGAGAAACAATATGTTATACTGACTTGTACAGAAGGTTACCGACAGTACAAACATGGGTTCGGAATGGATCAGACTGAGCAAGAACTGGATTTGGCACATGGATTTATATATGTATATATATTTACTTTATATAATGTAATTAAACAACAATCTCCAATCCCAGGATAAAGATGCAGTCTACAAAACACACCACCAGACATGGTTATGCACACACACTTATTGACGTGTATGTGCAACTGTGTGAGAGGCATAGAGCAAATCAAGATGCCTTCGGTTATGACTACTTTCATCTATCAATCCCTCAGTTCTACATGCAGCATCCTCATTAATGTGGGTTTTTGACCAGGAAGGAAATTTAGGTAAGCCACTTGTGTATAAATCACATGATTCCAATCATCAAAACTGATTATGTAGTTATTTTTTATCACATGGTTAAAACAGAGTAGACTAAACGACAAAAACACCCCACAGAAAGGTTCCGTAAGAAAACGCCACAACGTACGACGTTAGAAGTGACCCCAATCATGTCTTTGCCTCTGCCTTAATACTATTTTGTATTTAAGTTTCACAAATGTAGGATTTGTTGCTTGGTTGTTACTGTACATAGTACCACGTGGGTGTTTCTGTTATTGAGTCCATCCCCTGTGTATCGGTGATTCAACTTCCAATGCACCACATTGTATTTGCATGACTGTACCTTCACTGCTGCCTTTCAGGGACGGACCAGCTGTTTCTGATTTGTAAACCATGGATGGCAATCACACTCGTTCATCAAAGGTCACACATCAGGCCAAAACTGCAGCAATCTCCCATGAAGTAAAGTAACTTAAATATGTACACAGGACACGGCAACTGAAATGTAACATTAAAGTCAGGTTTGTCATAGGAAACCTTCAAAGGATTAAGACATTAAGACTTCAGGCGGCCCAGTGTGCATTACAAAATGTTTAAGACAGATGAACACTGTTTTTCCCTCTTGGCCTGGGAGATTTAAGGATGGAGTAGTCTGTAGTCTGTAGTACAGTTGTTAGGGATGTCGAGTCTTTTGTTCTCCATTCTTTCATCTTTGTCACTTTGGTTAACTGCAGAGTTAGGATCCAGGCACAAGGAACAATCTGTCACTTAACAATGAAACAGCAAAGAAAACAGCAGAACAAACATCCACACGAGAGGTCTCTAAGGAAAAACGGATTTTCATAAAATGTTAATGAATGCAACAGTGACTAAGTGTCTCAGTGGGCACGTCATTGTTAGACAGGAATTAACAATTTGGTAAGTGGTTTTATAGAAACAGAAAGGACATATTTCACTTACTCTTTGTTGGTTTTTCATACACGTTGGTAAATCACATCTTTTTGCTCTTACAACCGATTATTGCTCCTTGAATAACGCTGCCTTTTTCTTTCTTTTAAATTGTTGCATGTTCAGAGAGACCACTGAAGCTACATAACGCTCATAGATGTGAGAGAAACACCTTTAGAATATGTCCTGCTAACCAGTCAGCCTGGCTGGACAGGTCTGTCACGTTGACCTTTATGTCAGTAAAGAAGTAATAAATATGAAGTATGAACATACACACAACAAAAGTCAACCCGTTCGCCCTGCTCCACCCCGTTAGGAAATGTGCTTCATCTTTGCTATTTATTGGATGTATCCAAGTTACAAATTATTACTTGACATAAATAAGCCCCTACACTGTATGTAGGACAGGTTTATTGCCAACATAGCTCTAATGATGTGATATTTGCTCTAGTATCATGCTGGGAAATGTTAGTGCTGCTCCCTGCACCACGGATAATTGAAGGATAATGAGCTACAGGAGTGGATCCAGCCACAACGCCGAAGTGCGTGCTACTCTGTGGTCAGGACTACAATTTAGCCAAGGAGTGATGCGCTCGGATTACACAGACGCAAACAAAGAAGGCAGCACCATCGGGCCGTCAGTGGAGCAGGTGCTGGTATGAGAGTGTGGCTTTGAAACAGCAGGCCAAAAACAAGTAACCCTACAGCCATTAGAGTGATGAGTCACTGAAGGCCTTCCTTTTCCAAATGGTTTCATTAATCCCACTTTCTAAGAACCTTTCACATCCCTCAAGTCTTCTCTATCTTTCTTTTTTCCTTCCTCCAAGTCCTTTTTTTTTACGTTTTCACTCTCGGTCTAAACCTTCACAGCTACCACCTTGAATCTTGTCTCCATTCCTACAGACACAGTAACACCTGCACTTGGGGCAGGAGGTAGACACGCAATACAAAAAACAGATTTTACCCAGAATCCAGCAGTCGTGGCAGTTATTGCTTCCTGGAGTTGTGAGGCTGAAGAGTCTAGAGCCTGACCGACAAATCTATATTATTATATTATATATTATTTGTCAATTTCGGCTTGTCACCGCTATATTGGTATCTGCTTTTATTTTGGCTGATAATTAAGGGAAGGAAGTAACTATTGTACATAATTTAGAAAAAATGTACACAAGGTACCCCAGAAAATGTCATCATTACATACTGCAGTTTGTCAAGCAGACTTCCACCAAATACTTTGTGTTTCCGGTCTCATTTAATTGTTTATTCTTAATTTACTACTAACCAAATGTTTTGTTTATTTTCATTATCTATTAATCTGCCCATTATTTTCTAGACTGATTACTACATAAAAAAAAAATAAAAACAGTCCCAAACCCAAAAATATTAAATTTACAATGATAAACAACAGAGATCTGAAAAATATTTTGGAAGAGCTGAAACCAGAAAGTTTACCAGAAAATCTTTACTTGAAATATGGAAATTAACTGACTATCAAAATATCTGCCATTTTCAGTAATGGTTTCAGCTCTGGTTTTGCTTCCTACTTTTTAAAATGAGTTCCAGTGTGAGGAAAGGTCACAAGTCACAACATGCAGTATCGGTCTGGCTCGCAGTCACCTCTCCAAACTCTTCAAGTAAAATAAGATATGGTAAATGATGAATGAATGGTGAAGATGTGCTTTTGGATTATTTGGTATTTGTGGCGGTATAATGATATCTTCAGATTCCATGCTGTACAAATACATGTTCATTAAAATGATCATTCAAATTGCACGCACACTGAAGGCTGATTCACTGCTGGTGGAGAGATGAGGTGTGATCAGTGTTGGGTGGATCTGGATAAAAAACCCTCTTTTTTAGTCCCCACGACAACATTTCCATAAACGGTTCTGACCTGACTTGAAACACAGCTCTAAAAAAAAGGTATAATTTAATCTTCAATAACAAAATAACATTTCAGTTCTGTTAAAATATACATGGAAAACCTGTCAATATATATTAGGAAAAAAACTAATTTGTACAAAAAGTACATCATTATTCTTATTCTAATAATAATATAGTATGTTACATAAACCTAAGAGCAAGGTTGATATTAAACCAAAATGAATCATAAACTCTTCATACAAAGAAATTATTGAAATTCATCGAATTTCAACTTGCTGAAAAATGCAAATCAAATTAATAGGAGAAATAACAGAACAACTGAACAAATGAGCACATTCAACAGTACTTAATTATTTAAACCATATGAGCATTGCACATCTAGACTATCATCTATAGGTGCCAGCTGATCTTTGCTTTTCATGAATATTTCTCTAACTGCATCTGACACTACTGGGTCACATAACACCATCGGTATTGTTTATTTCACTGTATCCTTAAAAAGAATCTTAGAAAAACAACTTTGTTCTTCATCAGTTTACTTTGTACACCAGGGTATACTTAAGCTAAGCTAATTATGTCTTTAAACAATCCACAAAATTCAGTCATCATCTTCTAAAAAAAGGCCTTTTGTAATCACACAGTCTGCTCTCCGTTTCATAAACCTTCACCATTAGTCCCTTCAAACTGTTCTGTTTTTTTCCTGCTGAGGTGAATATGCTGTTGTGCTGTGTCTAGTTGACTTCTGATGGGGATGAGCCAATATCAAAAGATATTCTATTACTTTGCCTCATATATACTTCACAGCAAAGGGCCTATTACCTCTAACATAACTCACTTCCATCTTTATTTTAAAGACAAATCAACTTCCTCGATTGCTGTTCTTCTGTTCTCATTTCCTTAAGCAAAGACATGTTTAAAAGCAATAAATAATAATGAAGGCAACTTTCAACCATTGCAATGAAATCGTCTGTTCTTTAAAAAAAAAAAAACTGTATAAACTTCTTCAGTTCTTTGATTTCAGTTTGAATTTTTTTTCCTTTGTGTTATTTGAAAAAATAAAATACCTGAAATGAGTTGAAATAAAAAAAATAAAAATAAAATGCAAAAGGTGTCCTCTGGCTTTGTAGAAAAAAAAAAGAAAAAAAGAAAACAAGCGAAACGAGGAGGTGGTTGGGTGGGTAGGGGGGTTAACTCAAAGTGGAGAAGGGGAGGCGAGATCCTGTCGGTGTTACCAGGACGTGGTCCAAGCTGAATGTCTGCAGGAGGATGATGAGAGAAGCAGGGTTCATGTTGGGACAAGGCTGCCCTCCATCACTCCGGAGTCCTAACCGTCATCTCAGACCCCCGAACGGGCTTACGAAATCTAACACCTCTACGACCTCACTCTCCCTTGTTAATGAGCAACCCGCCCACCCAGCGGAGCTTGCAGGCAAACCACCGCCTGAGGGGACAAAAGTATTCGTGATGGAACTGCTGAAATTCGGGGGTCTGGCGGATATCACGTAAAAATGCAATGTCAAGGTCTGACTCGGTGAGGATGATGAGGAGGAGGAGCAAGACAAAGAGGAGTCCAATGGTCACAAGGAGCAAACGGAGGACACTTAAGACAAATTTATTCACCTGTTCCACCTCGCTGAGGGCCGTGTCCCCCCCTGCACCCTCCTGTGCACCA
This sequence comes from Anarrhichthys ocellatus, assembly GCF_004355925.1. Taxonomy (NCBI): domain Eukaryota; kingdom Metazoa; phylum Chordata; class Actinopteri; order Perciformes; family Anarhichadidae; genus Anarrhichthys; species Anarrhichthys ocellatus. Next base: position 10,474,645 of record NW_022280032.1, on the reverse strand, counting down.
AAATCACCCACTTCCCCGCGCATGGGGGTGCCTGCCTCCGACTCCTTCTCCTCCTCAATGCTGCAGGGCGCCCCGTTGACCTGGCGCGAGACGGCCAGCTCCATGCTGTGCTCGGCCACCGGGGTGGGCAGGACACTGTCAGACGGGCTGTAGGCCTCGTCCGAGATCACCGCAGTCCTCTCACTGGCATCTGTGGCCTGGCTCCGGGAGCGTGGCATGAAGCATTCCCCGTGGGACACTGAACGCACCGGTGTAGAGTGAGCACTGTCACGCAATGACTCCAGACCTTGTGTGGTGGTTCAGGGAGGAAGAGGAGGAGGGAAACGGACAGGAAGAAAGGAATATTACACACATTTCACAGCATGAAAAATAATTACTGACATGATGTGGCCATTCATAATCTAAACTTGGCCTTCACTGACACAATATACTACTGTAGCTGCACTTCTAAATGCTGGGAGGTGTATTCTGCCGTTTGTCCAGCAGAGGTCTGTCACAGAGCAGACACAGTTTCTACCGAGAGCAGATATCTGACCATGCTTTCCCCAGAGTCAAGTAGACAGGGGGGAGTATAGTCATTGCAGAATGCTCTTAAACTGATGTGATGCCTAATAATCATCTTTAATGGAAGAAATCATCATGTTCCACTTGCACTGGACGTGTAGATCTTATTCAATAAACAGTGTACAAACCCATTAAGATAAAGCATACTTTACACCAAGCCTGCTTCCAGATAAAGTTGCACTCTCAGAGCCCTAATCTCCAAACAGACTCTAGAGGTTACAGCACTGATCCCACTTTGAATGTTAGATTTCTCAATATGTACCGTTGTTTTAAAAGCTCGTGTTAGGATGCTTGATATTCTTCTCAGAGCCTCATGGCTTGAAACACAAATACAAACCACAAGGCTCATTCTTAAATTAGGATTACAATAAGGATAGGTTTAGATTTCTTTCTGTCACAACACTGGCATCCTTCGTCCATACTGGCTGAGAGGACGTCCCATTCCATGATTATTCAATTCAATTTATTTTGTACAGCCCCAAATCACAAATTTGCCTCAGAGGGCTTTACAATCTGTACACATGCGACATCCTCTGTCCCGGGACCCTCACGTCGGTACAGGAAAAATCCCCTCAAAAAACCCCTTTAACAGGGACAACAAAAAGGAAGAAACCTTAGGGAGAGCAACAGAGGAGGGATCCTTCTCCAAGGATGGACAGAAGTGCAAAAGATGTCATGTGTACATGTTATACTCTGTATATGAGGCTTACCGTCTTTGACGGCATGCAAGTGTTATTTTAGGAAGACTTGAGAGAAAAGCTTTAATGCCTATAGAAAAAGTACAACCAGCCTGCTTGCATTTGCACCAAACAGTTAAATTATCTTTCCTTAATAAATGAAACCAAAATGAAAAGGTAGGATAAAAAATATTTAACCTACAACTAGGACTGAGCCATCTAGAAAAAATCTTCTATTACAGTATTTGTAATCTGATATTGTGAGAAAAGAAAAAATGTTTATGGATAAACATGGCTGTTTGGCTTATTTCATCTCAATGAAATACACCTAACAAATCAAGGAACAAGATTGATACTGAAATCATACAGGAATCAATATTGCCATAAAACAACAATGCTCATTGATTTGCAGCATTGCCAACAGTGGTCTTATGCAACTGTAGATGCTTCAATGCATGACATATATTTACTGCTACTGTAAACTCTACTGTTCCTTTTGCAGTATCAGTAACAGAACAGTATGTGAGAGCCTCACTGCAGTGTACATGTCAGTGACGATGAGCTGCGGTTGAGCTTTGCTGACGATATCACATTCTGCAGAGACTCAAAGCGGCAACATTACACCGTCACTATAAAGGGAAGGGATTCAAATTCAGCTTTCGATGAAGAAGCAAATCATGAAAAGGACTTTTTTGAAAACTGCAGGAAAGGTAGAACCAATTATGTCCAGTGTGTAAGCCCCTGCTGACATGAAACTCCTGTCAAGTGATAAGGAGCCATGACGGTTGGGTGAGTGTCAGCAGCCATCTTTACTTTACTGTTGATCTGCCTCAGTTTATCCTGCATTATGCTTATAAAGTGAGGCAGCATGCAGGAAAAGCACCGCTTTAATTCCCATGTTTATTTTACAGCTTTTAATTTGAAACATCAAACCTGTTGAAATACTGTATACTGGTTGGAACCAAACATAGCTGCTTTATAAAGAGTCCTCCAATCTAAAATCAACAAAATGACCCTCAAAAACCTCCAGGAGGCACAGACAACCACAGGAATAGTGTTGCTCCCTCCGTGCCAACATTGCTGAGACGGAGACTGATTTAAAATAGAGAAAGCCATTGGCGCGTCCATGTAAAGCACATCCCTGGCTGGCTCTGTGACGTTTACCTGGAGGGATGCTGGGCTGAACGCAGGGCAGCGGAGTGCCAGGTAGAGGGGTGCTGCTGGCAGACTCCTGCTGCCCCATCAGGGCAGGATAAAGGGGCAGGATGCCCAGGGCCTTGCCCAGCATACGAGGCCCCAGGCTCAGCACGCGAACCTTTACATCCCGGTAGCAGTGGTTGATCATACGCAGGTGGACGTTCACCCGGGTAGTGATACGGATCAGACACTTAACCATGGTTGCGGCATGCACGTGTTTATCCCGTCCTTATGGTCCCTGTCCCGGAGTCCAGGCCACAGTCTCGCTGTGTGTGTGTTAGGCCGAGGGGTTCTGCCTTAGTTGCGGTTTGCAGAGAGGAGTGTGTGAGGCAAAACGGTGGCTTTCTGCAACAGCGCTACACTCGTCGCCATTGGCCTGGCCTGATTTGGCCCCACCCAGGCTAGTGACATACATGGAGTAGAAGACTCAGGCTATTTTCAGTTGGGGTATTAATACCACTGTAAGACACCCAGTCAGCACACACTGGGGGTGGGAAGCTCATATGGCTCTCTTGAACCCACAGAAGAAGAGCCTCAATATACACAGTACACCTGCCTCTGGCCTCCATTTATCTCATACAGTATGTACTTGAAAGGCAGGGCCGAAGGGTCTCACTAGTGGGTTTTAACCACAGCCATGCAGGACATGCAAAGGGAAGTAAGGCCACCTGCTCAGGGCCAGTAGCCTGCAGGTGGGCGGAATGAGTGACTCTTGCTGCCACTGTGTTGGCATACCAAATCACACAATCACTCAAACACACCCACAGCTCTAAAACTCTACATTGTTGCATCAAGTGGAGTAGGCTGACTGACGCACACGCCTGCAGCATGTCCCACTAGCGCTGTAAGCATGAACTGGGCCAAATGGCTCAAGTTACAGCATGTGTATGTGTGTGCAGAAGGGTGTTTTCTCATACAAATAGGAGTTCACACAAATAGGACTAATGGCTCCCTGATCCATTTGAGATTTTATACCAGCCAGTTATAACGCATCAACCACAATTATATCTGAAGACTGGGGTCGTAACTGCTTCGGAAACGACAAATTACGTGTTTCAGTGGCTGAGGATGAAACAATAACATACTCACTGTGAGGCCTCTACTGAACACAAAATGTCTTGTGAAAACATAAGTTTGCCATGAGCACTTCCATGGCAGGTAGGCAATTTGTTGCTTGCTTGGGTCTTTTGAAGCTTGGGGGGGGGGGGGGGGGGGGTGAAGCTAAGTTCTTACCCTCCATAATAGATATGTGCACAGCTCTCCGACGCGTGCGCGGTACACTGGTGAGGCGAGGCCCGTGGGTGATGGATGGACAACTTCTGCTGGGCACGAGGCCAGCTCTGCAGTGACAAACAAAAACAAAAAAGGCACAAACGTCACTGCCCACAGAAACAGCTACGAGCAGAGGTAACTCATACTGTAGCGAGTAAGTGCTGCTGGTATAAAGGCACCTACAGTAGCTTGGTGCCTAAGAAAATGGAAGAAAATTTACTAAAAATCGGATTGAGGACATTCTGACCTCTCCTGAGTTTACAACTCTACCTGTGTATTTCTGGAGGTTCGCGTTTGATTTTGGCACTCTGCTCCATCACCTCTTTTGCCACTCGTCCACTGTTATAAAGCACAGACACGATGCTCAGGATGAGTTACACACACGCATACAGAACCAGGCATCTTGGTGTCACCCAATGCAATGAAAGCCATCACTGCAGTGGAGGAGTACAGTGCATGAGCATCATGATTGAATTAACCCGCTGAATTCAGCTTTGTGTAACTGAATTACCACCAGTCAGACAAAATGCATACACAGACTTGCAGGAAAGAATATCAAAACAATGATCATGGTTTGCCCTTCAACAGTAAACTCAACATTTAACTGACTGGGCTTGTGATTTTAGTTCATATACAGTCTCCATGTATGAATTTTAAATTTTGAATGCAATGTTACATAATATACCTCAAGTAGTTTTGGTTTGAACAGCTTAGGTTTTGAGTTATTATTATTCTGCCACCACCCAGCTAAGGAAAGTCAATGGAAATTCGTCAGGTTTGTGGATTATCTAGAGAAACCTGAACATTGTTTCTGCAAACACATGTTAAATTTCATTTTTCAATGCAGAGCAGAAGAAAATTAAATTCACCCCCAGAGGCAAAAATGCAGATAGATATATCTCAAAATCTGAGCAAATAAAACAAAACTATCATATCAAGCTAGATACCACTAAAGATAAGTGAGGCATGCTTTTTGTTTAATCACTTGGGTGAACTGGTCCTTTAATAAAGGACAATATCTTGGTCATACTACAGGTTTTTAGCTCATACAAGGTGATAATGCCTCATGTGATCAGTCCCCTTCATTTTCTCCTCTGTGTCCTCTTGTGAGGTGTCAGTCCTATCCGCCGGGCAAAAAGTACGCTGACGTTACAGCACAGAAGGCCAGGAGGCCACGTCTTCTGGGAACACTTCTGTCCACTTCCAGCTGGGGGTTTTCTGCAGTGTCCTCCCCTCCCTGCCATCAGTCATACTGTCTTGTCGTGTACTCTACCTGAAACGGAAGCGGCTGCCCTTGAAGAACAGGTTGCTGCTGGACACCGTGCGAACCTGACTTGACTTCTCAAGCCTGAAGGAACAAGAAAAAAAAAGAGAAAAATCAAGCCTACTGCACCGAAAACAAGAAAAAAACAGGAAAGAAAAACCATTAGTATGAACTTTTACAATATAAACAACACCCCACACATTCTCACAATAATATACTCCTAATATGATCTTAGTGTTGAAGCGTGTATACACAGAACAACGCACAAACTAGGATCAAATACGCTGCTATTAAATGATGCATGTCCACTCCTCGCAGTATAGGCATTGCATCCTCGACACGGCTCCATTCAATATGTTTATATTGTCATAGTAAGTGAGACATTAATGTTTAATGTTTCATTTTGCTTTCAAGAGATGTGTGCTTCTCGGAAAGACATCTAGATCACATGTTCTCTTGCCTTTTAGTACCCCAGACTCCTTATTCCGGGAAGAATTTAATAAGTGGGAGGCTGATAAAATATCTTCCACTTCAGAGGGTCATCAGAAGGACACATCATATTAACTCCAATACCTCTGCCCTTCCCGATGCCCTTCTATTTCCATCTGCCAACCCCCACGCACCCTAAATCACCTGAGGCATCAGCCTGACTCATTACCCCACTGCTCCCTGCTCCCTGAGCTCACAGGCTGCTTGTTTGACTTTCTTTAGCTAGAGAGAACAGAGGGGACCCGCAATATTATTCATGGCTGACACAGGGGAGCTGTATTTCAGAGGGAGTAGGTGAAGTGCTTACAGTCTCGTGCCAGCGCACACTCATTCAATAAAAGGTCAGATGCAACTCACACCTCATTTTCCCGCCGACAAACAACCCAGAGGGAAGGGGATTTTAAGGATACCAGCGTACTGTGACGGTAACCTGTAGAGTAGGTAATTGAATCATGGCAGTGTGGGGAAATAAGAAGAACATTGATATTAAATGAAGGAAGAAGTTTGTGGACTTACTTATAGAACGCTTGATTCTCCACTCCACACTTCCAAAGGTGCTTGCATGCCTCCGGTGTGGGTGCAAAGTACGTCAAGATGATCTTTTTGTCCTGCACGTTTAAAATGACAGAACGTGCAGGGAAATATAACTTACAGCAGTGCATGTAGAGTGTAGTTTTTTTATCTTAGTTTTGTCCCCACATCCAAAAATTCATGCTCTCACCTCGTTCTGATTTGCATATACGTGGAACGTCTTGCCTTCAAACTTCAGTTTGGTCAACTCGTTCCTGTCCAGGCAAAACAGTCACACGTACAGAAAGCGGAAACCGAAAGCCACAGCTTCTTTAAATATTCATGACAACCACTTTGAGATGACATAAACAGCCACGGTGCTCTGTGTTTGGCTGACAAAACAAATAACTGATAATATTCCCTGCAGACTGGGAATGGAGAATGAGGGTAACCCGAACGCTACCAAACAAAGCCAGTGTAACGTACTGCAACCATAAAAAGTACATCTTCGTTACTGTAACAGGAACCTTTTCAGTTAAAAGCAAACAGACAAAACCCTAAAATGTTAAATAAAAATGCACCATATTGTATACATTTTCAATTAGTCATTAAAGCATCTTGCTGATTCAAATCCGTGGGTGTAAGCTGGTGTAATTAGCCATCTGTGCACATGCTAGCCGTGGGCTCTTGTCACAGGTAGAGGCAGATGGATGAGCTTTGTTGAGTGTGACTGTACAACCAGTTGTAGTGCGCATGCTGTTTTACATAGAACGCCCTGCATATAGGGCATGTATGTCAAACCAGGTCAAATTAAGGCTTGCAGTACAGTGTTTGTCTATTTACATGCAGCAAGTGCTCGAGGAGCTAGTGCGTTGTCTTTGGCGTTGCACATTTGACTCACCATTTGAGAAAATGAACCCTCTTGTTTCCCTGAAGCACCACAAAACCAAACGGTGTGAAGGCGAGGAAAGCTGGGTTCCCAGACACATCCTGAGAGAGAACAATTTTGAAATGTAACTTGAATGCACATATTTAACATGTTAACTACAGCCATGCAGGACATGTAAATGAAGAGACTAGTGTTTTAGCGTGTGGTGTATGTCCCATAAGTTTCAATGTTCATATTGGACAGAACTGTTTGCTGAAATGTTTACTGTCTAAGAATAGTACAGCAGTGCTTGAAAAACCTTGCATGGATGTGGATCAACACCATATGTCTCCAGCATCTGGGCTTTCTGGAGGAAATTTCGCTCTGATGTTTCAGGTGTCTGTCCACTGAGGGAGAGCAACAACACACCGAACATCTGTGTCAGTCCACCATAAGCATAAAAAATGCAACACAAACGTTTTGAAAGGCCAAAACACTTCTGACACAAACAAATGAATACATTCATTTAGAGAATGAAAGAGGTAGACAGAGGTTATACAGATCAAATGCTAATATAAGACCAGCAGAGGCAAATCAGGATATTTTTAAAAAGCAAGTAATTATCGTCAACTCTCGTTTCATTCAGGCTGTCAAATCAATGTGAGTATTCACAGTGAAGCACTGTTAATTTGGTGAAGAGAGAAAAAACCACTAGTGGGTAGCAGAGTCTCATGGCTCATTCTGCTCTTACTGCATCAAAACTGGACTTGATGTCTTTCTACCTCTATTGTGTCTCACTGTACCTCATTAAAACAGCAACTCATTTACATTAGAAATAATAAATTATTAATTTCAGTATAAATATGAATCAGTTGGGGGAGTTGGATGGATCAATGTGTGAAGGAAACCCTTCCTGTAAGAGTAGTGTGTGTGTGTGCATGGATCTGCTTTGTCTGATCACTTTTATTATTGTGCTCTGCTGCTCTTCCAGTTATATCTGGGAACCATCACCATTAACTAGGATAAAGGGCAGGTTATGAGTTGTTAGAGTGGAGAAGAGAGCGCTTTTCTCTGCTATCCGCTCAAATAAGCGACAATAATGTAACCCAATACAAGAAAATGGTGCCACATTACTGCACTTAATTATATAAATGTCAGAGGAAATCCGCTGTTTGTTCAGCCTTTATAAGAGCTTGATCTGTAGGTATGTGGAAACAAGAGGTATTGATTGTTTTTATATTTTGGCACTTACATCAGCTCTCTCTTGTGTATGTCTGAAATCCGGCGCTCCAGCTTCTCCGAATGTTTAGGGAAGAACTGGAATTTGGAGCTGTAACCATCAGGATGCTTCCCAGGGTCGTAATTTCCGATCTCGGCTGGAGGGAGGATCAGAAAAAGTGAAATGTTAAAACGTTCACAAACATTCAGGGCACATAAGTTAAAACGATGTCCGCAGCTTTCGGCACACCTGGACCTGCCTCTCCTCAAACACTGTGCATCCTGTGATGTTAGCTGTGCCATCATACCTGATGTGTGTGCGTGTGGTGACGATAAGAAGCCAGGTAACCACTAGAAAGATTTTGTAATCAAGCGTGGTTTCTTTGTTTATTAAAGAGTGTGCAGGTCACTTAGCTAATTATCGTTAAAAGCAGTATGGGAAATCACAACCAATGAGCGTAATGCCTAAATGTCTAAAAGCATTTACAATCTTGTATGAACTAAAAAAATATATATATATATAATATAACACTGGCAGCATATTCTTTGAAGACCATCACTATCACCTAATTCAGTTTCTTTCCACATAAAAACACATTTGCTTTGCTGGCAGCATCAGACTTGTGAACTACAAGGCATGGTAAAACAGAGGTCACAGAACACAGAGCGAAGCGGTTCAAGTCATTCCCATCTGTCACCTTCCGTTACCTTGAAGGATGTGTGCAGCCAGCATGGCCGCGTCGGAGGTTTTACACAAGAGCCGACCGTGGTAGAGGTCTCTCTTGATTTGCAGGAAGACAAAATATCTAAAAGGAAAGGACAAAAATCACGTCGGACGATCTGACAGGCCTGCTTAAGAGAATACTGATGATATTCACTCAGTCATCCACATTTCTCAGTGAAATGAAAATAGTAAGGAGGAGCAGCAAAAGAACAAACCTGATAAACCTCAAAGGCTGTTGACTTCATGCTCCCTATGGGTGGTTTGAATATTTCTTTTTGATTTAGCTGAAATGAGGGTTTTGTTTTGGGGAAAGGAGGGTAGGAAGGCCCTGAGGGAAAGCTGCTACTGACGTTGTGCTTCTCTTAAAGCCTCCAGCCTAGTTTCAGACTCGCCCAACCAATCAGCTCCTGAAGCATGAAATATTTTCTGAGACAATATCTGAAGCAAATATCAGGATGGTGATGATGACTATCATTATTATCACTATTGGAGGTGAGCTTGTTAATATTCTTACTTAAAAAAACCTCCCATGCCATGAACAGGACATTCATCTTGTTGTTTTTCACAATCAGCCAGCAGACCTGCTTTCCATCTAGGGCATTTCCACAAAGGATAATAATGTTTTCTGCATGGAGAGATGCATTAAAAAGCTACTTACATTCCCCACCTTGTTTACTCTGCAACAGACCCGTTTGAAGGTGCGTCAAGTACAATATATGGGTACTAATTAATTAGCCATTCAGTGCTGATGCCTGCTGATGATGTTTTGACTGTATTACAAAATCTCTGCATAATACAAACATGCACTCACAGACATAGCACACTATTTCGCCTTCACAGTGCAAGGCGGAACAATTTCCTCTTAATTTGAAATCCCTTTTTTGGACTAAAGGGGCAAAACAGCTGTTGAGCTGACGCTTTGAAATTAAGGTGTGTAAAAATGGCATTGTTGATTAATGTGTATTGTCCCCAGTTAAATCAACTAAAACGTCCTACGTATGTTTCCCCTTCTTTGTTTGCATTTAGTTTTTTTGTCCAGTGGACCACCTCACAGGTGAAATTGCTTTCCTGTGAATTTCATACAAACTGTCATACGCTGAAGCCTTAAAGCCGAAACACATCAGCAGTTTTGTCAGTCCATTTCTTGGGAAAACACATACACTTATCAATCCTTTCATCTTTCTTTATTTTTTAATCACTAGAGTGGTACAGTTTTCCTAAATTTGCTTTGGGTAAACTCACCTGGAAAGCATGTTAACACTACTGAATGGGCCTGTTTCACAGAAGACATTTTGACAAGTCACATTGCGAAAAGCACAGGCGTATAATATAGTTAATGAACTCCATGTAGCTGCTTCAGTTTCAGTTCACTGGGACGCTTGAATAGAACGACGCCATCGTTAACGCTATTAGAAACACCTGTGCTTTTTCCATTAGTAGAAGTCAAAATGCCTGGTGTGAGAAAGGCCTACAACACGAAAGGCATCACCATATTTTATGGAAAAGCTGCCTTTTCATTTGATATTAACATGCTGTCCAAAAAAAATCCTTGCACAATATGATGAGAGGGAGTACCCACTGAATGAGCCTTGTATGCGATTGATTATTTATCCTCTCCCTCCCTCGGTGGTCCGCACTCTCCACTCTCATCATAATGTATCACTCTCTCCTCCTCACCCCCCAACCTCCAGCCCTTCATTCACCCTGCTTTTTCTTTTTCACCCTCCATCAGCACTCTACATGTGGTGAACATTACATCTCATTACACATCAGAGAGAGAGAGAGTGGCCTACTCTCACAGTCAGTGATGAATGCACAGATTTACCAGCTGGCCCCTTTTCATTAACTAAAGGCAGTGCAAACTCAGTCACCTTCATGCTTTTAATTAGTCACTTTTACCTTTCTGCTATTTAAACAGAATCCCATTTGGGAAGAATTACCATGGAAGGAAATCTGTGACTTTATACTCAAAAAATACTCTTTTTAGACTATTTACTTTCCTCGCTGCTTCACAAGTCCTCCTGCAAACTGTGCTCTGTGTAATATTTATCATAATGTTTTAGACAGTTAAGTACTCAGGCATTTTAAATATGCAAGCCCATAAATAATGTTTTAGAAAGCCACATGTTGGCTCTGTGTTAAAATGTTAGAGCACAATCTGTACTACAGGAAAATCAGAAATAAAAAGGAAATAGAAAAGAATGAAGCACAGCTGCTTTTCACAGGTTCATCAAATGATGGCAGTCTATCTTCCTTACTTTTAAACTGAAACAAAAAGGTACACCGTGGCAGTATAAGAGTACTTGTCAATTCATCTGAAGTGAAAACAACAACAGGAGTTCATACCGAGTGATTTCCTCCTTGAGATAAGCGGGTTCAGGAGGGTAGAACTTGACTCTCAGACACATGGTGAATGGAGGCTGACCTGGAGGAAACGCACAAAAAAACATTTAAGAAACAGACAGGAATCCTGTCATTGCAAGAGATCACACATCATCCACAGGAGATGGAAGGAGACAGCAAGGCTGTTTTAACACTCCGACAGAGGCAGATTTATCCCCATGGAGTAAAAAGTGCAATACTTTTGTCTCTCAAATGTTGTGGAAAAAAAACATAAAATGAAAGTACTCCAAAGAAAAGGAATCTTAACATTAAGCACAGAGCAAATTAGATACATTTCATAACCAGCAAATGTTTGGTGTTTGCACTGTTTCAGTTTCAGTTGTAAAACAGTAAAATGATATGGATAAAAATAAACATTAAGTCATTTAACATAAGTCCAGATCTCGTCTTCCAACATCAAAAAAATTCTTTACTCAAAGTACTTACATTTCATTTGCTTTGCAATTGATTTTGAGAACTCCAACCAGTGCTGCATTGGAAAAAAAAACAGATGAATGCAAATCAATATGCGGAAGCGGCATTGACTATTAAGAATGTGTGTGGTATTCTTTTGAAAACATGACTGGAGATCTCTTGAGACACTGTTACAGCACGAGGGCTGATTAGACAGTCACACGGTGTCTTCGGCCAGATTCAGATTCTTCTTTCTCTCTGGGAGCATATTCTATCCATCTTTCTCTCAGGTTTCCGTCTTGCCAAAACAAACCCACCCACAGCAACAACCAACCAAAATAGTCCTGAGCAACAGCATAGGAAATGCAGCATCAGCAGGACTTTGCTCTTGTCTGCAGGACTACATGATCTGTGAACATGTGAATACTTCATGAGTCAAGCAGGTGCTACTACATGCCTCACAACAGAAGAGCCGGATGAAACAACAGTCCGTCTAAGAGGCGGGGCGTGAATAAAAGAAACTGAAGAACACAACTTTTCACTCTGTCCCACATTCTCGTTCTTCCAACTGAATCAAACCCAAAAGTATAGCCACTCATGAGTTTTCTATTTAGACACAAAGCAACAGAGATATGTGTGCACAAAGTCATTCTGAGTTCACATTCAACCACCTCTACCTTTAAAACATAGGACGCAGTGGATCTACTTAGACATATTTTAAACTTGTCATTTTAAAACTGGGTCTAACAAGACGAGTAGAAACTATGCATTTTTGTTTGAAATATCAACAAAGCTTTATTTTTTTATCCCATTGCAGACTATAAAGTATTAGCTCAACATTTTGGGATATACTTTGATGAGAAGACTGATGCCACTCTGTGAGTTAAATACAAAGCTGGAGTCAGGAAGCTTTTATCTTGGAGCTAAAGCAGAACACTTCAAAATTAGGCCTACCCGCACAGTCGAAGCATGAAACGATTACTAGCAACAATGGTACCAAATCTGGAAGCTTCACACAAAACACACACACATTATAAACTTGAGCACTATATTGTATTATGCATCTTATAATTGGAATAGACTGCAAAACACAAATGACATGTTCTTTTTAACCAAAGGATTTTGAGGCAACGATGTCTCAGTTTGTGATCCTCTGTCATGCTTACACACACTTACCCGCTGCTTGTCTGGATCCACATATCTGATGCCAAAATAGTCTTTCTCCAGCAAGTTGAGGTGGTGGCAGATGAGGTCAAACAGATACTGTCCCTTTGCATCTCGCTGTAAAAGAAGAGAAAAACTAAAATTCAACAAGCATGCTCACAAAAACAAATCGGAAACATATTTGAATATGTAGCCAAGAAAAGATTCAACAAAAGTACTGTCCTGAGTTCAAACATGAGAAATAATTGCTGCTAGCAGAATATGCTTCAGCTTTGTTTTTAAACCCTGCCAGAGATATCTCAGATTCATCCAATATTAATACACAGTCAGAGCTATCTGAAGTGTCTGGAATAAACCCTATCCACAGCTAAAATAGGAGCTCAAAGAGAGGATGGATTAAATATGCTGAAACCTCACTGGGGTTTTGCGACAGTAATACTCTGTATTCTGAACCTCGTGAGGATGCTTCTCTTAGAGAGACACTTGCGTATACTGCAGCACAGAGAGAAGCCTGGGCGTCCTCCACTGTCTGATGCATCTGATGCCCCGCTTCCACAATGTATCTGCATAACACTGCTGAGCATTTGAATCAATCCAACAGTATTTTTAACAGCATTCACTGCTAAGAAACTCCTCTCAAACAATGGCAGGACAGAAACAAGCTAAAAGCTGCTCTTCAACCATAATTCATTGCTTTCGCTCTGGAAGAGCGTCATACACTAATGAGGGATGCAGATACAATTAGCATGAGCGATGATTACAACTGGACGCATCAATGCAGCGAAGCCAGGTAGAGTAATAAGTGACAGGTCTTTGACTAATCACACATTGCAAGTCGGTGTCAGTCACTGTGAAGGGCTAGAATCAAGTCTGACTGCTAAAGACTCTTAAACTGTACCGTTATATCTGAAACAACTAAAAGACGAAATTTTAAGTAAATTAGCAAGACTGGATATCATAAACTGACATGTCTTTTGGGAGATGACGTACCTCAAATGGTTAATTAGGTAAAACTCTGCTGTCAGTGACATTTCAGCATCTTGACTTCTCCGACATTAAATCTTTGCATCAGAGCATATTTCTAGTGAAGAGATAAGGTTGAAAAGTGATTGTGATTCATCAGAATCAGAGAGACAGCAAATATTAAATCTAGCACCACTCCAGTGCTGATACTATTCACCGTCTCTCTCCATGCCAGGAGACGTCATGCCCACATACCACATCACAGACTTGGCTCATGGGATTTGTATTTTTGAGGATTGCTTTAGTGGGTCAGTCAGCACAAAGGCCCATGAGGAGTCTCACTGTTTATGGGCATTTTGGGAGGCAACTGTAAAAAGCGACTTTTTATCGAATGGAAAGTATTTTTTTCTAAATTCAGAGTATTGCTTATCTATTTGCACACGGTGATGTAGATCCTGTATGTCCATGCATCTGTTAAAGCTGCACTTATCCACATTTTTACATGAACGGGTCAAATGATTGTGTAATGGGAAAGTCCCACCCGACTCTGCTGTTCCCTTCAGCTCTATGAAGCATTTTAGCGACTATAAAGTCATCATTTTGGAAGTTTAAGAGCATGCAAAGGACCCGAATGCCGATACAAAAGCAGGCTGACTGGTGCAGTTGACAAACCCGAGATGTAGGCAGGCTACGGGCAAACAAAACTACATCCAAGATGAAAAACAACACGACTAAAGAAGAGGGGAGCACAGAGACTAAATACACAATGACAGGAGGGAGATAACGAGGGACAGGCGACAGCAGGGCTGATATGTAACAGGTGAAACTAATGAGGGCGGGGCAGATAATCACACAGACGGGAAACAAAGAAAGGCAGGAAATAAATCTAGACAAGAAACCAGAGAGGATTTTGTTACTAAAACATGAAACAGTCTTTAACAAAAAGCACCATGACAGAGACCAGAGATAGAAAGAGAGTGAATATTAAAGTTATGGTCATCGGGGAGCCAGAAACATGACAGAAAATGCTGATGATACTCTGTGGATCTGTAAATAGACATCTGTATCAACTTCAGAGGTTGATAATATGTCCCTGTTGTGTTTATAGCCTGTTGCCCTTCCTTAAAATGGCCCAAAAAAATAATAATGCAGATTTAAGATGCACATTATCATTTCTATGGCTGAATAAAACCAACTATAATGTGTTTGTAGTATCAAGTGAAAACTCTGTAGGTATACATCAATAAAGCATCAGGCAATAAAGCCTGATCTTATCAATAGTCTTGTTACTGATTATTTGTTTAAATATTTTCTCATCTAAACTGGGAAACTTTGCTCATTGAAGCTTTCATACACGTTTGTGTTACATACAAATGGAATACGGTTTTGTAGAATATCTTTCTTTAACTACGATATTCAAATGATTGAATCACATGTTAGCTGAGGTCTGATGCGGCACTCGAGTCTCACATAATGGCTCAGGAGGAGTGCAACAAAGTTCAGTGGTTGGCCGTCTCACTCCTCCTTCCTCTGCAAGTAGAGGTGTCACTGGCAGCACTCTCCTCCATGTCATTACTCAGGCTGCCGATAAAAGGCACTTCATTAAGGCAAAGGCCTGTCGATGCTGGGCTTGTCGCTTAACCGCCGTGACTCTCTGTGACCAAATAGAAGCTCTGCTGCTGGATGTAACTGACATTTCTGTGGTGAGAGGGCTTCATGGGTGCTAGCCACTGTCACTTCAAGATTATTTCCTCTTTGTTACATTACTAACCAATCTGACGTGCCTGCTAGCTTAAAGGGGCACCATCCTTGTGGTGTGCTCAGACGCATGAACACATACAGGATATGCATTTTTGAAGAATCACAGACACTTGCATGCAGATAAATAAAATAGAAACCGTGTCTTTGAAATCAAGGTAGAGGATTAGAGAAACACTGCTAGGTTTATCATTGAGGAAGGTGAAATATTGGTTGAGGTATGTAAAATAATGCAATCCTGCATAATCTAAATAAAGTTATAAATAATCAGGCTGTATGCACTTAAAATACAAAAAGGACACAATGAAAGGTAGAAATAATATTTCTGTTTTCAAATTGTAAAGCATGCTTCCTCTTGTGGTTTCATCATTTGGCTGAGAAGCTATAGAGGGAGGAACAAAGCCAACCACAAATTTAAAAAAACGGTTCTGTATGGAGAGGACATACTGAGTCAGAAAAGACATCTGCTCTTTTGTTGCAAGGAGCAAGTTTGTTAGTATTCAACAGCACTCCCACCAACCCCCCTTTCTTTCCCCCTACCTTCGTCTCTACTCCACACCGACCACAGCTGCATTATTCCCCGCCGGTCTCTCTAATTACAAGACTGAGGTGATTGCACGAGAGAAAAGATGTGAAATTTCTAATTAACACTAATGAACCTTTTCCTCGCCTAGATTGGCATCTCAATAGAGCCCTACAGGAGCCTCAGAAGATTTACAAAAGGGTTTATGGGTTTGACCATTTAAAATAACCAAGTGACTGGGTGAGACCCTACATATTGACAATATCCAATAGTGCTGTGCTGTATTTGTCTGCCACTTCCCTATGAAATAAAGTTAATAAATAAAGTGTGAGAAAATAATAGGATCAATTGTGATAATGCAAATGGGGATGGATTTGTTGACTATAAATCACCAGTCGCCAAATGTCCCTGTTATACAAAACAATATTGAAATAATAAGTTCGACACAACATGAATTTGTTGCCAGCCAACCAAGGCAAAAAGGGCATCTCAGAAAGACACATGATAATTAAAAATATCTTTCTGACGTGCCTCTACCTGAAAACAACTTCCTAAAAAGCCCCCAATGTACAATGGGCACTCTCCTTTCAGATTAATCATTAAAATAGTCTCCATGTCAACGCAGGAGCACAGACCATTAATAAAAGATTGTATCACTTTATGGTGAGAGGAGTGGAAACATAATGCCATTTACTGCGTGTGTGTGTGTATGTGTGTGTGCACAGTGTACAGCTCAAGGTACATAGTGCCCTGAGGTGATTTCTTTGGTTTCATAAGCAGATTACTTTCTTTCGTCCCAGGAGGCTGAGTGATTAATGTGTCAGAGCGATTCACCGTCCTGACCGAGCTGCACGGAGTTCAAGTCATGACCCAGCCACTTCAGCTGGGACTTGGAGCACACAAAGGCCAACCCCCAACCACTTACAATTAATAAGAAGCCATGTTTGCTGTAATATGTCTGTTTGTCTCAAGTCATAAACTGGTTTAGTCAAAGCACACACACAGTTAGCAGTTATGCAGGTGTTTAAATAGAGCACATCACATCAGTCTCTGTGAATCATGTATATTATTAGGTATGTTCAGGTATTATGTCATTATTATTCATTTATAAATCAATAGGATAGCACAGGTTGTTGCAGTGTCAAAGTAAAAATACAGTGGTTTCAAAGATGTTTTAGAAATCAAACTTCAACACCCAATATTATTGTGGCTAAATGATTAAATTCAACACCAGCACGTACAGTATTGACACAAACAGGTCGTGGGGCATGATGAGGACTCAAGCGCAGTCAGGTATCATGAAAAAAGGGTTTTAATGAATAACCAAAACACAAACAGGGAATCTAAGGACAAGACAAGAGACGAGGGGGGAAATCCGGCAGGGCAGGCAGACTCGGGAACAGGACGAGCAAAACGGGCGGGTAGGTAGGAACACAAACAATGACCTGGCAGTGAGTGACTGAGAGACAGGGGTTTATAAGGTGGCTAAACAGGTGAGGGGAGTTATGCTGATGAGGAGGGAGTGCTTGATTAGAGGCAGGTGAAGGGAGTTAGGGTGATGCTGGGGGAGTGACTGACAGGTAGAGTGAGGAGGGTGAAGCACACAAAGACACAGAACACAGAAGGCAAAGCCTGATCGTGACAGGTTGAGCTCTTTTTTCAGACTCCTCCGCCATCTAACAATCAATGCCACGAGATCAGGGTTTTGAACTGTAGAATCAGCAGTTGTGAAGAGAAGACTGCAACAAACAATGCACTTCGTTCTCAAGATAACACTGGTGGCTGATGGGGTGAAAACAAGGAATAAACTGAAAGAGTTCTGCAGCTTTGATATAAAACTTACTCTCCCATCGAGCCACAGTCAGCAAGCAATTATCAGTCATTAGCTGAGGAGGACAATATTGGATTTTTGAAGCGGAAACCTTATGATTTTACTGCACCCAGAAAGACATCTACATAAAAGAAGTGGTGGGGCCAAACGCTTCGTAAGATACAATAAAGCAAAAAGGCTGAGGTGTAAAACCAATTGATCGGCACATGGTTGGACATTTGCTTTCAAATAGGGTTATAAACGTATGTGTAACCCTGGGCGGTTGAAAGAGACACGGAGCATGTAATAGAAAGTGTAAGAATTTGTTAAGAGTCATTAGGCAGCTTCACTCAGACTACTTTAAATCATTAAATCATGAAAATATGGTTGATTAAGGGTCAGGAGAACATTGACAACATGCCTTGAGGAGCAACACAGCAGAAAGCACAAAGACAAAACAGTACCTATTTTAAGAGCGAACAAAAGTCTCAAGCAAGTGTACGCAGAATATACACAGATTTCCTTTTTCCTCAGTCAAATAAGAAATGTTTAATTCATATAGAAATGGACGTTGTTAATGGCATACACAGATATAATGCGATGCAGCTGTAATGAGTCTTTGTACAAGACAATGCTGTCAACCAGAGACAGTCTTACCAAGCGGGAAAGTGGGCCATCAAAACACGATGGGGATGTGTGAGGATTTGCCCCAGAAATGTGAGGAATCAAGAGACTAAGTGCAGAAAAAGTGAGCTGAGGATAGAGCGATATGGATAATTGCTTTTAAAGCTTCTCAGCGGTGGATAGTTTGAATGGGTGAAATGTGAGTTGGCATTTATGATTAAAAGAGGAATTCGTGAGAGAGTACATTTTATTCAGCTAAATGCCAAGCACGCTGACATTTTTTTGCATAATTGGTATGTTTAACTGTCACCTTGATTGACAATGTTGGCAGCGCTTTCAATAAATCAATGACGTTATGACTAATGGTATTGTTCTTTTACATCAAAAATAGCAGACAAGAATGGATTCAGAGATCTGCAAGACGAGGCCAACTGTTATCTTCTTGTCAAATTCTATGTCACATTAGTTGTCTGCAACATTTTGGGGGTAAGGTTCATTAGTTACCTTATCCAGTATGTAATAAGATTGGAAGCACAATAATATGTGGGAATGTTATGTAATTATAGCAGGAAAAAAGAGAAAACTAATGCATATTTGAAACTTTTCTGAAGCTCTATGTCCACTGTTACGAAGCACGACACTATTTCAAGAATTCTTAGTGTTGCGTTTACAAATTAAAATAAATGTTGGGGCTTTAACAACTCTATAACCATTCTTTCTGATGGATATGCATCATTCATTTGAACTGAAGCATCTTAAACAGGCATACTGCAAAGCTTTTCTTACAAAGGTTCACAATGACAATACTTAAGATGCTAGCAAGCAGGTGTAAGACCATGTTCACCATCGCTTTTTGTTGACTTGCTAACATATAGCGAATTATTGGACAAATTAAAATTTTGACCTGATTGGTGGCACTAAAGGAAATGAGAAAATAGATCTTCAAAGTTATTACAATTCATCCTGTGGAGACATGAATATTTCAACCAAATTTCATGGCAATCCATACAGCATTTGGTGAGATTTCCGGCTGGCCTACAGTGGTGGATTGATGGACAGACCAACTTAATCATCCATAAAGCCATGCCACCATGCCGTGGCTTAAATGGCATAAAGACAGCTTTTAATAGCTAGTGCACCCACATTTTTCCAAAATAAATGTTACAATAAAAAGATACAGAATGAATTCAAAAGGCATCTTTGCCACGCTGCAGCTGGATACGGCTTTCAGACGTCACTGGAGTACTTAATCCTGTAAAGTTCATACAGGTTTGGAAGCAGACTGGTGGAGCACAGGAGTGTTTACTTTTACCTGTACAGTTTTATCACTCTTGAGTAAATAGCATTCATAACAGCATTCATGGTCATTCATAAATAGCCACTGCAAAACACTCTTACATACATGACTACTGGAGATACAAACAGGATGTACCATCAGCAACTAAAGAAGTGGCTCTAGATGTGTGTTTGACAGAGATTTATTTGTGACGTGTGCCTTAATGATACTTTACCTTCATGCAGAAACAAGGAAATAAATACATTTCTCAATGAGGATTTCTGAGTCATCCGTTCTTCAGCCCACAACTGATGGATTTCACTGCCAGCCTGGTTCGAATAGCTTTTCTGTCATCTCTCAGCTGCACATACAACTGAGCATTGCATGTGCAGCTGAGAGATTGTAACTGCATCTAAATATACTCCCTGTAAACCCTAGTGCAGAGATGATAATCAAGGCAAGGATCAACCATGCATTCGATTGGTCTTTTGATGACCAGCTAAATGTTTTTCTTACTCTACACATCCCTGGTTACCATATATATTTGAGTGATCGTGGAGTTGCTCCAACAACAGTTAGGTTTTCTTACTAAAAAGTGTGACAAATACCCCCCAAAACAGAATGAGCAGCACAATTGGTGTCATGCTTGGGATTAGCATATAAACAATGCTTAATTTTTCTGGCATTTGCACAGCTTTGGTGATGCGCCAGTTTGGTCTCCCCCAGTGTAGTGAAAGGCTGTCGGGCAATGACTCAGTGTCGCTAATTCAGCATGTGTCAACCCTTCAGACCTGACATTTATTCTCATGCACTGTTAACCTCTACATGAAATGAGAAAGTGGGCAATCTTACGGCATGCAGTTTTATCATAACTATATCTAGGTTTAGCCCACAGGCATGACAAGTTGTATTTGCACATTCCAGTTGCTGTCAAAGACTTATTCACACGATGACTAATGTCTGCTGTTTATCAGTGTAATAGCCATAAGCACTATTGGATTTCTTGGCAGGGAAAGCTATTAAAGCCTCTGAGCATTCAGTGTTCTTTTCATCCATTTTATAAATTACATTTGAGAACATAAGTCCCTAACAGCAACTATTCCCAAGCAGGTTAGTTATGAGAAGTTACCGTTACAAGCTGCACTACGTGGTCTACTAATTGGTCTCAGGCTATAACTTCCACAATGTGTCTCAGCCCTGGGCTTTTATGTTATAACAATGAGACGACCAGTTCACTGAGCTCCAGCTTCATCCTCTTTTCCAAAGCTAAACCCCTGTCAGGGAAAGGCAGGCTTCACCTCTGGCTCTTTCTCTCCAGCCTGCCGTCTCTGAAATATGCGTGGACACCCATCGGGCCTTATTGTTCCACTACCACGACACCGTCTGTTTGGCACGTTTATCAGTAATACTGTGCTGATAATGCAAAATCCCTCTTTGTGAGGGCTCACACTCGCTGGTTTCTTCTCAGGAGCCCCTCCTGACTGTACACTGATGAACTCTGATGCTTCATCTGATGAACTTCATCTGCACATTTACTGACTTTACCTACAATTTGACTCCTGTTTTTCCCACTTAACAGTTTGCTCTAATAACTGTCCTTTTTGCTGCCACTCAAAGAATCTGTTGGCACAAACGTAACAGCTGGTTAAAGCATTGTGTCTCCTTCAATAAGCTGCTGCGGTCAGATCTTTAATGAAAAGCAAGACTGCATGAGATGGAAGGTAAGAAGAAAAGGGTTTTCTGTGAAGAAGATAATTCACTCAGACACAGTTATCTCTTTACTGTCAAACTGTAATTTCCCTTCTGAATTCTTGGTCTTTTTCTATCATTATTGAAGAGGGATATTTCCCAGCCGCAGCCTCTCCTATTTTTGTCAAGTGGGCTGATTGAATGTGAAGTCACAGGAGAAAACACTAGTTGGGAATGTCGCTTTTGCCATCTTTTCAAATAGCATCACAGCTAAATAGTGAAAATATTGCATCTGAACATTATGAAATTATCAGCAGTTTTCTAAAAACGCAGAACAATTGCTTTGTGTTGTGTCTGCATACCTGAAAAGAATAGTTTTGCACTTCAGAGCCAATTGGGTTGCAGTGAAGAAGAAGCCTCGAGGCTCCATCGATGGAGATTCTTTTCCTGAGATTTCGTCCTCCTCTGTCACATTAAGTTAGTCCAATGTGAGGCTACCTTGTCCAAAACAGTCAACCCATCAGCAAGCTAGAACCAGTGTTGACCAGAGGTGATGACAGACACATCACCTAGTGAAAGCGTGTTTAATAAATAGCTTCAGAAGAGCATAATGGAGTTAAGATGTCTTTTTTTCATTACATATACAGTATATATAAATAATAGTTAAATTATGAAGCAGAAATTCCAGAAGATATCCTTTGTTGTCTGAATGAGCTTTGGTGTCATCATGTGTATTGTTTGCTCGAAAGGGAACCAATTAAAACAATCAAAAAGCTTGACTGACACCAGCAGATGTAGGCTCATCTTTCTTGTTGTCCTGGGTGTCTCTGGTATATCTGCAGATCACTGACACAATGACAACACTCTGTGTTTGGAGAGCCTCTATCCCTTTATCTCCCCGGTAAAGGCCGTGCATTAGCTGTGGAGTGGAATTTAAACCTTTTTTATTTCACGGCAAATGCACGAGTCTATAATAAATAAAAACATTTGCAGACAGGTTCTCCAACTACTTTCCCTGCAGCAAAAACACGGACAAGCAGCACACCAATAGCACTGTGCAGCATATTGATGGATAAAGAATCCTAAAAAATGTAAAAGCCAAAGCACACAGAGGCTCTATTATTTACAAGGCCATGTAAAACTGCACATTTGCCAGCAGCACACAGTCATAAGATTGCTGCTGTAAAGTCCAAGGCAACACATTAAAGTGAGCATGAAAAGACAAAGGCAGCAGAATCCTTTTGAGTGAATTCAAGCTTTTCTGTAGTGAGTAGGCGGAAGCTTGATTTTTCTGGCTCTGCCGATGAATTCACTTCCAGATGGAATAATGTTTGCTTAGTAGACACACCTGTTTTTCAGAGGGACTTTGCAGTGTGGACCCACTGAGGAAGTCATTGTCAGTCAACCAAAAACAACTTGCCACCATCGTCTAATACACCTGGAGATGTTAAAGGTATAGCTACCGTGGTATAAACAACACCACAATGCAGTTATGATGTAGTGCTTCTTTGTGAACTGCATTCAGCTGCCCCCTCACTATAGTGATGCCCAAATTATTATTTATTCAGTGTGCCTTTAGTACTTATGATGACCTCCCACATATTTTCTAGCCGTGTCTGACTCCAGCATGCCAGAGGCACTCAGTGAGCTGTAAATCAGAGTCTGCTCAGGCCTCTGAAGTACACCACTGGTGCTACAAACAGCTATCACGGTTGTTTACTTGATTTACTGTAGTGCCTAAGAATCTGAATATCTGGGTCTGTATATGGTGTAAGAGCAGTACTTGTGTGACTGGCAGACAATCTGGCTAATTGACTGGTAAAAAGATGTTGAGCTCCATTTCACTGATTTGGCACCCTTTGGCTGTTTTAAACATCTCATGCTGAGCTGAGGGGCCACGTCACCCCCTCCATTGTCTCCAGAGCCCCGGGAAAGATCCATTTCCAGTGGTGAATCCAGCCATAAAAATTCAGAAAGCTGTTTGGCCCTGAAGACTAGCTGCCTGTGCATACAGGCGTGAAAGGCCCACCACTGCCACTGTGTGTCAACGCTCTAATGGAGGCCCAAGGGAGATGAAATCTTCTCAATAAATGATTGAGAGAAACGAGGTTCTCATAGAATGCAGTTGCACCTAGCTATAACTCGGGTAAATCTGATAGTCACTTAATCGTTTAAGTATTTTTGAAGCAAAACATGTTTTAAAAAATCACTGGTTTTAGCTACTCAGATGTGAATATGTGGTGGTTTTCAAGCAAATTGATTATGCTTCATTATGATTACCTTGGGCTTTGGAAAATGCACTGGACATTTTTCTGTTTTTGACACTTATAAACCAACCTATTAATCGTTTAATTGAGAAAACAATCTACAATGTAAATTAATCAATAATGAAAAATAATCGTTTGTTTCAGCCTTAATGTTAACTGCAAAGAGTTCCCGAACTTAGCCAAGATTCAAGTCTGTAAATGTATTTTTAAAACACATTTCAAATCTTTGAAACACTGCAGCTTGCTTCAGACAATGGTCAGCAGTCATATGAAGTATACATGATATGTAATATATGGGGAAAAACATGAATTCTCTTACTATCAGGGGTGCACTGAGGTGAAATAAGCCTTCAAACGTCAGAAGCTCTCATCAAAGCCAAGAAAGGCCAGGCTCCACTTGTAATGGGGGAAATTAAGAAATGATCGTATTGGTCACACACAATTGGATCGCCTACTGGGAAACAAGGGGAAATGTCTTTCAAATCTCCCAGAAGACACTGTAACAAGTCATTGTCCTGCAGGCAAAAGAGTAATTAGGCCTTATCTAACCACTGTCTGTCACGACCATTTCACAATTCTTACCCAAGATATATTTAAACAATGCATTAAGTTGTTTTAGGATTGCTACAAGAACAGACATTAAAGTAAACCATGTTTATCATTGATTTAACTTAAAGAGATTTATCAGAGTCATTTTCAAAAAAACTGTAAGAATCTGTTGTTTGATGTAATCTGATGTGACGTAATCTTCATGGCAGGCACTACACACTCAAAACTGTCCCGAGTAGGTTGCTGAGTTGGACTTAGGGCACAGCACATCTCTACTTATTTTTAACCATCGTATAGACACAATAGTGAGCAGAGTCATTTCTTTGAGATTGGGTTATTTTTGTTGATTATTTAGTGTGACAGCCATGAAGAGTTTAACTATGAACGTTAGGGCGCCTGCTGTCTGGGACCCACTGTGCTGTACGTGGCGACCAAACAACGAGGCAGGAGAAGCTAGAAAGTGCTGTTGAATTGTCGGCTGGGGATTTGGAGAGACAGTTTATTTGAGAGATTTACTGTGGTGTCACTTATGAGGCTTCAAGGAGTCCCCCAACTGCCTAATCCATGACACTGTTGCTACACTGTTGTGCTAAATTGGACACACTGTAAACATTTCCTTTGATCAATGTTTTAATAAGGACAAAGATAAACAAAGTGGCCATCCATCGAACAAAATTTGACATTTACTAACAGCTTATCTTTGACTTAAATGGCATTTGAACACAAACGGTGAAAAAGTTTCAGTCTTGGTATTATTAGATCTCAGTGCTACATTCGACACGTTCAATGAAAACATATTACGAGACAGACGAGAAAACTGGGCCGGATTTATTGGCACAGTACTAAACTGTTTTTAATCCTATTTGAAGGACAGGGACTACATTGTGTCAATTGGTAATTACACATCTGAGAGTACAAAAATGACTTGGAGTTCCTCAAGGCTCCGTTCTCAGGCCTCTTCTCTTCAACACCTACATGCTCCCACCAGCGTACGAAACATCTTTTATACAGATAAATTTAATATCAAAGGAAATTCTTGCTTAGCGTAGGCAACACACCTTGATGTCATGTACATCGCAGATGCATAACATCTTTTGTTATATTGCAAAGAGCCACAGGAGATGGTCAGCTGTGACAGATACTGGTAATGTGTGTGTAATTCACCTGCATGAAGTGCTTAACAGGAGTTTTCAATGAGCTGACCTGGCTTGAGCATTTTTACTTTAAACTAGAAGGCCTTATGAATCTGAGCACAAACCCTGACAGTGGACGCCTCTGCAACTAACCTTGTCTAAGGTTAACCACGGGGAAAACGAAGAAAAGCAGAAATTAATTGGTTTTCATGCTTAATTAACAGCTGGTATTTTTAGAGCAATCTGATGGTACAGCTAATATAAATAAGCCTCTTAGGATGAATCTCCAGAAGTGGAGCAAAATATAGGACTTTCAAAGGCAGCTGTGAGAACCGTTATAGCCGCCTTTCAGTTTCAGTCCCATGCAGCTTAGCCTGTTCTCCTCAGGGGACACGTGGTGCTGATTTTCTAATGGCCCCACAGGGGCCGAGGGTTAAAAACCTCCCGTACAATCATATGGACCCAGCAACACCCTTTGGTAAGACAAAGCAGAGATTGCATCTCTGAGTGTTCCAGCGGTTTTTCAGTAGCGAACGAAAAATTGCAAAGCAGATAAGAGGAAGATATGTTAACAAAGCTGGCACACTGAAGCACAGGTGATTAACTGGGTCATTTAGCTTTTAGTAGGCAAAGTAATCTCAAACACAATTTGTCATGTGACCCCAGAATTGCGCCCTTTCCAAAACCATCACTGTCAATCTGAGTGTATTCCCATAACCACTTCCCTCAGCCTTTTAAAACTTAACACAAACCCAGAGGGACAAACATGCCCTTCTCTCCCCCTGTTATTCAAGTCGTGTGAATATATTCTGCTGATAAGGCAGCAATCCACAGTGAAAGATACAGGAACGGAGTCAAGCACAAATCCCATAACATACAGTGTACTTTCACAGCACCGGCTTCTTATTCCCGCTGCCTTCAGTGGGTACACTATTCCATGTTCATAGCAGAAGGCTTAGCATCATTTTTATGCATATCGGCCTAAGCATTAGGTGTTATTATATATTATATATTTCAACTTTTCTGAAAAAATGTTTCCGACAGTCTCGTAGCAGCAGCAGCAGCATCTGTGACAGCACTTCTTACAAGCCTCTCTTACTCAAGGCCTTACTCTTCAATGCATGGCCTTTGAATGAAGGTAGGCGTCTTCTTGCAGAACATACACAATGTAAAGATAGCTCTCACTCTTCTTCAGTAACAGAGTCTCAAATTCATCTCCCACGCAGCTTACGTAAGGTATTGATTTGAGTGTGCCAGACTTCAAATGAAAAAAAACAAGTGAGTAAGACACAACTCTAAATAGCTTAGCAAATGAAATATTTAGATGTTATCAAAGGAGATCTGTTTGACTCAAAGTTATTGCTTTCTATCTCACTGGGAAATGGCACCGAACTGACACCTTAGAATTGGGAAGAGTGAGCTCAGAAACAATACGTCGCCCGAGGCACAAACTTCACCTTCACATGCCTCCCCAAAATCTGAGCATCTGGTGAAAGAATTGAAAAAGAAGAACACATTTTATGCATAGTGGTTTAGTAAGAGGTAGGCATATGTTATTATCTGGTTAATCAATTGAACAGTTGAATGCTTGTCTCACACACACACACACACACACACACACAAAATATCCTCATAATAACCCAATGTTATTATCGGAAACTGACCACTATACCATGTTGAAACATTAGACAAAGTTAAGTCAATGCAAAACATGCAGTTGTGCTTGTTTAACTACTAAAGTTGCTGTTACTATAAATGTTACGAAATCTTAGCTTTCTGTCACTCACTAAACTGTTGGGTCAAAACATTACTTGGCCGATAAAACAACTAGTCTACCCTAACACTGACTTTTGCACATCGTTACTCTGAGGAGTTCAGCTTCTGTCGCCCTTCAATTACTGTCATGCTAGTATTCTTTTTATTTGATATAGAGAGACAGACAGGAGAGGCAGAGGGGAGAGAGGGGATGACATGCTGCAAAGGGCCCTGGGCCAGACTCAAACTGTGGTAAGGACTCAGCCTTAATGGTACCAGCGCACCCCACGCTGGTCATCTTTTAGAGTATGTGTGAGGCAAAATGCTTTTTGAAGCATTTTGGCATTGAGAAATAGCACACAACTACACAATGCATTATACAGTTTCTTACACTGGTCGATAGCTTTGATACATAATAACTACAGCTGATTGTGGACAAAACAATCTTTTGGGGCATTAAGTAAAAGGGACTTATAGTTTTTTTTTACCCTTAAATTCAGTATTTCATTTAACTTTAGAGCATTAGCATATGAAACCCACCCTGGGTTACATACATACATATACTTATGATAATGAACACACAGGAAGATACACCAGACATTATTCAGTAATCCATACAAGACAGAACATTAACAATCTATTGAAAACATTACACCTTATGGAAGTCAAACCCTTAAATGGCAGCAAGATTTGCCATTATTCTGTAAGCACGCACACCATCAACCTCTAATTAAGATAGTAGCTACATCTTCACAATCGAAAACAAGTGTCTTTACAAGAGCCTTCTACTTCACTCTGTATAATTCGATTCTTGCCCACAGTATTGTAATCCCACAATGGAAAACAAACGCTGTAAGTGTGACTGGAAATGGAGAGAGCTCCTTGTTTTCACCCTTTGAATACCCAACTCCAACTAACAGTAAGAGAGAGTTCTCACAGACAGAAAATGAATAAAAGGAACATAACTATTTTAAGAATTTGGTGTTTTTCATCAAGGTTATCCATAGTCTCCAGGTTTCCCACATCCACAAAGCTGATGAAGAGTTCAAATGGTGTAATGTCAGAACAAAAACTCTTTTCAAGGAAAATGTAAAATATTCATCATTAATGTATTGCTAGATCAGTCTTTCGTTAAGCCTTTGCAATGCTTTGATGGATCAATACTCCGGGGAATGCAAAATAAATCAGTGCTGTGTTACACAAATTAGGTTTTATGCTCTGTGGTCTGAAAGCTACGATTCTTTGCCAATGAACAGGAAGAGACGCGACTGTTGTAAACCAAAAAGTGAATACCCACTGACAAATACATCTTACTAAAGTATTGACTATTTCTCACAATAGATGAGAAGCGAATTAGGTAAAAACAAAGAGTGTGACAGTTTGACACTAAACAACCTGTCAATGTCAAAGAGTTAAGTTGAACATAAAGTGAAATATTATAGTTCCATGTTTTATCCTTTGCTATTTATATCCCCTTTGCCTTACTTGTAAAAACTGATACTCCTGTCACGAGGCTGCTTGCTGTTTCCTTCATTGTACTGCAAATAAAAGCTTCCTTGATAACCTTAAAAAGGTCTTGGGGGCTCAAAAGCTTTCTCATCTTGTAGGTCAAGGCTTCTTGCACACCTTGACTACTGCAGAGAGTGAGTGAATGAGGACAGTGGATTGATGCTGCAGGTCAAAAGGAAGTGGAGTCTGCTGACTGACAGAGTGGAGATGTGAGATCACCCCAGAGGGCTGATGGGAGTACAGGTGCATACTGGTCCAGACCACCCAGTCCGGACCTCATCAGTCAAACAAATAGCATTCTGCCCCTGGAGCATCCTAAGCCATCAAAAAGAAGGTGAATTCAGAAAAAAAGTCACTCAATATCAGTGAAATGCTTTCAGCTACTGTTCCACTTTCTCACTAAAATAATCCACATCATCAGACACTAAAAGCTGCAGGATATGAACATATGATGTGTGATAAATGTGATGGATACTGCAATGCCAATATACAATACTATAAACAGATTTAAGCAACCAACTTCTGTTTTGTAAAGGACGCATCGAATGGTGGAGGTCAGTAAATTGCACTTCCATTTTATTGTTCTCGTACAAGCAGTATGCAGCATGCTCCCAAGTTATTGCATTTAGCTTCTTCCAAGCAAAGAAGCTGCGACTCACAGAAAGTTTTCTCTATTTTCTTTTGGTCACAGAATCTGTTAATTGAGGCACCTGATTTAGATTTTTGATCTTGTCTTTTGACCAAACACACAATTATGTCATGCACTTTTATTTTTTGCCAACCATTCAAATGCAACAGCTGTCGCCAGCCTTGTTGTGTACAATAACCATGGTTACATGTGTTGTGGCCATATATTGTGAGGTTGGCGAAAAAAGGCACTGTTTGCTTGTTCACACTCACAGAGTGCGTGTCACTGTGCTCAGCAGGAATACAACAGACTGAATCTGCTGGGTGTAAGGTTGGAAACTCTGAACTGCTCATTCACTGACGTTCCTGCTCCATTACTGACTGCAGGAGCAACAAGAAGAAACTTGAAAGTAGTAATAAACTGCAGTTTTCCTTAAATATGCCACGACTGTTAGTTTGTAGATTGTCTCAGTCTTCGTGCCCTTTTCAAGATGGACAGGACCAAGCAGAACATTCAAAAAGCAGAAACAGCATTGCTGGTTGAGCGCTGCACAAACCTGCAAAGCTGTAGCAAGGAAGAGGCTGGGTCACTTCACAGCGAGCAGCCAAGAGGAACAGATTGCTTCTGCTCTGCACGATCACAGTAGGGACTGGCCTGAAAGGGGTCTTTGTTTGCCCAGGGGGAAGCAAGAATGGCATGGCTTGGCTGCACAGGGTGGCATGTGGTCTGGTGTAACTGGGACCGTGGTGGCGTGGGAGGCTGCGCTTTTCACTGCAGGCCCTTTCCCCCCCGTCTTTCCAACTTTCTCCACTCAGTCATGCAGCTCTGGGAGCTATGATGTCATCCAGCGCTGCAGGCAGTGGGCTGGCTCCCTGGTGAGTCTCACTAAAAAATACTGTGCAAAGTCTAAGATTTAAAGGCTAAAACATTCCTGTATTCATTACCTGTGCTCCATGCTTGATACAAACGCTTAAAACAAAATGCCTTCAACAATTTGCTGAGTCATGCTTAATGGCAATGTGTGATATATCTGCGGTCTGCTCACATGCATAAACATTTCCCTCAAATCCCAGAGGAAGATGGTCAGGAAACCAATTAGCAAGGTACCATCGACAGAAAATTGCGAGCTTAGGAAACATAATCATTCCATCTGTACACAGTATAGCTGTGCATGAATGTTGATAACATCTCTTCTTTAACGCTAAATAAAGAGTTATCCCTCTACAGACCATGCCAGAAGTGAGTGCTGAGCTGAATAGAACAGTGGTGGGTTTGGTAGAAAACATCCATCAGCTCAGAATGAAGCAAACAGAGCGTAGTGGTCCCAGAACAAAATGTGTGTGTCATCATTATCATCACCTGCATCGCCCCCTGTGCTGCTGCTGCTGTTTTGCTCTAGATGGATGAGTTGTTGTGTGATCTCACAACCCATAAAATTAGAACTTCCCTAGTCAGCAACGGAAAATTGCAAGTGGGAAATATGCTGATAGGTTTGTCAGCATACATGAATTTATGACTCTAGCGCACCATCAAAACGACAAGAAAGAGGGATTTACTGCAATGAATGGAAAGTATATGTATGAAGCCTTGAAACACTTGAAATCAAAATGCTGACACTGACATTGAGAAATGTGCAGTAATCTGCAACCTGTAAAGACTCATGAACTCATGAACAAGTCAACTGAAAGTGAAATGGATGGTGCCTTTTAGTTGACTTTTGAATTTAATTAAAAGTGCAGTATTTGTCCAAAACATTTGAAGGAAGCGTAGACACAAAACAAGAATAAGTCCTTCGAGTTGACTTTCGAAACGGAATAGAGCCAAATTGTTTCAATCCCACAGAAACAACACAGCCACTAAATCTGTTTTAATCCGGCCAAAATAGGCTGATGCTTCTTTTTGACTTTCCCTAATTAATAAATACTTGTAATCAAATTGTAATCCCTGTTCTGGGATGAATGAGGGCGTGTACAGCCATCCATTAATTTTCATTATTTGAATTCAATGACAAGACTATCAGAGACAATGTTGATGTATGGTCACATCATTAGGGACATGAAAAAACTTCTCTATGCTGCAGGAGCCAAACAAAGAAACACTCACATACTCAAACATACATCAACCATGTGCAACTGGCTGTCTGGTCCAGTGACAGTGTATGATGAGGGTACGCTGAAGAGGTCTTTAGGATGATGCATCGCTTGTTTAAATACCAACTGTCATCGCTTAATGTGAATCTGGGATAATAATAATCAAAACAAAACAACTGTCTCTCACTCTCTCACTTGCTTCTACTCCATAAGCTGACTATGGGCAATCACTCTATGTTAAACCAACCAAATTTTGCCTCAATCTCCCGAAGCCAATCATATTGTTGCCATCAAACTTTAAATGAAGACTGTTCTCCTCTCTGCTGTTAGTTGTCATTTTAGTGCGAACAGACAAGACCATCCTCCATCCATCGCCAAAGACTCTCCACAATTCGAACTTTAGTCAAGTCTCTCTTGATTGAGATATTATTAGTATCATCATCCTCATCATCATCGTCGTCATCATAAGCGTAATAATGGTAGGAATTTTGTCCTATGATCTTGGTTAATGAAGGCAATAAACACAAGGTGCGAAAGTTGACAAGAACTCCGACCTTTAGTCGAATTCACGAGAAAAAGCCCTTCAAGACAAAAGTCCTCTAAACTCTGCTGTGGAAGCCCTGAGAGAACTCTGCAAACCACCAGCTTGAGCCTAAAATTCTGATCGCATTACCACCATGTAATCAAAGTTTTTAATGATCAGCCTCCCTCGGATCACATCATCCATCTGCTCCACTGGGATTCAGGCCTCCTCTCCAATCCCTGAGCCCACTGGAGCACCGGTGCTGGATTAGCAGAACGCTGTACCCTTCAGGCAATAATTACGGCACCAGAACAAGTGGATTTTCATCTGCGGGCTGTGTCGCTCACAGTAATGTGCCACCACTTGCTGTTGTTTCCCAGTGTTTGCTGGCACGCTGAATTTGTAAATACAGGAAGGGAAGACCAACAATTATTGTTTTGTTTAGCGAGCCGAACAGAAGAACTCAAATATAACAGGTCTGGTACCCAGTTTGCATATCAACTGTGGTGATGACTCGCAGATGTGAGCGATACGGTGAGAAAACAAAAGGAAAAGCTCAGCGCAAACAAGAGATAATCATTAAATCATGAATGCAATAACATGCGGCTCCGCGATAATAATTGTACGGTCTTATGTGAGGTGAGAGCAGAGAGAGTTTGGGCGCACATTACACAGCAGCACACCTGGGGAGCAATGACGAAATGAGCAGTTGCCATGGCGATCTGGTGCTACAGCATCCCAGAACTCCAGGGACGTGGAATCGTAATTTCTTCCTTGGCTGCCACTCAGGAACACAGAAGATAAATGAGAACGCAAATTTAAAAAACGCAAGAGCCCGTTTGAGTTGCTGTACAACATTCAAGACCATTCGAGAAATCAAGAAACATTTTATTAGTACTTGATATTTGTTTATGAAATATTTGAAGATATGTTACACGTACAATGATGCCTTATTAAAATTTAAACCGACCATGTATTCACACCAGAAGGATTATTATTCTCAGAAAGTAGGGCCGCGTCTTAATGGTTCGTTGGGCTAAATTCTAAAAGCGGAATGTTTTTCTATAATCCTCTCAGGCTAGTGGTTACATAATGCATCTTGATTGAGAGAAATAATCCACTATACTGGATATCAGAACAGGGTCACGGATAAATAAACCTGTAGAGCGGGTTGTGATCTACACATAAAGGTTTGTGTGCAGAAAGAAGTGCAGATGGAGACTCATAGCAGCTAGAAAACCTGGATTAGACCTGCACAGCTGCGACAACGTTCAAGCTCAAGAAAAAAACATCTACTGGGAGATGATTATGGGGTTTGATCGGTCAAAACCATCTACTTTCAAGGACGGTATAAAAAAAGATCGATAGCAGTATAATATAATCTTTCAATACCTCTCATACCTAATTCTCTGTGAATTTGATTACTGCTGCCTTTCTGTGACCGTGTTCTCTAAAAGGATTGAGGCATTTATCTGTCTTTCTCCGGTGTGGACATACTGAAGGATTTGTGACCGCACTTAAATAATATTATATTGTTGGTTTGGCAGTCTGCTGTGCCTTCTCCCTTTCGCTCATTGCCTCCCCGCAGTGACTCATCAGGCAATAACCTTGACAGATGACCTTCCTCACCCACAGTCGGCACAGCAACACTGATGACACGATTTAAAAAGCACTTTAAAATTGGCCCTCATTACCTTCCATCTGTCATCTTCACAATTACGTAGGTCTTCAACATTTATATACTCGTGATTCAGCTTCTGACCAATCTACCAGGGAATTTGATGCAACTTGATGGGTTGGTGCGCTACAGATGTATGTATTACTGCCTGGCTCAACACAGTATTCCAGGAGATTTCATGCTGTACCTTGCTGGTGAGGTTGTCAACCTTGTGTATTTGGGTTTCACACAATAGAGGGCTGTGATATCTAGATTATTATATTTGTCTCAAAATAATAAGAGTTACTGCTACCTATGAGGAAAAACAAAACCACGATAATTTGTGGTGTGTAGAGTACGCAAGGAGGAAAAGTAGAGCAGTGCCGTATGCCAAGCACTGTCCTACGGGACAAATGCAATCTGCAGCATGTATATTACTGCCTGTGCCTATTTGAATTGGGCCAAAGAGACATGCTTATGTTGAACACCTTAAGTAGTATAGAGGAAATGCATGCGTTCTGAGCGATAAATAAGCGATTATTAGAGTCATGTGGACCAGCAGTCAGCAAGGCCGAGCCACAGAAAGATGCTAATGAACATGCATTATGGACATGCAAGTAAGAAGCGATAGATACAAGTCTATGTGCTGGCTAAGCGCATTTAACTGGAATGGATGGACTACTTGGTGTGGATGCTCCTAATGTTTAAAACATCCATGTTAACGCGATGTATATCATAGAGCTATGACCTTCAGTAAACCTGAGGTATTATCAAAGATGTCCATCATTCTCCATTGACAGAGACAGACAAAGAAGGGATGTGTGTTTAGCAACTACTGTGCCGTTGAACAGAGATCCCAATAGACCACAGCAGATGTTTTGACTTGTCATAGGAAAAGCACAGGTGTAACTATTAGAGTTGGAGGGTCAGCTGGTTTTCCCCCAACTACCAAATGTTTCTTTAAACAATATCCTCAATGTTACTCCTGGATTATGAAATTACCCTATAGATTTATGCTGTGACCACCAGTTTTAAATATTTCAATTTTGTTTCTGAGAACTTATGATTCGTTCATTATTTTGGCTCGCCGGACAGATTTGAATATTAGTAAACCCATGAGCCTCAGCCACGGTTTCCATGGAGAAGAAGCCATAGGCACGAACCAGAGCGATGGAGGATTGAGAACACTTTGGCGGTGCAGTTGGGAACAGAAGACGATGCTTTAGTTGTTACATTCATCCAGAAATACAAAAATTAAAAGGGAACTGGTTTAAACTTGCAGATTGTAAAATTTGTTTCCTCAACAGCGCATTTTTCTAGCCTCTGCCTGCTTTAAACGCTGCATGCAACATAATTTTATGTTCTGTGATTGGATGTTTCTGGCCAAAATGCACCATGGGAGTTGTAGTTAACATCTACCGCTAAGTGTTTATGTACACAGCCTTGTAACTTTGACTTTTTATGATTAATTCAGGAGATTTTAATTCGTAGAAGTAGAAAAATGAATGGGAGTTTTACTTCTGAAAGTGAAGGGGCAGGGGCTCTACATTAATGATATACATGCAATTACAGAGCTGTGGAACTGGCACACCTAGCACAGTATATAATTAATGTTATATGTTATACCTGTGATTGGCAAGTTAAAATGTGTAGAAAAGTTTGCTGTACGAAAGGCCAAACAAACCACAAAAAGAACATTTAGCTGATCCTTCAGTCACTTGTCTCGTGTTCTTTGACTCAGAACCAACCGTCTTAGCAATAAATCAAATCAAGGTGATATTTACAGTGAATGAAGTAGTGACTGCAAAGTCTGGCCAACTGTCACAGAGCAAACAGGGCCGGACAGCTGGCTGGTAACTACACCACCGTTACCGGAAGGCCACAGCCTTGGCAAAGACTCAACCACATTTCACCCGCACTACAGTTCAAAAGGATGAAAGTTCAAAACTCAGTGAAAGACCAGAGACAGAGGCAATATGCTGATTTCTTCTAAATTAGCAAAATCCAACCTTGGCTTTGGTCGAGGGGAAGTCCGTGGTCTACATTTAGTTTCATTAATGTAATGCAATATGAATTTCCGAGTAAAGCGAAGTCATATCTGAGTATCGCACATCCCCAGTATCCATGAAAATGCACCATTCCTATATGCGCTTATCTATTATATAGCCACTTGCAATTTTAAGAAAGTCTGGCTGAGGCAATGTCGTAATTAATACAATATAACAGAGGATGTACCACATCATCTTGGGATTTCATCATTTCCCTCGTGGCTAAAATGAGGACTGTCAAACCTGCTTTACTCTTGTTTCTTATTAATGATGCCCCAGTGTACAGATCATGTTCTTTTCTACTGTATGAAGAATCGAGCTTAGAGTCTGGTGATTGAGGGATGAAAAGTACACAGCTAAAGAATAATAAATATACTGACAGCCGTTACACCAGATTTGTAGCTATACAGTATATGATCTCAGCTTGATTGTAGCTCCTACAGACTGCAATACTCCTCAGCCTTGACTGCCGCCACTGCATCATTACCAAGCCAGCAGCAGCAGTCGCAGTCTGCTCCCACCAGAGGAGAGGGAGAATGGGATGTCCTGAAGGGCACTCCTGGGGTCTTTCCATTAAAGCACTGCTGCCACTCTTCAGTTAGCTACCCTCATTAATTATAGAGGCAAGTTAATGCCTACTGTAAAAGAGGCGTTTCAGAAAAGCCCAAAGGAGTCGGGAGTGAGAGCAGTGGTCAATGAAGATGCTGCAGCAAAAGCCAGCCATTCAGGACTCAGGAGAGAGGGAACTGTGTCACTCTGCTCAATCCCATGGAGAAGGTATAAACAATAAACTGAGTCAAGTAACACAGATAAACACAATGTCCAGGAATGTCCCGGCATTTCTTACGACAATGTTACAGCATTACTTGATGCAAAATGCTCAAACCAATTAACATGTACTTAAAATAAGTATCTACTTCATAGAGAGGCAAAGTCCCGCCCCTTCTGGAGGCCCACTATGGGATTTTATTTTGGAAAAAACATGTGCGGTAATAAACAGCAAGAGAAACATAATTAAATTATTCATGCCGTTTGAATTGTGCCACGAATTACACTTTTGATGTTTGTCAGTTGACATCATTTTGTCGTTTAGCTGTTGAAGTATAAGACTGTGAAATTCATAATTACAAAGTCTACACACTCAAAAGTTGCGCAAGTGGCATTTCTCGCTGAAGGTACGATGCCAGTGTATTTCCTACCGGGATGTGCTCACATGAACAACAGGTTATGCTTCTTTTTCCACTTCCCTGATAATAAAAAGAGTCGCTGGATAAAACACTTCAGATAAGATAACGCTACATTTGTGCATGGATATGGCTAAGTTACCTAGCTAGCTAGCAAGCCAAGGTAACGACCGCGATGGTGACGTACATTGTGCGGGTCGAGACGAGAGATGTACTTCACTTATACAAATAACACATATAAGGAATTTGACCCTGGTTCAGTAGCTCTCAATTGTACATAATACACCAATAAAACTGATAAACACGCTCATAACTAGTAAAAGGCTAATGTAATATCTCCAATAATATCCGAATATTAGGCTAAACACATTTATTATGTCACATTTTTGTTGTTGAAGTGGCAAACGTGTGTATGTGTGTTATTAATTTGCTTGTTTGATTGTTTGTTCATGCTTTGTGCCTTGTTGTGAGCCTACATACTACTTTTTATACAATGTGAAAACATTCTAAGACTCCTTTGACTTGAAAGGCAATAAAACTGTAGCACACCGTGAGCAACACAATCAATCCAAGATACATTACTGAAACTTCCTAAAGCGCTTTTACGCAGGGCACCGACAGATCAGATGATGATAGTCACAGAATGTGTTCATTAGTCATTAGCTTTGCATTGTGCTTGAGGCAGCATGTGGGCGGAGGTGACTAGGCCAACTCCTCTGTAGAGTTTATTCCCTGTACCTGCACTGAGGAATGACTTTGGCTAAAAATAGCTAAGCTCACCACAAACTGGACCACAGCGTGATCAGCATCACCAATACTATATAACTACAGCCCACAGGATACCTAATTGATTTCTGTGTTGATTGCATTGATCCACACTTAATTGCATTCCAGTTAGGATAGCTCATGAGCTCAAATGCTAAATATTTTTTTCTAGTCCGATATGTTTACGGAATATTGTACAAACGGAACCAACAGATGTGTGAAGGTTTTTCACTATCCTCCATTTCACGTATATGAAACTCTACTCAAGCTCTTCACTTCTTGCTCTGCATACGCAGCCAAAGAGGCCCGGGGCAAACAATCACTCTTCCCTTCCAAATGAGTTGAGAGACTGACGTGCTGGGTAGCTGTGCAAACAGCGCTTCATTCCCCTCAGCGGCACCTGTCTCCCACCCAGGGGACAGAGGGGAGCTCCATGAACACCATTTATTGAGAGGAAAGCACCACTGTTGAAACAATCCCCTCCAGACTGCTATTCTGCTGCCATATGGCACACCTCTGTCTGTGTACTCAGCCGAAACAAAGGCACAGAGCTGTGACCAAAGGCTGAGATTATTTCCTGAAGTCTTGCTTTGTTTAAATTCTGCAGATTTTCAGTACTACCACAGCTCAAATCATATGAACAGAAGCAGCGAGACTTCAGTGATCCCCTGACTTTTCACATAACGCCATCATCTTCAATTTGTCCAAAACCTTTGGTTTATGAATTGCGAAATTCATGCCATTCCTATCAGCCTCAGCGGTACTTTGTCTTTAGTGCTAATTAGCAAATGTTAGCATGCAAAATCCTCACAGATCTGCTAGCCTGGCTGTAGACTCTAAGACTCTAACCATACACAGGATCTTGTACTTTCCTACGGTTTTGAAAAGATTTTATGGATTCAGCCAGGTTGTTCATGCCAAAAGTTTTCATAAGCTACATTCCAACAATGAACACTGTGTAAATAGTATTGCTTTTGAGTACCATCATTTTTCATATCCAACTCTTTCAAAGATGTATCTTACAGACAATGCTGGCATCAGACTATAGTCACTCAGAGCTCTCAATTTGATATTTGGTTTGGAGAAAACTGAGCACAAGACAGGACACAATAGCAACAACTCATCTCTAGTTTTTCATAACAGAGAACAGGGAGGCGCATCTGATTGCTCAGAAGATATCATGCTCTACTCAGTTAGTCATGACATAAACACCCCCAGAGACACAATCATATGCACAACTGTTAAATCCTAAACCCGTCAGTACTTGGCCTGAAAACCCATTTTCCTCAAGACAGCAATGCAGTTTTTTGGTACTTACACGGTTCCTGATGTGATTTTCTTGTGCTAGATGTGTGAATCGTCTCCTGTTACAATTACAAACATTTTAGGGCACAAAATGGAATTTTCTGAACTAAATTAAAAGATTCCTGTGATTGAGTGTACTCACTCTCCACTATAGTCAGTGAAGCACATAGGCAATGGAGACAGAGGGTACTGAAGAGGATAGGAGATACCCAGATAGAGACTTTTCTTTTTGTCTGATTAATATATAAAGACACACAATCTAATGAACTAGGGATAATGAGAATGTTTTCCTTGACTGATTTCTAGCAGCTGTTGTAGCTAAAGGAAGAAGAGACTTGAGAAATATCTTGTGACAATCAGGGGTTAGCCTACTAATCAAATAAATATATCCTATGTATTTTGAACTGCGGAAAAAAAAAAACGTCAAATGGAAGAGTTCACCTAACTGAGGGTGACGTTTGACTGCAGCAGTTGCAGAAATGTATGATAGAACAGCTGAACTATAAAAAATGGTTGTAGACGTACATGTCAGCAAGGACCAGGTGAAAATCCAAGATCCCCAACGACAACAGTGCATGTAGATGCCTGCCCTTCTAGTAAACGTTAGAAAAGCAAAAGAAAAAGACCTTAATTCAATTATGTGATGGGAGAACCTGCATTCTCGTCTATTACATTCAAAATAAATATCCTTACAAACTCAAAAGAACACTATTTTATTGGCAAACACTACGGTTACTGTTGTTAATCAACACATTTTCCGAATTGACCCAGAAGCTGCAGTGGACCGCTTTGTGTCTGTGGCTTGTTGTGTATTTCCACTTGCCAGCCTCTTTGTCCCCTGCATGTGTTCATCTATCTCCTCTCCAGAGACACTCATCTCTTCTGACTGCTGCGCTGACACACACACACAAAGGAAAAGGAGACTGATTGCATGCATGAATAGCTGTTAGTGTAATCTGCAGGCCCAGACACACGTGGAACAACGGTAGCCAGGCATTTATTTGATTCTAAGATGGAAGAAAACATTGACTGGCGGATGATAATGTCTGCAAATATACTACACAGGCACACGTAATGCAAGCAAACAGTGCAAATGCACACAAATAATGACTCTCATAAAGCAGCTCAGCCTGCCATCTATCTACCCAGTGGAAACATAACTCCTCTGGAGGAAAATTATCCAGAATGGGTGGCAAATTAGACTGAGATGAATTAAACATTCACAAGGTGATATTTCAACTCTAAATACCAAAAACAACCAGCCCGCCTCGACTCAATGTCTTGCTGCACCAATACACACGGCTCTCTTCAAGCTCCCCCGCTCTCTTCCTTCTTAATTTCCATAAGCAGATTTGTTCAGCCGTTTGCCGTGGCACACCTGAGAGACGGTGTGTATTGTCACTCTTTTGAAGAGAGATAAAAGACGGTAAAGGAGAGCAGGAGTGAGGCCTGCTGAGAAAGAACAGACCTTGTACTCTCAGTGCAGCTCAAGTGGCCCTCTTCACAGGCTCCTAGCCACATCTGTACGAAGATGACAGGATCTCGTATTTCTCTCAGAGCTAGAGACTAATCTGTGAGAGAGCACTTTCACTGCTCAAGATCAGCCACCTTCCTCCTGGTAAACAGCACCAACCTGCCAGCTGTCGTTGCTCCACAGGAGGTTATCCTTAGGGGTGTATAGTAGAACATACTAGAGAGGGAAAGCGCTGTTTTCCCTCCTTAATTTCATTACAACTATAAATCATTCTCAAGGGTACCATCATTGTTATTGTTTTGAGCATGCAATGGTGTTAAAAGATAATAATTTGGCACTAAAGAGCTTAATGTGTGCCAGCAACATCAGATACAAGCTAGAGTTTCTTAAATCAAATTATAACGTCAGCATGTCGGTTTAGACACCTGGATTTGTTGGACCACCTATACTTGTTCACACTAGGCACTGATACACCACTCTGATACACAAGATCGTATACTCACTGTTACTGACCATGGCATGACCCATCCATATTAAATAAAAGTCCTGTATCAATGTCATTGTAAAATCAGTTACAAATATAGATGGGCACAGAGGTATACGGATTTTTAAATGCTCAAGTATCGGCAGAGAAAATAAATGGATTAGTGCATCCCTTGTTTGCAAATTAAAATTGTCTAAGTTCTACAATCAAAAGCTTTCAGTAGTTTTATATTCTTGTCCAGGAGCGAAACGTCCTTTGTCCTCA
This sequence comes from Anarrhichthys ocellatus, assembly GCF_004355925.1. Taxonomy (NCBI): domain Eukaryota; kingdom Metazoa; phylum Chordata; class Actinopteri; order Perciformes; family Anarhichadidae; genus Anarrhichthys; species Anarrhichthys ocellatus. Next base: position 10,433,624 of record NW_022280032.1, on the reverse strand, counting down.
ACTGCAGCGCAGAGGTTGTGCATTCTGAGACTCCTTCATGCAAATCACTACTGCACCAAGCTGTAACTTGAATAACCTCTCCCATCACTGAAGGGCTTTTGTTGACATTAGGTTTTTTTTTGTTTATTGCCACACTCTTGGCAAACTAATAGTGTGCGTCAAATCTCAGGACACCATGCCAGAAGCTGTGCATGTGGCAACAATTGTCATATTGCTTTAAACATTGCTTCAAGCATGGAACTTATGTGAACTATTTAGTCCGCTGCTTAACTTCGCAACCCTGTTTACATGCTTATGTTCATTTTTTTATTCATACATGACTGACTTACTGTCTGGTGGAGATTATGGTGGGGCTTTTTTAAAAACAGAATAAGTGGAAATTAAGGCTATACATATAGAGTAGTTAAGTGCTGTTTCTATAAGGATGAAATAAGCTGTTAGCAAACAGTAATTCTGCTTAACTGCTAAACATGAAGGCTGTAGGACCTGACAGCTCTTCGTTTGAGGAACTGTTTACCTGCATGTTACTGAATACATTATGTGTGAAATTATTCAGTCAACACAAAGTCATCATTCCAGTCAAATTAATTCACTGTAAGCAATACCTCAATCTGCTGAAGTTAAATCCCAGGGGATCCAATAAACGAGGTGCCTTATGAAAATCCACTGAACTACAGATCCAGTTTATCTGAACACAGTCAACCTTAAATTAAGCCTGAACATGTATAATGGCACAGCTGAAGGACTGAAAGAAACTAGTTGTCACTCTACACTTAAAAGCATTTTGACATCCTCACATACTAACGACAACATCAAACCTGTTCCTTGAACAGCAATGACCACACTGAAAACATCACGGAGGCAAGATCCCACTGAGCACGCCAAGTAGGTAAATCTGCTGAAGAGACAAAATAAGACACGAGACACTGAGGCATGGGCGGAGGAAAAGGGAGATGAACGAAGGAGGGGAGGGACGGCAATCATTAGCTCAAAAAACCCTGCAGTGATGCTGTGTGCAGCAGAACCACAAGCCTGTAGATGCAGAGAAAGAGGTGACCCGTGGAGCAGATGAGAGCGGGATAAAAGAGAGAACTAGCAGGAGGACAAAGGGGAGAAAGGAGAAATATATCTCGTAAAGACAGCTCACTTTTTCTCTTGGGAAATGCTCCCTTGTAGGACAGCAAACTTATAATGAAGACTGAACTGAGGGTTGAAGATTAAATGAACCTCTCTACCCCCCATCAGTACTTCCCTGACTTTCACTGCTCTGTTGGCTGATCGGCCAACAGAAAAGTGTCACGGCTGTCAGACTGCATCTGATTTCAGCTCAGCACCTGTCCTGAGAGCTGATGACACCCACATTATTTTCAATTTCCATCACAAAGCAACTTTTGTGTTGGAGTGCGCGACCAAGAATCATTCACAAGTAACGACATTGTTAGACTGAAAGAGACTAAATACGCGCATGCTCTGGTCCCCTACATAGCTGATAATAGAATAAGAATTGCATGCAAATCTCTAAATTTTTCCGCCTGCTGTTGCGCAACAACGTCAACAAAAGTGCTGCTCTGCTGTTTTTCACTGTGAGTGTGGTAGTACGAGCATATGCCTGTGTTTCCTCATTAGTCTGCAGAGGCACAGGGCCTTGAAGTACAAAGCGAGACAATGGCTGTATTCTCTTATACAGCAGAGAGCCCTCTGGCCCACAGACAGACTGGACCAGAGCGATGAGGACCAAGTAGAGAAGCTGGGACAAAAAGAAAAGTCTGACTTTGGAAAGCAGCACAGTAACATCTGTGTACTAAACCTTTTTGGAAGGTATACAGGTCAGTAACACAGCAGCAAAAATAGAGCAATCAAGTCGTAGTAAATGGTGAACAATCAGAATAAATTTCAGTTTCAAAATTGCAACGCTGCTAACTTTTTTTGTAGAACAATCTTCCCAAACAACAGATATAGATATATCACAACTGATGGAAAATCAAATATTTGTGCCCTCCATTAGAAGCAGTCTGCAAAGCTGCGATTGAGCACGCTATGGTCCCAAAACAAAACATTAGGCCTGAACAAAGAATGCTCTGCACCAAATTGCATCTAATTGTAAAACATAACCCGTTACCAACCAAGGCTGCTACACTTAATGCTGAGTCTGATATAACATTGCAATTAAAACTATGCTCACAAATTTTTGAGGTCAGCATTTGAAGACAGCTCTTATCTGATTAACTCTCTGGCTTGAGGTGGTGCATCACTCCTGTGCATCATAGCTGCAGGTTACAAACACCCTTTGTTATCAGTAATTGATCAAAGCGACACTGTTTTTCCCCCCATTTAAATGAGTTATGCTTTCCAAGGCTCTCCCTTTTGCAATCCCCACCAAGAGTTGCACTGCACCATGTTAACTCATTTATAAGGCCACTCAAGTATATAAATATCACCAACAAGCTGTGCAGTTTGTTTGCATTACTATAACTGCAGGTTATCTCCTGTTAAAGTGAACCTTGATAGGGGAGCTGGATCATCAACACCGCTCTGCTCATGTCCACTGCTCTTATTAGCAGAACAGTCACCATCGGAATATATTGCTCGATGTTTAATATTCATGCTCCCAGGTGGAGCATAACCTCAGGCCCCTCTGAGTTTCTCTCTGTCACATAATACATCCCAGACAACACAATGGAGGCCTCAGCAGACTGCCACCAACACACTGACAGACTGCCTGCCTGCTCTACATCCAGCCCACACACACACACACACACACACACACAAAGAGACACTGGGGAATATGAGAGGGCCATTTGGTGAGACAAACCCAAACAAGCTCTGCAACCACATTTAGTGGCTCTACTACTAGTAGAGCAGGGACGTCCTTCAATCAGAGGATCGGCTGTTCGATCGCTGGCTCCACTAGTCCATGTAGATGTGTCCTTGGAAAAGACACTTAACCCCAAATTGTTCCCGCAAGCTGTGCCTGCTGTGTATGAATGGGTATGAATGGTTTAGTTAGGGTCCTGATGGGCAGGTGGCACCTTGCATGGTAGCCCCTGCCATCAGTGTATGAATGTGTGTGAATGGGGGAATGATGACATGTAGCATTAAAGCGCTTTGAGTTGACGGGAAACTAGAAAAGCAGTCCATTTACCATTTAGCATCTTGATTTGATGCAGTGCAACAAATTGAGAAAAGTGTTTATGTGTGTGAGCTTTTCATGAGTGCATAGCCAAAGCCATCTCATCTTCAACTAAGCTCTTTCATTAATCCCAGTAAGCTAATGCAGGTCAGGCAATGTTTGATTTCCCAGTAATACCGCACTGGAGTATGAGAGCTGTGTGTGAGATAGCAATGACACACAAGGCTGAAGATCAAGGACCACATCCAAAGGCAACCTTGACACGATGCACCAGCCCTTTTATTACGAACGAGACGTGACTGATAAAGTATAACTGGCAAGTGGCTGCTCCCACATGTCAAATCCCCTTGAGAGAGATTGGAGAGGGCTGCAAGGGGCTGTCCTGCCCTGCTCTGCTGTGTAGATGCTACAGTGATGTAATCCTTAATCACAAACCAGCCATGCGCCACACGTTCAGCCAATCGTGATGCTGGTGCGCAGTGATGCTGGTAAACACAAGTGACGTTCTCCGGAGGTTACTCCTCATGAAACATTCAGACCTAGCACACATTTTAATCATTCATATGAAGCATAGCAACAGTGTGTCAGCATCAGTGAGCTCTGAACACACACACCTGCACACAGACGCACACAGAAGTATGCAGACTTCCAACCCTGGATGACATTTGCCTATAGCATACCTGGCGCAGGAAACGTCTGAAGGTCCTGACACTGCAAAGTCAGCAAAGACCTGCAGTCACCAGGGATCTCTGAAGTGTCACATTGTACACTGCAGCTAAAACTGTTATAACTATATATAAAACAGCTTTGCTCTGAGCTCGCCGCATTCACGGTGAAGACCTTGAGTAAAGATTATTTTGTCTCATTTCGATACATGAACAAAAGACAAACAATTCACTGAAAACAAAAACAGTGAAACTCAAAGCACATAGAGTTGGGTAGCGAACCTTAACGTAGCAACTGAAATGTACCTGTAGCTGAGTATCGACAACTGTGAACAAAATCTGTCATGAAAGGTATGGTCAGATTTGCAATTTTATTTGGTTATTATTTGATCACATATACTGATTCAAGTCATAATTATGCCAACTTTTTAAAGCAAAGTTATTGTTAACGTTTACGTATGAGAACTTTGGTTTGATTGTTACACAAAAAGGATTTAGCTTATACTTTTCAAAGTAAGGTCAAAAGTATAATTTTGGTATGTTTTATAGCAGACGTTTTTCACGTGCCATAGCAGGAAATGCACAGGTGTGACTAATAACATCAATAGTATGAAATGCACAGGTGTTACAAATAACATTGAGGATGGCTCTGTTCTATTGAAGTGTCCCAGTACGACATGACAGTGAGCGAGCATTTACAATACCAGTACCCTGAAGCAGCAAAATGGAATTCAGCCATTATTAATTATATTATTCACTCCTGTGCTTTTCAATACTGTGACATGTCAACTCGGGTATAGCAGCTGTGCTAGTATCAAAAATGATTAAATGATTCCCAGCCCAGAAGGCAATTGCCAATTTTCCAACACATCGAGCTGTTCATATGAGCTTTAACTGCAGATTATCTACGACGAGAATGACATCACAGTAAAAGACTGAATGTGTGTCAGGGGATCAGTAGGACAGTCCCAAGCAGATTGTCCCGATTGGTGTGAGCATGGCATCGGCCACATCACCACCACTGCCCTCAAATGGCATTCAGCGAAATAAATTAACTTCCTGTGAGCACTAACGGCCGAGTCTTTGTCAGGGCTTTTGGAAGGGGAATCCTGACCAGTGAGTGATCTCACATTTTGTTAGGGTAACTGTGGAGTCACCGTAGCAACAGCTGAGACACTGGCCCCATGTTTCAAAGTAAAGCATCCTAAATACACACACACACACACACACACACACACACACACAGGCTCCCATCCCCCGGCAGTCTCCTCACCAAGATGTCAGCGGACCTAAGGAGAACTTGTTCAGGCCTGGTCACTAGTGAAAGGGTGGAAAGTCTTGCAGCAACTCTCAATCATCTTGGTGCAGACTTCACAACACACACACACGCACGTTTTTTACTTGTGGGTGGATTAGTGACCTGAAAGCTGGTGGTTGTGGATTCCAACAAACAAAACGGTTATTAGAAAACTAAGGGAAAATCACAGGTTTCACAGGGTGTAGGCTATTATTAACTCTGCAGCTGAAAAAGAGTGGGTCAGTTCCCGGTGCTGAAAGACATTTAATAAATCTGTAATTAATTAGAAGCACAACGACAAAACACTGGAGGTTTTCGCAATGCGTGAGAGATAGTAAAGGAGAAAATAAGTACGATCTACATCTTACATCATCACACTTATAAGAAATAAGAAATCAGCAAATGGAAGACACAAATTGTCAGAAACAGCAGGCCTTGGGTGGAAGGGAGCTTCAACCCTTCCACCCAAGGAGCTATTCTTTTAATATTTAAAAAAATGTACTCAAATAGCTTTTTTGAGTAAAATTCTTTCAGGTATGGACAAAATACCTTTTTCCCTGTCAGTTGATACAGTCTTTCCTCGCTCTCTTTCTGCCTTCTCTCCCCACACAAATCTCACAATACCTGTTCTACTGTTTTACTGTAACAACAGGCACGCAGACACCTTAAGAATGGAGATGCAGAAGAAATATTAGCACAAACTGTGAGACAGAACTTTTAAGGCTAACTTGGGACAAAACAATTAATTTAGATATCATCAATATTGCATCTGACAGAACTAAATTGTAATAGTGTTTGACTCATCCTTCAGGTCAGACCCATAAACAAATAAGAGCGCATGCTGTATTTGTAAATCCATTTGGTTCTTGTCTTTGATTAATATGGTATTTTCTTTACATGTGATTTGACTGTTATTCAGACGTGACACAAATAAGAGACACTAGTGAAGTCGGACTCTCTGCTGCTACATTGCATTAAAATCAGAAGAGGCCTGAGGGCAACAGAGGAATTCAGGCACTTCCATCAACCTGGGACTAGATGAGAGCTAAAACTACAGGTCTGTGTAATTATGAGTGCTCACTTTTCCTCCTCCAAACATAGTGGAAAGATCCATAATTCATTAAAGCAAAACTTGATGCATTACAGCTTGAAAGATGGACACATTTTCTGCCCTTCTTTTGAACGGTCAGCTGCGGTGCATGCATATTTTGTGTTTCTGCTGAGGACATTTCTGCTGAAGGTGGCTTTATAAATGTAGACACCATGGGGATGTCCCTGTCATTGAGGAGGTTGATACCTGATTCAATGTCAGAGAACGGAAGGAGGCTAACATAAGTCAGGGACACATCTGAATTTGGAGCCATCAAACAGTTAAGGGAAACGATCAGAGTGTATTGGAAACAGGTCTAGTGGGAATAAATTCCCGGGAACAGGATCGGAAGGTGAAAAAGAGAAGGATGAAGAGACATAAACACACAGAGAGGAGATTACGAGAGACTGAGAATATATGACCTAGTTATGCCTCTTATTTTGCATTCCTTAGTCTAGGTACCCTGGGTAATTTTGTTTTTTAGCAGAAGCTTGGAGGGGAAGGAAGAGCAAAGTTTGAACTAAATGAGGACTACACTGTAGCAGTGCCGTTAGTCAGGTGGATTAACCCGCTCCCTCCCACTGCCAGGTTAGACAGAAAGATAGTTAGGATGCCAGACCGTCACAGCAGAGCAGGAGCATTCTCATCTTTCACTTCCCATCTTCCAGCCTGCTGACGTCAGCCACCTAGACCACACGACTCTGCTGCATTCAGCACACCTGCTGGCTTCACAGTCCATCTGGCCCAGCTCCGTCTCTGGCTCGGCTCTCCAAGCAGAAATGCAGGTCTGTTTACAACCTGGGCACACAGTCACCTTCCTACAATATGGCAGTATCCATTTCACACTTGCTCCTGGGAGAAAAGAAGGAGCGATTGCAGTATAGCCTGCTGCTGATAACGGATATCAAAGTGGCAAGAATCATGCATGTCTTATTAATGTTTAATTTGCTTTACATTGCAGGTTAAATGTTTCCTTGCTATGTTGTGGAGCAGATTTAATGTGTCTACGTGTTGCTGACTAGTCAGAGAATTCTCTAAGGATTTTCTTACACCCCTTAACTACAAATGCACGGCATCCACAAAGGGAACAATGTTGTGTTGTAATTGATGTGACAGGCCCTCTCACCTACTTTTCTTATGAAATCAGCATGAACATAAAACTGCACAATCATCAAAGCAGTGCTTGTAGTAGTGAGACTAAAGGCGCATCTCAATATCAGGACCTAGTTCTGTTTCCATCTTTACAAGTAATATATGTCAGCTGACAATATCAATTGTTTGTTTCCCACTGTGTCCACACAGTGTGGTAAATTGCCGGTTATTATAAAAGAAAATGTCATAGATGCACATATGAATCCTGTAGTCACTAAATGACAACATTCAGTCCTGCATCAACACCACATGCTTCAGTTATGCTTCTACCAGTGTTTATCTGGAAGGGCCACATAATGTAACTTAGTAGGTTCTCCAGAGCAGTAACGGGATCCCTTATGTGCATTATTGATGTCAGCGGTTCAAGGGAAACTGCACGAGCAACACTAAATGATGGTAATTAATATCAACAAGCAGTAATCCAACAAGCAACAAGGAAAGAGACAAACTGAAAAATTAATCCGGCCAAAACGCCCTTTCAGTCATGAATTTCAGAGCACAGTGCTTTTTGCTTTTGACACCCCATCAACCTGAGCTGGAGGGAACTGCCATGTCTGTCCTACAAAGCTCCCTGAAAGCCTGCCACTAAATTCACTCATGAACTCTGGAAATGATGGGTCACGTGAAGGAAGTACACCAGCCTTGTGTTATTTGAAATTACAAAAATAACTATATAATTCTGTTCAGGGTATATTGTCTCTTAGACACCAGCAGTGGGACATGCAGGCACTTGCTGTCCCTCTGCTCAGACACTCGCTTTTCCGTCTGCCAGGTCGGACACAATCGCATCGTTTTTCAGAGTGGTCGACAGGTGACTGACCTGAATGGTGCACGTATATTCCGAATCATCCAGCAGTCTGACGGTGCAGCTGTATTCCCGATCAAGATTCCTGATGCTGCCACTCATGAATCGGCTCAACATCTTCTCAGAGAGTCGCTGCTCCGCGTCTAGGACCAGAACAATAAACTCAACACCAGCGTGCCAGTGAATGTCACATTGACCACAATCCCCGGTCCCCTAAACTACCAGCAGCCACGGATTCAGCCGCCGAGGCGTGCACCATTGTTGTCCCGTTAAGTTTCCGTGCAGTGGGCCCGTGCAGAGAGCAGAATCCAAGGATGCCCGCATCCAGATCCAGAAGGCAGCGCAGCCCTGTTGTGTGTCTGTGGCGGAGCCGAGGATTATCTCTCACCATTCACCGCCGCCACTTGAGCGAGCGGGCGGGTCCCAATGAAAACTGACGTCAAAGTGAGCCAACGGGAGTGTGTGGCGTTTTCCCTGCGCTTTAACATCCAACATTGTTTTTCTTACCCCGCAATTTGTCCTGACACACAGCAGCTACCGATAGCTCAAGCCAACTGAAAAACTGTCTTCTGTTTGTGAAATATCGAGTGAATTTAGGGTCATTTTTATTCATACAGCAAAACGGGTATTAGTCTCAGTGCCTTACCCAATTTTAACATAGCCTAATGCTGGAATGATACAAAGCTTCCATCCAGAATACCCAGGCAACTTTTGGCTGAGAGGTATTCGTGAATAATCGGTGGGACTAAGCCTGAATACAATTTATCAAATATATCTTTGTGAAGAGCTCCAAACAATATCTGAATAGAAAATATCTCTTGAAGTGTCCTGTGGGGTTGATTAACTGACTTTCAACCAAAACCATGCCAGACTGACCTAAAAGCATTAGCCACGGTTTGTTTAAATATAAATAGTTCGATCATAGGTAAGGCATCCTGGAAGGGGGCAAGGCATTATTTATCGTACCTCTTCCTAGATCATGTTGGGTGAATATTGAATGTATTCTACTGTCACCTGCAGGCCAGTCATCGTCAGTGCGTTTTACGCGCTAAATTTCCACTCACTTATTTAAGTTACTCGAAGCAAAATGGATCAAATCATTATCACAATGACCCCTTGCTTTATTTACATGACAGTCCAATGTCTTTATTACAGCATACCAGAGATATAATGATGTGTCAGCGTTAGGAATATTGTAACATTTGAAAAACTCTGTAAAACGCAGCCCGTACCTAGACTGCACCTTCTGTGCCGTGACCCGGATTCGAACCGGGGTTGCTGCGGCCACAACGCAGAGTACTAACCACTATACGATCACGGCGAGCTAGCGGAGACAGGTGCTGCATGCAGACATGTTGTGTATAAGACATACAGGCACGAGAAGGATGATATTTTTTATTTGAACTGGTTATTGGACAAAACTATTAATACATTTCGTCTGAACTCATGCAATTCAACGTTAGCTAGTCAAAAGAAGCAGGCACGCACTTCTTACCTCAAGGAACTCCCTCAGGTTTTAAACAAACCAGAATTCAGCATCATACAGTATTCATTTTGTTGATGGTTAGTTTACTTGTAGTCTATTCAACAATACAACTTTGTAATCCATTTACATATTTTATTTGACTAAGCTAGCAACAGAATGGCATGTTTCCAAAGACTGAGAATCAAATAAGGAAAGTAGTGGTCTTTATTAGATAAGTTATTAACAGTAATATTAGTCTTTATTTGTTAAATTAGGCTAGCCAGCTCATCACTGATGTAAAAGTATTTTACAATGTACAATGAAAATCTGTGGCTTTGAAGAGTAGTTAAGTGTTAATTGATGGCTGGTAACGCAAACCAAACACAAACCCCAGTCATTCATCATTACCATTAACCACAGATGATTTCGATGCATGATTCAGCATCACAATTTCAAACTAGTATTTACAAAATGACCAGCAAGGTCTAGTGCCGAAGAGTGATGTCTTGCAGTTCATTTTCATCGTTCTCTTCAGGTTCGTTGCTCCTTGAAACTGCAACTTCAGCAGCACAATCTGCCTTTCTGGTGAAAGGGCGACATGGACCAGCTGGAGTCTGATGCAGCCGTGGTTTGCTGCTTGACATGTTGCCCATACTTTGAGCGGAAGAACCTTCTTGTTCCTTGGCTGTTGTCCCATGATTCCTCGTGTACAGTTTACAGAAGGCCACCAGAGGCCTTCCTATGTCCACCTGTTGGCTTTCTGTCTGGCGCAGCTTACTGTCCATGTGAGTATAGTGTAGATCCACCTTGATGACCAGCGTCTTCTAACAAATGCAAATGATAAAACAAAATTACACATTTATTTTACGGTCTTTCTTGTAAATACTTGCTCTGTTTTGATTGAAATGTATACTTAAAATTAAAGGTACAGAATCGGGACATATATCATCAACTGCGTACCGTAAGCTTTTGAAGAGCACAAAGTCGCAGAGTACAGTCCGTGTTTTCAGATTTACTAAATAGTAGAGAGTCCATCTCCTCTGACCTGCCAGGGCTGGAAAATATGTCTTCCATTGGCTAAGGATTTAAAGCATAAAATATGTTGTCAGCATTATCACAATTTTTAAGCAACTATATAACATTTATAAGTTCACTGTCAATAAACATGTCCTGTATTTACACGGGCCTGGCACTCACTGCTAGAAATGCACTATAACACGAATGCATTCATAAATCCGCCACTAGATGTCAGTATGGGCCAAGATTCTGCATGGATGCATTACACTAAGAGAAGAACAGCAGATTACTAGCACTACATCCTGCTTTGCATGTGGCTGCAGCAGGCTGGAAGTCCATATATGGGCAGAACTTCCTCAGCCATGTGAAACACGTCATCAACAGCACATGACAAATTCCTGGTGACTGTGGAAACAGGGTAAGCAACATGGAATTCATGATGTAGACATAACTTAGAGTTTTTAAACTCAATGTTGAGTTTAGTAACTCTTAAAAAGACTAACTCTGACTGAAGTGATGTGTCAAAAAAAAAAACAAAGGCAGTCAATGTTTCTGTATATTGTAAATTTACTTTTTACCTCTAGTGTGTTTCTGTGTGTGTCTATTAAACGAAAGTGCCTTGGCTCAAGAATGTCACTGTATAGATCTGTTGTGGCTCCTATATGGATGATAATGAAACTTGAAAGGATAGTTTTTAAGTAAAAAACATAATATTTACAGGTATGCTACTCAGGGTGACGGTGCAGTCCTGGGTTCGGAGGCCTTTAGTCTTTACAGTGGCAAAAGCCACCAAGACATTAGAGAACAAAGCTGAGAAGCTGACTTCCACTTCTACTCCGCAAGCAAACTTCAGCCTCTTCTTCGGTGGTAGCTCTGAAAGGATATATGAAAAAGTGTTTTTTTTAAATCATATTTTCATGATGACTACATATAACATGCTCCACAAGTGTTGTAACATTGAGACAGAGAAGCTGATTTAGCCAAACCCTGGATTAAGCACATTAGGGACTTTCAGCCTGTCTGTTCATTTAAGCCGCAGACTTTTTATCTTTCATGTCTGAGGGAGACTGAGGAGATCCTCAGAGTAGCTGACTGCTCTATTATAAAAGGGTTGGGTCAATTTGAGGAAGTTATGGTGTCAAAAGTCAACTTCCTTCCATTAAACAGGAAAATACTATTTGTAAAATGAACCAGTTCCTTGTTTGATTTACAAAAACAGTGAAAATATCACAATCAACCACAACGTCTGCACTTGGTTTGTCACATGCTGTAGTGTAGGAGGTGTGAGTAAGAGTAAAGAGAACGATCTGTCACACAATCAAGGTGACATCAGATCACGAAACGGAACTGGGTTTTACTTAATGGAAAATAAACTGGAATGTGGATGTATTTTACATATCCTTTCTGCAATGCAATTTGACCTAGAATTTAAAAAAAAAAAAACATAGGAAAAACACATAACACAGACAAAACAGATTTTCCTTAACTCACCATTTGCTTGTCTCCAGCAGGCCTCTCGCTGGTGAAGCTCCCTTGTGTGGCCGGTGGTCCGAACTGGGTCTGCAAGGGATCGAGGTTCCTTCAGGGTGTGTTTGATCTCCACCTGCTGCTTGCCTTTGACTAGAGGGTCTCTGCTTAGATCTGTTGTAGAGAGAGGAGGACAATACAGGTAAATATGATGCCTGTAAGAGCTGATAACAAAACTCTACAGCAACTTTTCAAACAAATGTAATTATTTCCAAGGTGTTTTCCCCTTTTGTACTAAGTCCACTTTGACCAATATTGAGAAAACCAACACTTCATTAACAACTACAACCTCCATAAAATTGTTAGCAACAACAACAGCCTGTCCACCCCTACTCTTTGGCTCATGGGGCTGCCTGAGTTTTGCAATAGCGTGGAGAAAAGGTTCATCAGATTCACAAGGCTGGCTTTGAGGAACTCAGGGAAATGTGACACGATAGTAAATATTCACAGTAATTGACTGGCTAAATGTGTTTTGGAAAACCCCTATTCACTATAGAGTAAATACATGTAAATACATGCAAACGTAGGAATCATATAAGAGGTTAACAGGGTGGAATGGCTGGCCAGTAGTGAAACCATGGTAAAATAATTTAATATACATGTATTCTTGGCGTATATGAGAGCATATGGCATCAGGAATATTTGGGGCCAGCTGTCTTCGCTATAATGGATGAGCAACCAGCAGCTCATCATCATCAGCTCTTTTTCCATCTCTAAATAAGTCCCGGACAAGATGAGCAGATATCACAAACAGAGGCTTGGGATTTTTTTTAAGTTACTGCCCACAATGTGGCTCAAGGATTTCAAATAAGAAGTAAAAAGGGATGAAAACCTGTTTTAAGAACGTCACAATCATGGTTCATTTGTCCATCTAAATATATCCACAGACACACAGTTTTCCGTCAGCAGGCCGTCCTGTGAACCCATCAGCGCAGTGGCCGGGGTGCCCAAACGGCAGAGCAGCTGTCTTGCACTCTGCAGCTCTCAGGTTTCCTGCTGTTCTCTTGCCAACAGTGTGAATTTCCAGAGAATGAGGTCACAAGCTAATGGTACCTCGAAAAAGTATTCAACCAGAGACCCATCAAACAGACAAACACACTCTCAAGATGGGACAACTTCATAACTCTGTCACAGCTATTTGCAAGTCCTGAGTAAACAACAATAAAATGAGTTTCCAACAATTATATAACGTGTCTGTGGTTCACTCCAGTGCACCAAAGAACAACCTGTTCCCTTCAGATCTGTTTACCCCAAATCTACCACAACTGTCAACCTACTGAGTGGATGAAAGTAAATATGATTTTAGTGACAAACAAGCTTATCTTCTCCTTCGAAGCATGGTTGATCAACTACAGCTAGCCTTGTTACAGCATCACTTTAGAATCATTTTAAGGCTGATACATTTTGGATTTGTCATCATGTTCTCAAAAAACGCAGTCCTTTTTAAAATCAACTTACCCTCGGACACCTTCTCTAAGACATGTGTGACTTTCTCGGTCTGCAGGATGTGCTTGTTCAAGTATTTAGTGAAGATTCCAGTACTTTTCCCTCCATCCTGGACCTCGTACGCCTCAGCATCTTCACATCTGCATTAGTTAACAAAGGAAATGTTATTGAAAAAAAAAAACAGATTGCAAAGGATTTAGTTCTGCTTTTTTAATAAACATAACTTTCCATTCCACAGCATGTTGACTGAATAAATAGGTATTGGTTTCTGTATTTGTAATTAGATATTTATAAAAGAGCTAATAAAAAGGTACATACGTGGCATAACCGTAAACGGTGTTCCCACTGGGTCCCAATGGCATGATGCCTGAAGCTATGCAATCCTGGTTGTACCTTCAGAAGGAGAAATACAGTAAGCAATCAAAAACAAGCCTGATAACTAGCACATTATCAAAAAATCTAGTATTATGTACAGTATATAATAGTATGTACATATGTATAATACAGTATGTATAATCATCAGTTTACAAATAAACATGAAAACACATGTTACTGTCTTCTATTAGTGAAAACATAAATGAATAACTGTGCCTACCATTTTCTACAGGTATCCAGAAGAATTACACTGAGTGCAGTCCGTCTTTGCTGCATACTGAGCATGACCCTCTGCACACAGACACAGTTTTCAGGCCGGTACGGTTGGGGAGCATCGACAGCCACCAAGTAATTCCTCCCAGCACGCTCATATCCATGACCCGCATAGTAAAAAAGGCCTGTCAAGAGTGTTAAAATGCATCTAGTTACCACTTACAATCATCACATTTTGCATTGAACATATGCAATCCTTGTAATGTTTGGAGGTCCCACTGGGGAGAAAGACACTGAGTCCTATACAGAATGATAAGTTTCAAAACTCTCTTTATTTTCCATCTTCGTTTCATTATTAGCAAGAGAAAGTGGAGAACAGTAACAGAGAGTATCATTCTGATACAGCATGTCAGTTCTCTTATCATTGCTTCTATACAGTCATCAATATCATTTCATATTACAGCTCTATCATTAGCGTATCTGTCTGCTGTTTAATAACAGTAGTGGCTTTGTTCCCCTGAACAATATGACTTGTTCTTGCAGCTGTATGCTCTAGTTGTTAATAGCTGAATGTCTTCATACACTTCAATGCCACCTATCTTTGTTGTTTAAAACTGTATAACTGATTATCACATGTCGAAAGACTTACATTTAGTTGATTGTTTGCCTAATTGTGAATGACCCTCTTCAACTACTGTATAAGTCTCTCTCAAAGTGTTACAGGCACACAGGAAGTGCCATAAATAATATATGAAGTTAACAATGCCTACGCTTTTTTTTACCCCTTGTCTGCCCACTCAACCATGCATGTGTGTGAAGCTACAGGTACAGTGAACCACGCAGGGATTCATGACCCAGGACGCGAGAAAAAAATTAGGTATCGCAAATTCTACTCACCATAAACTCCTCTGTCAAGGAGCTGAATGAACTTCTCAATAGCCGCCAGCATCTCCTCCCTGGTGAGATCCAGCAGGGAAACCACTCTGTAGCCAAGCTGCTGCAGGAGGTTGGCCAACTCATGTACATCCATAATGGGGGCCATTAAGGGAGGGTGATTGGAGTAATTCAAGTTGCCAATGAGTAAGGCAACTTTATCAGTGGCTAGAACAAAGATCACAGTAGAATTATAATTATAGCAACAAAAGGAAATGCTCATACATAACGTGATCTCGTTCTACTGTTGCACACTAAAAATAGCAAGGGTTGACACTGAGTTTCTTTCCATAAATCCGTACCTGTGGGTGCTGCAGGGGGAAGCTGATCAGTTTGCACTAGAGGATATAAACAAATATAGGTGCACACAATTAGTTTTATAAACAAAAATCTGATTTAGTGTACTATGATTTTGTCCAGAGGACACATATCAGGCAGTACAATTAACAATTTCATCATATATATATATATATATTTTTTTTGTGATCTGCACTGTACATGCCACAACATAAGTTACAAACCGGAGAAACACTGCCAGAACTAGTTTCACTTTACATCACTTTCCTGTCGTGTGTCTTAAGGCTCGGATCAAGTACTATTTGGAGTCTAACTTCCTTGTTAGTCTTTAGAAATGGGAAAGTACCTGCTGCATAATGGAAATAACTTCTCAGTGCTAAATCAGTGGAAAGAAAAGCGTGGTAAAAAAAACAGATTTTCTTCACAGCCTTTTCATTGGAAATGGAGGCAGTATGGTCTGAGGAAAAAAACAATGATACAACTGGGAAAAGACAGAGTTTAACCGCGTTGATAAAAGTAGTTTCAGTTATGACTTACCAATGTCAACATCGATTGGTTCAGCCCACGTCTCCTCTAGCACGTTAGATATGGAGCACAGGTATGATCCTTTATGTTCGGCTGTTGCACGGTCGATCTGCAGGCACCACAGTTGATTATATTCCTACCATTGTTTGTCTTTCTGGCTATTGCCCCACATGTAAGATTACTCATAACATCGATATTAAACAGAGGGTGCATGATTCAGAGCCATTGAATTGACACAGTAAATATTGCACAGTGTAAACAATCACTGTAAAAAAAAAACCCTCCTCACCTGCAGCATGCCACTAGTCTTGTCCTGCAGCGGCTGTCCATTTCTGTACCACTGATAGTGGGGAGTGGGGATGCCAAAGGCAGCGCAGCGGAGAGTGAGTTTCGTACCTTGTCGGACTGTCTGGGGTTTAGGGTTGACAGCAATGTGTGGCTCACCCAGCCAGTTTTCTGGCAACCCTGATGATAGATAGAGATTTAAACTCAAAGCAATGTTCTAGCAATGTGCATGATACTGATTGATTGACAGCTGACAGGCAGAGGCTATCTTGCAATATGCAATACAACAAAAAGGAAACAAAAGCACCACCCTACTACAATATAAATCAACATGAGAATGCATACCTGATTTATCAATGTCCAACACCTTCACTTTCACCCAGTCGCTGAACACCCAGTTACAAAAGCGGTCATTCACTCGACACACATAGAGCTGAGTTTTTTTAGCTTTGATGGTCAAGTCTGCTTCAGTGCCTCCAGACACCTTGAAAACAAAACAAAATCATATTTTAACAAAGAACAGAAAGGTTCATGGAGAAAAGATTAAGATTTGTGCGAGACTGTGTGAGTTTTTCTCGATATGACTCGTTTCAGTTTGTCATGTTCAGTAGCTAATTGGTCCTATATTTAAACTGGTGGTTTCATTGAGCTCAAGACAGATGTGCACCAGAGTAAAAATGCACAAGCATAGACAAACAGGGACACACAGTATCCACATTTAACAGTCATAAATGTCATTCAAAATGCTCGAGTGTGTCTTCAAAAAAAAAACCTTCAAAAGAAACTAGATTTTAATTTAAAAGTTTTTTGTAACTCAAACACATTATGCACAAGTGAAATCAACAAACCTCCTTTTCATCAGTGAACCACTGGTAGTTGAGGATACCTGTTCCCTCAGCACGGACACTCACAGTCACCTTGTGGTTCACAGGTACACACACAGAAACAGGATGGCGCACAACGACAATTTCTGAAACAAATCAAGAGAGAATCTCAGTCATCTCAAATCATACTATGGTGTCTTTATTTTTGAAAAGTCCCTGAATGTAGTGTGGTGAAGAGACGCATGCCATACCGCAGATCATCATTGGACAGGGTTTGTTGCGGGATCCAGTCGTCAGTGCATCTTCTTATTATTATTATAGCACAACAGACTGCAGGAAGTGGAGTCAAAGTGTTCAATTAGTATTTTTCAATAACTCCCTTTAGTAGGCCCAAAACCGATGAAAACACCACGTAATGAATGTCTAGCCTCTGGCACTAACGTTTCCTTTCTCGTGAAGTTTAACTAACGTTCAGGTTATACCGCAGTGAACAATCATGTAGTTTCGGTTAGAAATGCCACTAATTTAGACATAAATATGATCAGTGTTCAAAATGCTTTAATTAATGCATACCTGCCGTCAGCCTCGGGCCAGTTGAGCAGCTGTCGGACCTCAGCCAGTAAATGTTTTCCTCTTGAGCTTCAACTTCAGTTATATCTAGAAAACTCTCCCTTTCCCGGAACGAGGCAGTGTACGCACACATTACCGGTAGGCCTATAATATGAGAGCATCTTATAAAATATAACCTTTGGCACACTGGAAAAAATACAGAGATTTTATTTTATTTTTAAATGGTACAGCTTTAATTTAATATTTGTCTAAACAAACGAACCCTGTGCTGGATAGGTCCATGCGAATCATGTAAGGGAGATGCAAGCGGAGCCACTTTTACAAGTATTACGGTAACGATCGTTCTGGCCCTTTTTCAAGTACTGTACAATCTACAGGCTGAGGTTTAGGGAGATGACTGGACACACTCACTGTGTTTTCAATAGTCTAGATTTTGCCTGATTTGTGTTAAATTTCCTACAAAGATGTCAAATTAAATATTGTCACCATGTTGTGACGATGAATTATTCTATTCTTGGCTTATGTACACAAAAACAGCATTTCACTCCCACGAATTGCCCAACATCGTAGATCATGTGACCTTTACACAGGAAATTCACTTGCATAATGTGTGTTAATCATGATTAAGTGTCTTACTATAACAACACAACATTTGTGTATGTTACGTTTTAACACAGAGTTAAGGGTTATGTCTTAAAATATATAGGAAGTAAGTGTTTATGATCCTTTATTGACCATTCATTGAAGCATTTGAATCAAATCTATTCAATAAAAGGTTTATTAATATTTACTTTGTAACATGTGTGTATTTTCTGTGTACAGTTACGTATATCAGAATCAGAATTAGAACCGTTTATTGCCAAGTACGTTACACATACATAAATTTGACTTGGTGAATGGTGCATAACAATAAACAATGAACACTGAGCAATAATCGAGACATAATTAAAAAATAGAAAAATAATAAAATTTACAATAAAATATGGTACAGAAATAAACAAATAACAGTACCTTAAAAAAAAGTGGCAAGTGTATTTTAATACAGAAACATGGAATGTGCAATATAAATGAATAGTTATATTATTTCTTAGTATCCCTGTCGCAATATATCTGGCCTGTTTACAAAACGTTATAAGTTTATAAATTATGATATTTGCCTGATTTGCGGGTGCTTTTTTTGTTGTTTAAACTAGATTGTATTTTGTTATTATTTTATTAAACCTTAATTTAACCAGGAAAAGCCTCAAATTGATGTGAAACGTCAGCAGTAAGTGGATCTCTATGTTGTCACCATGTGTTGCAATACAAAGTGAGGGGGGGGCTGTCCCTAAGCAACTCTTGAGCAAAGCATAGCACTTAGACTATTGGTTGTCATCAGCTAAGGACACAGACATGTTTTGCAAGTCCACATCCACTCCACTACAGTGTCTCAAAGATGGGACACCCTTTTTCCAACTTGTTAAGACAGATCAAAACCAAGCAGTGACATTTATATCACCATCAAGGAACTTATTTTTATTAATATGTTCTGGTTTAAATGGTTAGCTTTTTCTTTCAATTTAGTTTGGTTTTTAGATTTCTTTCTTAGGTCTAGTTTTGGAAAATCGTATGCATCTTGCACCTATTTGTGGGGCTTCTATAAATAGGCCCCTTCTGGCAACACATGCGTGTCTATGATAGGCAGTTACAGAGATTTTCTTCACAGACTGTGGCTCCAAAGCAACACTGACAACATCTCAATGGTAAGTTGGAAAATGTTACTAGTTTTAAGGTGATCAAGAAATGCCTGAATTATATTCCTAACACGTACAAGTCAATAACACGTCTTTGGTTCATGTTTGACCACTAACAGCTCTTCCACAATCTGATAGCTGATCCTATTTATAACTTGCTCCAATGCAAAGTACTTTGCTTGGTCAGAAAGGACAAGCATTGAGACTGAACTGTGTGTTGGATTTTTATATCAGCAAATGATCCAGAGTGTATCTTCACTTTATTTCATTAACTTCAAACATGTTCTTTTACTATTCTAAAGTGTTTCTTTTTTTTTTCTTCTGCAGGGGCTTTTACATGGATAACACCATTATATTTAAGATTTGACGAATTGTGGACTTGAACAAGGAGTAGTTTCATACTGTTGGTGATACATTTACCACACATTTTGCATTTTTTGTGAATTGCTTCAGTGGAATATGACTTCCAGAAGGCCAATGACTCGCTCTCTCTCTGGCAATGGGAGGACAAGCAGCTTCGGTGAAGAGGAGGGCAGCTCTTCCAATGGCCGCACAGAAAGCCGCAATCCTTACCTCTCCAGTGTTAGGCCAGAAAACAGGTATAGCCTCACATAGTCCACATATATGCAGAGGATGTTTCTTGTGAAGCAGATTTGTGTTTTATTTATTTATCTATATTGCATGGTGGTAAAGAAAAAACATCTGGGTTTGGGGAAAGAATGAATGATAAAAATAATCAAACCAAACATTTTTTTCCACATTGTTCAGCACATCACATTGTGGGTCAAAAATCACTTTTACCACATCAATTATGCCTGTTTCTGTTTTCAATCTACACACCATAAGAACAAGGAAGTGCTCCTTTTGTCAAAGAGGAGGGCAGTTATTAAGGTATTTCATGTAATTGGGTTATCTATATATATGCAGAACTTAATCATTGACGTCCCTTCGTTTGCCTCCTCTCCGAATAGCTATTCAAGGTATTCTCACTACAGGCCAACGAGGTAATCCACACTTTTAAAACATTCCTCCCAACTAACATCTTAACCTCAAAAACTGATTTACCCCAAGAATGAAACCTACACACGTTTGAACTGTAATGTAAATGTCCAGTTTGTCCAGTGTTGCGTTCAGTTTTTAGTGATGAACATCGGTTTTAGTGTTGGATTGACAACTTTGTTTTGCTTGATACCTCACAAGTCTCTGTGTCACTCTTTCACAATCACGTCACTCCCCGAAATCTCCATTAACATCCTTGTTTCTTAATTAAGCAAGTTCTTGGAATGTACTGCACAGAGGTATAGAGGTCACTGAAATGATACTATAGTGTGAATCTGTCTACGATTTGAAAGCAATACATTCTCTAATGTATCAGTGTTTGCTTCCAGGAGCACGTTGTGCAGCGTCATGGCTCAGCTGACTGAGGACATACAGCCATCCTTTGACACCACCTTGAGATCAAAGGCAGTGTCAGAAAAATGTAACGTGAAGTTCACCTGTATGGTATCAGGTAGGTTTGTTCATTTGCATGTCTCTGCTTTTTGTCTGTTGGAGGAACTGAAACCTAGCAGATTGTTTGTGGTGCACAGAGACAGGGTGTGACTAATCTCAAAACAAAGAAAAGATTTCACTTTGAAGGGAACTGCTTTCATCTTCCTGAACTCATCCTTAAACTCAACAGACCATATCATATTCAAGCTGGTTTTTCAGGATGTTGTGTTTTTAACTGCAGGCAGATTGGATGGGTGGGCTCGTCCAACAGCAACAGCTGTTCCAGCAGCTGTCACTTCACAAACATGATGCAACTGCCTAAAAACACATTCATGCCAAAGCTTCTACACTGTAATTTTTTTTACTGTACAACTTCCAAAACAAAATGATATTTAGTGCAAACCAAACTGACCGTGCTCCCTGTGTACCAAATATGCATAGATAAAGTGCTTTGTGGCACGTTTATAATCCAGAGGCAATCAGTTAATTATAGTCTATCGATGTCTTTCTTTTAGGTTACCCAGCTCCAGAACTGAAATGGTATAAAGATGATATGGAACTGGATCGCTATTGTGGACTCCCAAAATATGAAATTCATCGAAATGATAAAATCCACACCCTCCATATTTACAAGTATGTATCACAACCTTGCAAAAATAGTAATCTATTACATCAAATTATTAGAAGTGCAGCTTTTTGTTGGGAATTGTAATGCTGATAGCGTGATGTGAGGTTAATAAGTGTTTCTGTTTTCAGCTGCACATTGGATGATGCAGCCATCTATCAGGTTTCAGCCAGCAATAGTAAAGGTATTGTCTCCTGCTCGGGAGTTTTGGAGGTCGGCACCATGAACGAGTTCCAGATCCACCAGAGGTTCTTCGCCAAGCTGAAGCAGAAAGCAGACAAGAAGAAGAAAGATCTGGAGGAACACACCAAGAAGGGGGATAAAGAAAACACTGAACATCCTCAAAGGAAGCAACACATCCCGCTACAGGAGGAGAGGCCATTGGTCCAGGCTGAGGCTGAGGAGCAACTGAGAGCTTCTGCAGAACCTAATGGTGTTAGCTCTGAAGTCAAGGAAACAGCCTCTGTGACATCCAAAGACCTGGATGAGATATCTCCATTTGAGGACACCTTGACCAAAAACAAAATAAAGATCACTAATGGAGTAGATGACGGGGTTAACAACAGCAGCAGACGCAGCAGCAGAAGCAATATGATGGGAAATGGAGGTGAAAACTGTTACGATGGAGGAATGGGTTTGGCACAATTTATGGCAGAGACTCTCCAGTCCCGGGGTGCTGAGGAGAAACAGAGTTCATCTCCAGGGGAGAACCCTAACGAGATGGATATACCTATTGTAAGTGTCAGTAAAGAGAAAGAGAGAGAGCAAGAGAGGATGCAAAAAGTGAGGGAAGAACAAGAAAAAGCCTTAGAAGAAGAGTATGAGAGAAAGAAAAGGAGAGAAGAAGAATTGGCTGTAGAGAGGGAGAAAGAAAGGGAAAGGCTGTCGAAGACGTCGCATACAGTACCGTTTACGAAACATAGTTCAGAAGTCAAACATCACAGCAAGGCTCATAAGGATCATGACCATCACATCAAGGCTCATAAGGATCATGACCACCACAACATTCAGGCTTCCATCTCCTCGGTGCTGCACACAGTCAAAGACTTCTTCTTTGGTAAGAGCAAGAAGGACTCTCATGATCACATGGAGAACAAGGAGAGAGCGTTTGACCACTCGCATGCCGCAACGCCACCATCATTTCTGCTGCAAACAGAACAAAATCAAGTTTGCAAGCCTCTTACAGAAGACATTGTGGCTATGGAAATAGATAAACTGAAAGAAACTCCAGAGACTGTGGATACAGAACAGTCACAGAAGCCACATGAACTTAACAATGAAGACATGGTTCTACACACAGACCAGCCACCAGCTCATAAATTGCTGCCTGAGAGCGTAGAGGTGTCCACAGCGCGGAGTGTCAATGTGGCTGATGCTGCTGTTGAGGCCATGGAGGTGTCTGTGGGGCAAGAGAGCGGCAGTCCAGGTCAAGAAGTCCTCACTGAGGTATGTATACGGTGGTCTTCAAGGGCAGCTGGCTGCCACTTAAGAGTTATAAATAGGCTGCATTTGTGTGAAAAGATAATACAAGATGAGCTACTTCAGGGCCAAAGCCTGAACTATGTCAACTATGAGACAGTTTAGGCTTTGAGCTGCTGCTGGTTGCAAATGTGGTAGATATGGCAACTCGTAGTTAGATGTTATATTCATGGTGTGGGACAGTCAGACAATACAGCCGCTTTAAAACATGTGAGTCTGTGGTTTAACTGCATCAATATCACTCAAACGCATCAAGCTAGATAGTATGAGAGAAATAAGGAACCAGAAGAACCGAGCAGCTTGCGCTATACATATCTGTGGGGGTGGGGGATGTTGTGGATCGACACACTTTAAGATAGGATGGGGAATATCTCAGATGCTGGCTGCAATGAGTGGGACACCAGTGCGTCAGAGATCATGATGAAACCTGAATGTCAGAAGTGGTTCTCAAGTTACAAACAGGCTTTGCAGGACAGACGGCTGTGTGTTCTGGATGAGTGGGAGTAGAGCGGCAGGCCTCTGCATGAAAGGAGGGCCTCGTCACATTGGACACATTCCTCACTCCCTCCCTCCCTTTATCTTTAAATAAACCTCTTCCTCATCGAGAGCAGCAAGAGGAAGGCAGTACTTCTGTCATCTCAGCGTTCAGCTTGGAGAATTGCTTCAAGCCTGTCATGTGTAGGGAATTAGGATGATCATGCTATGATTAATATGCTGTATAGTACATGCCCATACAGTAAGAAAGCTGGTGGGGATACTTTGCCACTTATAATTTTGGCCTTGTTTGGCGTTGCACTTATATAGTTCAGTTTGGTCATGTGACTGTGACAATCTTAGCTGTTTAATATGGATTTGTGTTGTGACTTTCTTTGAAGTGATAACACTTTTTTTAATGGTTCAATGGTTTAATGTGAACATGTATTTTCGTCTAGGACGCAAAGTTTAAACAAAAAGATTCAAAATTAAAATTCTCAGATTGTAGCTGAAATTATTTTTAAATAAGACAAATTTGCCTCTATTGATGCCAGAGTGACACTAGTTTATTCAGTTCATACTAGCTTAGACATAGTTTATGAAAAGCATGTTACATATTTGGCTATAATATATTTAAATCCACTGAAGTAATTGCCAAAACATACAAGCATGCAAGTATTCTCAAAAATCCAATCTAGCCAGATTTGTTTAGTTGTACACTCAATTAAATGTTTTAGTTATTTATTCAGCATATTTTGTTCAATGTGTCTATATGCTTAAGGAGGAAGTTGGGAAGAATTTGTTGAAATACAATAATTTCTGAACCTTTATGTGGTTACTTTAATCAAAATCTGAATTTGTATTACATATATTTGTATGTAAATGTATTCTGAGTTTGTGAATTGTTTTGTTCCGTGAGTTTTGCATGAGATGCTATAACACAGTCAAGTGGATGTAATTAATTCTGCATTTTCCATTAACATCCAGTTTGCGGGTGCTCGATGACAAGGGAAAAGGGGAACTGACATGTGTGTTTAAACATGATCAACCTGCAAAGCAATTGTTTGTCCATAATGTGGAACTTCAACTTTACCGTTGCTATGTTGGTCGTAAACTCTGTGCCCTCATGAATGACTAGTTCGAGGAAGTCAAACGATTTACCTGAGCAGTGTCTTGTCACATGTGTGTGACATCTATTTACACTGTAAGTGTAGTGCCAGCCACAGCTTCATTTTTAGAATGTGACACCCTTCCATCGAAAGCAGCAACTTCTTTTTTTCTCAGTAGTCACTGCTGGCCAAACATCTTGTCACGAGGCAGCATGTGGCTTCATTACTCTTCTGCATTCATCTTAATAGTGTGAACAGCAGGGACAATGAGGGGGGAAAACCAAACACTTTGATATGTAGCTTGAAGCTTTACCTGTAAATCTTTTCTTTGGTACTATGCACACTCAAATGTAAGATTTATTTTTTTTAGTTCAGTTTAGTTTCATATTTAGGTGAATCATTCATGTTATGATTCGTCTTTTATCGAGAGACAAGCGATCGTTCATTCACTGCCCAAGAGGTTCTTTGAGTAAACATCTGTGTCAAGAATGTAGGAATTTCCCTGTCCGTGCTTCAGCATAAAAGGCAGAGCACACAAGCACTTTCAAATGAAGGTTAATCATAGACATAAAAGTTAGTATCAAGTGTGGTCATGGCTAAATTCAGACAATTTAAGCTAATCCCACTTTGTTCACAAATTTAAATATTGAATTGGAACCTTGCATGTGTAAACACTTGGTTAATATCAACTATTGATCAACTTTATTAACAAACTGATTACAGTGCTCTTCCTCTATGTCGGGGAAGGTAAC
This sequence comes from Anarrhichthys ocellatus, assembly GCF_004355925.1. Classification (NCBI taxonomy): domain Eukaryota; kingdom Metazoa; phylum Chordata; class Actinopteri; order Perciformes; family Anarhichadidae; genus Anarrhichthys; species Anarrhichthys ocellatus. The sequence goes on along the minus strand of NW_022280032.1, from coordinate 10,408,345 downwards.
ACATAACACAATGCATGTTTTTCAGAATCTGTCACTGTTTATGCTTCTGTTGATTTATGATTGCAAAATGTGTCTCAGTCTAAACGTGTCACGGTGTCAAAGGTCACTGCAGTAGATTTGTTCCAACAAGCTTCTTAAAAAACTCCTCAACATGACAGCATGTTTTTTTCCAGTAGGTTGCGTGGTCACTAACAAATCGTACTGTTAGAATGACTTCTTATGCATGTAAAATGTATTATTTTACATGCATGAGAAGTAAAACCAGCAGTGTAAGGCATGTGTGTTTCATGTATTTTTTTGTGAAAAAAACAACACTGCTGCAAATGCACTGAAGTACTAATATTATTTATTTTTTTACTTCTCTCATCAGGCTGAAGAGAAAGATCCTCAGATAGTATCAGTTATCAAAGAGGATCCCATACACCAGCAAGAGCCAGCTCGCCTGGTAGTTTCACCACAGCCTAATCACCAGGCTGCAAGAGATAAGTCTTCACCCAGGGAAGAAGTATCTGTGCTGCCACAGACCCAAGACTGCTTTAAAGAGGAATACTCCTCCACATCCACCCTCATGAGTTTGGAAGAAAGCTGGACTTTCCCTCACAATTTAATCTCGGTGTCAAACAGTCACAGCCTTGGAGAGGCATTCGATAAAACTTCACGAGAAGAAAAGATGAGTGTTGATAAGATGGACAAAGAAGGCGAACCTGACACGGAGGAGGGCAGCTCTTTGAATAAGTTATGCGAGGAAGAGAAAGCTGAAGTGAATTCAAACAGACAACCGTTCTCAAAAATAAACAGATCTGAGATTTCTGAATTAACACCATGTTCACTGGAAAAGAGAATAGGGCCATGTCAATCTAAAACAGCACATCATGTTCCTACGTCTCTGCCTGCTGTGACAGCATACGATGTAGAGAGAGATGATGTAAAGGAACAGGCCGAATGTACTTCACTGATTCAGGAAATGAATGTAGGGTTTCCGCCCACTGCACCCCCGGAGAGTTTAGAGAAGGGTGACCTAAAAATGCTGCAAGACTACACGTCTTCTATAGGAGAGGAAAGCACTGAAGTCCACAATGTCAATGCAGTACAGAGTTCAAACAAAGGTTTTAGAAGCAGTGAAGAGGGAAGCAAATTGAAAGAGGTATTGATTTCTGCTGTAGATGTAGAAGTAAACTCAGCTAGCAATCTTAAAACCCAAGAGCAAGTCATTGTAGAAGGTGAGAGCGCTGAAGGAAGAAATGAAAGTTTACAGTTTGAAGTGGAGACAGAAAAGAGAAATCCAGTGGAAGAACAGTTGGTTGACTCAAAGAGCCTCTCGGTAACACAAAACAAGATGTGCAATGTGTATGTTTTGGAGGAAAACAACAATGTTGCACATCAAGAGAGCAGTGAGAGACAGCAGGGTCAGCCCTCAGTGAATATCCCACAAATCCAAATATCTGCTATTGATGACACCCCAGATATTAAACCAACTGTGGCAGGTGTTAAACCAAATGAGCATTTTATAATCCCAAAAATTGAAATAATGGAGCCACAGCTCAAAGAGTGCACTCTACCACCAACTAGTTTGGGATTAAACAAGCAAGAATCAGAGCCTGCTACTTTGCAAAAACATGATGCAACTAGTGTGTCTAAAGTAATAATCCAAGGCCACAGCCTGGCTGATTCTACAAGCTCGCTGCCCACACAGAAAAGTATGCAGAATGATACCAACCTCTCACTCACAGAGAATGTAAAGGAAGTTGTCCAATTAGATGACGAGAGTAAAAAGTTAGAGCGAGAGCAGCCACACGTGATAAGTAGTGAACGGCTCCCTCAGATGGACTTAGCATCAATTCCTGTTATAAACGTTTCGTGCACTGATGACAAGGAGGATGATGTGTATGTAAACACCCATGTTTTAGATACACAGCAGCCTTTAGAAACTCCACCAGTGCCTTTGTTTGTGGTGCCACCGATCTCTGTCACTTGTCATGAAAGTGATTCTGGACTGGCCACAGAAAGTGAGTGGACAGAAACAGAAACTTCAGCTGCCACGCAAAGGGCTGTGCCTGAAATAACTCAAAGTAGAAAACAGAACCTAGAAGAAACAGCAGAAAAGAGTATCAAAGAAAGCACTCCCTCGATGCTATATGAAGCTCTAATACCAAAAGTTGGTGACAATGTGCCATCATTCAGTAATTCAATAGAAGATAACATTGTCCCTGAAGTCTTGAAGACAAAACCCCTTAAAGAGGCCAAAATGGAGAATTCTGTGTCTGTTGAGGACCTTCAAAGAAACAGATCGGCAGAAAGACTCTGCTGTAAACCTCCGGCACATCCATCATTGAGTCCAGCCAGTCTCCGTAAATTCATGTCCAAAGCTGCTCCAGACTCTGAAGTAATCACTGTGGGTGACCGTCAGATAGACAAAGCAGACGAAGATCTAAGTGGAGGCTCAACGCCAACATCATCCCTCTCCTGTGAGAACAGTCCCCGTCTGAAGCGCAGAGACAGTCTGTCACTCATTCGCTCTGCCACGCCTGAAGAGTTGGCCTCCGGAGCTCGTCGCAAAATCTTCATCCCCAAAACTAAAGAAGATGGAGAGGGAGCTGTAGTTAGTGCGCTGGAAACCCAAGGCAAGAAAGAGACCCCTTACATGTCACCCAGCCAGGCTCGCAGAGCAGCATTACTGCAAACTCCCACGGGACAAAATACCCCACCAATGGAAAGGCGCTCTCCGCTGCTGAGCCGCAGAAAGGCCACCTTGGAGGTGCCAAAATCCGTGGAGCAGACTCCTACAGAAGAGCCTGTTAGCACCAAACAAGATGAGAAACCAGCTGAAAAGAAGCTAAACCCTTTGAAAGGTAAAGAAGCAATCCTTCAGTCCCCATTTTGTGCGTGTTTTCCAATAACATTTGTATGAACTTGTAGGCACAATATAATATATTATGGCTCAATCACAGGGGATTAGCTGTGGCAGTCTACAGTATATTTGACTCTTTTGTGTAGTTTTTACAAAATATCACAATATCACAAAGGGTTGTGTGAAATATTTAGTTTGTCAACACGTTAGTCTTACTAGTCCACCAGTGCGCGAGGAAGTGGAAACATTAGAAAGCCTCCCCTCTCCAGGACAGTATATAATTACTTTGGCACTCCCTCTGTCATGCACCACCAGCTCCACAAGTCATCCGTAAGATCAGGGGAGAGCCGTTCCCAGATGCCTCCGGACACCTGAAGATGTGGTGCCAGTTCTTCAACGTGCTCAGTGACTCCACCATTAAGTGGTACAGAGAAGAGGAGGAAATAGTAGAGCTGAAGAGAAGGTAAAACCGACCTTCTTGTTGCACAGTGTACACCCTACTCTAACCACCAGTAACACAAATCAACAGCAATGTCACATTGTGTTGAATTTGTTGTATTACTTGTCACCTTTTTTTCCGCTGCTATTGTTTTGAGGATTTCCAGCTGACATGACCGGTAAAAATGGACAGGTTCCAAATCTAAAACAATAATGCAACGAGGAGGAGCAGGATTTATTTGGGCCTCAGCGTGCATCCCATGGCCTTCTGTCATTCTCATATTCTCACTGCAGAGACGTCCACCTCATGTGACTGTGAGCCCCACAGCTATGACACAGAGAGGTGAATCTCTGGCTAGACACAGAAACTGTAACCTGACACAATATCTTTCCCATCTCCAGGGGGCATTAAAAGTCTATATGTGTGCTGTTGGCTGCTGTGTCAGCAGAATGCTGCCTCTCAGCGTGGCCATCTGTCTCGCAGTGACACCTTGTGGGTTAAAGTTGAACCTTTGACGTTCTGTACAACTCAACTTGGCGTGTTTTATGATTATGTTTTCATATTTTTTGTCCTCAAGTGGAGGAGATGAAAGCCAAGTCGCACTGGCTGTTGTTCTGGCATCCAGCCACGACTGTGGAGTGTATGGCTGTTCGATCAGTAATGAATATGGGACTGATACCACTGACTTCCTGCTCAGCGTAGACAGTGAGTATATGCCTTGAGAAATCAAGTGTGAACTCTAAATGTTATATATAAATAATGCTTCATGAGTCTTTCTGTTTTCTGTCTCACAGTTCTGTCTGAGATACTACTAAAAGAGGATTTGGAAGGATACGGTAGCTTTCTTTAGAACATATCAGCTTTTTTACAAAGTTTACAATGTTCATGTAAATACGGGTCTTGTTTTCCCTTAGTTGGAGAGGAGATTGAGATGACCCCGCTGCTGTTCAACAGAGGCCTGGCCGACTGTGGCAGCTGGGCTGAAAAGTACTTCGGCCGCATCATGACCGAGACGGTGCACATCGGGGAGGGCTGCACTCACAAAGCCAGCAGAGTGAAGGTCATTTACGGCCTGGATCCCATTTTTGACTCTGGAAGCGCCTGCATCATCAAAGTTCAAAGCCCCATCGCCTACGGGACCACACAGGAGAGCAACCTCACAGAGAGAAATCTACAGATTACTAAGCAAGTGAGTGGTGGATTTAGTGTCCAAGAATCTTTAGTAAATTGCTTCCACTAATTTCCTAGTGATCATGATTGCAGTACAGTGATCTGCTTTATTAAATTGTTTGTGTTGCCAGGAATGCAAAGTCCAAAACATGATACGTGAATACTGTAAAATCTTTGCGGCTGAAGCAAGAGTTACTGAGAACTTTGGCTTTTCACTTGAGTAAGTACCATGCTTTTTATACAGTAGCTCTGATTCCTATATCAAAATCTGCAACACTGCCTTGTGATCAACCGCCTATTTGTTTGTGTTGCCCACAGAGTAATTGCTCAGTATCTGATGTACCGGCCTGCGAATTCTGTGCCATACGCTACGGTGGAGGCTTATTTTGAGGGTGTCTTCCTCAACTACTGTATGATGGATCCTAAAGGCAGGCTGATTACACAAAACCTTTCTGAGGTGGAGCAAAAATGCTGCTCTTTCCAGCACTGGATCCATCAGTGGACGCATGGCAATTTGCTGGTCACTCGGCTCGAGGGTAAGACACTCATCAAAGGTCATAACCAGCACAATCAATTATCTATTTCTGAGAATGATAATATTGATAATCTTCTGGGATTCTTTTTTTTCAGGAGTTGAAACGAAGATTACAAATGTCAAAGTTGTGACCAAGTCAAAAGGGTATGTATCTAAACCAGGAAATGCAAATGTTATTGTTTGTCTGAAATAAAAAGTTAACACCTGTATTTCAGATACCAAGGACTAACAGAGCACGGCTCTCCTGAAGTGTTAGAACAGTTCTCGACACACCATCAGTGCAACTACTACTGTGGACTTCTTGGCCTGCGCTCACTTAAAACTATGGATAGTCTACAGCAACCCACCAAGATGAAGAGCTCCAAAAGCCCCCTTCTCAACCGCAAGTTGGGCTCCAACAGCCCCCAGCTGCAACGAAAAGAACACAGTCCTCAGATGTCTAGAAAGGCTAATTCTAGCCCAAAGGTGACCAGAAAAAATCAGGAGACAGAGGACAATAAATTAGGCGACAAACCCCAGCCTGCAGAAACTGTTGATGTCCTTGAAATGAGGTAGGAAGAAGCGGCTCTTCTTTGACAAGCAAGATTTTACTGCTTGTAATGGTTTAGTATTACCTGTTTCTTTCCAGTTACCAAAACCAGCAAGGACTTGAAGAGTAAGATTAAAAGAAAAGCAAAAGTTTGTTGACCTGACTTATTACAAAGAATTACTGTGAATTTATCAGTGGCCATTACAATGACAGTAAAAAGACATCCAGCAAAAGCCGTGTTTTTAATTTTTTACTCGTATCAGATCTATGAGTGGAGAAACAACTCTCCAAGAAATATCTGTAAACTCAAAATCATCAGCACTGAAAAATCAACCGTACTTCACACTGGGACATTTGCATTGAAGCTCTTTTCTTTCAATGAAGAGTTGAACATTTTCCTGGTTTGATTTAAATAGTTGTGGAGAATAAAACCACAGCCACAGAGGGAGTTCCATATTAAACGTTGCACGTTCATCTGTGATGTACAGCATGAGAGTAGGACATACAGTTAATTATAGAGACATTATGTATGGCTTGTATTAGAAATGCCTATGCATTTCTTTAAGCAGCAAAGTTGAGCCCATGCTGTGGAATTACAGCACCATTTTTAGATCAAAGATATTTGTGTGCACTTTGTTTTCGGCATTACTTTTTAGTAGTTTTTAAGTACTTTGTATCCGTTGTGTCTGTGTTTTTAATAGGTCCTCTCATAGTATTTCAGAATATATGTTGATAAATGCAAAGGAATGTGCAGTAGGGGCTTACCAGTTAACTCTTTAACAATGGTATGCTCATGCTCATCGACATGCAATACTCAAGTATGAAAGCTGCTGAATGAGTTCCACACAGTACATTATCTGACCTATGGACTGTGGGATAAAAGCACACTGAACAAAATAATGAAAAGTGCAGGCTCAGGACTTTTAGCAGCCTGTCATCACCAAGTAACTCTCCCTGAATGAAATCTGTTTTACAGCAACTGACAATCACCTTCCACTGAACAAGAAAAAGGAAAAGAAAAATAATGTGAGTTTTGCTAGTGTACAGTTAGTCAGCAAAATACAAATCAGAATGAAAAGTATTTATTTATCTTGTGAGATTGCACAGGTATTCATTGTTCATTTCAAACAGGAGTCATTTGCCTTTTATAAATAACAAAGAGCCGACAAGAAATCTTTAGGAATTCCTGTTATGGGTTATTGGTTGATGATCAATGAGTCTTCAAAGTCTTCCGCTCTTACACTTCAGCTGACCTTATATTTACATCACTGAACTTGCATGACTGTTTATGATAGAACAATTCTAAAAGAGGTTGAAATATTGACCAGCTAATGATAGTGCAAATACTGTAATGTTAAGGTGTGGTGTGACGCTATGTTGTGTTCAGGTGTACATAAAGTCAAAGGATGAATATCGGAAGTAGTGTGAACAAAAACATGTGAGTGTGTGTGTGTGAGTGAGTAAATGAATGAGTGATTAAGAGAGAGGAATGCATGTGTGTGCTGTCTTTGTTATGTCACATCACATTTTCTTTTTTTTAAAATAAATATCTAAAACATTTGTGTTCAACCATAGATCACATTTTCATTATAGGTTTTTAATTTTTTCGAAGAGTACGACTGTTTGTATAATTGTCAAATATTTAATTTCATCAAACTGTTGATGCCTGGATATTTCCGGATCTATATTTCTGAAGGGGTGTCCTTTTAATCCATGGCTTTAAATAAAAGCCAATATCTGAATTAATTTACCATATAATCCATAAAAAAAGATGCATTCATCTTTAAAAGATATGCATATAGACTTTACATTTTTACATCAACTGTTACACAAATATACAAACACGGAAACAAGCTAAATACAAACTGCCACATCAGAAAGACCACAGCACTGACAACAATTAGAGAAATACAAAGTGGCGTCTGCTACTGTGCTCCACCACCCTTCAAATGAGATGGTCCCGTTGTTTACAGTGCTGCAAAATAAAAATATTTGAGATGTAAGTCCAAATAGCCCCACATCACAGAGAGATATACTCAGCTACCTGAGTGCACATGTAAGAATCTTTTAACACTGTGTGTCACTGATGTCACCCTAACATTTATATCCCGCCACTATAAAATGTACATGCTTACCTTTGAAAGAGGTCTTTACAGCAAGTTTGTATATTTACATCTGTAGCATTGAAAGCAGGTGCATTGAACAGCTCCACGCAGTCAGGTGGAGGAACGAAGAGGATCCCTAAGAAATAAAGTGGGAAAAAAAGGTTACTCAGTTACATTACAACAGGACTGCACTGCCAGTTTAAATTCAAAAGTTCTCACCTGCAATGCAAGCATTGATGAGAGAAACACAAGTGGCAGTGATCATAGCTCTCAACACCAGAGATGAGACATCGCCTCTTCTGGATGGGCATATAGAGGCTTTGAGAAAAGATGAATCATTACTGAGAGAGTATCCTGTGGCAGGACAGAAACATGACGATGGAATGATGAAATACTCACATAAGCCTCCAATCATGATACCCAGTGAGCTTAAGTTGGCAAACCCACAAAGAGCATAAGTGGAGATTATTTCTGATCGGATCTGAAAAAAGAAAAAAACGAATCACGTAATGTTATTTTGCATTGTGTAAAATCGTTTCTCATTCTTTTTGTTGTCCAGTGCTCATGAATTTATACCTGTAACACCGCAGCACTCACTCCAATTAAGAACATTTACTCACAGATATCCATTGTCTTTCTCCTCCAATAATTTCATCAAGTCCTTTGAGTCTGTTGTCCTTCAGTACAGATAGTTTCTCATAAGCCACAAACTCGTTGATGAAGAGCTTTGTGCCGATTAGCTCAGCCACAATGAAACTCTCTTCATAAGGTACTCCCATCATAAAGGCCACGGGCATGAATATGTAAGAGCAAATTATCTGTGAGCACAGAGAGGCATACGGTTATTTGGATATTGTTAGACACACTTGTTGAATTTACAGTACAAGCAAGCAAAATCTGTGAAATGTGTAAATGAAGAAATACATGTATGTCCAAATAATTAGTTAAATTGTCAGCATTAATTAGAAAATCCATCATCAAAACATATATTATTCATTTCATTACTCATTTTTGTTTTTGTCAGTTTAGCTTTCTTATCTTTTGACCACCTGCACATTTTTGGATAACCCCCCAAAATTTTGAAAAATCAATAAATACAATTTAAAAAAATCCAAAAGCGTATTGCACATTGTAAAAATGGTCACACTTAAGTTATCAGTCTTTTGCTCAAATGTACCTGAAATGTGATTAAAGGATATCCCACCATACTGCCAAACCAACTCAACGCTGCATTTATGAACCCGAGGATGGCAAGAAAGGCGATCAAATTTGCTGCAATGTTAGCAACAAGAGCTATTGAAGCAGACGCTCCACTGCTAGCAGCCTCCAAGATGTTCTGTTCATCTCTAAGGAGTAAACAAATGAATGAATTTACACAAAAATCGCAATAGGAGAAGGGAAGATATGAATGGACATATATACACACCCAGTAGCCACTTTGATATTCTTCTCATCCTTGAAGACACTCTCCTCTGTCTCTGGGTAAGAAAGTTTGGAGATGGCCAAGGCACAAGGAGCAGCCATTACAGAGGCTGATATCAAGGAAGATGCATCAATCTGCAAAACACAAAGAAATGTCCTTTAATGCAGGCCATGGTGGAGTTACTGCAATAATCAACAGATACAGTATTTGATAGTCTGCATGATTGTTGTTGAAATGGTAAAACTGCAAATAAAAACAAAACAGCTGATGTTCATTCGCCGGCCGGCGTACCGAAAAACGCCGGCCGGCGAACAGACACCATTTTCCAAATGCACTAGTATTATTCAAACGTATTGTTCGGTTCGTAAGCCTCGTACCAAACTGTTTAATATGAATATGTGTATTATTACACCAATAGAAACAAATAACCGTAGCTCAGTAGGACAGCACAGAAGGCCCAGGTATAAAATGCACGGCCCGCCACTGCATAAAACTGAGTGCAGCTATCAACCCTCAGACTAAAATCTTTACACCAGCTGCCTGTCACCATGCTCCTCACAGTTTATGTTCGATACTCTCACATTAGCTGTTCCTCCCTCCACGACTGAAGCCTATGGTGATGCTGAATTTAATGTATACAGCTCCAGCCTCTGGAGCAGTCTCCCTCTAGATTTAAGAACGTTCATTAATAACTTTTAAAAGAAAACTAAAACCTGCTTTAGAAAGTTTTTACATCCAACATTTACTTTTAATTTTTCTCTTCTTGAAATAATCTTTGTGTATGAAATGTCCTATATGGATATGTTTAATCATCATTATTTGTGGGCTATGTTATGTATGTAATATGTGGTGGTATAACAACAACCTTATCTTACCCCAAATGAGATGAACGCTCCCATGACGCTGCCTGCAATTGTGGCAAATCCGCCAGTCATAACAGCATGGATCTCAGATTTGGTCATCTTGCTCAAATAAGGGCGGATCAGCAGCGGAGCTTCAGTCTGATACGCAAACAATGTGGAGCAAAAGTAAACAAGCAGAGTAACTGTATGATATTTTACTGCAGTTTTTATATAACCATAAAATTAAAGTACACAGACAGTCTAGCTCATGAAATCAAAGTCAAAGCAAAATGTAGACAGTCAGACTAGTATCAAAGATAGTGTTGCATCATGTCTTGCTCAGACCTGCCCAACAAATATATTGCCTGCCACGCTCAAGGTCTCTGTGGGAGAGGTTCCCATTGTTATCTGCATGCACCATGCGATCTGCGTGGACAAAAACACATGGATATTGGTCATAGCATGACACTGCAGGTGTAAGCTATATTCACCCAGATCTAGAGGGAGCCTATGAGGCAGTTTAAACTTTCTTTACCTTCAGAATGAGCCACTGCATTATCCCCAGAAAGTAAAGGATTGACATCACGCTGCTGAAGAACACAACAATGGGCAACGCCTGAAGGAGAAATAACATTACATGAAGAAAACTAAAGTTTAACACGTTCAATATTCAAGAAAGACTAAAATGTCATCCACTTACTTGAAAGGCAAAAATGTTGTCGATCAGGTCCCCAAAAACAAAATTTGATCCTTCTTTGGTATAGTCAAGGAATATCTGTAATCATCAGACATGGGGAAACATGGGTTACAGTATTTCAAATGATTGATTTTTTCATGACATTTATGATGCAATTACTTATTAATTCAGATTTTACTCTAGGAAGTCATGGAACTAAAGACCATATAGTCTGTACCGGACATGCCTGTAAACCCAAGAACAAGGGTGAACAACATAATAAAGAAGCTCTAAAGATAAGCATGTATGATCCACTCAGTTAAAGGATATTGTGCCCCGGTAGATAAGTTACAATTGCACTAGACAGTTAACAAGAGCAGAAACATAAACAGACAAAAACAAACCTTTCCCAAGACAAAAAAAAAAAAGAAACTTGAGTGTGCCATACAAGCAAAGTATATTGTGCAAACCAAGAGCTTCAGGATCACATATGATGTGACTGTTTAGAAATTGTACGGTAATACTACTCCTTGATAACATATATATAAATGTAAATTCCTGATTATTTTGGTATTAATATAAAATGGATGGTATTTGCAATCTACGCTCATAATGAAAAAAACAAATGTACAAATGACTGTTCATGTTGTGCATGCTCATGATTTGAAAGTGGAGCTTGTGTAATAATCATCCGTGTGTATCCTATTATTCAACGGTTCATGTTTATTTCCTGTTAGCCGATGTCATTCACATATTATATTAACATTCATAACTGTGAAACGATCAATATTAGGTCACACACATGCCTAAGTATTTGTTGATACTACTACTTTCTTTTAGTTTCCTTTATTATAACAGCGTTCGATATTTATTTTAGATAGGGAAAAATCCAATACCTTCACTTGGTTTCCAAGCCATTCGAATGCTATGAGTCCAGGCTGTGTCCGTATAACAAAAATGCCGATACAGAACTGCAATCCGAGACCCCAAAACACAGGCCTCCATGACACCTATAAAAGATTAGGAAAGTCTTTCTATGACGCTAATGTCTATAATGACTCATATAATGTGTTATAACCTGTTTATAGCACTGTACAATCTAATTTAAAGCATTCATTACTATTCATAATGCTTTTTAACAATAATCATAACACATTAACAAGAACTGTATAATGACTTGTAAGGTCAAGTATCCTAATTGTTGGTCACATTTTTAAGGCTCGGAGGGTATTATAATGACTTGTCATTATTTGCAAGGATCATGGTGTTTTATAATTCTGATATATTTAATACTTTATAATATTTTTATAATGCATTATAGTGTGATTATAAGTTACTCTATGTAAGTAGTTAGTGTATTAGGGAGTCTCCATAACGCCTTATGTTATCACAAGGAAGCACTTCTGCTAAACCTTAAGATGATACAGGAACAAGGCCAAATGATATCCAAAGTCTCAGTAAAACAGATCAGAGATAACGCCCGAGCATGTTTCCATTTCTGTCATCACAGTGATTATTCATCTTTTAGTAGAGTCAGTGACCCCATGCAAAACTCACCGCCGTCCTGTGTGCTGACAAGAGGAACACAAGCACGACAAACGTGCACACACCTCCAAACGAGATCAGCTGCTCGGGACGCTGGCTTGTGTCGAAGACGAGCCACAGAACAAGCAGGGCCACAGCTGCTAAAATGAAAAGCCTGAAAAGACGATAAAACACACCTACACTTCATCAACAGATCGCATAATGTTTAGCACATTATCGTTAACGGATTACAAGACATTCACTCACCATTTGAACCATTTGAAGTTAGATTTAAAGCATCGGACTGCGGGTCTGAAACACTGACTGATGCTCTCTCCTTTGTACTCCTTCAGAAGTTCATATGATTTAGCAACAACGGCCAAACTGGTTAGGACTACAAGAGCAATGGCCCTCTGGAAATCCAAAACACAGGCCGCAATAAAGTATGCCACATAACCTACAGGACAGAAAAGAGCGTTTAATCGAAAAAAACACGGTCTATATTCACTGATTCTACATTTTGAACACAAATTAACAGTCTATTTATATTACCTGCTCCAAGTGTGCCCAGCACAAAGAGTTTGAAGGTTTGTGAGTGAGCCTTGATGTAATCCTCTGTGACATTAATCGGCTTGGAAACAAGGCTGAAGTACAGGACAAAAAATGTGATTAAAAAAATTCCTTCACATAATTATAGATTCAATATCAAGTCATATATATTTGCCAAAGTTTGTATTGAATTCCATCAAATTTTAACCAAGTTTACAATCGCACAGAAAACTGCTGAACAGATTTTCTGTTGGATGTATATTAAGCACTGTTCATAATATAATCATGATCAACATGGCAGAGGCTTAATGCTGTGCACCTGCTGTGATAATTGCACCCTAAATTAAACAAGTATTACTTCACAAAAAGTCACTTGAACTGACACACCTTAAGTATGAGCTCAATCCCTTTTTATTCTGCCTTTTGACGTTGCTAGTATCAGTATTGATGTCGTCCTAGAAAAATAAAGGCATTTTATTAATTTTTTTAAAAGTTCATGTTGTGCCTTTTACTTTAAAAATGACATGTGACATATACCTCCAGTTCAAAAGCCTGGTTGTCCAAGCCATTTCCATGGGCGTGGGTTACATTTGCAAGCTTGACACCGTCTGTTTCTGCTGAAAAACACAATCACTGTTTACTCTGTGAGATAACCAAAACAGAACTTAAAATAACTCCACAGAGTCCTTGTGGCTTGTCTTGTGAAGAACGGTGCACAAAAATACCAGTTCACAACTGCGAAACAAAACGGCTTAATTCAAGGAAAAGCAGAGAAATTGGCTTACTCATTGTGCGTCCTCCTAAACCCAGCAGTCAAATGCTGTCCTGTAAAACATACTGCCGGAAAAGAGTATATCCATGAAACTCATCACTAATTAACAGACACGTTGCGTGTGGCTCTGATCTTTCTCAGGAAGTAGAGCACACAGTCATACAGTAAGTGCGATAATACAACAGAAATTATCTAATGGGTCATATGAAGCAACATTTGACAAGGAGTGATTTATTTTGAACAAGTTTGCCTAATCACTGGGGCAACAGATGGTAAAATATGAATTCTTGTTGACAGGTATGAATTCATTGGGTCTGAATTTAAGTTTAAAAAAAGCTAATAATAATACAAGGATACACAATGGATTAATCAAATGTGTAGGTGTGGGAGGAAGTGATCCACCCATGCTTTAAGTCATTCATAAGAAGCCTTTGTGTTCCATTCATAGAGAAAACATTCCTCAGAAGTATGTGAATTAACAATGATTCAACTATTTTACGATGAATGAGGCTTAACTCTTTTCTAATTTTACTGAACTACAATACAATTTATTTTGTCTGCACCAAAACAACTTTAAACATCTTGAGCATTTTTTTTTTTTTTTTATACAAAGTCTAATGGTGTCCCCCTTAGATCAAAACGTAAGTTTCCCTTGTATAAACAGACAGACATACAGCTATACTACTAACTAGTTGTGAATGATGTTTGTTGCAGGTGACCCTTCTCATTTTCAAACAAGCTACTGTGAAAAAAATAATTTATAATGTTAGAATAGAAAGAACTAACATGAGAGAGCACATGTTACTCCAGTCAAACAGTCTAAAGATAAGTATGTGAACTTTGAATCTGTTATACGACTATGTGAAGTTAAATGCTACTGTGATGAACACAAAGTACTTACTGTATGTGCAATCTCAAATTAATTAGCATTTTCATGACAGAATGTCATATCTTTAAGTACGAGAGTGCAGAATCAGATAGCCTCGAAATCAGTTGTAGCTATCTGGACCATTAAATATATTCCAGTGCAATTTGCACTTTACTTTCAGTACGATGATTCATGGTTGGATATAATGGCAGCTATTTGTTCTACTCGCTGCTGTTCAAATTTGATCTCATCACACACATAAATCTCTGATTCTTCATAAAATGCTGTTTGTCCATGGTTCATAACACTCAATGGGGCCTCTGTCTGTCTGGATGGATATGATAAACATGAATTCTTGTTTAAAAGTAAAGGATATTTTTGAGTGCAATACGTTTTCAGAAAGCCTTGCAGACCCTGAAATGATTTAGCAGATGTTAATGACCTAATAGATTTTGCAGCACAACATTAAACACCTTGGTTTAATAACTCAAGACATTATTTTCATGTGCACCATCACCTCTGTTTGCCAACAGCCCCAATTTAACGATTAGATGTGACAGTCAAAGCTGTGACTGAGAAAACCCTTGTTGAGATAACATTGTAATGCATAGCCTTTTTTTAAATCCAGATGTATTCGATAATAAACTGAACGTATGCAATGTCCCACCATTCAGTGTGCTCACTTCTCCCTTTAATCTAACAAATTAAAGCGTATTTATGGCCATTGATACTCCACAGAGCTGTTAAATCCTGTTACATAATTGCTCCTGTTACATTTACAGTTACCGAAGCTTTCTTTCTCCTTTAATCTTATACCAAAGTGCAGGAATTGGTGTCACCACTGCACAGCATGACTATCGGGAAGAAAGCGAAGGCTGGAGGCCAAACATTAGTTTTTATCCCTCACTGCTGTCTTACAGGACATCAAAAACTAATTCCTTCTCAAGAGGCTGTGCTCTTTCCCAAATCAGAGACTTCTAAGGTCATGGATCCAGTGACCCCGAAAGCTAAAAACCTGCCCCTCCTCCCCAAATGCAACTGGTAAATCACAGCTGAACATTTAAAGTGACAATTGCCTTTAAATGGGAAATACCCACAGGAAATACCACTGGGAAGCTGGGGCAAGGTCCAGTTTAGGGCCAATTCCAGATCACAGTATGAGTTGTGATGTCTGAAATTATGGAAAACTGATCAATCTAATTCAACTCAGTACCAATACTGACTTCTAGGAAATCTTTGGTGTTTAATATTAAAAATAAACAGTAAAACAAATATCTTTATCTATAATACCATGTGATTTACAGCACATCCAGGCTGCTAAGAAGAGCAAAAAAAAGGAGAACAGTGGTATTGATGCCTGGTTTCCTTTATTTACATCCTGATGATGAAATAACAAACAAGGCTCAACAAAACGCCATTAAAGCAAACTGTCACTAAGGAGGATGGGGAGCATAAAAAAGGATTCATGTTTTGATGTTAAACTCAACAACTTATCATGAATGTGATTTTGATAACTCTTCCTCTAAATTATGCAGCCTGAGTGACATCAGCTAAATGCCACTGCAACAAAATCTCAAGTAAAGGTATTTTGATCATGAACACAGTTTTAAGCTGTATTTCACTGTATGTGCAGTGCAATGTTGGCCATTTTATTTAATTTGGACTTTCACCAGGGAAGAGGGGTCTAACGAAAGATGCTTGATATGGAAATTGAACCCAGTGTTTTAGGGATGTGGCTTATACTAGTAGAGACAAAAAAAGTCAGGACATTGCAACCACTGCGGCTTCTGTTTGAAGACTATATTTTGGGATTACCCCTTTCACATGCCAGACTTGGCATTTGACACACAACCTGGGCTATTAGAAATGTACAGTTAGGTTTTTTTGATATCAACTTATCACAGAAAGCAAGTTTCAAAGTATGGCAAGAAGGAGTAGACAATGTTGCACGGTAGTGATTAGTTAGGGGTCCATAATGCAGTTTACCAGGGGCCTTCGGGTTGATATCTTGGACCATGGCATGCTCCAGCAATGCCAGGCATGCATATGTGTCTTATTTAATTATGGTTATGATGCATTACCTACCTACCTACCTACCTTTGGCTCTGACTACTTACCACACTCCATAGTGTCAACGTTTGTGTCGTGTTAGCAGCTGAGTCACAATTAATTGCACTTATCCTTGTTATGGGGTACATGCAAACTTAGCAAGGCACCCTGCGCTTTATGGAGCCGCCTCTCGTCTGTAAGACATCGCCGAGGGCTTGGATCGCCCACAGACAGGAATAGGAAAACGAAGTCAACGCTAGTAGCTAGTAGCCTAGCTATGCAACCCTGCTACAGACTAACCTAGCTGGCTCACACTAAGCGCCCACAGTTAACGAGCTTTATAGCTGATTTACTAGAGCTGGTAAACATAACCGGATCAAATGGTAAGCCCACTCGTGTATCGATGAGTGGCGAGTTTACTAGCTTGGCTAAATGATTTACGCAATAGCTATGTTGCTAAGCTAGCTTGCTAACCTGCTGTCTTGGCTCCGTGATGTAGCTACTCGGCTAGCTGCCTCTATCTTGTTAGCTTGTTAGCAACGCTACCAATAAACAACATTAATGTAGCTAGTTCGGCCTATGAAAGAGTTGATATTTGGTAATGCTTAGTTGCCTGTATTAAATGTATATTTGTTCATATATATATATATATGTGTGTGTCTTAATGCATGCTTTGGTACGACATAGTAACGTTAGCTGCATAAACGAAGACCAACAGATCTTGGTGACGTTTAACTTGCTAGCTAAAGCTAATGTTAGTATAGAAGACGTTTCCCAGCTTCTTACGTCTTCCCCGTAATGCTTACTGTGTGAATGGAAAGATAAGACATTAAGCTAACTCTGTATATGTCTGTAGGTTCATGAGACTGTGCAGCCATGGGTGACATGAAAACCCCCGATTTTGATGATCTTCTGGCAGCATTTGACATCCCAGATGCCACTGGGTTGGATGCCAAAGAGCCCATCCAGGGGAGTCACGAGGAGACTGACAGTCAGCTGAAACACACAGGGATGTGTCTTGATGACAGCTTACTGAGTGACCAAGCTGTCACTGCAGCAGATGTTCCCGCTGT
Organism: Anarrhichthys ocellatus; assembly: GCF_004355925.1. NCBI lineage: Eukaryota > Metazoa > Chordata > Actinopteri > Perciformes > Anarhichadidae > Anarrhichthys > Anarrhichthys ocellatus. Next base: position 10,390,943 of record NW_022280032.1, on the reverse strand, counting down.
AAGTGTAATTGTGAAAAACACAAGTCGCCAGGAGTCCTTGGAAGATTTCGAACCGGCATTGCAAAACGGATTCAGTGGACAAGAGACCTCCGCTGACTCTGTTGAGACAACCGACACTTGCTTTTCCAAATCCTTTGTCTCAGCTTTGAATGGGGATAATTCAAGAGAGCTTCTTGGAAAGGCACCTGTTCATCACAAACCTGATGGAACGCCAATATTTTCCCAAACACTTTTGGATTTCAGTCCCATCTCCAGTCCCGAGTCTGAAGACACACAGTGTAGTAGAGATGAAATGCAATCGAAACAAGATGGACTCTGTTTCCCACAAGCTTCAGATTTGGTGGAACCTTCTATCCAAGACGATCCCAAAAAACTGGACTTCAGCATGTTTGATGACTGCCCAAAGGACTATATTCCCAAGAACACTGAGAGCAGCAGAGATGAAAGCAGTACAAGCGAGGAGTCTTCTGACAACTGTGTCAGTAACAAAACAGATAAAACACCTAAATTACACAGTGCACTTCCCCCACTAAGCATCAACCAGAACTTTAATGAGACCACCTGCAATTCAGGAACCACACCGGATGTTCCCGCTTATCCACACGTCAAATCTCAGGCACCTAAATTATCTTCTTGTCTCGAGGCTCTGGTGGCTCTGAATGCTAGAAAAGATCCCAGCGAGCAGATCAATTCCAGCGAGTCATCGGCTGTTCAGAATGACTGCGTGAAAGCGAGCTCCAGCGTGCCTATATCCCCACGAAGTCCACTAGAAGCTGTGAAACGGTTAATGAAACCCTCTGATAGTCCCGTAAGCATCTGCAGCGACAGTAGTGGCAAAGCATCCCCTGCCGTGGCAGCTGGGTCACCCCCGGCCATACCCAGGGTGAGAATTAAAACCATCAAAACCACCACGGGGCAGATCAAGCGCACTGTCACCAGTGTGCTGCCTGATTCAGAAACCGATGAAGTTCACTCTGCATATGAAACCTCTCCATCGCAGAGTATGATTAGTGAAGATTCCGATAGCAATATGTCTCCTCATCAATCTCAGAGTGCGCCAGTTGATAGTATTGTTGGAGTACAAACTAAAGGTGTGCCAGCCAGTACGCCTTCACCAAAAGTGTTACGCAACAAATCGGAGGTTAACTCCAGGAGGCCGGGCATAACCCAGTGTGCAACAGTATTCCATAACACCAGCGGTCCTGTCAAACGATCTGCTGCACACCAGGGGCAGAAACCAAAGAGAGGATCGGCCGCGGCAGGCCATACGACTACCACCGGTTTTCTACCCAAAGCAATGCACTTAGCGAGTCTGAACCTGGTCCCTCACAGCGTTGCTGCTTCCGTAGCCGCACGATCCACATCTCATCAACAGAGCCCACACACGCTCTCCTCCACGGTCTACAGCACCGTCCCGCTGGTGCATCAGGTCAAATCGGCCAACCCTCGTCCTCGCACGTCCACTCCCAACACAGCGGCGGGAACCTTAAACAGACTGTTGAACAAAGCCAACCCTGTGCCTACATACGTGCCCAACCTGAGCCCCCCTCCGGAGAGCAATATCTGCCTACCACCACACGGGTACTGCTGCCTGGAGTGCGGGGACTCCTTCGGGGTGGAAAGTAGCCTTGCATATCATTACAGCAGGAGGAGTGTTCACATCGAAGTAGGATGTACGCACTGTGCGAAGACCATGGTGTTCTTCAACAAGTGTGCCTTGTTGGCACATGCGAGGGAGCACAAGAACAACGGCACGGTGATGCAGTGCACACAGCTCCATATGAAACCCATAGCAGAGGAACACATGTTTGTACCTCAGAGCGCTGTGAATGTGGACTCCTACAACTCACCCTCACTCAAGAGCCAGCCCGTCCTGCCCCTGTATCCAGACAATGTCGTTCGCCACCGACTCCGTTGCCTGGAGTGTAGCAAGCCGTTATCCGACTACAAAGCACTTGCATGCCATTACCAGAGGCCGTCTGATGACGTGGAAGGACTTGTGAGTAGATGTTTTATTGAATTATTAAAGGATGTTTTTGTTTTTGTCAACAAATCCAATAAAAGCCCCGTCTGTGGCACTCATCCCCAAGCCTGTGCGTTCCCACTGAAGACACATATCTTTAAAAATGGTAATATTTATATATTTTAATGGGATTTGTTGACGGTAAGAACAATATAGAACATCACCAGACTCATCCTTCAAAGGCCCTGTGACCAGCGAGTTATGTTTTCCATGTTTTTGCATTTATCTTTTGTGACTTTCCTCTCGTTTCCCTCGACAGATGTGTAAGGTGTGCTCCATGTTATTGCCCAACAAGTGCAGCTTCAGAGCTCACCAACGCATCCACGCACACAAGTCTCCTTACTGCTGCCCTGAGTGTGGTGCCCAGAGTCGCTCTGCAGACATACAGAAGCACGTCAGGGAGAACTGTCTGCACTATGCTCGCAAAGCTTGGTACAAGTAAGTAAGCAAGCGGAAAGATAGCACAGGCCTCAAAATGTACAGTACATTGTTACAAAACAGTCGTGTTTCCTCTTTATTCCAGATGTCTTCACTGCGATATGGTTTTCAAGACCCTTCAAGGACAAAAGACTCACATTGAGGAGAAACACTGTGAAGTCTTTTACAAGTGTTCCCTCTGTCCCGTCGCCTTCAAGACCTCCAACAGCTGTGAAGTGCATTTGAAAAATAAACACATTGCGAGCAAAACATCCCCGCTGTAAGTCAGCACCTCGTGACCTGACAGAGACAAGTGGCACATTTCTTTTTACGGTTAATTTTAACGTGTTTTTCTTTCTTTTGCAGGTTAATCTTTAAGTGTTCATGTGAGACGGTTTTCAAGAAAAAGCAGTCGCTGTTTCAGCATTTCCATCAGAACGCCACCAAGCGTGTGACGTGTGTATTCAAGTGCCCCGAATGTAACTCGGTGTTTCCACAAAAGCAGCTGTTAATGCAGCACTTCAAGGTTTGTCAGTTTAAAGTACCTATTTTAAACTTACATAATGCAAACAAATAGCAACTGTATACTAATTTCCATTATTCTCATGAAAACTCTATGTTGCAACGGTGCAAAAAGTGAACTTGAACCTGAGCCTTCCCTGATTAATCATGATCATATACACGAAGGAGAGAAAAAGGGGTCTTGTTATGTTTGGTCACTTTTCGGGATGATTGCCATGTTTTCTCTCCTTCGCAGGGAGTTCATGTTGGAAACGTGACGGCAGAGACGGAAAAGACCGGTGAACAAACAGACAATCCCGACATGGACGCTCAATCTGTCCAGCTGCAGAAGAGTCACAGGCCTGGTAAACACACAGATAGTCCCCGAAAAAAGGCCGAGCGGGACAGAAGACCCCGCGTGAAGCCCACCGGCTGGACGTGTGGGGAGTGTCTCCAGTGGTTCCCCGAACGAGACTCCTATGTGTCCCACGTGAAGACCAACCACGGGAAGGTGAGAGGTCATGAACTACCCATGCTGGAATGTTTACGTTGACCCCAAAATCATGAATGACTGCTGCACTCACTTGTAATAGAAAGCCGCAGTGTGGTCCCAGATTAACTTGTATGTGCTGTTTGTATTCTACTAGTTCAGGTGTTTAGCATGCTTCGTGCTTACAGCAGCTTCTTAATATGGTAGAACTCTAGAAGTGTTTACTAACCTACGTATTGGTCGATACAGACGCAGAGAGTTTGTGACATGCACCAATTGTTTGTTTCTCTCTGAGGCGTCTAGTAAAGTGTAATCTCCGTAGACTGCTGGAATCACACCAGCTGCACGAGATGCGTTCAGGCACAGTATTGAGAGTAGGTCACCTGTGCTTTGGCAGCCTTCAGAGAAACAGAATAATACACATTATAGTGTAGATGGCTGAAGTGGTGTCTTTTTCTGGTTTTAAAGGTTTCATTCTAGTAAACGTCCTACCTCTTCAGTTCTATTATTTCCCATTCCTCACACATGCTAATGATTACCTCTTAAAAATCTCATTATGTAAATATGAGACACGGCTGTCCTTTGAGAAATGAGGAAATGGTTGTGGGGAAATTGTGTCTTGTACCGGAGGTCAGAGTGCGAGTTGATTTAACAGACTGAAGCCATGAAACAAGCTGTGTTACACTGTTGGTAATTGTCAGCCCCATGACATCATGTTTATTTGCTTCTATTTGGCCTTCTAGATTTTTATCTGGCCTGGTATCACATACTAAAACTACCCTTTTTAGCCACGTGTGGCACAGTTGTGATGTTATTTAATGTGAATCTTGAGATATTAGATTGTTAGTTTGGGTTAGAATTCATTAAGTGATGATCTCTTAATGATTACTTGTCGTGGATTATGGACTCATTAGAAGTTTATAATTACCACAAAAGAATCCTTTACTTCTCTTTGTCATCTTGTTTTGTCACACCTTTTTATTTCTATCTCTCTTTACAGTCAGTTAAGAAGTATCCATGTCGACATTGCGAACAGTCTTTCAGCACCACAACCAGTCTGAGAAGACATATTCGCAATGACCATGATGGGAAAAAGAAAATTTACACTTGCTGGTAAGATGTTTATGTTTGAAAATGAGCCAATCCTCGCTGTCACAGAGTATCTCATCAAATGACTCGATTCCACGTCCGTTTTGTTTCCACTTCAGGTATTGCACGGACGCCAAGACAACGTTCACGACAAGCGTCATGTTGAAGAACCACATCAGTTTAATGCACGGAATCAAAAATCCTGATCTCCGCCAAATGCCGAAAACAGCCGTCCAGGAATCCAAAAAGGCTTTTGGCAAGGTAGTAATTTATCTTTTTCTTTTTAGCACAAACAACAAAATAATAACTGCAGGCACGAATCAAATGTTCGCAATCTTACTAATGATCATTTTAAAGCGTGTGGCTTCTGTGATTGGCAGGGTTTTTTATCAGAAAGGCCTTCCGTGGACACACGGGTGGGGGGACTGGATGGCGCCTGTAGTCTCGAGGCTCCTCCGGCGAAACGTCTGAGAACTCAGTTCCGCTGTTCAAAATGCGGTTTCGTCACAGACGACGGCGCCCAGTTCCAGCAGCATATACCGCAGCATAAAACGGATGAAAACACTCCTCAGTGCCTTCGCTGCGGCTTGTGTTTCACGTCTTTGTTGTCTCTCACCAGACATCTTTTCATTGTACACAAAGTCAAAGACACCGAGGAGGCGGAGAAACGAGGAGAGGAGGCGGCGAGGGAGAAGGTGCAGGTCAATCAGCCGGTTAGATCAGCCGATACTGATGAGGTCAATGACTTGTTACCGGCGCTAAATGAGCCAGAGCCCTCACAAGAAGCAGCAGAGCCGGCGAGTCCGCACTGTGACGAGACCTCGGACTGTGATTCCAAACAGAGCACGCACTCTCAGATACAAGCCGTCTCTCTCCGGTAGTGAGCGCTCTTTAAATCTGCTTTAATATCTTCAGCTGTCATGTGAAAGTAACAAGGGATGCTCGGTGTTCTGCATGGGTGTGTTTGGGCCTTTTCAACTTTTATCTCTCGCTAGTTATTCAGAGGCTGTGCTGTGTATTCAAGCACATCCTTAACATTTAATTAATAACAGTATTTTCATAAATGAGAGGACAAATTAATATTAGGTTGTCGATTGTTTTTTATTTAACTTTGCATGTTGGTAATATATATTCATCTTGCCCTGCACTCATATCACACCTGGAGCTTTTTTATTATTTTTATTTCTTCTTTCCCCAAATGTTCCATCCACCCCTACACGAGAGTGTTTAGGTCCAGTGTTGGTTGATGTCACAGTGAAGAGGTGGATTTTCGCCTTTTGTAATCAACTTTTATTTTAATTTGCTTTTTCTTTGTATTTAATGCAACGCATTATTACCTGAATGGGAGTCAGGTTGCAGTTTTTAATGTCATGACTGTGTTGCAAATGTTTTACAGTACAAAGCTATATTTGTAGTCGCCGAAACATGCTATAGTTCGGTATTCATTTAACGTGGTATTTCTGTATTCTTGGTAAACGGTTATTCGTAAAACTATCCTGTGAGATGAAACACAGGCGAGGTGTCTTGCTAAGCAAAGCCTACTGAAGTTAGGCTACACAGGACTTTCTTTTTACTTTCTTTCACACATAAGAACAAGACTTTATTTTTACTATTTACACTTTCTTTGTCAAGTGAACGTGTTTGAATTGTGGCTGCATGTGTTGTCCCAAATCTGGCCTTTTATTTTTTTGGAACGCGTGTTAAGGTGAAACATGGTGAGGTATTGTATGTGTGATGCAGCAGTATTGAAAATACCTCAAATTGCCAGAAGTGTATTTTTCAGGCAAGTGAACCGTCGATGTAATGTCAAATCAGGGTACATTGTTTTGGAGAATCCAGAGCAGGTGTGTGAAAGTGAAGTTTGGCGGCATATCGGAGATAGTGTTTTATAAGTCAGGACCCATTTAACATGACGATAACGACACCAGTGGGATTAGAAGAATGAGTTCATTCCATAATGAAATGTCTTCGCTCAGCGCTCCTACTGGTGGGTACTTCCTGTTGGCGTGTCCTGGTTTGTAAAGCAGCACCTCTTGTTTTGTTATGAGTACATGACAGTTCCTACCTCTGTGGTCAATGGCAGTGATTGTTAAACAAAAGAAGAGTTGAGGAGTTGCAGGTAATCTCAGTGCAATGTAAAAAAAAAAAAAAAAATAGTTTATAAAAATGTATTATCCCACATTATTGAATTTTATAAATTAGTTTGGGAATGATATTAAGGCTATACGGTCATATTGACTTAACAGTTAAGTGAACTTTTCTATTTAAGTGCTATGTGAGCTCTTTATTTCTCTTATCTTAGATCCTTCATTTGCCGCGCTGCAGCTGTTGAACTGCAGAGGTTGAAAAGAGTGACGACTTGTTCTTTTGTAACGCTTGTTGAAAGATATTTGTACTTTTGATACTGTGTAAAGCGAGGACTTGTGTAGGAAAGTAACCTGTGTACATAAGTAGCCAATTGAACCCTGGATTCACAGCATTTTCTTAAGCCATTACATCTATTCAGCATGCAGTGGCCCATGTGCCTTGCTGTAATGTTTACGTCAAAGTACCTACAAATAAATTGGTGCGTTTAATTATACATCTGCTGTTTTGTCTTGTGTTAAAATGGTGTTTGGACCGGGTGATTTGTGGTTTTGAAGTGAGTCATTTACAATCATCATAGCAGGTCAGATTGACACAAAGCACTCTAATGTGCATCATGGATCCAATAAGAAACCAACCACCAATGGATGACTTCATCCCATTAGAATATTAAGCCCATCCTATCTCAGTATAACCGCCTGGCCCTGAAGTAACAGAAGAGCAAAGAGATTTTAATTAACTGGCAGCAAATCGCGTAGAAGACGTTTGAGGAATGAAAGGCACTTTGACAAAGATCTGCAGAGCAGGATTCCTGTCTTCTATCATTCTTGTCTTATACATTGCCATGACATCTTCAATGACTCTTGATTTAACTGAGCTGAGAAATAACATTGCAAAGATGAAGATGACTCCAAAGGGGAATCTCTGGGCAACAGGTAAGAGAAATAACACTCTTCTGGCTAATTATTTCATGTTTTTGTGCCATTTTAAAAAATATATATGTATAGCATTTATTTTTTTTGACAGTTTATATTGATGTTTTTGTTTTAAGGGCATTTCATGGGCAAGAAAAGCGTTGCGGATAGTTCCTTAATGGAGTCTGCCTTTGAAGATGTACACGTTCCCACTGCCAGAGCTGTTAGTCCTCTGTACCGAGTGGAAGACCTGCAGGCACTGCTCATCCAGATGTTGAAAACAGCCCAACAAACACAACAGAAACATGCATTGAACATGTAAGCTGAGTATTATTATTATTATAATTATATAAATTCATTAACTGCACAGCTAATTATTTTTTTTCCCATCCATTTAGAGGAAGAGGGGATCCTGCTTGAGGAACATTTCAACCAACAATATGAAGTCCCACTGACGAGGAGGAGAGTTTTAAAATCCTTTTTTTGAAAAAAGCTCTAATATGAATATGGTGACGTTTTGAATGTGATATGTTACATTGTATATGACAATGCTTTGTTTTTGCGTCCACTTATTTGAATAATGTATTAACCTAGTACCACCTGTCAATGAACTATAGTACAGAAATCCAGACCATTTGTCAGCCATGATTTTCATCTTTATGTCGAAAATGTATCTTTAATTGTATTAAAAATAGCAACGAATGTAATGAAAATGTGTGTTTAATTTCTCTAAACCGAAATCTTTTCACATGATAGTTGAAATGTTGTCTTACTCATAGGGAATGGCTAAATCAGTTAAATTCCGTCAGCTTGGTGGCGCCTCCTGTTGGTCGTCCTTAGTCTATTAATAGTTAATCATATCCGGGTGAAGGTTCCCCGCATGCTTTTCCTCACGTCTTTTCAGTTCATTCGGTATCTGTCTGTGGAGTTATGCCTCTGATAGTCATGTGTGGTTACCCCTGTAGTGGTAAAACACGACGGGCAGAAGAGCTGAAGGTGTGCTTTGAACGCAACACTGACAGAAAGGTTCATATTATAGGAGACGGCGCACTGGGCGTTGAGAAAAACACAGTTTACGCAGGCAAGTTAAGCTCATGTCAGCTAACGCTATGGCTTCAGGCAGCGTTAGTTATGTTTTGTGGAAAATGTATCGGGTAACGTTACTACGGAGAGTGAGTGCATGTCGAGGGTTTGGCATTAAGTCAATGGTATTTCGAATGAAGTGTGGTGTGCAAATGTCCCCACTGTCCTATGATAGAGGCTCTCCCTATGAACAACATAACAGGAATATCTTGTTTTACCTATTGGTAATACTACATCAGTTAGATATTTGGGTATTAGATTTGGTTTGCAAAATATTTGATCTCGCCGCAATAAGACAAAGCAAGGCAATGAATTTGTATTTATTGAACATTTCGGCGACAAGACAATTCAAAGTGATCTACATCAACCATTAACAGACAGTGCAAATAAAAAGCCCAAGAGAATAGAGACCAAAGAGAGATTTTAAATGCAGTCTAACGGTCTCAAAGAAGACTGTATTCCTGAAAAGTAACCTTTGACTGTTGTGTACTGCTGTAATTTAAACCTGGTTGGATATGTTGCAGATTCCCAAAAGGAAAAAAATGTCCGAGCATCTCTGAAAGCTGAAGTAGAGAGGTGAGGTCTTTCAGATCTGTTCCTGGATCAGATTCATCAGTGATGTTCTGCTGTCGCATCCCTTCTAACCTTCATTTATTTGCTGTTTAGGAAAGTCAACAGGGATGACGTTGTCATTTTTGATTCATTAAATTACATAAAAGGTAATCTTTGCTATCAATAGTGTGCTATGTTATGTATTCAAACATTGTGATTTTAAAGTTGAAAATACCTTTCAGGCTACCGCTATGAACTTTTCTGTCTCATCAAACATGTGCAGACACCACACTGCCTGGTAAGTATAGAAATAACTATATACTGTATCTACAGTGGGTACGGAAAGTATTCAGACCCCTTTCAATTGTTCACTCTTTGTTTCATTGCAGCCATTTGCTAAAATCAAAAAAGTTCATTTTATTTCTCATTAATGTACACTCAGCACCCCATCTTGACAGAAAAAAACAGAAATGTAGAAATTTCTGCAAATTTATTCAAAAAGAAAAATTTAAATATCACATGGTCATAAGTATTCAGACCCTTTGCTGTGACACTCATATTTAACTCGCATGCTGTCCATTTCTTCTGATCCTCCTTGAGATGGTTCTACTCCTTCATTGGAGTCCAGCTGTGTTTAATTAAACTGATTGGACTTGATTAGGAAAGGCACACACCTGTCTATATAAGACCTTACAGCTCACAGTGCATGTCAGAGCAAATGAGAATCATGAGGTCGAAGGAACTGCTCAAGGAGCTCAGAGACAGAACTGTGGCAAGGCACAGATCTGGCCAAGGTTACAAAAGAATTTCTGCAGCAGTCAAGGTTCCTAAGAGCACAGTGGCCTCCATAATCCTTAAATGGAAGAAGTTTGGGACGACCAGAACTCTTCCTAGACCTGGCCGTCCAGCCAAACTGAGCAATCGTGGAAGAAGAGCCTTGGTGAGAGAGGTAAAGAAGAACCCAAAGATCACTGTGGCTGAGCTCCAGAGATGCAGTAGGGAGATGGGAGAAAGTTCCACAAAGTCAACTATCACTGCAGCCCTCCACCAGTTGGGGCTTTATGGCAGAGTGGCCCGACGGAAGCCTCTCCTCAGTGCAAGACATATGAAAGCCCGCATAGAGTTTGCCAAAAAACACATGAAGGACTCCCAGACTATGAGAAATAAGATTCTCTGGTCTGATGAGACCAAGATTGAACTTTTTGGCGTTAATTCTAAGCGGTATGTGTGGAGAAAACCAGGCACTGCTCATCACCTGCCCAATACAATCCCAACAGTGAAACATGGTGGTGGCAGCATCATGCTATGGGGGTGTTTTTCAGCTGCAGGGACAGGACGACTGGTTGCAATTGAAGGAAAGATGAATGCGGCCAAGTACAGAGATATCCTGGAAGAAAACCTCTTCCAGAGTGCTCTGGACCTCAGACTGGGCCAAAAGTTCACCTTCCAACAAGACAATGACCCTAAGCACACAGCTAAAATAACAAAGGAGTGGCTTCGGAACAACTCTGTGACCATTCTTGACTGGCCCAGCCAGAGCCCTGACCTAAACCCAATTGAGCATCTCTGGAGAGACCTGAAAATGGCTGTCCACCAACGTTCACCATCCAACCTGACGGAACTGGAGAGGATCTGCAAGGAAGAATGGCAGAGGATCCCCAAATCCAGGTGTGAAAAACTTGTTGCATCATTCCCAAGAAGACTCATGGCTGTACTAGCTCAAAAGGGTGCTTCTACTCAATACTGAGCAAAGGGTCTGAATACTCATGACCATGTGATATTTCAGTTTTTCTTTTTTAATAAATTTGCAAAAATTTCTACATTTGTTTTTTTCTGTCAAGATGGGGTACTGAGTGTACATTAATGAGAAATAAAATGAACTTTTTTGATTTAAAAAAATCAAATTTTTTGATTTTAGCAAATGGCTGCAATGAAGCAAAGTGAAAAATTTAAAGGGGTCTGAATACTTTCCGTACCCACTGTATAAAACTATTACCCAAACACTACTCGCACAAGTCAAAATCATATACTTCCTGTTGATGAAGGTATACTGTCTGACGTCGGATGAAGTGAGCTCAACGTGGAACACCAGCAGAGATGCTGCTGAGCGGTACACCCAGGACATGTGAGTGAGAAGCCTCCACACACATTAGTGCTGGGCAATTATTATGATGATGAAATGACCTTCATTGTGATGGAGGACTTTGGGCCGTATCGCCCAGCCCTGCTGCACACACAGGGCAGGTAGCGTGTCAGCAAGTCAGGATTTGTGTTCATCTTTGGATAGGGTATTAAATACTTCTATGCCTGTCATTGTCGAAAAATGAAGACTGCGCAATTTAGTTTTTGTATCTGGTTTTTATTTTGTAGCTTTGATGCATTAGTGCTGAGATTTGAAGCTCCAGACTCCAGAAACCGATGGGACAGTCCCCTCTTCACCGTCCTGAAAGACGACACGCTTCCATATGAGGACATTTCTGACGCGCTTTTCAAAAGAAAAGCACCCCCGCCTAACCAGTCTACACAGAGTGTGAGAGACACGTGCTGCTTGTTTTTTGTTTTTACAAGCGTTCATTGGATGTAAATGTGTGCTCTTTCATGCTGCCTTTTTGATTATCTCATGGTAATGTCCTTTTTCTGCGCAGCAACCACTGTCATCTGCAAACTTCTTGCACGAGTTGGACAAGATCACACAAGATGTGTTATTGGTATGTCTTCATATGTTCTTTTGGAATTTGTGGTTATTTCTCAGTCACTCAGACTTTTTCTCTTGGGATATTGCTTTTGCTGGAGCCGGTCTTGTCTTTTGAATCATGTCATATTTCAAGATCACGATGGTAAAAAGTTTAATTGACAAAGCACAAATAATTTTAGTATTTCTTCCAAATTCACTTCCCTGCAGCTGGGAAAGTTCCTATCAATACTGTAGAATTTCGAGATGTACGCTTATGTTCATTGATTATGACACTCTACTTGTTTTATCAGTATAGTGGAGGTCGTATTAGGTACATGAAACACTTGCGTCATGGTTTTGTCCATTAATTGCAGCGATATGCATTTAAGTTTGGTGGTGTGGCTCTGCTTATGTGATGCTCTGTAACTGACTGACCCTGAGCTCACAGCGCTTCTGATGGAGCTTCTGATTAGAGATCTTTCTGTCGATATGATCAGCAGACAACACGTTCTAGTGCCTTATTATCTCAGTAAGTGAAGAATGTAATGATTTCTACTGCACTTAATAAGAAGTATTTGGGTCTAATGCGTTGCGATCACCAGTGTGCCCCCCCTCTGAAAACAAGTAGCGTCAGGTGTCCTTCATTGGGATGCGGTTGTGTGTCCTGTTTTGCAAATAACTTTGCTGCTGTAATTCTTTATCTACCTGTTTATGTGATAGGTTGTTAGCCAATAAGAAATCACCTGGTCTGTGCCCTTGATTTGATATTGAGTGCATGTTTTAACTAATTTGTCACAAATTCCCTGTAAATTATATTTTTATTAGAAGAACAAGTACTTTTCTTATTTCAGTCCAATTCAATTATTAGTGTGCAGATCTCAAACTCCTGACAAACCAAAGCACCTGGGGAGCGGTATTGGTCAACTTTCTGTATGTCATGTGTCTGTTTGATAAAAGTCTTATAATTTTCAGGCAGTTTTTAACTCCCAGAAGACGAGTGTTGCCGGGGATCTCATCACAGTACCAGGAGCTACAGAGAAGATATCCTTTTTACACACTTGCATGTCCACATTTTAATTTAAAAGCCACCTTTTGAAGAATCATTTCACAGGTAGTTCTGTTTTCATGTGGGATGTCCAGATAGCAGTGACCTTTTACAGCTAATGGCTGTAATGAAATTAATATTAACTCTGTTAATTTGTGCTAAGGAGACATTTTCCCTCAACAGCAGGAGGCAAAGTATCCTCGACATCAAATGACGTGTTTGAAGGAGAAGGTGGATGAATGCAGGAAACTTTAAATGAAAGGCACAGCAGCTGATCACGGTTAAAGGTCTTGCCTGCGTAATAACATGAACAACAACCTTTGATTTTCTCCTTTTGAACGTGTCAGTCCAGGCAGAGGCTAAATCAAAAGTACATGAGGTTCTGTTCTGGTCAACCTTTAATGACAGGTGCATCATTAGAGACGACGTCAGTGCGTTCAATACTTTCTGTTGTTCTCCTTAAAGGTTGAGACGTGACACTGACATTCAGAAACTTTTTGTCAGTTAGTTATAGCTTCTCGTGTTCAGCTGAACTGTTTTCTTCTCGTACTTAATCTCCTTAACCTGACGTTTAACATTGAGGTCAGCAGCAGCATCAACATGGCAGAGCTGAGGAAATTACGCCGCCAGTTCATCAGCTACACCAAGATGCACCCGACCGAGAACACCGGACACATTTCCAACATGTTTGTGCAGTATTTAAATAAAAGTCTTCACTGACATTTTAATAGCATTGGTTTCAGTGCTTTTATTTTCTGTGACAAATAAATGTATTCAATAAATGTAGTTGCATGTTTGTGTGTTATTGCATTTTTAATGACAAGAAATTCAAATCCAAGTAAGTCTTTCAGTCAAAGCTTATCACTTTCTCAAGTATGGGTTTTCCTTAATTCCTCTTATTGTACTTGACCAATTTCTTGGTGACTATCCCAACAAACAGTGCTTGGTTGTCTTGTTCAAAAGCTTCTTATGCCTAATTAGATTTGTAAGCAAACTATTGCTGAGTAAAGCTTTGTTTATTCTCGCGCTTGGCGGCGCGCGAGCTCCGCATTATCTCCTAAACGCCAGAGGCCGTACAAACAAAATGAACTGTGAAGAACCAAAAAAACAGCGAGTGTAACCCGTTGTCCCAATCCCAATGTTAAACCCTGAACCCCAGGAACTTACCGACGTCACCTGGTAGGTTTAGTGGCACAGACTGTACAAGCTTTAAATGTTGTAAATAAGAGTGAGACAGCACTTTGCTTTCATTTTATGTTCTCTGTAATTTAGTAAAATTGTAATATTATATAGGTGGAGGCTTCAAATAGTTGGCTTTTTGCATCTTCCTGCACTGTGATATTAATTTTGTTTATTTTGATTTTATTGTTTGAATTGTGCAAAATACATAAACTAAACTAAACTTACCATGACAACGTCAAAAACATTATGTACAATTGTGGGTAATTATTTCAACTTTTTACTCCATGATGTGACATCTTCCAGACTCTTTCCTCACAAGACCAGAGGTCATTTCAAATAATACAATTTACTCGTTTTGATGAATAAATCTGTGTAATATAATCAATGCTTCAATTCCTCTGAGTTCATGTGTTTTTATGTTCCATCTATAATCCTATATGTTTCTGAGTAAATGTAATTTGCCAGGCTGAACACCCATGTGCCGTCCTCTTTGTTTACCTTTTTGACATCTCCATGCTTCCACCATATTAAACATCACATTGCTATGAATTGTGGGTAATTTCCTTGGGCTAAGTCTGCATCTAATGCTGATTTATGGCAAAGGGTTCAAAAAGGGCTCAAAATGTCTGCGGAATCTCTGACACTCAGTGGGACAGCCCTAAACCCTGAGTGGGGAGATTGGGATTGGGCCCCACACCCCGACCGTAATTACCTGACTTACTGGCGCGCGCACCTCGCGCTGGAATCACTACAGCAAGTTCACACTAAGCTTTAAGCTATTTCAAAGATGTTTGTATTATGTAAGAGGATTGCAAGAACAAGAAGTTGTTTACAGAAATGCTTTGCTGGCAAGTGTTACTATTTACTGCTGGTTTCTGACCATACATGCATGGAGAATAACGTATTGAATGTGTCCACATGTACAGGACTTTTAGCCCATATAACACCAATAGAAACAATAATCCAAGACTTGTAAGGTTAATCATTTTATTGAATGACAGGCCATACAAAATACAGTCTTCATCTCACACAGCCTCACAAAGAGAGCATGGAGGAGCAGCAAAGAGGCAGCAAGTGCTATAGAATTAATAGTTAAACATATTTAAAAAAAACAATGGATGGTGAATGCGACGATGCTAAAATAATTGACAATAACATCAGAAAAAAAAAACCACTATGTGCAGTATTTACAGAATTTCATTCACATCATCTCTTCAAAGTCTTTTTCTGCTGAGGAACAGCGGTGCCAAAGATTCTGTCCCAGTGGCTGAAGAAAGGAGCGTAGTTGCTGCTCGGCTTCTGGTGGTGCATGTCATGAGCCGGTGCGCCGCCCAGCAGACCAAATGGCACCAGGTGGTTCAGGGTCCACGGCAGGTCATAACCTATGTGGTCCTCCACAGACATCCAGATACTGAAAACTGTGGTCAACCACGTGGTCAACGGGTGGCACTTTAAAAGAACTGGGTCCTGGTTGCTCCAGAGTCCAATAGTCATCAGCTCTGGGATGCTGAGCTGCTCAGTCGACCAAGAAAAAGGCGCCATGTATTCATGGTGGATTGCATGAATCCACCGGTAAAGCTGTGAATGCTTGTGATGTATGAAATGCCAAACAAAGTACTGAGTGTCAAAGAGGAGAAGTATAGCCAGTCCATCAATGATTACCTCATATAGAGTAGGAGCATCCTGTGGCATTCTTGGTGTAGGCAGTATGAACATGGCGATTAATACAGCTGGCAGAACAAAGAATATGTGGTTATACATGGCTCTCATGAAGCTCTTAGCCATCATTCCCACTGTCGGCCGCCTGTCTGGTTGGATCTTGTACTTAAAGAATGAAGGAACTCTTTCTCCCAAGAGGTCCAGTGCAGCAAAGGGTATGCTGAAGAAGAAATAGCTGGAGAAGGCGAGCAGGACGGGTAAAAAAGGAGACGAGATGAGAGGCAGGTGGTGGAAAAGCAAATGATCCCAGAATGGCTGCAGTAGACGGCCCGAGGACCCGGAGGGCAGGCGCTGCAGAGGAAGCTCACTGACGTTCAACATCTTGCTGTGGTACCACTGAAGGCTGCTGCAAGTCTCAGGATCAAGACAAAGTTCTGCCTTTATATAGTGGATTTCAACAGAAGGGGCAGAACAGACCAGCAACAACAAGCAGACCATCACAAGATTAACAGAACCATTCAAGAATATGTATTAGACACAACAAACCGATAACCTTGTACTGCAGCTACAAGGTTAAGTATTTTAATGCATGGAAGGAGGACAAAGACAATCAAAGTGAAATACGTCCTAAATAGTTTTGTTTTCTAATCTAAAAAATATTGCAGAATAGACCCTAAATTTGTTTTTTTAGAAATGTCCCAACATCAAAAAAGCTGCTTATTTCAGAGTTGATTAAATTGTTCATGCCATGGTGTGTCGATACAGCCAAGGACATTTATCTCAGTGTTTTATGCAACTCCTCTATACCTTGAGCAGCTGATGCATCATAAAATGGTCAGACACAACTCTACATGCTGTATTTTAGTCCATGTGTCATCTAAAGCAGTATCTACCTCTTTTCTTGCACTTTCCATTCTCCTAAAATAAAACAATTAACTCGGACAGATAGATTGGACCGCTGGCCTACTTGAATTGACCAGCTTATCTTTTCTCACAATCACACACAATGATCATAACAACAGGACTTATTGGGTCAAATATGCAACAATTTCATTGAAATGAATCACAAATTAAGGCAATAATGCTCTTCTTCGTCAGCTACTTCTTTTCAGCGACGGCCTTCCTTGAAACCGTTTTGTTGGTGTTTGCATATTTATGTCGATCATTTCTGAAACAAAACAAAGCGTAATTTATTTTAATGAATACAACCATGATTATGTTTTCGTCAGTAATGTTAACAATAAACAAATGTGAACCTTAATGTCGTTAGATGTACCTGCTCATTTTGGTTTTGTTTCTGCATCCCAGTCCTCCTTCCCAGTGGCTGGTGCGTGCACCTCTAGTCATCATGCTTCCACAGCTGGCGCAGGGCTTTCCATTGCAATACGGCTGCGACGACAAACACGTAAAAAATGTTTCCGTTCAGAAGTCAAACATGAGCCTTATACATTAATGCTTCCCACACAGACCTCGATGCTCTTTGCTAGTTGTTGATTTGGGATATTACACCTATCAATAAGCGTACAAGCCAATTCACTCGGGATGAATAAAGTGTCTTCTTGCCTCCTCTGTTGGCTAAAATGTCTTTAGCTCACCTGTTCTTTGGCACAGTAGCCACAGATCATCCTGTTGGCCAGTTCCATGGGGTGGTCCTGGTCCTGATCATGGCACACATCACAGGGGTAAGCACGTCCACAGCAGGGAAACCTGAGGGCAGACAGTGGCACAAAGCTTTCACAATACTCTACATGTTCTTCTCAGAGACGTGAGAAAGTGATGGGACACAGAGACGGTGATACCTCAGCCAACGATGGCTCTGTTTGTAATGTTTGCATCCTCCTTTGTCCGGCAGCGGCTTCCCTTTTTGCACAGCAGGATCTCTTATCGTCTTGTGATTAACAGCACAAGCACTTGGACCTGCAAAAAGGAAAAAAACTATATATTGGTCTTTCTGATCTGTTTAGGTACAGTAAACATTTCACTTTGCGGACGTATAAATGCTCATGTGTGAAGTTTTCCATGCACTGTGTGGCTTTTTCAATATTAAATAATGTGAGGTAACATTGGTGAGAGAACAAACTGTGCCAGATCTTAAACCTTTGCTGAGCCCTTTAATAGCAAATGTGGGTGACCTGTTTTGTTGGCGCGTGGCTGAATGTACTGGAATCTTGTGCTCTCGGCCAGAATACTGAGCTTGCTGTGGCAGTGTTCACAATTAAACTCCTGTGTTTGACCATAGGAAAGGTTCTGGTGAGAATTAAAAGACAGAAAAAAAGCAATTTCAGAGAAGGCCAGAGCTAAAAAACAGACAAAACAGATTAGGCAGTATTAGGCAGGACTGTGTTTCATCACCGGCACAGGGCCTTCCTGGGAGCAGCTAAGGCAGCCCACAATGAGTTCACAGTCCTGAAGCACGAGGTCAGCAGGCGCAGCGTTGTGAAGGTCCAGGTATCCCAGGACGTCGCTGTAATGGTGCAGCATGCAGGGCCTGAACGCAGCAGTGATGCTTGCGCTGCACTTTTCACACTGAGCTGTGCAGGGTGTCCTCCCAGTCAGGGACAGGTCTGCAGTTACCTTACACCTGCAGAATGCACACAAACAGTCAAGCTTTCAGACGAGTGTCGTTCTAAGTAAACAAACTCTAATTGGTGACGTGGATGTGACATTTAACTCGTTTTCCTCACCGGCTACATTGAAGACAGACAGTGATTTGTTGGGCCACTACTGTGGCTGTGTTCTCTCCCATCCTCAGGCCCAGCAGCTTCATCTCTGTGCCTCTGCGGGGATCGCTGATCCTAATGTTCTCCACCAGATGACTGGCTTCCTCCTCCTCCTCTTCCTGCCCTTCATCACAACCTGGACCCTCCTGCTGCACCAACGTCCCTCCCTCCATTGTCCTCGTGCCCTCTGTCTCGTCCAGTTTTCCATCATCACTGACATTCTCATCTGCATCAGCAGCGGTGTCAGAAGAATGATCGTTCCCAGATTTTTCACACATCGTTGCCTGGAGCTCCTGGTACGGTATGAACTGCAATCCAGCCTTTTCTAAATCAACGTCTTTTTTCAACTGCAAAAAATATTCAAGAGAGAATCGTTGAGCGTTAAAAAGCATTTATTTACAGGTAATTTCGTAGATTCCAAAAGGAAAGCACACAATTCACAATCTAGTGCAAGTCGCAGCCTCACCTGCCGGGCTCCTTCCGTGAACAGTCTCTCCATGCTACGATCTAGCCAGCGAAGAAAAGGCCGGAAGAGCAGCTCTACCTTTCCCAGAAGCTGATTGGTCGCATGCTTGGCTTGAAGCCACTCCAGTGACGCTTGCTGTACATGTCTATTTAGCACGAGATTTATATAAGATATATATATATGAATATCAACACCAATGACACTAAACATTAAATGTCTAAAATAACCTGTACATGCTTTTACCTGGCCATTACTGGTGGAAGCTCCTGGTCCAACGGTATGTCCAATGTCAAAATCTAAGAAAGTGAATCAAGATGATAAGGATGGCAACCATTTACTGTATAGTATATCACAGAACCTGTCATGTAAATGGAAGCAGTGGGCTTTACCTCGTTGGGGTAACTGTCTGGGAAGCTCACCATGATGTCGACTTCTTTCAGATCGAAAGGCTGTAAGTTCAAATGCAGGGTAAGTATGTTTCCAGATAATATTGTCGGTGAATCTACTAACTAAACCAAAGCATTCGTTCATTCGGGATTTAAAGTAGAAACTTGTGGATTATGGCTTTAACAATGCTGATAAAATGGATTAATAGTTGTGATTCTGCAGTAATGTTCATTCACTTAAATAGCTGGCTCTGTTGTGCCCTGTACTGGGGTTTAGTGGCTAATACACACAATGAGGGAATGTGTTTTAAATGAGCCTAAATAGCCAAGTTTTTAATCACTGCTTTACCCAATTTCTCAAAGAAGAAATATGCTTGATTTAATCTCAGTGGTGCAACCTAATTGATACAAATCCCATGATATCCTGAGCAAATAAACAATTCCACTTCCACAGTAAAATCACCATGGGCGTTGGCCCAGCATAGTAGAAATGGTTCTACGATTTATTGTCTATGGAGAGGCTTCACTTTGGGTTAACTACTTAAAAAGAGACTTGCTCAAGTTCCCCAATTATAACTCAGCTGTACTGTATTATAGAAATAATATGTGGGTGGATTTTTTCGCTCTAAACTCTCAGAGGAGAAGAGGAGAAAGAAATGCTCACCCAGTCTGGATCAGTGGCCTCCACAGTCAGCCTGTAATAAGTAACTTTGCCATCACTACGTTCCTGAATAATCAGCTGATCTTTGGGAAAGCGCTTCTTCAACTGCTCGATCTCCGTGTCTCGTAGCTGCTCGGCGACATCCTCCGTCAGGTCACACAGCTTGACCTCCTGGAGGTTGCCGGGACGGGGGACTGGCGGCATCCTCTGTGCAGGTCTTGGGTTATTGACGGGAACAGGCTGTTGATCCACCGGGGGGAACTGTGGTGGATGCCAGAAGCGACATCTGTCTTCCATGGTGCAGTGGCCTGAGAGAAAGTAGCGACAGGGGCGGCGGCTAGCTGCTGGGGCAACCCTAGAGGTACTAGGAGGAGGCCTGTGCCCCATGTCCTCTCCAGGGACCTCAGAGTTTGGAGATGGGACGTATGACTGACTGTGTGTCCCGGTGGTTTTCTTCTCATGAGCTTTGGCATCATCTCTTACGTGTAGGAATCTGCATTTCTTCCCAAAATTGCAGTGTCTTCCTTGAGAGAAGAAGCGACACGGCGGCTGTGTATAGAGCACAGGCTCTGATTCACCCATCTCGTCGCCCTCAGCATGCTCCATCAGTATCGACACCTGAACAAATAAACACAGCGACACAGCTTTAAACAAAAGGTTGTGAAGCACTGTTTTAGACAATGGTGTTCTTCTGACTTTGTGGCAGCTTTTTGGGAAATCCCTTTGTGTGTTTAAACATGACAGTGTTCATACGTAGAACACTGTAGAACTAAAAGGCAATCAGTAAAAGAAGTAGTCATTTACTTTTATGTAAACACTACATGGCCGAACATATGTGGAAACAGAAAAAACCCATTTGTGATTAATAGGGGCAGTAAAATAACAATCTCCATTCTTCTGAGAAGACTTTCAACAAGATTGTTGTACCTGGATGCAGGTATTATGCTCTCATTCAGCCACGAGAGTCTTAGCAAAGTTGGGCCATATATACACACACACACACACAACAGCTTCTCTTAAAATAAAGCCATGTCTAGAAATGGACTTTAACCACCTGTATTATTGCTCTACGTGAAGGATCTATGTGAAATATTGGAATTGGTAACATTTGACCCAACATGGGGTGCATTGATCACCGGATCATCTGACATTGTTCTTCAGTACCCCCTCTATCAACAGCGTGGCATTTTTGCGCTAAACTTTAATATGGACAGAAAAATACAAACGTTGTGAATAACCTTTTAAAGTGGCCTTACCCCGCTACCTGCCCAGCGGCTGCACCGTTTAGTGTTTCAGGAAACAGTATCAGTGCCTTTTTAACGACAGCGAAGTGCTTTACGCCCCTACGTGCGTAACAAATCCTCTCTCGTGATGTAAACAAACGAGGCTTATCGTGTGAAACGGTTATGGAGATTTTAGTTACAGACGGTCGAAACGTCCTCTGTTGTACACTGGATATAAGTTCTGTCGCCCTCTACAGTTTGGGAGTGTGACATCGACGTGAAGACGTTTAAAATGCATTCTTCAACTCAACACAACGACTTTAGACGTAAGACAACTTAAATGGGACCAAAGGGGCAATTTGTGGTACAGCACAATAAACAGTAAACGGAATGTAGACATAATTAAATCACAGAACAACAGAGACAACAACAAAAACTCATGATCATGAAATCAAAAGAGAAAAAAGGGCTCACCCTACCACAGCTTGTTAAACTGGGTTATAGTCATAGAAATAAATGACTTATTAAACATAGTTTGTGAGTGTCTAGAATTGCACTGAAAGTGTATGAGATCTTGTCCGCCCTGGTCATGTACAGACTGCTTCATCCCCATGATCTTTCCACAGGTCTGAACAATTTGTCATCGGTCTTTTTAGTAGCTGCTCGGGAGTTTTCAATCCAATTTGTATCAGCAGATGGAGTTTATAGGGGTAATGGAGTTTCCATTTTTCTGAGCGCTTGTGATACTTATCCCCCATGTTGGCTTATTAAAGGCTGAGGTGAAAAGTTCATTCCTACTACAGAAGTAACATTAAGTAACTGTTCTAGACGTTCTGATCATAATAGCATTAAGCCGACATTGTTAAACCTTGAAGAGTTCAACTCTCCTGCTGAAAAACATGTGATATGATTAAAAGCTCCAGAACAGCTACTGAATGGCAATCGAGGTGAGATGTTCTTTCTTCTTTCCCACCGTAGGCCTGCTGTAGCATGTGGGCCTGTTGAAGTGCTAAGAAGTTTAAAACATCAGCACAATGAACAACGAAGGCTGTTGTACTTACTCGTATAAATTTAACATTCACTTTATATGTAGAAATATTTGTATTTTATATATTTTACACTAAATATTAGCCAGATTGTGCACTTGGTTTGCATTAAAATGGACATGCTATTAAAAGCTGTACTGCATCAGTAAAAGTACTTAGACGCGAACAAAACAAATAAACACCACATATAATATATATTTTTAATATGTCATTGTATTTAGTGTCATGCATCATTGTTCTATTTTTGTCGTTATGAAAAGTGTTACCTATATGTTCTTTGTGTCTGTCTCTTTAAGCACCTTTTGCTTTGCTGGTCTTTTTTATGCAAGAATAAATAATCAAAATAAGAATAAGTAGATAATAAATACTTTTCCCATACTGAACAACCTATCACGTGGAGAGCGATCTGTTTCCAGTTACCCAGGGTGTATAAATAATGTGTTGCATTCTTGCACCCCGCTGTCACTTGATACCCCACAGTGAAGGAGACACTCATGGGATAAAGTCTTTACCATAGCTACTGATTTTGACTGGAATGTCAACATTCCTCAGACATTTGTAGGCCATTCACCTTGCTACTTTTACTTCAGGATGGATCTTGCAGATATCAGCGTAGATCTTTGGATAAGATGCTTAGGAGACGACTCTTTGCTGCAGCGTCTGTGGGATAGCATGAGGCTCAACTACAGAGACTATTTGAGATCTCCACTCTTCCCCATTGATCTGACTGTGTCCTCCTACTTTGTCTTGTGCATTCCTTTTCTTGTTTGCGACATCATGGGAGAAAGGTGGCCATGGGTGCAGCAATTCAAGTTACAACCTAGCCGTCGTCCTACAGCCTCTAAACTGCTGCACTGTGCAGGCGTCACCTTGTACAACCATGCGTTTCTTGTGCTCCTAGCGTCGGTGGCCCAGTGGGCATGGAGACCGCCCCTGTGGACCTGCCGGACCGGGCTCTGTCCCTGCTTGAACTGATTGCTGGGGTGATAAGCAACCTCCTGCTCTTTGACTTCCAGTACTTCATCTGGCACCTGCTCCACCACAAGATCCGCTGGCTGTATGTCATTGTTATACATACAATCGAGTTATATGTACATCCAAAAAAAGTGCACATATTGATGATTTAGTGATCGCTGACTGAAGATTGGTAGGTTTTCCCTTTTATTTTTCAACCATAAATCACCTTATATGTGGAATTCTACTGTGACACCAGCATCTCTTGATGTGTTTTAGGTCATGTAATCTGACCAGTGATCACAGAGTAGTGATACTGGCTGTAATGATACACTCAAAAAATGTTTTATGTATAAGGGACAACTAAGTCGAATTACACATCCACCACTAGATGTCACAAAAGTACCTCTATTGATATCACAATTAAATATGTTATATAGTCGATGCTAATAGTTAACATATCGCATGCATCGTATTCTGGTAACTAGATCAATAATATCCTCTACATTTTGGGGTGGTTCAGCGACTTGTTTTATGGAGCTTGATGTGGTTACTGTGGTTGTGTTGGTGGCGCTGCGTCGCTCCGCTGCGCCCACAGACTGATCCGGTGACACAGCGCTGGGATGAGCGGTGGAGCTGGCAGCAGCTGGGACATGTCTGAGTAGAAACCTGCAATACTTTCTCACACACACACACACACACACACACGTTCAGCATCAACCCGCGGTGAAGATGGGCCAGTGTGGCATCACGTCGTCAAAGACGGTCCTGGTCTTCCTGAACCTGATATTTTGGGTAAGTTTGGAGGTTTTTAATGGACGCTTTGAAACGTGCGTCACTAGCTAGCCGTGTGTAGCTATGTTAGCTGCTGTGTGTGCGCAGGTCAGCTGCGACCTTTGTTTACCCAGGGAGGGATTAGTTTGCCAAGGCAGTAGGACAGACATCACGTCAAACGATTTATTTTAGTTTTAATGATTTACTGCAAACAAGTCATTGTTAAATGCAGCACCTTTCATTTCGTGTTAGAGTGAAAAATACATTTTTTCAGCTTAATATATACAATGTCGCCAATGGTGGAATGTATCTGTTACATTGAACTCAACTATCATTTTGAGTTACTTTACATTACTGTTTCCATTTTTAAGCTACTTTTTACTTGTATTTGCAGAAGTAGATTATTAATACATAATGTAAACCACCTAATAAAGTACAGGTGTATTATTATACGTTAATCTGTATATAAAGTAGTTAAAGTGAGCTCTACGTTTAGCTGTAACATTAAAGTACACATCACTAACATTAAGTTTAATCCAGCAAATATGATATATATGATTTTGAAATGGGCCATTCTGCATAATTAGAATTTTTTTTACTTGTGGCACTATTTTTAAACTACTACATTTGTACTTTCACTTCAGTATAATTTTGAATGCATGGCTTTTGCTTGCAATAGAGTATTATTACCCTGTGGTACTGCTTTCTGTACTGAAATAAAATATCTGAAAACTGTTTGTGACAACTTCGACAAACACCCTTTAAACCTTTTGCAATGTGTTGGTGTGGTGATGGTTTGCTTTCTGTTCTTTTTTTGTCACTCTCAGGCTGCTGCTGGCATCCTGTGCTATGTTGGAGCCTATGTCTTCATCACATACGATGACTACGATCACTTCTTTGAAGATGTGTACACTCTCATCCCAGCGGTGACCATTATTGCAGTTGGAGCCCTCCTTTTCATCATTGGGCTCATTGGATGCTGGGCTACAGTGAGAGAGAGCTACTGTGGTCTCACAACGGTCAGTAAACCAGTTTATAAGTGTCATGCATCATTTCACTTTTGCTTATATGCATGCGTGTCTGTTGTCTCTGCGTCTCAAATGTTGAAATTCGATCCACAGTTTGTCGTCATTCTCCTGCTGGTTTTCATGACGGAAGTGGCTGTGGTGGTTCTCGGATATGTTTACAGAGCAAAGGTGTGAAAGTTCAACACAAGCGTACATGATTGTTTTTCTTAGCCTCATTTGTTGCTTAACTTGTAATCCAGCAGATCTTCCAAATCACTGAATCTGTCAACCATAGATAACTTAATCTAATCTCCTTGTGCTCGCAATCAAGTTGTTTTTTTACTGTTTACTGATTAAATGTTAAGTCTCACACTTCTTAACCATCGGCAGGTTGAAAATGAAGTAAATGTTTCGATCAAGAAAGTGTACGATGAGTACAATGGCACCAACAGCAATGCCCAGAGCCGTGCCATCGACTACATTCAGAGACAGGTGAGGACAGAAGTCCTGTCTCCTCTGTAAATCACATACGATGATAATATTGTTCGCTTTCTGTATTTCTGTTAGACTTGTGCTGACTGAGCAAGTTGTTGAAAATAATTTTGAGTTTTCATTGTTTTCCCTTTTACAGCTTCAGTGTTGTGGGATCCACAATTACTCAGACTGGCGGAATACACACTGGTATGAAGAATCCAAAAACAACAGCGTGCCCATCAGCTGTTGCAAAACAAACTTTGGAAGCTGCACGGGGTCCCTCACTCATCCTGAAGATCTCTACCAAGAAGTAAAACAACCTCTAAATGTGTCATGTTTTTCTAAAGAGGAGTGACTCGTTACAGTTTCTTACGTTTAAACATATTCTCTCTCTGTGTGTGTGTAGGGTTGTGAAGCTCTGGTGGTGAAGAAGTTGAAGGAGATCATGATGTATGTCATTTGGACTGCACTGACATTTGCTGCAGTCCAGGTATGTAACTGTAATTAAGATACCTTGTTTTGTAGGACATGACATGTTTACTGCACAACCTGTATTCTCTTTTTTTAACTGGACCTTTGCCACATTTACTCTAATTCTATAGGACGTTGAGCGACAGGCACCCAGGAGAAGTAGTGAAATAATTACATAAATGTCAGCAGCCTTAGCCTCAGTTTTTTTTTTTTTTATAACAAAGAGATACTTTCTGTAGTATTGAAAAATCGTGGCACGACGTACATCATTTTCCTACATGCTTGAGAAGATCGATACCACTCTCATGTCTATCCGATAAATATGATCATACAGCAAGCAGCCGCTTAGCTTAGCATTTAGCTTAGTTTAGCACTGCTCACGGCAAAGAAATAGTGCGGCATATAACACCCCATAAAACGACTTGTTGTTTTTACACTTTGGCTTTTGTGTGAATTGTAAGGTGTTATTTAGCTTTAAAGGTGTTGGTAGGTGGATTTTGTTACCTTTGGACAGAGCCAGGCTAGCTGATATCCCCCTGTCTCTAGTTATTGTGCTACAGCTACATGTTTACCATACAGACATGAGAGTGGTATTGATCTTCTCATCTAACTCTCACCAAGAACGCAAATAAGTGTATTTCACAAAATGTTTAACTATTCCTTTAATTATCTGGGTCAGTTTGTTTTCTGTCTCATGAAAGAGTGCTGCAGGAATGAGTCCTAAAACCCAGGTATCAGTTAGCATTAGTCAATGTGTTTAATATTTTGTACTATGATATGAAATATGTCAGTAGATACCCCTCATGGGAATTTTTGAAGCTTCAAGTGTCTTAAAAAAGGCGGTGGCTAAATGAGACCACAAATCGTCATCACGCCGACTAGTCCGCCTTCACAGCTGTGTTGTGCATACTCTCGCTTACGCGACCGTGGCGTAGAATGTTAATAATCTCAACATTTGTTGTTTTTTTTTAGGTCTGGCGATTGCATTCACGCCTCAAAAATCATAATGTATCTGTCTCTTTCTTCTAGATGCTGGGGATGTTGTGTACATGCGTCGTGCTGTGCCGCAGAGCCAGAGATCCTACCTACGAGCTTCTTATTACAGGAGGCACCTATGCATAAAGGACAACACATTTTTCACACCATAACACACACTTTCAGAACTAACGTGTAATTGGTGAGAGCATGAAAATAATATATTACCGCACTAACCTTAAACAACAACCATACTATAGTTCTATATTTTACCTGTTTTTCCCCAAAAAAGCTACAGACCAAATTCTTAAATGGTCAATGACATGTAGAACGCATTCTGATGCTTATGATGGCACGAGGGCGTACAACCTCTTGTGTGGAGTAAAATACCGATGGGATGTTTCCTCATATTTTGGTTTGCACTATGTGTATGGCTTTGAGTATTTCATGTTTAAATCTGTTCTGTACCTACATATAATTTGAATTAAATTACCTCCACTACTACTATTCTACTATTACAGCTCAGTTTTGGTTGAAAGCTCACCTTTCAGCAGCAGTATTTTGTCCGGAAATAGTGGACACCACAGCCCAAGCTAGTGACAAGTTATTGCATGTAAAGTGTGTAACTCAACTGGCGTCTGCTTGTCTGATCTTTCTTTTAAGACTCCAGCTTTTTAATCCCCTTCGGTGTGTGTGTGGGGGTTTTTCAAGTAGTAATGCATTCTTAACTCAAGATAGACTTTGTCCTATAGCGGTTTGTTTGTTTTTGTCTCAGCAGTCCACTTCTGATAGTTTAAGAATTGTATTTGCTGATTTGTAGCAATAGCAGGACTCAAGAATGTAAATAAAATGTGGGGAAAAGTTGAAATTAAATGAGTGCGTTTTTTCATTTATTGTATTTATTGTTGTATTTGTTCTGACAATTCTTTACAAAGAGATGATATTGCTTCCCAAAATGTGATTTTACTTTTCTTTCTGTCTGGACAAAGCTCATAGTCTACAAGAGAGGTCAAGGTTCAGGTGTTTCCCGTGAGGGAGGGCTGTAAGAGGTTCACATATTTAGTCAAATACTTTGGTCTGTGTCTAATCTTTTATGCTTTGTAGCTTTTTGTTTTCAAACTAGTTTCAAGGTTACCGTGGGCTCAGAATATAACGCATCCATATTATATATGAGCTCTTCCTGGAATCATGAGATGTAGTTGTATCCACTTGTGGTTTAGTGACCACCAAACAACCATTGTGGACATGTATACACACTTAAAATGTTGGTGAATGGCCTACGCTTTGGTAACGTCTCCCCTGTTGCTCAGTAACCAGACACGTTTGAACCAGAGGGAGCAGATCGCTCAGCTGCATTACCCAAGTACAGTGCCTGGTTGCATTTCAGCTACTGTGATTGAATGGTTCTGGTAACATTCAGAATAGAAACAATAACTACACATAGAAATTATACACACGGCAACAACAGAAATAAAGCATTCTGCTTCATATTTAAGACTGCAGGTATACAAGAGTGCCACATATGAATAAACTTAGTGCAGAGACCTTGTGCAACAGATCACTTAATCTCCCAGCTGTAATTGGTATGAGGAGCACTCAGCACACCAGCAATAAGGGCAAAGTAACATGAATATGTGCCATAGCAATAAATATCTCCACACTGTCTCGTGCTACTGTATGTGACAGCCCCATTTTCAAATGCTACTCAAATGGGTTTTGATGATGCATCCAATCACAAATACGTACAACAAATAAGCTCAATATAAGGCAATTTGAAATGACAAGGCCTGAACAAAATATGACTTGAGGGACTGTGGTAGTCATAGTCCTACATATGGCTGTCAGGTAAACTCATTCTTTGCTAAGGTAAGAGCCTGGGACCAATCCAGTGAGGCCATTTCTTTTCACCGTCCACCAGCCATCCTCACTTTGATCTATGACAACCACAACGTCCCCGGCAGACACAGAGAGCTCATCATCCCCCTGAACAAGGACAGACACATTCAGTCAACAGTCATCACTTCAAATGAACAAGAATTAGATGATTTGAATGTGTCTCATGTAGAAGCTGACCTGTGCCGCATAGTCGTACATGACCTTGTACCCCTCGCTGCTCATCTGGGACCCCTGAGATGCAGGTATGGAAGCATACACTCCCTCTGATGTTTCTGCTGAGGAGTTGACAGGATTTCAGACATAATCAGCACTGGTTCATTTACTGTGTGAAGCCACTCGTAACTTGCAACTTCCCAAACTAGCTACCAAACTGATAGTACGACATGTCAGGTGATCTCAAGTATCCCTTCATCGCCACCACCTGTCACAAATCAAATGTGTTCATTTTGACTTTAACCTGGATGTTAATTGAAACTGTTTAATGTGTAAAGGTGGATACTGTCATTTCACACACAAAAAAATAACACTTCACTCCTCCCATTCATTTTTTAATCCTATTTGTGTCCATAAGAAAGGTGGATATATGTATATATTCATTTTTTCTAAATCTTAACTTAACTAGCTGAGCTACGCCACAATGTTTCCACATAAGCCCTCATAACTGCCAAAGTTCCCTTTGTAGTACAAGGAGTGTCACCTAGTTGTGAATCACTGGTGTGAAGAATAATAATTACAGTATATAACTTATAGTTGCTCCACACCTCGTGTTGCAAGACTCAATGTGGCTTTCACAGTCATTTCTGTCATCATTTTGGAAATTGCAGTGTTACTGACTGAATAACTTTGGTACTATACCAGTAGGTTGTGCAACTGGTTCATTGATGCTCAATTTGGAGCCACTGGAACAGTTCGACTGCAGAAGATTTGAAAACCTACAATTTGGGGAAAGAATTCAATAAGAAATAAAATATATAATAACCATCGTCATCATCATCCATTTTGAATTGTGTAAAAGCTTTACATTGTGTATTTCTAACCTCTTCATCACTCCTCCTATGAATCCAGCACTGCCATTTCTGACATCTGCAGCATCCCTCTCGTAGTAACTTTGGTATTCAATTGGAGCTGTGGAAGAACCATTGGAATTAAATTTAAAAAATCGAATGCTTCAGGGGCGATGACTTGTTACACACAATCAATCACCTGTTTCAAAAGGAGTCAAACATTTTGTTGTGTGTTTCAGCAGCAGCTGAGAGATAATATTAAAATTTCCACCTTGGAACATATTCAAATCCAAATCAGGAAAAAGCCGCAGGGCGGGTGCTTACCTGAGGGGGTCGAGCAGGTGCTGTTCATCTCCACAAAGCTGTTAATGTCACCAATGATGTCACACTTTTCCAGTGTTTCCCTCACAACCTCGTAACACTGAAAGAGCAGTTTGCACAGTGAGATTTGAATAAACAGTACAGAATATTGGAAGGGCTTGCTGAAAGTCTATCCCATACAGAGCTGCACAAACCTCATCGTCTTTAACACTCTGCATTGATAAATGGTTACAGTGCACCCACAGAGCATTCCTTAGTACGCTCAGGCGGTCCTCATCCTGCTGCTGAAACACCTGCAAAACAAAATGATTACAAAAATAATAAGTAATCTAGAAAACATTGAAGCACGGTACATTTACAACACTATACAGTGCTGTATGTACACTGTACACATGTAGTTGAATGGCTGCCTAAGATTTGTTGGTGTTATCACATCTAGGAAGGCTTTGTTGCCCGGACAAAGTTTTGCAAATTAATGACTCACTTTATAGTCTGCTAAAAGGACGTATCGTACGTCGTCATTGACAAAACAGGCCTCGGGTATTGCCAATCTTGGTGTAAGTCTGTACATTTTGAAATGCATCATGTTGTAATTTGCATGCCTACATTGATACATGCAGTGAGAGGAGAAATACAGGTTCTGGTGTTGTATTTTACCTCACATGTGTTGATGTGTGTTGATTCCCACTCTTGGCGAGTCTTGTCAAGCTGTTCAATGTTTGACAAGTACTGTTTCTCTAAAGACAAGTTCAAGAATTCATTGTAAAAAATAAATAAATAAATGAAGATTTTCTATAATGCTTTAATAGACTTTCAGATTTATTTATATGCTGCATCTAACTCTGTTTCTGGAATCCTCAATGGAAAGGGAAGTAAATAACCAGCATCCTCAAAATAAATGTTAAATGATAGAGGCTTCCTACATGAAATGACAAAATACAGCATCTCGCTGCTATTATCTGTCCTTACCAGCCTCCACTGCGGCTTCTCTGCACTGTTTAGATTTGTTGTTCATCTGAAAAAATACAAAATAATACATTACACACTTATTTTATATCTGTAAACCTGTAGTTTCCCCAATAAAAATAAATAAAGTTTATTGCGTAGGTACTTAAAAATAATCATTAAAAATGACATTCTCAATGAGAACAGTAACTCACAGTTTATAAATGACTATATTAAATAATAAAGGCAAGGACAAAGAGAATTAAATGTCCCAGTCGGTTGTGGAGTAACTGTGTAACAACTGGCAGTGCTGTTTGAGAAACTATCTCTATTCTTCTCCATGGTAAAAAGTATTTAAAATATACCTACATTTAATGCTAGCATTTGTTAATACCACACCTTGTTTGTGAGGTGCCCAGTATACTCGCAAATACAGTTATGATAGGCAAAAAACATTCAAATGACAATGTCAGTGCAATGTCCAAACTACAGTAACAACATTTTCATATTTCTTGTCTTGAAACTAAAAACTATTTTTACAGAGACACAAATACATAAATGTCTACAGTGTTTAAAAATGAGAGACCAGGCCTTTGTGTAAAAAATCCAAAGACTGAGATGTTCTTATTATTTCCACCAAGATAATCATGGTATCAGTCGTATGTGTGCATGCGTGCATATGTGAGTCAATAAGCGTGTCTGCGCCTCTGTGTTGTCCACAAGATATGGCATGTTTTACGTGACGATTTTAAGCCAATTGCCTGCATACATCGCCGCTTGTTTGTACAGCCCATTGATGTCTCGACTGGTGGGGGACATGTTACTTTAGTCGGATGTTTGGCCATCACTGTGTAGAATATTGTATTCATAAAATGAATCTGCTGAGGGGGAAAGTCTCTCTTTGTTCACCTTAAACCTCAGTTTCAGACACGTACGCACAAGCAAGATTTGGTGACATCACAACAAGTCTCGAAATGAATCACGGTTTACACAAATGTGATCAGTACGCGTAACACCTCCAGTGCACATACTTTTTACACGGAGAATAGACTTTCAAGTGAAGTCAGAGACATCTTGAGTCCAGTAGTTGAATTATTGAAATGAACACTATTTGCATATTCATAGATTATTTTCAAGAAGGGAGGAGTAGATGTCACGAAAGGTTGTGTAACTAGGGAATTGAAAATGAAAAAGTATTTTTAAATATCTTAAAACATGTCTGGTGCGGGTTTCATTGGTTGAATTTATATCTAAGAGGAAAAAAACAGCACTGATCCTTTTAGAAAGTCAAGCCATAGCTTTTCCTTTCTGAAGTGGACCTTTAATGAGTCATACAGCACAGATTTACCTTCTCGGTCTGTTTGGGAGTAGCTGTGGGAGCGTTGGCCATCTTCTCAGCATTTTGCTCTGCCTCATCTGCCTCCCTGCAGCGCTGCTCATAGGACTTTTTAGACTAGAGGAAAACAACAGACACCATATGAAACTGTAACACCCATGCGTTGTTCATCAGTGCTTTCTGAACCCTCGACAGGAAGGGTGGGGGGGGGGCATGTTCAGTCAACTAAGACGTGCCATGTATCTGAGGGAACATTAATGTGCAGCAAGTAAGACCTCACTTCCTCCTTTTGATTGGATTAGAGAGGGGTATGAGCTTAAGCTCCTCAGTTTGTCCTTCACACCAGTGAGTTATGACTGACATTGACCTGTCTTGCGAAACCCTCTTCCTCTTATGCTCATCTTAAATATAGACGACAATACTTCTCTGCTGAAGTCTTTTCAGAATGCACTTTTCTTGCTCATACAAAGCAATATGTAGCTGCACTAAAAGATACAGTTTACTGCTGCCACAATTATATAAAGAGGAAAAAACAGATCTCTGTAAAACTGTTTACAAGGCCCTCCCACACAGACGAGGTCTAATCATAGATCATCATGATAATATAAATTGTTCTTACGTCTATTGTTTTCTTGAAGAGAGAGACTTTTGTCTTCTGGACCTTCTCCATGATGACTTCAAACTAGGAATTGAGGAACATAACGCTACATTAAAAAGCATCAACGTCATCAGAAAACCACACTGAGAGGCAACTCTTTTTAGATTTCCTGTGCAAATGAGAAAAAAAGAAACTCATCGTCTGTACCTTTTTTCTCTGTTCTTTCTGTCGCTCTCTGAACTGCTCCATTCTCTTCACCTCCTCCTTTAGCGATGCAGATAGCTGAATGTGCAAGTTTCCAATGTTTTCAATTTCTGAAAAAACACCAAATCATATACAGGTAAAAACTCAGAGCTGACGGAGACGTGTGTGAAGTGCACAAGAAAAAAGAAATATATCCTGTGCTTACGTGTTTTCATTTCGTCAAGAGAGTTTCTCAAAGTGCTGTGAAAAC
Organism: Anarrhichthys ocellatus; assembly: GCF_004355925.1. Classification (NCBI taxonomy): domain Eukaryota; kingdom Metazoa; phylum Chordata; class Actinopteri; order Perciformes; family Anarhichadidae; genus Anarrhichthys; species Anarrhichthys ocellatus. The sequence goes on along the minus strand of NW_022280032.1, from coordinate 10,357,518 downwards.
AAAATGAATAAGGAATAAAATGTCATGCATCTTTCCATGCAATAAATAGTCCCTATGGTGCAGAACAAATGTATTGCTTAGAAAGGCAGACTTAGACGTGTGATGAGGGCATCAATGCTCAAATGCACACACATACCTACCAGATCTCATATAAACCCCCAGCCTTGCGGGCGATTGTGACCAGTTCCTTGCCGTATTTCTCCTCTGCTGATGCCCTACATAGACAATACCACAATAGCACTGAACCACATTACACTGAGGTCATGTCAATGATTCATCAAATGCACTTCATCAGAAATGTGCCCACCTCATTTTCAAGAGCTCCTCCATGTCTTTGCATGTCCGTCGACCATCATTAAGTTTCAGACTGATAGTCTCATAGCCGGTATTACTGATGAAGTCCACTCCCTGGAACCATGAATAACAGTCTAAATAAACGCTGTTTTACTAAATGTTTTGTGTCCATTGGAAATAAAATATTACAGTTTCTTTATTGCTCAGTATTTAAGAGACCCTAATGATCACCTTTAGCCAATAGCTGATGATTTAAATGATACTCAACAGCAACTTTCACTTTGATTACTTGTGAGATTTTTACACGTAGGTGGTTTCTCATCAAGGATGGAAATTGTAACATTGTTGAGGTCTGAATGGAAAGCAACCAAATGAGAGAACCCCCTCTCGTGAAAAAGTATTCATACTTTGCTGAATTTTAAACAATGTGGAAGTACAATTACTGGTGTAGCAATCTCTGATGTTCATCGATAATGTAGCTGGGTTACATTTGACATGAGGATACTGATAGCAGGATGATAATAAAGAGGAAAAGGGAAGCACACAACTTCATAATGTGAACTGAAGCTACACTAGAGTTACACTGACCGATTGTTTCTGACTGACCAGTTCCTGATGCTTTGCTTACAGTTATGATAAAGAGACTTGTACTGAGTTTCATGACCATTTTGAGTTCTGGTCTGGTAACAGGTGCTCTGTACAGTTCTGAACAGGCAGTGTCAGAAGACCAAAGGCACAAAAAAGAGACGAGATTAACAGGAAACTCTCAATAACTCTACAGAACACACTGTTAACATCAAAGCACTATTTTAAAAAGTTGTACTGAGAAAGAGCTGATTAGTTTGTGTGACACACCTGATTTTAGATGGAAACTGTACACAGCCCAGAGATAAGAGAACAATTGTATTGCATATCAAGACTGTATACATAAAAAAATGTTAATGTTTTAATCCGAGCAACAATTCAGTACCTGTTCAGTGGGTTTCAAAATGAGAAAAAGGAAAGAAATCAAAGCAGATCAGAAGTCTAAAGACAAAGTGTTAAGCTAACTGTAGTCAAAGACTAACTTAATACATTACTAGTGAATGGTAGCATGGATACTGTCCAGACAAAATGAGAAGCACAAATACAGAAGAAGTGGAAAGGTACACAACATAAATTACCTCAAAACTCCGGTGAACACAACACAACAGAACAAAGTTTGGATTAGTAGCATCACACTAACTCACCCAGAAAGCATCTTTAAATAGTAACGACATCTTGCCAGTGGTTAAAAAATAGTCCCTGTTGATGAATCCACCCAACTTTAAGTCACTTTATAATACCCAGCAGTGTACCAGGCTGTTGCTTGATGCAAGTGAAACGGATCATGACACATTCAGGAAACAGCCCTCTAACAGCAACACTCACTCACTTACTCTTTTTTATTTAAATGAGGAAGAGCTGCAACATGTCAGTGTTTAACACAACTGGACTGATACTTGTGTCAGTTCACTTTTGGCACGTGTCAATTTATTGTCCTTAAAAAGTGACACAATCATATTACTAGCGTATTGCATAAACTACCATTTAACCGTTGACATGATCCTGAACATAATTTAACCCCTTCAGATGGCAATGTTATCCGTTTTGGGGAGCTCTGATAGATAGAGTAGTAGTTCATTGTCAGCTAAAGGGAAATAGGAGAATGTTGAAACATTTTTGCAGGACATTTGACTTTTTCTCTCAGTTCTCCAGGCAGGGCTGGAACCCTGTGCTGTGTTATGCTGGTGTTGTCATTTGTCTTTTCATGTTATTTTGTCCAAGTCATTCAATACTGCAAACGCTTGTTGACGGATAAGATCAACCATGACGTAAATCCCGTGACTAATGTCGAAGTACAAGGTAATAAACAACATTACGTCTTCATGGAAACAAATGAGAAAACAAGAACATGAAGTATAGTTATAGTTCATCATGTGACGCATGCAGCTGTCGGCCATAGTCTGTCACTTCACTGTTCATGAATGTTTCTTGATTTTTCAAGACTTCACCCTCTGAGATCTGCCCGTCTCCATCTTGGTCCATTTCCTTCATGAGGTGAAGAGCCTGTTAATGACAAGAGAGCAAAACAATGTTTTTCACTTTTTCGTGGCATCTAAGCATCTGCAGAGTGCCAACTGACACTGACAAGTGCTTGTGCCTAAATGTTAGAATTTGTTTTGTTTGTATATGTAGGTGTCAGTTGGTGCCACGAGCTGCCAGTGCCAATAGTTGTCAAGGGAGTGTCACCACTTGTCACGGGACTGCCACTAGGTGTCAGACGCTGTCTCTCTAAATCTACAAGTTGGATCGGTTGAGTCTTACCTCTTCTCTTGCCGAGCCGTAGCTATTGGGGGCGACCCAGCGGAGCTGCTCGTCTCGATTCAACTTGCCATCCTTATCTTGATCATAGAGGTCTTCAAACCGCACTGTTTCTTCAATCTCCCACTGTGAAGGGGAATCCTCTGGCAACAAAATGAAGTGTCAACACTTGGGATGAAAATTGGGGCGTAGCAGAAGAAACTAAAAACAAACAGGTCCTTCTATGTTTTAAAACAATCAATGTTGTCTTACCCTCACCACGAACATCTCCAATAAATTCATTCAGATTGATGAATCCATCTTTATCGGTGTCATATTCGTTTAACACATCTTCAATGGCAAAATCCTATTAGGGGGAAAAAAGGGTAAATTATTAAATTTTAAGATGAAATATGAAGGGCACTCATATAACGCATGATCAGGTTTTGCAGGTGTCTGAGCTCGTCTTACGGCCATGTGATCCACTTCAGACGGGTGGGTGAAGGCAAGAAACTCTGTCACATTAAGCCCGGATGAGCCGTCCACATCAGCAAAGTCAAAGCGTCTCCTCTCCTTCAGGTGGAGCTAATGGGGATATGTGCCAACGTTAGGTTATCACGGCTTAATCAGGCTGTGGTTTTAATGGGATTCTTAACAGGACAATTAAAGTATACCAACGTCTCTGAGGGACTCTTTCTCTGGATCCTCCAGAACAGCGTCATCATCAAAACTAATAAGCTGGTCATAAGCGACCATGTTGTATTCCTCCCATGTTACAACACCATCTTTGTCCGTGTCGAACTCAGAGAACCGCTCCTTTGTGTCGTCCAGAGCATATTTTCTGTAGACGTGCTGAATCCACAGCGTGATCTCCTCTGTTGACAAAAACACAGCAGACCGAGTATGACCTCTCATCTTTGTATTTGCTTTCTTTTTAAATGTTGAGAGAGACTTACCCGCATTTAGCAGATTGTCAGCATTTGTATCAATCCGCTTGACAATTTCCATCATCTTTTTCTTCTGTTCTGCCGGACTAAGTGTCTTTATCTCCTCTGTGTCCTAGAAGTGCATGAGGTCAGTAGAGGGAAGAGTGAGAAGGGGATGAATGAAGATTAAAATTGGGCTAAAGAGCAAAAAGAAAATGAGTAAGGAATATTTCCAAACCTCATCTCCCAGCAGGATGTCCAAGTCATGTTCAGGGTTGTGCTGCTGACCATTATAATGATCTTCATGGAGATGTTTTTGAGAGGCCTGTCCAAATCCAAACTGAAGTACCAGCATTACCAACAATGCAGAGGATGCCATCTGTTGAATAATACAGTTATTGAACAGTAAAACAAATGAGTGGATGAATTGAAAACACCACTAAGTGCAATTAATTAGTTTTCTAGTCGCAATGCAACTGTGCGACCTTGTGGTCAGCTGGTGGAAGTTCATACTGAACTGTATGTGCGTGAGCCTCGTCCTGCATGATGATGAAACCATGAATTTTGGATGAAACCTGCTAAATCTACCAGGAACACGTGCGTATAAGGTAGAGAGAGAGGGACAAAGAGGCTGAACGTCTGGTAGAAATACTAGTTATTGTCTACCGTCGTTTTAATTAACTCCAGTTTATATTCGAGAAAAGGAGACAGGTTTACCAACAGGCAGAATCGAAGACAAAATCAACAGCGTTAACCAAAATAATAGACAGTTAAAGACAACGCACACAAGTCAATAATCAAGAAGTAACTGCGACAAGGCTGACAGATAATGAAAATGGAAGACGCTGTTGTGATCGTCAGAGAACTTACATTTGATTTTTTAAAAGTCCTCTGCACAAGTGTTGACGCGATTGTTATTCACCCTAGAGGAGACGTGTACTTCCGGGCAAACATTTCAAAGTAAACATTTTGTTATTCTGGTGTATGTCAAACTTAAAATGTAAAGATGTAAGATAAATTAAAATGTACAAAAGTTTATCTTTCCCGAATATGTTTCAGCTTGGTGGCCCTTTGTGCGGAGGAAAGGGGCAATAGTCTGGATGAATGAGAAAATATTTTAAATAACTTTGTCATGTCTGAGAGAGAACTTGTGTTAACTTTAGGGTGTACGTAGTTGACCAATGTAATTCTCTCCAACTAGATGTTAGCAGGCCGAAAAGATGATCCGGGCCTGTTTCACGGTAAGGAGTTATGTGAATGACATTGTTAAGTACGTGTACAGATAGGGCCAGACAAAAGAAAATGCTGACGCTGAGAGTTTGTCTCGGAATTATAATATTTAGTCACTTTTGGGTGTTGGATTGCTAGATATACTCTTTCCTTGGGAAGTTTTTACTCTCATACAGCGTTTCTCAAACCAAGTTTTCTGTGTACATTTTGGCAGTCCTACATTTAAAATGGAATATAATAATACAAATTAACACATATATACATATACAAATTTAGAGGAAGGCCTGATAGACATGCATCTAACTGAGCGCAACACAGTGATTAAGCAAACATAAGCTATGTACAGTCAAGTAGATGAATTAATAGACACACATATTACACAAATATTTTACGTAGTCATATCTTATGCATATTCATTTTATGTTCTCTGTAATATTGTAACATTTTAATATGATATAGGTGGAGGCTTCAAATAAGCCCAGTTGGCTTTTTTTCTCTTCCTGCACTGTGATATTAATTTATCTCTGTTAAGTTTGTTTATTTTTATTTTATTGTTTGAATTATGCAAAATAAATAAACTACGAAAAAAACACAGAGATAAACAAACAACATCATTTAAACAAAATAAAGGTGTGCTTACAAAGGCTTTTGTTTTGAAGGCAGGTTCCCTTTTCCGGTCTGTAGATGCTTGACACACACGCGCAATCAAACAAACGTCCCGCCCGATCTTCAGTCTTCATGGTTGCCATGGTAGGCAGTTTGAAGTCCCGCCCCTTAACCTAAGCTATACTGCACGCGATTGGCTGGCGCATATGTTGTGTCGCTGTTACAGCGATGTCATTGGATAACCCCATTGTCAGTCAACACGTGACCTTAACAGACTTCCTGCTGTGTTAGGTTGTCCTCTCTGTCATGTTTTTATCTGACATGTTATTCCATCAACTCTGACAACAAGACAACCGTGTCCGTAGACTCGTATTTCTCACCGACTAATAAGCGTTGAACATACTGCGTGGTCGATGTCCAAAGACAACCGCCATGATGGAAGACGGCGTGGAGCTGGGCAGCACCGCCTCGGCCCTAGAGCTAGCCAAGGTGGGGACGGGAGGGAGAGGTCTGGTAGCAACAGCTCAGGCTCTTCGCATGGAGGAAGCAAAAGCAAGAATACATCCATAACCGCTCTGAAGGTTCGTATTGACATCCTAGCTGGTTGCTAACAGCCACAATATGGCTGCTAATTTAGTCAAGAGCATGACAATCCCAATGCACTGCTAGCTAGCTTGAGCTAGGTGATTTGGATAATTGAGAATGGGTTCACTCAGCTGACGGGTGCAGCAGGAAATAAACATTTTAGAGACATCTGTGTGATGTAGTCAGCCCTTGTGGTCCCCTTCCACCAGCACCAACTTGTGCAATTTTTACTAAATGATGATAAATGGCCCTGTGAGATGTGTGAGAACATGCTAATGCATCATGGGATGTGTGTGTACATGTGTGTTGTCTTATCGTCAGTATAACATAAATGTGACGACAGGGCAGCACAGGAGTAATTGTGATAAGTCTGTACCAGGTCACCTTGCTTATCCTGCTGTCCCCGTTTATCCCAACATCCTCTTGCACACTTTGTAAGTTTGCATCATTTGTAGGCGGTCAAACCGCATGGGCCTGTGTGTTTTGTCCCCCCAAGCAGCCTATGAATTATTGGATGCCTAGTCCAATCAGATCCAGAGCATCGCCCTGTGAGGCTAATGCCTGGCCAGGTTTGCGTTAGCACACACACACTGTCTCTGAGCCTGCAGCGATACTCTCATCACTGGCAACACAGGATGGGGGGGGCAGAGCAGCAGGCTGGCTGTGTGCACATGACTGCGCAGCGTTGTGGCAGAAGAAGAGTGAGAGATGAGAGAGAGAGAGAGAGAGAGAGAGAGAGAGAGAGCGAGAGCGAGTGGGGGCTCTGATGCAGAGGAGAGAAGCTGTAAATATAGGAAGCTACATGCAGTGGAGAGCAGAAGAGAGTGGCAAGCAGACAGACAGCGGCGGGCAGAGTCGGGCCTAAGAAATGGTTGCTAACTCAGCAGAGCACTGAGGGCTCAGGCTAAGATTACAGACAAAGTGGACTGGCGGACCGCTGAGCACTTGTCCCTCTCAATTGCCACTGGGAGAGGAGTTGACACAGCTGGGCAAGTTGCTATAGCAGTGTGGACTAAACAGTAGGAGTCTATTTTTGGTCCTGCTGTCAGATGACGATGTCACTTTGCACAAGTGGCGGGGCTGGTGTGGGGCAACAGGTTGCCTGAAGTGGGCTGCAAAAATATGTCAGGGGTGGATAAGGACGAGGAACCTGCTTACAGACTGTACTTCTATTCTGTATGTATCCTCTTATCTTTTTAATTTTTTTATCTGTGTTTCTCCTCATGAGCAACATCTCCCCCACTGTCTTGCTACTTGCATCTGTTGGTAAACCTTCCCTGTCAAAAAGGGAAACCCTACACTTGCCCCTTACTCAGCACAGGCTAGAAAATAAGCGCACTCTGGTGCTTGGCGAAGGAGTGCCTTAGCCAGAGAATTAAACAAAGTTATGCTCCAACAATGTATTTTTCTACAGTGTAGCCCAGGAGACAGCTTGTTTACAGCTGGTTAAGTGGATCAAGAGAATGTTGCTGTTGGCCTATTTTTTGTTTTTGGCCTCAGGCTGCTGCACATAGTTCGCCAGCCATCGGTTGTAAGTAGGTACGGTTTTCCCACAACATTCATCTGTCATCAAACGGCTGCCAAACCCAGTAACCGCAGAGTAAATATTTACAGAAAGTAGCTGGGAGCTGTTGCATTGATGCTGACCTACGTCACTAGTTCCTGCTCCTTTTTTTGATTGGCCTGTGTTCTTTGATGTTCCTTTATCTCTTTGCAGTCCCTTTTCTACATGGCCGAATAAAGCCACTCGACGTGTAAAGAATTTTGCTCACCAAAAGTAGGTCAGCTGGGTATCTCCCTTCGGGACATTAAATAGCATCAGACCAATACACGCGTGCTGTTTCTGCATGTGTAACGCCTAATGAGCCATGCTCACATTTACTGGCAGTGAACGATGGTCTGCAAAGGTTGTTACATGTTACGTAAAATAAATCACTTTTTTTGTTGTCAAATCCTTGGATAAGACATAAACTGTATCTCTCTTCTTTTCAATTACGAGTGTGTTCCAAGAGGAATGATTTATCTGTATATTTGTGGTCGTGAGAGACAGCCGGGAAAAGACAAAGAACAGTTTGTTCAGTGACTCATTTGCTGTTATGAGGAGAACTGGCTCTCGGTTTTTGTGTTGGCTTCAGGTAACAATGCATTTCAAGTCTGAAGCCACATGTTATAGATGTCCGACCAAAATACAGTTTGCTCAGGACTTTAGTCAACATTAGAGTAAAGGATTTATGAACAATACAGAGCAGGCTGCTGGAAGTGAAAGATCCAGAACGATCAGCCTCTAGCTACAAGCTTTTGTGTAGTTTTATAACCAGATGGCCAGAAGTCAGAACATTTAAATGTGAGATTTAAATAGGCGAAATATACCATATTATACTAGACTGTTGGGTACACTGTGTACTTTTGTCTTTTGTTATTTCATTTAGAAAATGGAGTTGCTTAACAGATTTGGTCTCTGACTGCATCAATGACTGTTGTGTGACAGACTGTTTGTCAGTGAGACGGGGTGCAGAGAGTTGTCGATGCTCACAGGACGTCTTCATTTTCCAAACTCAAAGGATGTGATGATGAGTGATTTATTTTGCTTCACACAGAGTGTCCGCTTCACCCCGAGGTTACAGTCATGTTTACTGATGCATAGTCAATGTGTAGGTCAACCATGATGCATGCTGGGAACACAGCGGGTTCAGAGCTCCCGCCTCCAGCTGTTTCTTGTCACAGTCTGTGCCTTTAAATGAGTGTGTGCACTGTTGAGCCTACCTTTGCTCACATCCACACACCAGGGCTGGGACAAATTATTGAAACGTCATAGTGCGATACTCTCTTGTGGTGCTGAGTATTGCTACTTTACATCGACTAGAAGGATTAGGGATTTGATACAGTCCTTTTTTGATCTTTTGATACATTTTTAACATTCTGTTAAACTGATTTTGCAGTTAACGTGCGTTTTTGTGGCATTTATGTCTGTTTTAGATTTGAATCATGTGTTTATATGCACACAGTTTGATGTCAGTTATGTTTTAAAATTCATAATGCTTTGAACAAATGCAGAATACAATGGACTTGCTTGTTTATAAACACATTTGAGCATATTCAGGGCTATAATAACACACTAGACTATACTTTAAGCGCTGTACAAAAATAGAGTGCACGGTGTTAAAACGGAGGTAACCATAGCAACACTAGCTATGCTTCAGGCTGTGTTACTGGTTAGCTCGCCGCTGAAACTATTTGGTGACTAGTCCGTCTCTTAATTCATCCCAACGTCCCTACCCTGTCTGTGGCATCTTTAAAAACACATCACAAGTACGTGGTTTGTACAACCGGGCACAGCTGTTTTGTTGTTTTGAGCAATTGTTCCGATTGCAGGCGTTGGTGTCGGCCGGTTTGTTGGGGACTATTTTCAGCTGCTGGTGAATATTTGCTCCCAAAAGTATGTGAGATTGCCTCAAAACGCTCCAGTGCCAAGCTTCTCCATGATGGCACGTTGATGTTTTATTTAATAGTTTCTTTGACAACAATGGAGCTCTATAGCACACAGGAATAAGATGCAGTACAGCAGGCTTTCTCTAATGGCTTTAACCTACATGTTGATTATCACCTGACTGATCTTTTTAAACTGACTGCAAACCAAAGATGCATTATTGTGAATGTCGGGGGATCTTGTGTTTGTCATGCAGTACATCATGTTTTTGTTAACATTTTAAAGAATTCAGGTATACATAATACAAAATCACAATATAATATACAAAATATAAAAACCGCCATCCCATTTCCCCGCCCTCTGGTCTCCTATTCATCCTGTCAGTCCATCCCACCTCCCCGTCCACACCCGACTATAGTAATGATGATGGCAGAAGGAAAAAAACGTACAAAAAGAGAGAGAAAGAATCATACATACACCAACACACATTGATCCACACATTGTTGCACTATGAGTCATTTCAGTTTGTTATCCCAGTGACCGTACTGAAATAAGATATAAATGTACATCTACTCTCTTCTCTGTTTATGATCACATTTCATGACTCATGTTGTGCTGCTCTACTCTTCCCTTGCAGGCATCTTTTCAGCGCTCCAACAGCCATGACAAGGTGAGGAAGATCGTCGCCGAAGAAGGCCGCGCCGCTCGAAACCTCATCGCCTGGAGTGTTCCTCTGGAGAACAAAGAGGAGGAAGGTTAGTAGCTGCACGCCAGACGCACTTTCTACGCATGCCAATGTGCTGCTATTCTGCTTTTGTTGCAGGTTTCACATTAATGCCATATTAACAGCACAAGTAAATGGAGTATGACATTTGTGTTGTCCAGGTCCTCATTGTGCGGTGGTGAGTGTTGCAGCTCGTGTTTGCTTTAGGTGATTTGATTTCCCATATCTTTGGGACAGTGGGAGGTGTTCAGTCATTTATTTGCAGTATTCCAGTGAACTCAATGCTCATTTCTCATCTCAAGGCTAGACTGATGAGTGAAGGAGTGTTGAAAATCTCTTAAGTGGTTTCAAGCTCACACTGACACCTGGTCCCTCGTTATGTCGAAGAGCATAATTTTGGTGGCACAGTTCACTGCTTTGCTGTGGTTCACGGTGTAATAATAACAATATAATATTATGTAGTAGGCTTTGAATTGTTTACACAGTACTCTAATCTTTGGAATCCTGAAATGTCAAAGAAAAACCACTGGTAAGATGTTGACAGTATTGTTTCCTGTATTGCATGTTAGTGCCACATCAAATTATCAAAGAAGGCTTCATTTAGACCAGCGTTCACCACAGCAAAGGTTATTTTACAGGCTCTTTACAGGGAAATTCTGTATAATGTAAGTTACATTCTCCTTTAAATGTAAATAAGAGTCACTGCTGACTGGTAGCTGTGGTAGTTTTTTATTATTATTCTGTTCTAAAATAAATTTGTCTTAATTTCTAAAGCTTGTGAGAGATGATTTCAAGTTACAGCAGTAGACTGCACGTCTTTTAAATCGGACTTCCACAGACTGGAACATATTAATGGACGACTGTCAAAGCAGCTGGATCCTCACTGAACATGTCCTGGGACATCATCTCTAGAAAAGATTGGGTACCCTTATTTTAGCCACCTAAAAAAAAAAGGTCCAACCATGAAAATAGTTTAAATAAACGGCATATTTAGAATATTTTCTAGCGCCTGACCTGATCATCTCACCTGAATACCTCCATAGCGATCATTTGAGATTGATTATTTCATCCGTTACTATACGCAGTACACGCCTACTTTTTCTCTTCCCCGTAGCAAAGTCCAAAAGCAACTCCAGTGGCAGCTCCAAGGCCCAGAGGATCAACGCTGCTCAGCAAAGGAACAAGAAACAGGTTTGTGTTTTATCTTCTTCCACTAGAGGGCACAATTCACCAAGCTAAGTGTTGGCCCAGTCCCAATGTACCCTAAAGCCTTAAGTCTTGAACCCTCAGGGACTCACTGAAGTCACCTGGTAAGTGGTTGAGTATGACAGACTGTATCTATTTATACAATTATATCATCTATTTATTCGTTTTTGTCAAAACAGCTTCAATGACAAAATGAAATATTTGATGAATCAATAAATAAATATCCTCTGATTCCATGTTTTTTTTTTTTTTTTTTGTTTCATCTTTAACCCTTAATGTTTCTGAGTAAATGTAATTTGCCAGGCTGAACACACCTGTGCCGTCCTTGGGATTGGGCCAGACTATTTATTTTTACCGCACACTGTAAGTGGATCTGTGACGTCATGAGACTTCCTGTTTTTGCTTTTGTAAGTCAGTCTTGGAAAAGCTGAGTTGACAAAGAAAAGGAGTAAAAAGGTGACCAATCCTAGTCTGCAATTGTATTGTGTTACGTGCCTAAATATTCCTTTGCTGCACCCAACAAAAATCAATCTCAACTCGGATCTCCTAATTTCATTTTAGGTGTTGTTGCGAAATTTGTAAAAAGATATGCGTCCAGTGAGCCAGATGTCTCACTGGACTAGTGAAATGTTATTTTAGCTTTTTTTCTTTTTCTTTTAGTCCCCTAAATTTATTGATGCTTTTTATTTTAATATTTAATACTTCCTGAAACCACTGGGATACTCTTTGGAGCCAACATTGCCACAAGGGAGTTCAAAAGTTATATAAAAGCTGAACCTCATGTCCCAACCAACAGGAAAAAAAAGTAATGTGCTTGCAATATATAAAAGCAACTACAGACTTGCATGACACTGCGATGAGTTTGTCATTGTTACCGCAATGTCTGGTCCACACTTTGTCTCCCCAGAATGCTGGAGTCGAAAATAAAGGCACGGCTGGTGTCTCGTCGGATAAGGGGCCAGAGAAGAGCCCCACCAAAGCCAGACAGCCCCGCAAGGTGGACTTGCGAGCGCGCTACTGGGCTTTCCTCTTCGACAACCTGCGTCGAGCTGTGGACGAGATTTACGTCACCTGTGAATCCGATCAGAGTGTCGTAGAATGCAAGGTTAGTCCGCTTTGAGGAGAGACAAAAAACACTGGCAGCTAGAAATGCAGATTCTAGTGTCAGGATGAGTGGGCTCATGATCTGTGGAGCCTGAAAGGTGTTGGGATTTATGAACACTAGAGGGGGACTTTGAGATCATAACACAACATCTCCCTCACAGCTCACATTCCTCTTGATTTCTGCTTTATGTCAGAGGGGCTCTCTGAAGGCTCGCTGCTGAAAGAATCATCACAGGACTCTCTCTTGGGCCCGGTGACAGACTGTAAACAATATTGCCCATGCACTGTGTTTTGTCGTCAGGCATTTGCTGAAATGGGGCTTGGCCATTGGTCAACATGTTGCACATCTAATCAACAGCATTCGTCTCCTTTCTGTGGAGTCGGTGTGTTTGTTTGGGTGCAGCCTTGAAGTGATACTGTGATGTTGCTTTGATACTGATGGTCCTGTGTTCTATTGATTCTTCTGCCATGCTGCATTACGCCGACCATGGTTCTGGTGACGTTCTGCGGTCAGTACCGGAGCCCAGTTCCCTGTGGTGCGGTTGGCTTGCTGTCAGTGCCACAGTGCAGCTCCCTGTGGTGTGATCAGGATGTTGCCAGTTGGCCTGTGTCAGACATCTGGCTGTTCCCCCTCACACCACTGTATGTCTCTCCACCCTAATGCTGTCTAATGGCCATGACGCTGGGTGCTGTTCATAAGCCCCTATCCCACCCAGCTCGGGCTTAATGGACACTGATAGATGATGGAGTCATCTGGAGGGGAAGCAGAGTGCTCTGATTACCCCCAGCCACAAACCCCCAGTGTAGCCGTGGGCAATCTGCATCATGTGCTCTCACATAAATTGCTAACAACTTTCCACCCGCAAACTTATGGACATAAACATAACCATTGTCAGGAAGTGATGCCTAATTCTCCATTTAGGCTATATTTTGTTGCATGAGAACCTCAGTGCTGATGTAATATGTTTTGCACACAGAATGATTCATATATGCTTATTAATAATGCCCAGCCCTCTTTAACCCAAGCCCCCAGGCCTGATTAGTTCCTATCAACTGTTCCTTCATCCCGTCTCTGATTTATTAGACGGATCACACAGACCCGGCTAGAGAGGTACTTGGCATTCCTGTTCGCTTGGAGGCAGATGAATGAATTTAATTCTTTTTAATTTATATAACCGTTTTAAGTAGACCGAAATAGGCTATTCTGGTCTTGAATGGTTTGACTTTAAAAAAATCAACCAATCAGAACTGTGAATAATTTACCAGCGGTCAGTCTGAACTCGGCTCTACCTGTTCCTTCTTGTTTCTGCGTGTGGACCATGAGCTTTTACTGCCCATCCTATTTTATGGCAATGCCGCTGGAAGGTTAAACATTTTGTCATTCCTTGTGAAATGTTATGCGAGGGTTGTATTTAGGTAAGTGTGCCTGTTAACATGCTGAAAGCCACTTTACGGTGCCTTCACTCATTGTTGCTTTCTGTCAGAGGAGCAGCAAACCTCTCTCTATCTCGGCCTTCATTACCAAATGAACACTGCGCCATGGTGGTGGTCTTTGCCTGTTAACCAGCTCTAATCAGCAGACCTGCTGCTGGACACATCTTTCACTGGCCTGACTTGTCTATTAACTAAAAGCACTGTGGAGCTTTACTCTCAATTACCACTCCCTTCACGCTCCCCATCAATCAGCTGTGTTCGTTTCATTAGAGCTCTGGGAAAAAGCTCCACGCGGCCCAACACTGAGTCACTGCAAGTACAGATGAAAGGCCTTTTCTAGAAGGAGTTTGCCTTCTCGGTTGTTTCTCAATCAAGCGTTTGTCTGTTTATTTGATTATCACACACGTAAGAGTTCTTAAAGTCCAGATAGTGAAAAATAACAAGAAATGGGACAGGAGATGTCAAGAAGCCACAGACTTTATAACGAACTCCCCCCTCAACATGAAAATCTATTATAGAAAAAAAAGCTATTACAATTCATACAGCAATAATTAAATGACAACATTTTGTCTTCGCTCATGAATATGTCTGCAACACTCCTGATCTAGCGATGAGGTCCCAGTCACTGATTTGCACTCTCAACAATCATTTCAAGGGCCACAGTTATTGGTTTTAGTTTTAAAAAAGTATCTATGATTTAATCAAACTGATCACAAGCTCTAAGTAGCAAATAATAACGAAGATAGAAAGCATCACTTTATGCTTACGTTATGCTTGAATTGTTTTAGACAAAACCACATTTTTTGAAAACATGGTTACATGACGACAAGTTTTGAATGTTTGGTTGCTGCATTTTATAGACACTGAAATGTAATTGTCTTGGTTTATGAAACAAAATTGACTTTGCCTTTTGAAATTAATGTCGTGCAACAAATGGTTTGTGCATCGCACCTTGTCTTCATGTTTGTGTTTGTAATCTCTGTCATTCTCCCTCCTGTTGTGACTGCTGTCTCTAGGAGGTGTTGATGATGTTGGACAACTACGTACGGGACTTCAAAGCTCTCATAGACTGGATCCAGCTCCAGGAGAAGTTGGAGAAAACAGATGCCCAGAACAGGTGATCTTCCCCTTTCTTTATCTCTCACTCTCAGTCACCTCCCGTTTTCAATCGCTCCCTGAGGTGAAACTGGAAGTGCCGGCGTCTGGTCCCTGGCTTTGAGTCGCAAACAGAACGGATCAATAGCCTTGGCTTTAATTCCAAGAGATCCATGAGTTTATTGGCTTCTCTCTAACACAGTGACCACTGCAACCGTAAATTGACTAAGAAATGAAATTCCCAGTGCTGCCTCCCCAATTTGTTCCCGTTAATCAATAGGACAACCTGAAACTTTTACATGCTCCGTTTATTGCGTAAATTGCTGCAAATAAATCAGCCATTTAACTGATTTGCCAAAGTGTGAGCCAAGTCTGTGCGTGTTTGGCGAATAGGAATCGTGATTAGTGTTGGTTATGTAATGTTTGCCACTTTTACTTCAGGCCCACGTCGTTAGCCTGGGAGGTGCGTAAGATGTCTCCAGGACGTCATGTGATGCCGAGCTCCTCAGCGGACAGAATGGTTCCTTCTCCAGGTGCACGTCGCGCCCTCACCTTTGGGTAAGCTCTCTTACTGTATTTCACCAAACCCCATTAGGCATTTGATCCATTTAAAGATCAACATGTTATTTGATTAAAATTGACTCCTAAGGCATTCTGCTATTAACCAATCAATATTTTAAATGTTTTTAAAGGGGTTAGAAGATGCAGACTACGTTATCTTACAATACAGACATTGATTCCTGACGGTGAAGCATTTGTTTAATGCAATTTGTCGAGTCTCTCACTCTTTGGCCGTGGAATCAGTGGAAGGTGTAGATGAAAGTGTCAGTTAAAGACTGCTGAGGCATCGGTTCAATATGTGCACTGCTCTGTAATCGGATGCTGCAGGAAATGGATATTGATCATAACGGAGGCCTGTTGTCCACTACAGTCCCGTGCTGCCTCAGAGTGGAGAGTGCTGGCGTGTTAGATAGACGCTGTCTTCAGACGGCTGAAGCCTCTCAGACAGGCTGCTGTAATATAATTGAAAATCAGACCTTCCCACAGCGAAAGCTTCATTGTCAGGTTCACATTTGTTTGTTCTCGTGTGTGTGTGTGTGTGTGTGTGTGTGTGTTATTCAGTGGTCCCCCACCTACACTGGCTGCAGCCCGGCTTTGCCACGCAGGCCCCAGCTGGGCGGACCGGGTGAAGTGTACTCAGTCCGTCCCGAGCTCCAGTCAGCAAACCAACGCCCCTGTAGAGAAACTGGGTAAGAATTCTCCTCTGCACAGACCCAGAATGCACTTTAAGAGAATGGAGAGCGCAGTAACGCGTCTTTTTATCCTTGACTGACACCGTACCTCTTGTGTTTCCCAGGTAAAAAGGATGCTGAGGGCTGGGAGACGGTCCAGCGAGGACGTACTGCCAAGCCCCGCTCTGCCGTCATAGTTTCCACGGTCAGCCCCGTCTTGGTTCATGTCCCCCCAAAGCAGGACAGCGTCAAGTGTGACCAGTCACTTCTGCCACCAAAGGAGGAGCAACAACTCCATCCTCTGTGTCCCTCGGACGAGGACACGACCCTGAAGGACGCTGAGCAGCCGGGCCCCGTGGAGCCCGACCCCCTGGACAAAGCTGGATGTCCAGAGAACGGGAACACGATTGAGGTACTGAGGTTCAGTACCTTGTGACGTCTTTCTCCCAGAGCGGTCCCTTGATATCAATTATTCACAAGGAGCAGAGTAACACTAGACTACTTTATCAGCCACATTTGTTTTTGTTTTGGGCTCCTTGGTATTCGTAGACAGACCGTCCAGACAGGCATATCAACTTTAAGGCGATTGATTGTACGCTGACATTTCAGAGGCAGAAAACCCATTTTCACTATCATGAAATAAATACTCTGTCGATGCCTCAAGACACACATGGTAAGAGTGTGTTACAGCCATCGGTTGATTTTTAAATACATTACATACGTTACATGGTCATTATTTCCAATCTATCAGTTTATTTAGATCATGATTGGATATTTAGGGCATGTCAGTACCAGCTTTCCTGCATGATTTGTGTTTTCAGCTATGTGTTGATTGGTTTAATATGTTTTGTTAAGTTTATTTTATGTTATTGCTCTCATGAATTGCTTGAAATCTGCATGTCTTTAATTGAGTGTGCGTGTGTTTGTGTGTGACTGTCGGTGCAGCCCCCAGCAGAGAGTGTAGAAGACTCGGTGCAGTGTGTCAACGCACCCTGTGAAGACGCGCCTCCCCCCATACCAGCTCCTACCCCTTCCCAAGCCCCAGAGCCCCCCCCATCCTCACCAACAGACATTACCTTGTCAGTCCCGGTCCTCCCTGCTCCGGCCCCCTCAACATCCCCAGACCTTCCCCAGACGGATGGGCTTGGTGCTCTGTTGGCCTTTGGGGACAGTGTGGCTGAGGGTGGCGTGTCGCAGGGCATGGCCACATCTGCTCCAGGACAGGCTGAGACTCCCGAGACAGCCGTGAAACTGGAGAGTGTGTTGGACCCCACAGAGCTTTCTACTGTGAGTGCTGAGAGATGGGAGGAGGGGAGGGAGGGAGGGAGGGGATCCCCAAGGGTACTTCACCGCCAAAACAAAGTCAATCTAAAGAAACCTCCAGTCCCAATGTGCAGGAAAGACTGCATAGCTCTGTGTAGTGTTGTTATAGCGCCTCTCACTGTGACGAATAGCTGTGAGCAGATCACTTTTGTACTTGAACATGTGTTCCCGGGGTATGGCCTGAATCTAATCTCTCAATTTGTTTTAGTTATTTTGGCCAAAATACCAAATTCTGTGCAAAAAATAATGCTGCGGCGCCCGGACTGATTTTCCAGTTTGTATTCAACCCAGCGTCTGATCTGAGGCAAGCACTGTCCACCTACATCAGGTGTTGTCGCTGTTATTAAGCGTCATGGAGTGTGCAAACAAAGTGCTCCGTATACTTAATCATGGATGACTACACCTTTAAATGGGATACTGTCAGATTTTGACAGTTTGTGAATTGAACTGGAATCTGCCGTGAAGGCTATTTGGCCTCAAATTTAACACCAGTCTCGTCTTTGACCTTGTACAGGCAATACCTGTGTGCTTAAGATTTAAATCCAGAACTTCTAAACCTTCCCATGCATACCTCGTATAAAAGACACATACTGTTGAGAAGGCTCTATAATTCATTTAGAGTAGTTGCTGCTCTGGAGTAGTCTCTGAGTCATTCGCTTATCATTGCCATGTCATGAAAACTCCCAAAATACTTTTACGGTTGAAGTAAACGGTTTCCTTGTGGCAAAACCATCAGTCTCCTCCTGTCACCATCGCTTCATCCTCACGGTAAATGTGCCCTGCATGACTCTTGAATGCTTCCTCACTTGTGATGATTGTGTGGTACAAACTGTGATTGGGTTGATATATGGTGTTCAGTGTTTAAACCAACTGCACAGAGGCTGAACTGTAGCATTACAGGTGCTGCACATTGAATATTATTCATTCAAATAGAAATATTTACCACATTTCTTTACTTAAGATATTTCATAATTTGTACTCCTTTACGAGAAAAATCGAAATGTCTGCTCTATTTTAGTTGGTGTGATATATATATACTGCATCATAATCAAAGGGGTTTCAATATTTTGTCAACATAATTGACCTATAGAGAGCGGCAGAAGTATTGAAACTGCTCTTTGGCATAATGTAAGCAATGATAGAAAACAGGCAAACTATATATATATATATATATATATATAAAAAAAAGTAATGTCTCAGCGGTCGTTTGTATGAACTCAACATGTGTGAAATGCTTTGTGTGTGAGCTGGTATCTGTCACATGTGTTCAGCCACAGTCCATGGCCGAGGTCTTGGCCAAAAAAGAGGAGCTTGCCGACCGACTGGAGAAAGCCAACGAGGAGGCGATTGCCAGCGCCATTGCTGAGGAGGAGCAGTTGACCAGAGAGATCCAGGCCGAGAACAACGACCTGGACACTGACAACGAAACAGACTTCTCTGTAAGATGAATCCTGCTCATTTATACTGTACATGTTTAGATTATTTTTATTTATTTATTTTATGTTGTATGTATCAACAACACATTTGTTTACCACAGGCTAGCATCGGCAACGGCGTTGGAGGTGTCAATATTGATTGGTGTGAAATGCTGGCGGATTATGACGGTATGGATGTCAACATCTGAATAAAAACTGAGCTCTCATTCTTTGTAATGGCAAACACGACACTGATCCGTTTGTTTTCCTTGCTCGTCTTTCCTGTAGCCCGTGAGCCATGGCGTCAGAGTACCTCATGGGGGGACATAGTAGAGGAAGAACCCGCTCGGCCTCCTGGACATGGAATCCACATGCACGAGAAATTGTCCTCACCATCACGCAAAAGGTGCAAAACAGTTTCTTTATGCCGTGATTGGTTGAGCACATCTGCCCCTTTTTCAACAGCTTCATTTGTTTCTAACACACGGACAGCATCCGCACAGTACAATTAGCTTCTCTGCTTGTTTAGCGCCCTCCTCGTTCACAATCCCCTCACCTTATTTTGACAAGGATTTAACCCAGCAGCCTGAGAGTCAAAGGCCCACTTACTGCATATGACCTCTTTATTTTTCGGTTACCACCCAGAACGTCTAAACAGGCCCTAGTGCCTATCAGAGTCTACGTCTGCCTTTGTTGATAAGGAGGTTGAGATGAATGATTTGTTTCCATGTTTGTGACAGAACCATTGCAGAGTCAAAGAAGAAACATGAGGAGAAACAGCTGAAGGCACAGCAGCTGAGGGACAAACTCCGGGAGGAAAAGACGCTCAAACTGCAGAAGCTCTTGGAGAGGGTGAGTACAACATGCCGAGTTGACGGAAAGCACCCTGAAGAAACTCTACGCAAGCTAAGCCCAGCCTGGCTCATAATGAGAGGTTTTGTCAGCACGCTGCCTGATAGAATCGCTAAATATTACAACCCCCTCAAGTCGCATCCAGGCCAGCTGGCCGCAGACAGTCATGAGAGAGACCCCTGGCCAAAATCAACAGCCTTTCATGAAGTTTGTTTTTGTTCTCAAGACCATGGCAAGATGAGTGAGACCTAGAATAAATCAGAATTAACCACATAAAACCATAAAGTGTTGTGTATTTGCATTAATCCCCATGTGCACACACTGCAACTGAAAGATTATGAATCCATTGTCTGTGTTGTCCTAGATAATGTACATAATTCTTTCTGCAGGAGAAGGAGGTGAGGAAATGGAAGGAGGAGTTGTTGGAGCAGCGTCGGAGGATGATGGACGAAAAGCTGTTACACGCAGAGTTAAAGCGAGAGGTTCAGCTCCAGGCGATTGTGAAGAAGGCTCAAGAAGAAGAGGCCAAGGTAGAGGAGGGAAATGCAGTAACTATATACATGTGACAGCTGAGGAATTTTCTAAATCAAGTGTAATGTAAAACATGAAATCTACAGCTTCAAATGTCTCTTTCATACATACACAATGTCCCTGAAAACAGAGTGATGTGGGTTGCTTGTGTAAGTTAGGTTGATTCTAGCTCAAAGAATTTTTCAACACTTACATTTAGGCTAGATACGCCTCTGTGTACATGTGTTTATGTTTATTTAAATATTATATACTGTGTGTGTGTGTGTGTGTTCATGTTCATATCCTCGGTAATAAGTATATGTGTCTGTACAGGTGAATGAAATCGCATTCATCAACACTCTGGAAGCCCAAAACAAGAGGCACGATGCCCTGGCCAAGTTAAATGAGTATGAGCAACGCCTCAACGAGCTGCAGGATGAGAGACAGCGGAGACAGGAGGAGAAGCAGGCCAGAGATGAGGCGGTGCAGGTGCTACAAGAATCAATACTTGATTTTGAAATGAATAATTGTACTTAAACGTAAATTTTCACATTTGGGTGCATCTTCAACAATATCTTCTGTTTCCTGTGTAGGAGCGTAAACGGGTCCTGGAAGCAGAGCGGCAGGCCCGGGTGGGGGAGCTGCTGGTGCGGAGGAAGGAGCAGGAGGCTCGTATTGAACAGCAGAAGCAGGAAAAAGAGAGAGCTCGAGAAGACGCAGCACGGGAAAGAGCCAGGTATGTATTCCCAAATCCCTTCAGTATGGAAGTATGTGTACACAGGTGGCTACTTTGATAAATGTGAGACTTGTATTTACATGTACAGTTGTTTCACACTGCTTTTCTATGTCGTATCTGAAGAGATCGAGAAGAGCGTCTGGCTGCTCTTAGTGCTGCTCAACAGGAGGCCATGGAGGAGCTGCAGAAGAAAATACAGCTGAAGGTACGTTTAAATCAGGACATTTCCATTTGGACTCCGTACAGGAATCCCAGTTTCCCACATGATCCTTGGTTTTCTGGTTTCTTCCGTAGCATGATGAGAGCAGCCGCAGGCATATGGAGCAAATCGAGCAGAGGAAGGAGAAGGCTGCTGAGCTCAGCAGCGGTCGACATGCTAACACAGACTACGCCCCCAAACTGACACCCTATGAGCGCAAGAAACAGTGCTCCCTGTGCTGTGTTATGGTATGTACAGTTTCATCCCGTCAGGGCTCATGTTGGTCTCCCTAACTTCTATACACTATGTTGCTAACACCACAACCTCCACGTCCTCAATACAACACAAAGTCCTGGTAACTTTCAAATGTACACATGGGTGTGAAGAAAAGAAGAAGGATGCATGCTGCAGCATAACCGCGATGTTAACTGGCAGACTGGTTGTACATAAAAATGCTGAGGAAGGTGATTCAGAGGATTTTTGGAAGAGGGCGCATTTAAATGAGGATTTAACCGCATTGATTAAACATGGACTCTTAAACAAAGATTTATTACTGGGCATGGTTATTCTTTTTCGAGTGTCAGGCAACAAATCCACAAGCAGACATATTTATCTCTGATGGACGGGCTTCCCCGGCAACAAGGGGGGGGGTGGGACACCTTGAGTCTTCAAACCAGCATCAGGTAAAGAGGAGGGTTGGGAGTCAAAGGGGGAAATCTTGTTAAAATGTTGGATGACCTTGGCCAGCATCTGACACCAGAGATCATGGATGGATCAGCAGCGAGCACTTCATTTAATGACATTGAACACAAACCATTTGAAATGGGCTGGTTTCCAGAGATGGCAGAACAACACTGCTTGCTATACACCTGACTTGTGTTGTGGCCATTTCTCAGACCTTTTATTTCATCTAGTCCACAACTCTCCTTTGGCAATATTTGACTGAGTTACAATGTAATCCAAGCTAATTATTATATTATTTTTGAAAAAGAAATAAGGCATTTTGAGGTCTTTTTTTTAATATATATTATGATCCCAGAAGAGAGTTGTTGTATTGAGTGGTTTCTACAGCTACACTCTGTCAACTAGTATTGTAAGAACAAGATAATGCATTCATGAAGGCATCTTATCTGTATCGCCAAGTTACACATAACATCACGTTTCCTCGCCTTAGTCTTTGCTTTAAACGGAGGTTCAGGAAAGACACAGGTCATGTCCCATTGGTAAAGAAAAGCCCATGTGGTATATTGTTTCACCAGAATCCCACGGGGCTCTGTTGACCCTTCCCTGCCTCTGTCTCCATTGTGTCCGCAGCAGTGACCTCTGACCACCGTGTTTGTGTTTGTAGATCACCTCAGAGGTGCACCTGTTCAGCCACACCAAGGGCAAGAGGCACCAACAGGCCGTGCGAGACAGTAGCAGCATCCAAGGACGGGAGCTCTCTGACGAGGAAGTGGTGCGTACACACACACACACACACACACACACACACACACACACCCCGCCAGGAACAAACGTCCACTCATCCTGTCAAAGATTACCGCTGCATGTGTCATGTTAAAAGACAAAGAGACACCGTAGTTGTCTTTTTATGACGTGGTCATTATTATTGTTTATGCATCCCCTTGTATACGGCCACGGCTCCGTCGCTGGCTTTGTGCGGTTACAAATGGGCCTTGAAATGTACACAGTTAGGGTTCAGTGATTCAGTGGAGGGGTGACATCACCCCCTCGTCTCCGGGCGTTTTTTTTTTTGTCACTAAGCGCTTCTCCATGGGAAGGCAGCTCGTTAACGCAAGGTAACCTCTCAGGCTGCAATATGAGATTGGCTTTTCAGCAGTGCTCATTGTGAGGCTGACAACTGTTGGTGCTATACGCAGCACCTTTGGCCCCAGCAGCTCCTTCATTCAAAGCTTTTTCCAGCGAGGAATAATTGATACCCCCCTCCTTCCTTTCCTCTAAATCATTTCCTTTACAAATGCAGGTCATTTTTTTTTTTCAGTTTGATAGTATGATAAACAAGGCACTTCACCGATATAGCACTATGAACAGTCCATATATGAGCATATACATTTGCAATGTGTCTCTTTCCATATGATATAGTTTTACCGATAACCATAATGTTGAGGCTTTACTGTTTTCCCAGCTTCTAAATTGTCTTTTTGTCAATACTTATCAGTCAAAGTTTAAGCCCTTGCTGAAAGTCGTCCTTGTCCTGTTCTGTATCCGGCTAAATCTAAATGTGAACAGTCTGTATTAAGTGTGTTGTTATTGGATTGGATTGTTAATCAGTGTAGCATCTCTAATAGATGATATTTAGATGTCCAGAACTACTATTTCTTTCTCTATGTGAAAGTATATTAAGCCGTCCGATAGATCTACGCCTGGAGACTTTGTTTAGATAGACTTATGTGGCTCCTTGTTATTTATATCAAAGCTCATTTTGGTGTCCACTATTTCATTTATACCACTGCCAGCTATTTTCCAGACTGCGGCTCCATAACTCTTCCGGCGATGAAAGATTTTTAATTAAAATGAAGACGGTTGGTTCAACTGTGCAGAGGTCACTCTATAGTTTTTCGGCAGAAGAAGCGAGCAGCAGATGCCCCGCGCCTTCATATTTGGTCACTTCCTCTCATTTTGACTTGTGAATTAAATTGGAAAAATACCAGAATTATCAACAGGGTGGGATCCATGTATGGGGAGGGAGCTTGAGAACTGCAATTGCTCTTTTCGTCCGCTATCTGTCCTGGTTTAATACGCTGCAGGTAATATTCAAGACGCATGGCTTCTGACATAAGGACTTTATTTATTGATCACCTTTAGACACGACAGCTAAAAAAAAAACGCTCTTCTGCTTGTCTATAGTGCTCAGTAAGCACGGCCAATAGAGGGTATGAGAGCTCCCAAAGGCACTGAATAGTGCTGAAGTTCTTGTCGTCAAAGCTGCGCTGATGGCCACAAATTGCGAACCTTGATGAAATATCCAGACTGCCAGCTGAAGCGAGCCTCTCCCCCCCAGACTGTTTTGAGATCTGACATTAGTCTAGTTATAGCAGTGAAGCTGCTGTTGAAAGAGAGAACCAGTGAATAGTTTTGAGGTTGTTTTTTTTTTTTTTGTCTTTGAGTGACTCGTCCCCTCCTTAAATGTCACTGATAGTATGCAGTTCAATACAAAAATGTCATGTAAACCACTGTCCTGATGGTAACTCAACACTGCGCATCTTATCTAGTAGCCGGCATGAAATACAGCTGTTTGTTTCACGCCAAATGGAAAGCCTACCTCTCAGGCCTTTGTGTGTGACAAAAGAGGCAGTGGATGAACATATCCCATGTAATCTGTATTTGTGTGGGAGCCTTTTGGATCTGTGTAGTCGGGGAAAGGGAGAGACGTGTAGAGCGGTATCGTATTCCTCCCACCAGAGGCAATCTGTGGTGTGGTAGCGATGCCCTCAGGCCAGCGTCTTTGCTGCTTTGTTACAACGGTTCAGTGGTTGGCACCTGTCTGTCATCGAGTCTGATTGTCTCAAACAACTTCTACCATTCTGTCTCACCTCCCAGCAACAGGAAATGGGATGTAGTCATTATATATTTATTTGCTCTCATAGTCGGTATCGTGGTCTCTATGTCAGCATTATACTATATTTGACAGCTTAATATTTCAGGTAGCCCTTTATGTGACAGGTGTGATTTTTGCAAAGATGCTTTGGATGTGTTACTGAGAAATTCCATTAAGTGAGTGGCTTGTGCACTGGATAGCCTCTCAGAGAGATTACTGAACAGCTGCCTCCCATGAGAGGGACCGCTACAGCCATGAGTCATGACTGACCTGTAGTATCCTGGAGGAGAGGGCAGAGGTGTGCGCACACACACACACACACACACTTCCTTCATATCAGCATCTTTCTCCCCCCTATTTTACTCTTGTTGCTTTTAGGCCCCAAAAAAGGACTAAAATAGTTCTTAAGTTAGTTACTTGATCTTAACTACTTGATAGAAATTAAAGCTCCGTAAGATGGTGCTTCAAATCTGACATATTTCTCCATAATATTGAATAAGCATTACTAAGTGCACAACAATAAAACTCTTATAAAATATATACAACAGGGGGTTTTTACTCCCAAAAGCCAATTTGCACCATTAGGAATGTTTTGGTGTGGTATAAGCAGATTTGATTGAAATTGCTGGCAACATGAGCATGTATGTGACACCACGTTTTCCCAATGGAGTCCCGCCGACTTCCAAACATTGAATGAAGCACAGACAACAATATAACCACAGGATATGTGTCATGTAAGATAACCAAAACGGTTCAGTTTTATAGTAAGAAGCTCGTTTAGAAAACAGGTTTTCTCGCCCTTTTGAGAAGTGAAAACCCAATTCAGGCAGCAGGTGTACTGACGACACTCGTGACCATCGGGTACACGGCATCCCACGCACGGGTTAGCTCGACGTCTGAATGGAAACCGTTTATCTGTGAGGCCGTCCTATCCTCCGGGGTGCTGGATGACAGCATAATTGGGTAATTGGTTTCTTGCACATGCACAGTGTTGTTCAAATTGGGTTACATTCCCTTTTCTTCTGGTGGAAATATCCGAGTCATCTGACAGGGCCAGACAGGAGGCAACACCTCCAGCCTTTTTAGCATGGTCCATGGGCGAGCGGCTTCAAAAGACTAAAGCATTGGGGGTAATTACAGGATACTATGGCGTTATTGAGCGGTATGGATCTACATGGCACACTATACATTCAGTGCCACATCTGAAGTGTACAACCTCTGCTCCTAGAAGAACGTCTTCCTGTTCTCTGTACAGTAGTGGGAGAAGTATTCCGAGCCTTTACTTTTTATTTTATAAGCTGATTACGTGTTTTGTAAATAGACGGAGATTTTCGATAAATTTATGCAGTAAAAAGTGCAATACTTCCCTCTGAAATATACTGGGGTTGAAAATGGAAATACTCAAGTACAAGTACCTTAAAACTGTTTGTCAGTACAGAGTAAAAGTACTTATTTACTTTCCACCAGTGATTTATGGGCTTGTTTTTGCACCAAAAACAGACACGATAGCTTATTTTAGAAGCCTGTTATAAGTAATGGTTCTTACAATTGCCTGCAATCTCTTTGATGTATTGATTTTGTCTACTCCAGGAGCATCTTTCCTTGAAGAAATACATCGTGGATATAGTGACGGACAGCTCTGTGTCTTCTGAGAGCATGAAGGATGGAGAAGAGAGGCAGAAGGCACGGAAGAAAGCTAAGAAGCTCCGTGCCAGAATGAACTCCAGGTAATGCATCCATTTTCTTTCTCTCTCCCTCTCTTTCCTTTTCTCCCTCGGCATCCTGTCAGAGGTGCAGAGGACAAAACTTTGCCAGGCCTTTTTTTATGAGTGACAAGGAGATGGAAAGCAGATGTTATGTGCATCCTGGCTGTCCACAAGGTAACACTGATGAGCTTAATTTATGACCACTTTCTGGGATTGGGGAGCAAAACTGCAAATCGATCTGTTGGGCCCCAGCTTTCACCTGCAAAGAGCTTTCCTCCAAATTGCTGCCATGGCATTGCCAAATCTGAAGCCTTCCTCTGTGTACAGGATGTTTGTTGAAGTATGTATGAGCCATGCCTGTTTTTCTTCTTCTGAGCTATTGATTTTTAAATGAAGTATCAAAGAAAATCAATAGTAATCAACAAAAAGGAGGCATAGCTGCTTGTGTGTCAGAACCCGGACCTGGAGCTCAATCAATTTAACTGGCCGTCACAACAGAGAGGGAGAGGAGAGAGACACAATCCTGACAATACTTCCTGTAAGATGTTATTGATGCAGATTATTGGAAGTATTAATATCTGAGACATTAATACGCTCTGAAGGCAGGAACGTTGCATACTAACAATAATGAAAAGAGACAAAGTAAGATACGGCCTCTATCAATCTCAGTCGGTGGCAGAGGAATCACTAACACAATGTAAACCTAAAATATGTGTGTAGCAGACAAGTACAATAGTCTATAAATAACAGTGTCCAAAAATATGCCGTCCATTTACAATATAATGGAGGGCTTGTTGATAATGTGGTCTTAAAAGTTGGACATAAGTAAACCAATTATACCGTTATCAACTATTACATAAGTTAATTGATCCTAATAGAGCCTCCAACCTCTTGTCATGATTGACCTCTGGTCTCTAATAAGAGAATTCATTATTATTAGGCTTTTCAGGAAAAAAGACTCAAAAGAGGCAGCTACAGGCAGAAACCTTGTAGCGGCTACAGACCGAAACCCTGTAGCGGCTACAGGCCGAAACCCTGTAGCCGCTACAGCGCTTTATTCTCAGTGCTGCTGTTCTAGGCTTTGTGAGGCTCAGCGGTACTGAGGAAGTGACAACATGATCCGTCCCTGTTCACCGTCACTCCTGCGCCGGCCCTGCTGAGACCAGCACTCAAAGGCAGCAGGCTTTCAGAGGTCATAAATAACACGGAGTGCCAGTAAACATAAAGGTGAGCCGCTTCACCGCCGGGTGGAAATGAAGCGTTTTATTGGAACACCGTATGGTGTCCGTAAAACGTGAGTGCTTCTCACCAGGCCAGCATTGCAGCCTTGCTCTGTCATAAAGCAGCGAAAACACTTTTTAACCCAAGTTTTTTTTTTTCTTTTTTTAGCGGTTTGGCAAACCTTTCATGATAAGTGTTGTGCGATAGAAAAAAAATGCTATTAAAATTTCACGTAAGTAGTCTGTCACTTAGTGTCAGGATGGTCTCCACTTATGCTCCGGTACAAGCTGCTTGTCTGTAGCTGGCTGCTTGTGGGTTGCTCTGCAGGGAACAGAGTCGTGCGTGTGTGTGTGTGTGTGTGTGTGTGTGTGTGTGTGTGTGTGTGTGTGCAAAGAAACTCCTGCAGGGAGAATGGTATATACAGTATGAGGTGGTAAGCATGACCTAACTCATTTTAGCATCTGCTGCCCTAGATTAAGGGGAACGGTCCTGCTCGTGAATTAACTTACGTCCTTAACAATGCATATGCAAGCTACATGGGGTTTAAGTACATTGAGTTATTGAAGTATTAGTATAATTTTAGTTCTCTTTATTGCCATTGAACTGATGCCTGGCTTGCTTTCTAGGTCTGTGTTGTGTACATTGACGTCGCAGTTTGAATAATGTGTTTCTGCAGCATTGGAGAGGAGTGTGTCTCTGTAAAATGAGTTGAGATCTGTTTTGTTATAAACTGTTTAAATTGATTATATAGTTGTGTTTTCTCTTCTTGCTGATCACTGATATTTATTGCTGGAGGCCCAACATGTGCTGCTTCTGACAGTAATGAATTGCTCTGCAATTGCTCCCTGTTTGACCTGTTTAGGTATAAACCTGTCTGATATTAATATTTTAATATCATAAATGACAAACAGGGCGGATACAGTTCAGGCCCTTCTGAAAGCAACTCTGTGCGACTCATTTATCCTGCTCACCGGACACGGAGCATAACTATACAATGAATGTATATTGTTATCCTCGATCACAACCTGCTCTATTGAGATTCTAATACAGTGATAGCGTTTTTCTTTTCCTCTTTTTGATAGAAATATGGCCGGTCTTGTTGATTGCATGTTGAGATTTTTACCTTGATATTTGAATATGAAGAACAGTATAGTATTTGATAAGACAGGGCTGCTTTTTTAAAATTCTAATCTTAACAACCGTTTTTTAACAGATGCATCTATTTATAGGGCGACTGTGGGTAAGCGGATAGCAGGGCCGTCCTTCAATCAGAGGATCGGTGGTTTGATCCCCGGTTCCGGCTCTGCTAATCGCATGTCGATGTGTCCTTGAGCAAGACACTTAACCCCAAAGATTGCTCCTGTAGCTGTGCCCACGGTGTAGAAATGTGATAAAATCTGAATTGTAAGTCGCTTTGGATAAAAGCGTCTGCTAAATGACTGTAATGTGTATAATAATAATGTAATGTGAGGTGAGTTATCAGTTGTTTTTCGAGAACCGTCCTTGAAAACAAGAGATTGTGATTAGAGGATGAGGGTCTGGTCGATCCACGTACGGCCTGCCGGGACAAATCCACCTGTCGTCTTCCAGGAACTTTGTGATCCTATCAGTGTAGAGATGGGTAACCGGAAGGCGCTCAATCTCACTCTGATCAATAGTTACTTATCATGTCTGGGAATACCTGACTGACAGATAGAATCCCCCACACACAAGAACAGGGTTTGTGTTTCTCCGAGTCTGGCTGTTGGAGCAGTGCCCCGTAGATACCGGTCCCCTAATGACCATGACCTTTTACGAGGTCTCGCATTGAAAACACTGCTCGTAACCCCCTTTAACTGTTTATTTGACAGTGAGTGAAGTGAAGAACTTGAGCCTCCCTTGTTAAGAACGACTCAAAGGAAGGCGGATTTTAAAAGGAGAGTTAAGTCGATGGCAGCCAAACACTCGTCCCTGCAGAGCCGGTGTCTGATTATTTTAAACAGAGTTACTTGGTGAGCGGCTGACAGGCCAAATAAACAGACTCAGTTTGAACTTTTTCTCGATCTCTTCACACTTTCATCCGTTGTGTTCTTCACTGACGGGCCAAACACTTTTTTCCTGGTAGTCAAAGACTTTTTCCTACTTTTCCTCCTGCAGGGCGAAGGAATATGAGCGGTCAGTGGAGGCAAAGACACAGGTCCCCGAGTCCCCGTACAAGGCCAAGTAAGTCTTTATCTTTTCACAATTTAAAGTTTCATAGGTTTACTTCATTTTTTATAATTTACTCTAGTGACTATAAAGCTTTGGTGTAGGGCGGCAACTAACAATTATTTTATATCATTTCCGTGTTATCATTTAGTCATCTATCTATCCATCTATCCATCCATACATACATACATAGTGTGTGTGTGTGTGTGTGTGTGTGTGTGTGTGTATATATATATATATATATACACACACACACACACACACACACACACACACACACACACACAAACAAATACAAATAAATCATTACATTCCAGAGGCAGGAATAAGCACAATTTGGCATTTTGCTTAGCAAATGATCCAAATTGTTGCAGATAAATTACCATCAAAATTGTTTCTGTTTCTGTTGATTGACTAATCATACATTGAAGTAAGATTTTCAGCTCTTCTGTGGTGGATAGAAGTTGGCCGACGTAGCGTGGAGACACGGATGGAGATCTGGTGTTTGTGAACGGATCTTTAACCTCCATCGGCTCTCGTGTGTTCAGGTTGCAGCGCCTGGTGAAGGACCTGTTGAAGCAGCTGCAGGGTCAAGACAGCGGCCAGAGCGCCAACAACAAAGTGTCTGGTCTGGACCGAACTCTGGGAGAGATCTCTCGCATCTTAGAGAAACAGGTAGAGCAACACACCCATCCCATAGATACAATAGACAGCGTGAATGAGTTATACGTGTCTTTTATTAGTGAGGTGGTTCTAAGATATTGGTTGTATATTAATAATCAAACTGTTCTATGCACCTATACCCTTACTTTTTTTTTACCATAGATGTCCATCTCAATAGTTTGTTACCAGTTCACATCCTCTCTGGTGCATTTTGTGCCGGTCTGCTTTGCAGCAGTCTGCAGTAGTGCACAGGTCATGCCAGCCCTTTGGCATGTCTCCTCCCTGATGAGTCGTGTTTGGCTGTGTCGCCCCGTGTCTCACCCTCCCAATGTAGAGTATCGCTTACTCCAAACCAACTTGCCTTTGGTTATTGGCTGATGAAGACCAGATTAGCTGTGTTTTCATTGTGCAGATGGTACCAATAGAGGAGCTTCCCAGCACGAGAGCGAGCATTGTCTCGTGTCTATGGGGCTCGCACGACTCAGATGTCACTGGTTTAGACAATAGTAAATTGGATTTCCAGATGAAATGCCATGAATTCACGAGACTTTATTGAACAAAGGCAAGTGAATTTGACATTTTTTCAGAGATTTGCCTTTTCTCTTACACTTCATACAGCTGTATAAATAAATATAATTGTCAGATATAATGGCAGACATTTATAACTATAGTTGATTTGAAACATCTGTCACAGAGGTTTTGTTGCATGATGGGGTTTTTTTTTTTTAACGGTAAAACTCGCATCAATTTTAGACTGAGAGGAGGAATTAAAACACCTGCCACCGTGTTTATGATGAGGAGAATATACAGCCCACTTCCTGTAATGAGGCATAAATTTCCTGCCAAGTTGCGGTTCGAGCCATCATAACATCCCACTGTGCATGCCTCTGGGCGTGAGGACTGAGAGATTATGGTATCCCATCAGTGACGAGGGGGGCCGGCTGGATAGGCTATTACCGAATTTCCCCAGGGGCGAAGAAAGAAGTGGCTGAGGTGGGTGGCACAGCGTCCCGTAAAGAGAGAGGAGGAGACCAGTGTGATGTGAGTAGCTCACAAGCTGTCACTATATGAGGGCTCCTCCCCTCAGCTCCACGTACTCCCAGTGGGAGGTCAGAGGTCATTGGGCCACAGTAGATGTGCTCTATTCAACAGCGGTGTCGCTGTGAAGGAGGCGGCTCCGTCCGGGTGCCTTTGCTTTGTCTTTCTTTTACCTCGGCACAAAAGCAAGTTTTGTCAAGTTCTGCTTCAGCAGCTTCTTAGAGAAATATCCAGCCGAAGCCGAGAGGAGCAAAGCGATTGGCCGACGAGGCAGCCTAGGGAGCACTTCTCTCTGTAATCCCTGGACAAAGTCAAATAAATAGAGTCTCCGTCAGCATGGCTGTCTGGCCCCTGAGTCACATCAAGTCGGGACCCTTTAGATTATTTGACCTAACAAGCATCTCTCATGTCATTGACTCACCTAGAGATTTGTTTTTCTCCCCCATATCTGATTCAGTCTCCACTTTCTCTACTAATTCCTTAGACAACACCCGACACTCCCCCTCCTGCACTGCTGTTTGGGTCCCACCCTCCCCTCAGTCCTCCCCTGCTTTCTAGGCTACGTCTAGTCTCTGACCCCAGTGTGTTTCTCCCTCTGAGGCCTCTAATGGTTTATTTTGGTTTTTTTCTTTACTCACAGTGATTGAGAATATCAATTTTCCCGATGTGCTGCTCTTTTCTTGCCTTATTACTGAGCACTTGTGTTTCCCAATGGTTTCAGTTGAAGCCTGTCTAGAACAGAGCAACATGAACGTCGTGTAGGTATGAACTGTCAGGAGCATGGTGCTCTGACAACCAAGACGTTTTCCTTTGGCCAGCTGTCAGAGCCTGGTTGGGACTGGTGGGAGTTGTATCTTGGGACGTGGGGGAAGGTGAAGGGCAGCGTGGGTAATAAGGTTCCTAGCTCGGGCCTCCAGCAGACTGACAGATACAGCCCAGAGCAGCAGCGTCAGAACGTTGTCACAGGCGGTAAAAGTGAGCAGCATGCTATTCAGTTTGATCATTACTTCCCGGTTTTAAAAAAAATGAGTGAATGACTTTCGTTGTCGCTATCTGTCAATAATAATAACATAATAAAATATTTGTCAGTGTTTTGGACATTTAGATGAGATTATTGATCAAATTAATCATAGAGTATTTGAATCATTAGTTCCAGCCCTGATGTGATCAGACATGTGTATCATTATAATGAAGGCTGCCGTTTGGTTGTGCAGTAATCTGATGATTAATTGAAAGAATTAGCTTAATCGTGAATGGAAAATCATCTAAAAGTTTCAGCTCTGATGTAATTGTATTTTGTCATTGTCATTTCTTCCCCAAACAATGTCCTGTTTGTTTCCTCACCACAAGACAAATAGGGAGTGAAATAGTTCTGAGCTTCTTGGTGTATTTGTTCCAGCTAGAGGCTGTCTGTGGTTTCTGTGGAAGCTTTGGTTTTGCGCCACACTGGCCTTTGATTAATCTTGGCTGATTTTATTGAATAAACACAGTTTGTAGAATTATCCTTTTTCCATGTTTGCCCAGAACTCACACAGTCCACTGAATCATATGCCATCATGTCTCGTAAACACACAAGTTTATACTCGACCTTAAAATGTTTACTCCAGCAGCCTTGTTGTGGTTTGCAGTGGACTCGGCCCACAGAGCTTTGTTTACCACTCGTATGATTT
Organism: Anarrhichthys ocellatus; assembly: GCF_004355925.1. Lineage (NCBI taxonomy): Eukaryota > Metazoa > Chordata > Actinopteri > Perciformes > Anarhichadidae > Anarrhichthys > Anarrhichthys ocellatus. The sequence continues at coordinate 10,324,254 of NW_022280032.1, read as the reverse complement.
TTTAGGAAGCAGTATAATGATGAAACTGGTGTAAGGAGAGGGGTGTCCTACTTGTCTCTGTCTTTGTCGGGTTGCAGTTGTGAAGGAGTGAACTCCTGATTTGAAGGTACAGACTAAAGTTGAACGCAGTCCTTAATGAACTCCGCCAGTTGTCGTCCATCTGTTGGTGGGGCAGCGCTGAGGCGGTGCCCTCCTCTCTGCTTTAATTAAATTGTCTGGTGGGAGGAGCCTACGAAGTGCAATCTGGCTGGTCTGCTGGTCTGCGGACACTGTCGCAGGAATCACCAGCTGCTTCTGGCCTCTCATCAGCTGGGGTAACAATGGTCACTCTGGACAATAATTGGATAAGATTCCCCCCGTTGTATTATTCAGGAGCCATGCTCCTCGCTTGTGTCTTCATGCTCAGCCCTCAGTGTTTGAGGGGAAACTAGTTGCTCATCCTGTTACTGTGTTCTGTTGGGGTGTGACCACGCACTGACAGATTGGAACTTAATGGGACGCTCATTTTGGGAAATATGGTTGTTGGCTGTCTTACCCACAGTCCCAATATGAATTCCATCACCTATATCAATGTCATGTGTTTTCAGTACAGAGATACTGAAGTGCTGGGACATTGTTTAGCCTAGCTTAGCACAAATAGTTAGAACAAGGGTTAATGCTTAGCCTACATTTCAAAAGCAGTTTAGTATGCTAACATGCTCACAATGAAAATGCTTACTCACTGATATGTATTGGGTGTAATGATTGCCAAGTTCACCATCTTGGCATGTTAGCATGCTAACATTTGTTAGCCACCCATGCTTCCAATAGTCTCTTTGGTTTTGTTCATAGCCTCAATGCATGGAGAGGTAACTGATAATTACTCATTTCATCTAACAAATATACTTTCCAAAGTTTCGTATCTGTTTGAGAACACTGGGTGGAGCTGGGTGAAAACATTGTTTCATAAAGTTTGTACACAAATTCAGCTTAATGGCTACATACACTGTCCCCATAATTACATACAAACCGTTACCCATTTGCTTAGAATGTCGACTTCTTTGCGCGGCGCGGAGATCAACATTTACAGAGCTCGGAGCCGGTTTGCAAAACAAACCTTTACTTTAAACATTATGTCTTTGGTGAGACGTGTGTCCTCACAGTAAGACTCTGGTGCCTGCTTTGTTTTTTTCTGTGGACCATTGCATGCAGAGACCACCTAAAGGTAGTCTGTCAGGTAGTTTGAACCTAATCCTCTTCACTTGTATTGTTCCGTCATCACAACAGATAAATCTGTCAGCAGAGCAGAAAAGACAGCGACAAGCCAAGAAACCCGGGCCAGGACTGGGCAGGTCCCAGTTCCCCCCTTTAATACCGTTTGATAAGCTGCTATGAAAGAGCTGCCTTTTCTCATTTAGCCGAGAAGCTTTTAGGTAGGCGTGTTGATGGGAGGGTTAAGAGAGGGGTTAAGCGAGGGGTTAAGCCAAGCTCAGTGACTGAGACCCAATTGATTAGGCATGGAAACTGCTGGCAACGTACAGAAAGAAAGTCAAAATGAAGTCTTTGAGACATTTCTCATTACGTTAAAGGTAAAGGGTCTTTGGCGTGTTTGATAATGTTTTTTCCAAAACCCTAAAAGATTGTTCAGTGTGTCTTCTGTGTGTGTGTGTGTAACACCTGAATCGAGGAGCAGTTACCTCAGCATGAATGACAGATGAAGAGCTTATCTGTAATTTGGTAAAGAACTCCTCTCTCTCAATGTGTTCAGGCTTGTTTGGCAGCTTCCCATGTGCAGAACAAAAAGCGCTGTGAAGAGGCTGGATCCCTGTGCTGCCACAGCACCGAGGAGCCTGTAACCTCATTAGGTGTAGGAGTGACCCGCGGTGTAACACGGCCCTCTGTCCCTCCATCAGCAGCTCCTTCCCTCCCCGTCGACCCGGGCACTAACACGCCCGATAGTCAGCGCTCGCTCCTGTCTTTGTACTTGTTGATTTATAAGACACTGTAGCAACAGCATCTGACCTACTGCCAATTACTCATCATCACAGGAGCGCAGGGCCTAACTATTTACATGTGTTCATAAATCTGATGGACCGGACTTGACTTTTTTCGCAACTTAGGTTAGTTTGTATTCTGTTTTTTAACTGTTATAAGGAAAGTGAGAAGTTAAAATAACTACAGATTTTGTTTATAAAGAATACATGTAAAAACTTTTGGCAGTTTATTTCACTAAAGGTCCTCACTGATTTAGAGGAAGGAAGATCTTGTGACAGGCCATTAGAGCCGAAGCATTGTACCATTTAGTCAAACACACTGAAATGATGTTGTAAACAAAAGTCCGCTATCAGTGCAACACTTTTAGATCTAAAGTAACTAGAAGTGTTGGAGCAGCTTCTTTGCACGCGAGTGAGGCAGGATCGTGTTGAAGGTTAAAGAAAAGTGTGTTAACAGGATTACGTCACTCTTTAATCCCTGTAAATGCTGACGCAATAGGTGAAATAATGTAAATGCTGCATCTTTATTACCTCAGTACATCTAATGCATTCTCAACTTAGGTGTGACTATGATAAGAACGTTTTTTTCAGTACACTATCCTAACAGATCGATTGTCTTGATTGTAGTTCTGTAGCTGCCCCCTTCTTTGTTTGGCCAAGTGACGTTTTCTCGGTCTGTGGTGATCCGTTGAGACCACCCCGGTGCTAACTGGAGCCTGCAGAGCATTTACCGTCCACAGAAACTTGACTGTTGTAGGGTGCAGTCGGGTTGTGCACTTTTGAGATTAAACAGGAATACTTTTGGGATCACTTTGTTTCAGATTTCAATCCCTCGCCCCTGTTGGAGAAAGAGCGGTTCCCTCTCTGGTGAGAGCCATGTAATCCCCTGTCCAGCCTGTGGCTTGTTGTCCTTTCACTGTACCTCTGTTTCACCCTCTCTCTCTCTCCCTCTCTCTCTCTCCCTCTCTCCCTCTCCCTCTCTGTCCTTGCCTCAACAGAACAATGCAGACCAAGTGGCCTTCCAAGTAGGCGGCGGCCTGTCGGCTCTGGAACAAATTCTGCAGGTCGTTGCCGCTGCTTCCACTCCCACTGCAGTTCCTCGTATTCCTCTCAAGTGAGTACAGTTACCAAATTGAAATACTTGGATTTCAATTAACATCATCATACACTTTGAATGTATAAAAGTAAATGGTGTGCTCGGGTATTTTTCCGTGATTTTAACACACAACTCAAAAACAACAAAAAATGATTGCGATACGCTCAAGTTTGTTATCGTGACTTAATCAAGTTTGTGTTTCAAGCCAGCAGGGTGAGCTGTCTCTTTAGCTTATAATGGGAACAGTTTGATTTCTGAAACTCTCTGACCAGTTGTTCTTTAGATGACATTAGCCATGCGTGGACGTGAGCTCGCTGACTAGGTGTAAGTCTAAATTTAGGTTCATTGTCAGGATGGGAACAGGTGTGGAGGGATTTTCTGCAATGATAGATATTCCCTGTGAACGATCTATAATGAACAGCACGACCCCACTGAAAATACACATTTATTATCACATAAATGTTGCTCCATGGTGTTTATCTCATCAAATATAGTATTAATATATGATATCTAGATAAACGCATATTTACATTTCTCTTTGGCCGTGTACAAATACACTGAAAGCTCTTTGTGTTGAAATAATAAAGAATTATCAGATTTGTATTATTGCGTTTCTGATTGTGTTTACAAAAGGTAAAGAACGACATACTGCTTGATGTCTGTCTACTCTTCTTTATTCACAAGGCCTCAAACAGCTGTCACAGTCTGACCCTACTGACAACAGACTTCTTTATTTCCTCTCTCTTTGTATTTTTTTCGCAATTGCCCAAAGTGAGTAAGCTATTCTCAACGAACCAACTTTATCATTGTTTATGAACTGTTTCGTCTCAGTAAATATCCTCAAAATGTATAAACGAGGAACAGCGTTCGAGAAATTGAGAGCGTTTCCATTTCCGTAATCACTTTGTGCTCATTCTTTTCTCTCGAAACACAAAAAGCACACGTGTCCTATCCATCATTTAGAGTGCAGAGTATTTTTGAGTTGTGGGTCTGGTGTTTGCATGGCCTGCCAGTAGATAACCTCAGAGAGGCTGCCGTACTCACTAGTGGGACTCTGTAATGGACTCGAATGGCCTTGCACTCCCATTCATTAGCATTTACTGGTCTCTGAATCTCTGCTAATGGACAAATGCTTCTTATATTTATAAGGCTTTTAAAGGGCATCACATGTATATTGATTTTCTTCTACTCTCTCTTCCTCAATCATTGTAATCTGGGGGAATTTCGAGCAGACTTTTGAATTTAAAGAAATGTTATTATCTTAAATGGAAAGACTGTCTTCTTGCACAAAGCGTTTGTTTGCACATCCGTGCATGACGCTGTTGTTAGCTTAAGTGCACACGATACCTCCTCGGCTTTTAAGACATCTTCTTGACACGCCGCGGTGAAGGAACAGGAGGTGAAGATTAGTCCATTGTGTTGCTATCACACTAGTTATAGATAATTCTAAAAGTATGGTCTTGAACTGAACCTTTCCCTAATGGCTAAACGGGTTTCTCTGCAGAGGAGTTTTACACAAGCATGAGATTAGCAGTAGTCGCACTACGGTATATTCGAGGCCTAATAGGTTATTTCAGTAGCTTGTTTGGAATCAAGCTTAATACCTCAGTTCACCGGCTTGCCTGTCACTTCCCCCTGTGCTGCTAATACTGCCGGACCCTTGAGAGTTTGCCAGCTGAGAGCCGAGAGCTAAACCGGTGATAAGCCCTCGATGAACACATCAATCCAGCAACCGTGGAGACATTCATCCTCACTACGTATATATTGTACGCAAGATGTTCTGTAGCGTAGATTGAAACGGCTTCTACCATGATGAATTAGCTTTGTTATTACATTACAGCGATAGGCTACTACTGTGTGTACATAAAAAGGCTCTTTATTTTTATGAATCCAAACAAATCTCTATTTTTTTTTTTTTTTTCATGTTTTGTAAACCTTGTAAACAGCAGGAGAGGGTCACCCTTCAAAACCTCGTGATGCACCTCAATCGGGTCAGCGTGTTTGGGAGTGGGTGACGAGATGCAACACAAGGACGCAGCCCGACTGTCTACTTATCACTATCAATCATCTGGATGGCTGTGTGGCCTAATGGGCTGCTATGTAGACGCTCGCCCCAGAGTACGCTACATTATCTGTTTACAGCGATGCTGCCGTATTGATCACCTCCTCCTACCAGATAAGCTGAGTGATTTACAAAAAAAGGCAGCTGCGGAGATGCTCCTGCCATATCTCTCCCCGGGGAGGCTGATTCCATATTGTTACCATTACATTAATGAGCTAATTCCTCTGCGAGGCTCCGCTAATGTCCTGGTGTAACCCTGTGGTCACTGGAATGTCTCGATCAGAGTTGAGCTTCTGCTGGCGAGATGATGCCTCACAAAACGCACAATGACATCCAAAACGTTTGCATGCAACGAAATGAATATCACTTCACATTCATTTTATTAGTTTATTAGCTTTTCATTAGGCTCATTATTGTTCTTGGGGATTGATATTCACGGGCTTTAATATGCTTAAATCACGCTATTGTTCAACATATATCTGTCTCTTAGTAAGACCAATTAGGGCTGCGACTAACAATCAATCTGCGTATTACTTTCACAAAGAAATAGAAGTCTAAAATAATCGGTAAATACTCCCATTTTAATCAGCTATTATTTTACATTGAAGTCACCTTAACACCAGAGCTGAAAACAATACTTTGATTAATAAACTATATATTTAATGTTGTACTGTGTGAAGTACCCAGTATACCCGTCATATGTACCAGCATTTGTACCAGGGATATTCAGTATATAATCACTATTATGTAGTTGGAGCTGTTTTGTCCCCAGACTGTTTAACTAGTAAGGACAAAATAAATAAAGGGACCAACTGTTGTTTGCGTTTCAGTAGTTGGCTTCGATGGAAGAGTCCTTTTTGTCTTTCTGTTATGAAAACTGCATATTAGTTCTATTAGCTAGTTAAACCCAAACCCAGTGTCAAAGATAGTAGTCTAGTATCTTTATTTGGCTTCCAATAGGGGTCACTGAAGAGAAGACCTCTGTGTTGTTTGTAAATGGTATCAGCACTAGACCCAACACAACTTATGCTTTTAAACACCAAACACCTAACGGAACAGAACCAACGCCTATTATAATAATAATGATAATATGGGGAGCTAAAATCTAATTCAAAAGTAATGTTTTGGTTGCACTGTCTGTTGACGGTTTCCAATGATTTTAAAAAAGAAGAGCAGAGCTATGAGGGTAACTTGAACAGGAAGTGAAGGGTTTAGGAGTCTTTGGACATTGCGTGTTAACCCAATTTGTATTTCCACAACTGTCTCACATGACCTGGCGTATCCTGTGAAATCAGACCTGCTACCTGTGGTTTTATTTCAGGATGTTTTCCACCATTTGTGAGGGTGTGTGTGTGTTTGTGCACACACTTTTGCTCCCGTGTGACGGCTCATCAGATTTCATACCTGGCCAGTGTGGCACGACAGCAAGAGTAGATGTCTTGGAAGCACTCAGGGTATCGGAGAGTCAACAGCAGAATCAAATTAAATGTCATTTAGATAGAAGTGAATGAAGGGATTGTTTGACAGCACAAGGAAATGGATTTGCCTCCTCACCTTTTGTTTTGGCTTAGGATTCTTTTTCTTCCCCTGAACACAAATTTACCCTGTTTAAGAAGAAGGGACTCAACCTGATCTGGAAGTTGGTCCGATTTCTGCAGCGTCGCTCCGGTCAGGCTTGGCTGCGCACATAGGAAACGCACAGAGAGGGCGAGAAATGTGAGACTCGGGTTGAGGAGCACAGATCTCCGGCTTGATAAGTGAAGGCAGTGACAAAAAGCATAAAGACCCTTTTACATGCTTGTTGTCCTGTTGTCAACTGAGTTGAGAGTTGGCCATTTACTATAATGAATGACTTAACCATACGTCTCTCTGTGAGGACAATGTTTATATGTTTTACTTCTGATGTATGCTGGAGAGTTAACCAGGCTGTGAAAGGCTTTCCGAGTCCTGTTGTGGACAAATAATGACCGTCTGGAATAGTTTCTTATTTGTCTTTTTTTTTTCTAGCGGTGTCTATCAACCTTTTACTAAAATTGATAAAGTGATATTTGAATATGAGGGTTTAAATTCAGAGTCAGTTGCACACCTAATCCCCTACACCCAAGCCTCCACCTTATCATGCATGGGCCTGTTGGCCACCCAGGCAGAGCCCCCAGAGGGCTGCAGAGGGGCGAGACAGGATCAGATGTGCTCCGTCCCTCTACCTCTTGGCCGCATGTCTCTATGGATCTGAATAGCTTTGCAGGTAAATTGTTATTCCCTGGCTGTGTGAGTTTAAGCTGGTTGGTGCAGATGGGCGGATTGCATCGCTCATTATTCGCATCTCACTTCCATTCTTAAGTCCAACTTCAAAGCAGAATTGTTCTAAGAGTGATAATGCACTGAATGGATTGTGGTTGTGGTCATTTTGGGAGGAAGCACAATCTCTCAGAGTAATGAAAACCCGTAGCGGTGTAGGTGGAGGAATGTTGCCTGCTCAGATGGACTGGCACACATCGGTCCCTCCAAAGTTTTTGTGCAACGTGAGACAGGGTGGTGTGGCACTTTACCAAATTGTTTTACAAAATCTTTGACTGGAGCTGTCATTGGGGGGGGGATTGAGATAGCGAGAATCTCAGAGAGGGCGGACTATCAGGTGTCGTGCTCATCAAGCTCAATTAGGTGGGAGGAAACCAAATACAGATCACTGTGATGGTTCATTGTACGAGCTGGTGTAAGGGCATAACTCAGACATGCCTCTGACAGCCTCCTCATTTGTTCAGAGACGACCAAAGACAAGCCTGATTAGTTGTGCTTCAAAGCAATGCTATGCTCATTACATGAGCAGTTGAGTGAGTCGATTGTGAAGCCAGAAGGTCCGGTCTGTCGTGACAGAAGTCAAGTGGTTTAATTAGAATATACTTGTCAGTTTGTAGAGAGACAATAAAGCCATGCCTTGAGTTTAAATTCAAAGCCTTAATATCACTGGTGTGTACTACTACTTTCTTATTTGTCCTTTTTTTGTGATAAAGCTGAGCTTTCAGAGTTCCCTGTTTATACTCTGAAGTAGTATGAGACAAGGCGACCAGTCTCGGGAATCATTGCATCATTTGCCGAACCGTAACAAACTGCATTTGAAAAATGTGGTCAAAAGGTGTCTGACGTAGATAGAGCGACAGTTGCAAGTGGCTTCACACACTTGTCACATCATTTCATTATAGGTTTTGGTGAAGTTGCCATGTGGAAACTGCCTGTATCAAATGTAACAAACAATACGTTTTGATATGAGTTGTCCTTGACTCTTTGTTCGTACATTTTTAGCATTTTTTTTTTTTGAGATAAATGTTTTTTGGGCATGTTGGACTTTATTGAGTCACGAAAGAGTGCTTTGCCTCTCGGGTCAGCTGATCGAAAACTTCTCCAAATCTTTACGAGAAGTTCAGAGTTCAAAGTAGATTATTGCTCTCTTCATTTCTTCTGGAATGAACGATTGAATATCCCATCATAGCGGCTAGCACGGCAACAATCCAAGAAGGGTTGAAGCTGTTCTAAAAGAAACGGTGACAGTACTGCTTCCCAGGTATACTTTACGTACAACAAACATTCATAAGGAAGAGAGCATCAAATCTCAGTTGTCTCCGGTGTAACCCGACTACTACCATTGAGCAAGATGAACTCTATCTGGCTGTTCAGAAAACAGCTCTTTGACAGTAATCAAGTCAGTCCTGCCTAGTCATTTTTATCTCTGATAGGTCATATGATATCCCTACTATTGTGCTCTGCTTTACTCACCAGGCACATGATCTTAAATACCAGGACAGTGACTTAACGTACTAAAGTAGCTCTTGTCCTTTTTATAAAATGTACGTGTCATCTACCACAGCTTGAATTTCATAAGCTATTTGAAACATTAAATTATAAAACGGTATTTGAGGAGAAAGCAGATGAGTTGCCATCTTGGTATTTGCATAGAAGCTGATCTTCGTCCCGTGTTCACTGGAAATGGAGAGTCCTGATGCCGCATGGCTGGAAACGGCACAGTTTGGTTGGGATCTCATGTTACCTCACCTCTTGCTCCACACAGACTGCTCAATCAGTGCACTTAAGCGTTACGGTTTAACTTTTTCCACTGTCTTTATGCTTTAATAAAATTACTGTCAATATAGCTGCCATGTAGGACATTAACAACTTGCAAGAGGCCTTTGCTCTGTTATTGTTTTCAGGTTGACGGAAGTGAGCTTTGATGTGAGATTTGGACGCTATCCGATCACTAGAATATAGTGCTTCTCACATTAACACCATGTTCCACGTCTGACAGCTGTACTCTGCAATGTCAATAATGATGCAGCAGAACGACTGAATGCAGAGCAAAGAGTGGAGGAAGTTATCGACAGACCCGGGTCTGCCTCCGCCTAATCTATTCTCCTTTCCCATGCCAGCGTGGTTTGACCGAAAACGTGCAGCAGATGTGAAGGTTTCGGTAGATATCAAAATGTTTACGAGTTGAAATAAACATGGCCTACTTTAGGCACTGGAGAGGCAGATTCCTTTCCTCCAGCGAGCAGATAGGACACGCCATTCTGCCAATGGCTAAAATATACAGTTGTCAGAAAATATTAACTGATGAAACGGGAGGCGAGGGGGGAGTAGCAGTCACAGCAGAACGATGGCCAGTTATCTGAAGCATTAATCTTCTGGGGAGGCTTGTGTTGGAACAGAGGCATGCTGAGGAGCTGCTGAGAGGAGTGGTGTTATCTCTCCGGCGGAAATGCTGAGCTATCTCAGCCAAGATGGGACCGAGATTGCGCTCAGCTCCTCTGAAGGTGGCTGTGGTGGGGGGGGGGGGAGTCTCCACATAAGTAGCTGATATGAGTGTTTTATTCCGCAAATCGGCTTCCTTACTCGCGCCGTCAGTGAGATATGCTTTTGACTTGTGAAGACAAACTGCCCCCTTAAGGAACCACAAATACAGAAGAGTGTGTTTGGTTTCCTGATGACTGCAGATAGTCTTGTCAGTGCCCAGGGCGAGACATTTACATCCCAGTAATGAGGTTACTTTAACGGATTGCAAGGGGAGTAGCAGCCTGCCTTGAGGTGTGGTTTTTTTTTTTTTTTTTTTTTACTTGTGATCAGTAACCATTTGTCATCTTTCTGTGTTAGGTCCCTCTGTGCTGCTGTAAACACCTACTACCTGGCATGTTCCTGCTGCCCCCCCAGCTGCTCATATGTGCTGTTTAGCAACAAGATAGCTCTCCTCATGGACCTGCTGCTGCATCAGCTAACAGTAAGTGTTATGCGTCCCAGCACATTGCGATTACCTCCCACCTAATTTGCTATCTGTAACTGTGAAGAAGGTGTTGGATAGGTTTAGATACAGGGCATACAAAGCGTGATCAAGTATTTGTAGCGAAGCCACACATTCATTTAGCCTTTTTATTAAACCTTCCTTGTTTTCTTTACGTTAATCTGTTTGTATACAGTGCTTTGACCGCTGCCTTCTTTGCTAGTGTCGGTTCCTGCCACAGTGTTAATGAAAGACAGAGCAAGACACAATCTAGCTAGCGAGTAACAAAGCATTTGCCCAGCCTCTCCACAGATGCCTCCTCCTGACTGAGGGGAATGTGAGAGCGCAGGCAGGCAGGCTGCATTGCGGCGACATGTCAGCCCCATATCCTTCAGCACTCTGTAAGAAGGACTGTAAACATCAGCCCACTCCAAACATCTAACGGTGGCGGCTCGCTGGGGCCGCCTACGCTCACAACACAGACAGGACAAGGCACAGGCACAGGGTTGTGGTACATGCATGAACTCTTCTGGGGCTTCCTCCTCCTGTGAGTGAGTTCCAATCCAAAGAAGTCATATTTCCTTAGGGCACACAGGGAGAGATTAGTTTGGTTCAGTTTATATAAAACATATCCCAGCAGCTGCTCTGCTGACTGACATATCCAACAGCACTGCAGGAGACACACTAACTGTTCTCCATGTGTCCACTGCAGATTAAGAATTAGGCTATTCATGCTTTGATACATTGTAATTAAATTTACAAGTGAGACAATAAAGTTTTCAAATTCCGCACAGCTTTAATTTTGTTATTTTTGTATTTTCGTTGCTTGACTGAGTGTGTGTTCATGTGTATGTCTATGTTCTGGTATGCGTGTGTGTAAGCAATAGAGTAAAGCAGTGGGGGTTGCACTGCCATATGAGCATGTACCCTTTTAATTAGATTTGTGGAGAATGTCGGTGGATTTACCTTTGCTGTCAGCATGCACCCAACCATTAGAGCAAATGAGAAACTTTTACCTATGCAAGCTTTTCCATGTTACGCAGTAGCACTATATTTTAACAGGGCCCTCTGCTTGTGTGTTTTATCAAGTTTGTCTGGAAATGCAAATGAAACGAGAAATGCTCGGCTGACTACACTATTTAATTTAGTTGTAGAGCCTTTTTATACGAGCTTTATCTTGTCACCGTGTAGCTTGTTCTTGGTACATCTTTACTCGTGTACCCCGGCTTTTCTGTCATTTGTGTGGCCGAGGAAAGGCCTTAAACGGCTACTGTATGCCTTTTACTGTAGCTACTACAAATAACGAGTGTGTTCTGCTACTTTTTGGCCTTAAACTAGTGAATATTCTCACTAAACCGTGTAATGGGCTAACAATGTGGGAAAATCCTTTTGCTAAACAAAAAACGGTCATTTAACATTAGCCTCTGCATTAAATGTTATCAAATCTATCAAAGAACACAGTTTTAATTATTATTTTCCTTATTATTTTCCTTTCTATTCTTGCAGCTATATGTCCCAGATGAGGACAAATCTATTTTCGGGCGCAGTGTGAACAAACAAGTCTTTGAGGGTTTGACGACGGGATTGTTGCAGACCATCGCTACCATCCTCGGGTCCCTGTGGCCGCATATCTCTGAGTCTGGACAAGGTGAAAACACATGGATTTCCTCCCCAGATGCCAAGGTCAAGAGCTCTGCCACAGAGTCCTTCAACACTCGCACACAAGACCTAATCAGGTATTTTCCTTCCTACGCTCTGTACTACTGACGCTGCTTCTCCTCCTCCTACATGGCACCTTGTTTTCCCTCATTTCCCAACCTTTTTACCTTCTTTAGTACATCCCTCCTTCACTCCTCTTCACTGGGTTGAGAGTTGGTCAACCTCTGATTTCCTCATCATGCCTTATGTAAAGAATTGGCTGACAAAATGTCAGATCTCTTTGGAAATGATCCAACCTGGTGTCTTGTTAGAATGGGAGTAGTGTGAGAATGAGGGTGTATTCTGGCATCCTTCCAGCTTGGGGGGGGGGGGGCACACAAAGTAGCATAAACAAAGAGCACTTCCACAGCTTTGAAAGGCCTCCTTGAACCTGGCGTTGGAGCTCCAGCCATGTGGGTCTGGGCTGTAGGAGTTGGGGCCGCGTTGGAGAAATGTGGGCTGTGAGGAAAGGCAGGCCCGGCCTGATGAAGCCTCATGGAAGAGTGCAGTCTTTCCACCACCACTCCCACAAGCCATGATTCATCTGGTCGGAGCAGCTGCACAGGCCCACCACTCTCATCCACTGACCCAGTCGTAACCCTGGAGACAGGGGAGGGCCTGAGAAAAATGGTGTCGTCAGACTGGTAATCCCAAGTACGAGCACGAGATTTACATCAACTGCCTTGTATAATGTATATGCTAGTGAGGACAAAAGATCAAAACATTTTTGGCTTTTGCAACACTCTCCCATTATGCAAACCCATACATCACACAGAGAGGACATCGCCATTTCCTTTCCTCTTATTACCAGTTCCTCAGTTTGACTTTCAGTGCTTTTAGTTCCCCATCATTGTTGTAAATGCTGAGGCGCCGAGCGGCAAGTTCGACCACCGGGCAGGTTGTCAAACAGAGAGCAGGCGTCGCACAAAAGCAGTCGGTGTGAGGAAAGATCCTTTCAACCCACGTAAAGCTGTGGAAGAGGATCAAGTCAAAACAATGGGGCTCGGTTCAAGTGTCAGATGACCTGGAGTGGAGGTTGAAAACGGTCATAATCACCTGTTTTGAGAGGAAACTCAATGAGTGACAGTTCTAACAAAAAAAGGTATGCGAAAGAAGCGAAGAGTCAAGACGGTGATTAGATGAGGAGCCGTGGCTTCACAGCGGCCACGGCGGCTCCTAGAAAGCCTTGATTGGCAGCTGTAGTGCTGTGTCGATTTCTGTAAGCTGTTGGTGCCTGAGCAGAGCCCGAAGGTCCAAGCATACCGGAGCTGTGAGAAGACGGCCCCAGGTTAGCACACTGTGTCAAGGGCCCCAGAGCTGGGCTGGCACAGGGGCCACAACAGCCCTCTAATGACACTATTAGCAGTGATTTGTGGCTGAAAGAGTACAGGGAACATGATCACGAGACCTGTCATTGGCAAAGACAAATTGGAGATATCGCAGTAATAGCAGGGGTGGAGGGCTTAGGTGAGGTGTCCGTTTTCAGCTGCAGTGCTGTGGAAGTATGCACAGTAAAGGCCTTTGTTTGCCTGTGTGAGATGAGCTTTTTTTTCAAAGGAAGTCTACCATAGTGCATTTGGGGAAGATGATATTAACCACAGCGTGTTTTTTTTCCTCTCTTGTGTGTTTCTTTCAGCTATGTAGTGAACATGGGTCTGATCGACAAGCTGTACGGGTGCTTCTTGTCGATCCAAGGTCCTGTAGACGAGCTGCCCAAGATGTCTGCTTTCCTCCAGCAAGCCTCGGCTCTGCTGCACAGCATGTGTAAGCTGTGTTTTGTCGTAACCGGACGGTGAGCATTTCTCTTACACACGTTTAAACGTCTGTGTGATCTATTGATCGTCCTCTGACAAACACACACACACTCACTTTTCTCCGTGCGTCTAATGGCGGAGACTGAGTCACCGTCAGTTCTTTAATGTCACGAGGATCCATAACGACGGGAATCCCGGTTACTCAAACAAAGCCTGTGGTTCCTCTGCAATCAGCCAGCAGGTCGTTTCCTCCAGCCAGCTAGCTGGCTAAGCTGTCGTTACTGCACATAGAGATAGGCATCTACTTGACCCAGTGCTCTGTCACTCACCATAAACCTTAGCCTGCAGCGTGGGGGGAGCCCACACAACGTGTGCTACAGTGACCTCCACACAGAGAGGTTCAGCGGCACCGCTGACAGAGGCCACGCACACAGTCACACCAAGGGACGCCAGTATCCAAATTCCTCACTTAAAAGGAAATGCTAAACCACGGTAGCAAGGAGATATGCTTTGATGTTGTGCATTGCAATTGCAATTGCAATAAGCTTTATGCATTGTAATTGTCGATGCAGAATCAAGGTATCAATCCAGCCAATTAGGTTTCCTTTTCATAACTACTGCACCACTTGGCAGCACATTACGCCATGATCTTCTCATTGCGTTTGAAGTGTCGCCCAGTGTGCTGCAGCACCTTGCCAGCTGCAAGGTGCTGCAGTAACAATGACCAGCTGCTTCACACCAGCAAAGCAGAAAGATGGCTACGGCGGTTTTGTCACTGAATATCTGTGAGAAAACATCGTGTCAGACTTTGCAGGTTTAATGAGACCCGTGTTATGATCAATACGGCAGCCAGCGAGCGCCGTTCTGCCAAGATTCTCCGTGTGTATAAGAATGCTCAATCGGCTCGAAGAATATTTTGGCCATGCCAGTTGCTGTGTCAGGGGATTATAATGGCATTAGGAAGGCTGTGTTCTTGCCTCGCAGCATATTTCACGCAGAGCCTGTTGGCTAACATCAAGTATCAGCATGCGCTGTAGGTTCCATCCAGAGGTCACACCCCCTCCTTTCTACATGGCTGCAAATCATAGCCGGTGCTGCTGCGGTAGTCTTAAATTGTCTGTCTGGACTAGCCGAGGGTTTTCACCAGAGTCGTCCGCGTTGATACTGGAGAGAATGAATAACACTGAAGCATTCATTTCTCTCTTTTTCTTTATCATTGCAGGGTTTTTATGTCAAAACAATGCAGTCATGTTGAGTGTAGTTGATCCTGCAGGTGCTGATATGATTAGATAATACATATTTCATCTCGGTAAAATGTTGTAATTGTTCATTTTCTATGATTAGATTCTATCTTTTGAAGCTCCTAGCATGACAAATTTTCTTTAAGAAATGGTTTCTAGACTGAGGCCTTTTCTCCATCCTGTGAAGCTTTTATTTAATGTACCTCCTGTTTTCAAAGCAGCGTTGTTTCTGGCTTTGGTGTTAAATGTAATGTTCAATAACAGGATGGTGTTACCGATCCCTTAACCAACAAGGTGGCATCTTGTTGAAACCAAACAAACATATCGCCTTGAATCCTTTTAAGCAGGCCTTGATTAAATGAGTTGGAGCACTCAGCACCTTGTCAGGCAGCTCTGTGCAATCCACCAGCTTGAAGTAGCTGCCATGAGCTTCACGTCATGGCATTACTATGTTTACTGTAGCTGGAGGAGGGAGCGGAAGAGGCTATCTTGAATCTTGAATGTCCCACTCTTCAGCTACACCCAAACTGGCTGGCAGTGAATTTTACTAGTGAAGTTAAAAAGCTCCTCACATATAAAGACTGCAAAACTGTTATTCCATAAATAAACAGGCATCTTGATATGTTGGATCACAGCTTCATCTTATGCTCCACATGTTAAAGTCTGTGCTCTTCCACTCGCAGCAGTCAGTTAAGTCAGGTAGTACGAACAGGGTAGCGTCTCTTATCTGAAGGGAAAGTCATCTCTAAGCCCTTGTCTGGGGAGTAAATCTAGAAGCCGCCGAGGTCTAGACTGTATGTGTCCGTAGTCTTGGGATGTCCCAGTGAGTGAACAGTCTGAAGTTCAGTTTTGGTTGTTTTTTTTCGCATGATACCAGCAGCATGAAGGCACAAATAAAGACCTAAATGCTACAAAACCTGGTATCTGGTATATATATATGTGTGTGTGTTTATTTATGAGCATGCACATTTATTTTTGGTTTTGCTGACCACACACTCGCCCTCTCCTCCTCTCCAGTGCTCCCAGTATATTTGACAATAAACGCCAGGACCCGACTGGATTGACGGCCCTGCTGCAGTCCACAGACCTGGTGGGAGTGGTGCACACGCTGTATTGCATCCTGCTGCATAGTTTCTCGCCAGAGTCTTCTTCCCAGAGTCAGGAGCCCTATGGCCCCGGGGTCATCCAGGTGGCTTTGCAAGGCATCCGCTTCCTCAACAGTTTTGCCCTGCTTGACCTGTCCGCCTTCCAGGTATCATCCAAAAATATTCTGTTTTCACTTTTCACAAATCTTTACAGTTCTGCATCTGACGTTTGTTTGAGCATTTTTCTGTATTGTAAATACATTATTATACCATATATATATTTTATTGAATAACATTCACAGTACATGGATTGCTAAAGGAAAAGCTGGTACCTTTGCATTAACAAACTGGTATTTGAATAAATCGTAGAAAGAGCAATTTAAATGACTTGTCCCTCATCACATGTGGTAAAATTTCCACCAAATATTTAAATGATACTCCCCTGATTTAATAAAAAATCAAAGATGCTAGTTCCTTTGTTAGGAGCCATTGGAAGAGGAGTTACTCTCCTCAGGACAAAGCTGACCTGTGGACATAAACACGGCTGTCCTCTGACCCCGGGTCAGTGGTTGGGGTTGAATCGAGCCCGGTGGGTCAGCAGTTAGGATGGAGCACGAGTGATTATCACTGTATGCAGGGCCGTACATTACCCACTCTGAGGAGGAGGGGGCGACAGCTTCACTGAGCTCAGTCAACATGTAGACGGAGAGCCGCGAGAGCAAGCGAGAATGCTGTTAATTATTTTAATGTCTTGTGGTAATCACATTGAAGCGGCTTCCTCTCACTGACCCGCCACACTCGAGCAACTCAAAACAGCTGGAAATGAAAGCACTTCACTGCCGGAGTTTTATGAACATTTTAAATAATGTTTCTTCTTTTGGACGGGGGTCGTAGTCACCTTGTGTTTCACATTACCTCCATAGCACCGGCTAATAGGTGTTGTGAGTGGATGATTAGAGTGCAGGCCGTTAATGCTCTCTGCTGCCGCATCAGCTCCCAATAATTAGTTTAGAAAGACATTTCAAAAGGGTTCAGTGCAGTATGAATAACAGGGTTATGCAGTGGTTGCATTTTGGCAAAATATGCAGCAACAAATCAGATTTACCAAAAAAAGAAAGTGAAAGAAGGAACTGTTTTTTTGATGTTTTTCCTGTTTTGTTGAGTTGATTTTTTTTTTAAATCTAAATTTATTTCGTTATTACTGAATAACAATTTGCTTCCGTTCCATTCGACAGCTGCTTACATGGTTCAGTGAGTTTAACACTTTGCCTGCACGCATACTCAGGTACTGCATTTATGGATGTCACAATGCTAACACACCCAAACTTCCAGTGGAATAGTGATGATCTTCTGGTGCTCCGTCACACTGACATGTTTAATAAATACTGTCTGTAAGCTGCTCCTAGCATCTCATTTCTGAGCAGCATTGGGGTGTTTTATGGTGGGACCCCGCCTGAGTTGCTTATACTCTTACACTATGTATTTTCCCAGCAGCAACACATATCGTCATTCATTACTTTGTATTGTTATTGAGCTCTTTGTAATCACAATCATAGACAATTCATGCTTCATTTCCTGTAAACATACTAACATGTGTTGTCTGACCCGTCAGTCTGTTCTAGGAGCCGAGGGCCTGTCTCTGGCCTTCCGACACATCGTCAGCTCCCTGCTCTGGTACTGTACCCAGCATTCCTCTGAAGAGCTTCTGCACGAAGTCATCGTCTGTGTGGGATACTTTACCGTTAACCACACAGACAACCAGGTAAACCGGCACTGACTGCACAGAAATTACTTCAGTTTAACAAAACCAAACTACAATTTACAATTACAATTGCTTTTGTTATTTATCAATCTACCAATTTGTGGCGATTGTATAATTGCTTTCTAAATAAAATCTAAAACAATCATGACAAATTCCCATCTTAATGACCAAAATATGTTGGTGATTAGGGAAATTAAAAAAACATTGATTTCCGATGTCTCCAAATCATGAATGTTTTCACTTTATATGAGACTGCTATTTGTTTCAAGAAATGTTTTCAAATGTCAATTTTAATTCCCCATAAATTAAGTTGATCTTGTTTTATCCGATCAACAGTCTAAAACCTTAAAATCCTCAGTTTACTGATACATGTGGAAACATCGAGCATAGAATCCTCATAATATGAGAATAGGGATTATTAAGTAATCAATTGTCAAAATAGTTATCTATTCATTTTTTTATTTACCAAGTAATAAATGAATCTACTTAATGTTTCAGAAATACTTTACACAATTAATCAATTGCTAAAATTGTAATTGGTACATTTTCTGTCAATGTACTCATTTTCAATTGTTTAATTGTTTCAGCACAACTTCCATTTAATTCTTTCAGTTGTGAAAAGCTGTCCGCTGAGTTAAGAAGAGCCTGGTAATATCACCGTACGATTGTCCTGTTCGTGTATCATTTGTCAAAAAAAGGGTCGTAGATTTGTAATTGTAACAAAAAGCACCTGTTCAAAGATTCATGACTTGGCACCTTCTTGCTTTTGTTCTGTGTGTCGTCTATTGTACCACAGAGTGACCCATTGTTCCTTCCTGGTAACGCTGGTCCCGGTGTTACAACTACTTAGGAGCTCTGTGGAAGTGAGCAGGATGTGATGGAGCAGACCTGGCTGCTGTGTAATTGGCTGTCATGCATGGCCCGTCTACCGGGCCCCTGATTAGCCATGCTACAGTTGGCTGGGCTTTGATTATGTTAAGCCTGACCCACACAGGCAGCCGCCACAGCTTCAGCCTCAAACCTCCGATATGTCATTTATGTTCGCACGGTCACAGTCAACCCCCATAACCACTATTTATAGGCTGATTACTGATTCTCTCTTACCAGCTTTTTTTTTACTTCTAATTAAAGGGTCTTCCTCCAGTCTACGGCGCTTTCCTCTCAGCTCCTTTGCAATTTAATTATTCTGATGTACAGAATTAGCATCTGTTTGTCATTGTAGATAACATTTGCATATTATATTGAATAATTGAATGAGGACTGAAGATTAAATTAAGCGGGTGACAGATGATTCGTCTTTGAACACTCACAGCGACGTTAACAGGGCAGGACTGTGTTTGGTGAAAAAGCATGTTGCTAATGCAAAATCCACAACCTTGATGCTGCTTATAAGAAACGTTTTGTGAAAAAGCAACAGCAAAAAAATCCTTCAGTTCAGGGTTTAGTTTAAAATTAATACCATATTTAAGTATATATTGTCGGGGGAACAAGATCCCACACAACCTCCACACAGAGTTGATCTTTGCCAGTGGTCCAGTTCCTGGAATGCGTCCACTCAGTTCCGCACCAAGATGGATGGCGTTAAGGAGAATATTTAGAGCAGCTTGAGCTTTTCTCAAGCTAATGTAAGCATTGGCAGAGCACAAAAGCAGCCCGACCCGAGGCCTGTGCGTTGGTGGAGACTGCTGATTCACTGTCGGCACACCAGCTTTTGTTTATATATATATATATATATATATATATATATATATGAATAAGGCTGCTCATAAAAAGCAGAACTTTGAAGCAGCAGTATAAGTAGTGATGTATTCCCCCTGCTCTGGAGGCATGAATAATTCACCTTGTCACACGAAAAGCCATCGGTAGAGTGACATATGCAGGCTTGTGTGTTCTTTAAGTGCGTCTCTGCTTGTGGGGGCCACCGAGCCATGTAGCCATATGTTTCATGGTCTGTTGGGTGAGTCCCTCGAGACCTTTTGACAAAAAAACAAAAAAAGCAGAACAAATGACACCTATTTTGCAACAGACAAGTAACTGTACTTCCTTTTCCCCTTGAAGAGATATATGCCGGTAATCTCCTCGTCTGTGAATGCAGTGATTCATTTGTGAATCATCCGTGGTGATGATCTGTTGAAACTCTGAGCTGACGAGATTTTAATTGTAAACTGTTGACATGTTAATAACCCACCTGACTCCCGCTTGCTCTTTTAGAAAGACACGAGCGATTTGAGAGTGTGGAAATCTTAAGAAAACCTTGCATTTTTTTCAGTACATGGAAAATGGCCACACACACACACACACGCAAGCAGAGTGAGCGACACACACAAAGAGGGTCTGATTTCAGGTAGCGTATGGACGTTTTAGAAATGGAATGGTTTTCCCTGCGCTGGCTCATGAGATTACCCGACTCCTCTGTGCTTATATTTCGTAAACAGCTTTCTTTATACCTGTACGCATCACAAGAGCTATGGATCACCTCCAGACTTCACATCCCACACACATCTCCTGAGCTCAGCCTCATCCGTGGGGTCATTCCTCTTCTTCCCATTCTCTACGAGGGCGTTTCCTCTGCCCCGCAGGCCCAAGCCGAGCTTTAGGCCTGTAATTCCTGTTAACCTGATGTTGAAACGCTCCCTGCAGCAGTCCATTACAGCCAAGGCACACCAAGCCCTCGCTGCCTGCAGGGTAAGTGCAGCTCGTGCAGACCATAGGGAGCCAGCAGCAGGGAATGCACACTGTGTATCACCCAGCGGAGTAAACAAAGGCAGAGTAACGCAGGCAGATGCACTCTCTACTGACTGGCAGGAGAGGGCCTGATTGTTAGCTCGGTAGATGATTTACACTCTGCTTCAAGGGTGAGTGCAGGTCCAACTGACTTTAAGTGAAGCTGAGGACATTTTTATCCCTGCAGACCTTTCAGTGAGGAGTTTCCATTTGTCTGTAACACTGTCAT
Organism: Anarrhichthys ocellatus; assembly: GCF_004355925.1. NCBI lineage: Eukaryota > Metazoa > Chordata > Actinopteri > Perciformes > Anarhichadidae > Anarrhichthys > Anarrhichthys ocellatus. The sequence goes on along the minus strand of NW_022280032.1, from coordinate 10,303,367 downwards.
CAGGTTAGTTTCAGAGCAGAATTATCAGCAGTAAAGATCTGGGGTGGAATGACAGCGTCGGCTCATAGAGATAAATAAAGAGTTATTAAGCTTCACTGTGTAAACAGCAGTTTTTTTTTTTTTTATGGGATTTTTAAAACAACTGACATTTGTCTTAAAAGTCAAGTTGGAGTGTCAATGTCTGCGTCGCCAGCGTCTAATTGTCCAAAGGTAATTTACACAGCGTCCTGTGCACGTCTCAGCCAGCCGTTGTAAATGCTGTAAAGAGGCACTAAACAGCCATTTGACTGACTTTGTTTTGTGGCGCATGCTGTGCTGCTTGTCTTATCAGTAAGGCAGTTCCACTCTGATGGATCTGGTTTGTATTGTGGAGTCAGTGTCAGATATATGGCCCTGCTCTCACGCTGGTTCCTCCTGAGGTGTTCGGGCTGTCTAGACGTTACAACGAATGGAAATTCTTCTACACGTTCAAGATGAAATTCATATATTTGCCTTATCCAGCAGTGCTGCAGCCTCATGCGCACAGGCTAGTTATGCTGTTTGAGATTATGCTTTATTGCACGGCAGGAACAATGCCGGCCACTTCTTTTTTTTTTTTCTTTTTTTTTTCCTCTCCGTTCTTAAATCTGCTTTAACTTTGGTTTACGCTTCGACGCTGGGGTTTTTCCCCGGGAATTTGTTTGCGTTTCAGAACATTAACTTTACACACTCTTTGTTGTCATTGTGGACAGTGGGGAAGTTATGTAATGGAGGCGTCATAAAACTCGGCACTGTTTGAAAATGCCAGGTCTCTGAACTTAAGAAAGAACAGAGCAGCCGAGACACTTGAGTTTTTACTGGGTCTGCGTTGTACGCGAGCCAGATGCATGGGTTCAGATGCTTGTTGTTAGTTTTATGATGTCAGGCTTTGAGCTGCAGATACTTCAACTGAGCTGGGAGAGGCAACGCTACGGGGTAATCTCTAGTTGGAAACCATTTTGGGCTCTGGTGTTGCTCTTCACCTGGTAGAGGCGTGGAAAGTTGGCAGGAGACTCAAGTTTGTGTAACGGCTATACTCTTCCTGCCACCAGCTTTGTTTTATGTCTTTCTGCGTCGTCAGGCACTTGAGGGTGGACAATTTGTTTAGGCAGCTGAAGATGGAACTGTGCGTGGTGGAGGATTATGAGATTGCCTGGTGATTTGTGGGTTGGATCTTCTCAGAGCCCCGGCTCAAATATCCAACACTTGCTTTGGTGTTAAATGACGATACCTAAACCATAAATATTCTGGATTAAAACCCAAGAATGAATATATTCTTTAGCTTTCGCAGAACCACGGTTTTGGCTGCATAACTCCCTCTTCAATGCCAGTTAGTCTTTGAGCAATGTTGCAACAGACGAGATAAATACGATGATGTGGGATTTAATGGAAAGTAGCATGAAAATGCTAAAACTACATGCAGTGAAAATAAACAGCTCTACTTTTGAAAACAGCCAGACCTTGCCTTTTTTTTTTTTTTTTTTTTTTTCTCCCTTCCGTGAGTGGATGAATTTGTCCTAGTCCCACATTCCTTTGTGAGAAACACTTATTAAGTCAGTGAAACTGTGGGGATTTTGTTCTTCCACCGTTACGCGCACATATTCACAGCATGGTTTACCTCTTTAAAAATGTACTCCAGACTTCAATACAGCACTCAGTAAAACACACCAAAGCAGACCTCGTGTTCTCTTACCTTCTGAAAATTAACACTCGCATTTCAGGTTGACAAATTCAGTCCTCTCCACATTTTGAAGTATTTGTAATGCATTAAAGTTCAGATTGTTTGACCTGTCCATGCGGATGCTTTAAACAGAGGACGATAGGAAGTGGCACTGCTTTGTGTCCCTTTGAACGCTGCTGTAGAGGCCAGCTCTGAGAAGCTTCACCTTGAACTGATAAAAGCGATGAATTATCGCTTTGTTTATCCTGCTGTTGAAACTTGGAGTGCATTATCAAAGGAGAAGCCAATGGCAGAGTATTAGTGGGTGCATTTTTAAAATCTTGTAAATCTCGTGAATTTATGTCACCGTGACTTGGGGACCTCACCTCGCCCTTCTGGTTTCTATTGGCATGGAGCCGCCCGGTCCCGTCGTCTGTAACTGTAAAGTAGTGCCGTGTCTTTTCAGCCAGGATTTAGCACGCTGACCCCCTTGTGCTCTCAGAGGGGTGCTCGTGGTCTTCTCGGGCTCAGGGGAGATGACCAGAGCATTAGGCCAGGACCCCTTCATTTGCAGCAGTCCCCTTTCTAATCAAATAAGGCTGGGAGTGATTTGCTTTTAATGCTGGTAGCCCGGATGTGATGGTGTGTGATTGACAGGCTGTGATGAAGAGCAGGATGTCGGCAGGGTGAAAATACCATTAATGGTATTGCTCATTTCTCAAAGTGGGGGTGGCCAACACCGTTGGTGGAGGTTTGCTCACCCTGCCTTTCACCCGCCACCCCCACCCCTCCATTCCCCCTGTTGCACTTTGAATGCCCTCTCAACCTGAGCTTCCCTCCTACGGGGCGGTAACAAGCTTTTTGCACTGACTCTCTGCGTCGGTGTTGCTCAGAGAGCTTAACACAGAACTTGAAAGTGAAGTTTTAACCGCTGATAATGACATCGGTTCACATTTCCCTCTCGTGGTACAGCATCTCTGCCGTTGCTGTTGGTACAAAGGAAGAAGAAAACATCCCATCATTGTGTTTTATAGCCCATAATTGCGTGGTGGGAGGCTGTGCCCCCCAGGTCTCCTCCTAATGGCTGTTTGTGTGTTGTTTTAGTGGCAGATTTACATGTGGGAGGGACAGTGCAGTGATTTACAACCAACAGTGCCACTGACTGGCCGCCTGACTGGCTCAGTGACTGACTGGCCTTGCTCCATGTGTGTTCCAGGTGATAGTGCAGTCTGGCCGCCAGCCCAGCGTGCTGCAGAAACTGTGTCAGCTGCCCTTCCAGTACTTCAGCCACCCGCGCCTCATCCGAGTGCTCTTCCCCTCCCTCATCTCGGCCTGCTACAACAACTCCCAAAACAAGGTCATTCTGCAGCAGGAGATGAGCTGTGTGCTGCTGGCTACGTTCATTCAGGTAAATATAGGACCATGGTGTCACATACAGCAGACATAGATCATAGTTTTACACACAGTTGACCATCACAGAACAGGCTATAATCAGAGGGGAACCTCTTTGCCTCGGCTGGTTTAACAGTTGCTCATCTCGGCCCCGGTCAATCTGTAACAGGCAGGCTTGTACAAAGATAAATGGCTTCCTTCACAGTGGATTTACCTGCCACTGGTTCAACTCCCAGTAAACAGCTTGTCTCCTTCATCTTCCTCTGACAACCCGCCCCTCACCACTCTGCAACCACCGCTGTTTAGACACCGATTAACTTCCATTCAAAGGGAGACAAGCTATTGTCATTTCTTTCAAACAAAGCAATAATGCATGGTGTCGTGCCCCGCCGCCCTCATTGTTGAGTTAACCTCAAGAACATTCCTCGGAGTGAAACGGTTTGATCCTGTATGGTTCTTTATCACCCGACATTCTAAAAACATATATTTTGCTGAGAAAATACATTGAGATGTAGTGGCAACTTTTAAATAACATTATTTGTATATATTTTTTTCTGACTGGAAGGTTTTAATTATTTTAGATAAGACCAAATAAACTGTACACACACACACAACACTGCTGGTACCTGCAGTCTACTGTTATCGTACTAATGCTCGTGTTCATTCTTCTAGGACTGTGCTGCAAATGAGAAAGATTCAGACAACAAAATAAAGCCCGGAGGTAAGTTATTCTGATAAATGTATCAAACGCAATACAAGAATTTGGATGAATTTAATTATATTTCATATTTTTAATTCTAAAGGATAGTTGACTTGTTTTGTTTTAAAGAAGGCGTTGCCTCAGAACAGACATGACGGTTACGCAATAGATCTGGAATATGTTTAATAGTAGTATTGAGGCTTAAGAATTTTTCCTTGTGATACATTTATCTTGGCACATTGGTTGCTTTCTGACGGATTTAAAAGGATTGCTGTTGGACTCCCGTTATATAATGAAGTTGTTCTTCTCTGTCTGTTTAAAGTTTCCCAGCTGCTGGATTACTGCGAGTTGTCTAACCGCTTTCCAAGAGACCAGTGGGACTCAGCGCTGCAGTTCTTTCTCAAGAAGCAGGAAGAGTGATGCACACTGTCCTCAGAATGGATAAGCACAGTATGAACATTTCAAAAGAAACATGTGGACTTTTGTTTTTTTCTCTTTTTTCCACAATTTTAAGTCTGCACACGAGCAAATATGTTCTTCAGACTTTGCCAGTTGTGAAGCCTTATCATATGTTGGTGTATCTGTTTTGATTTCTTTGAAATCAGTTTGATGTTTATGATTATTTGCACAAAATGTCTTCATTGTTCATTGCAGTTAGAACACATGCACAGCTATTCCATTTAAAGTCTATACAAGCCATTTGTTTATCTTTGTGTCCCTGTTGTAGATAAAAAAAAAAGATCCATTTCAAAGCAGGGACCATCTAAATCTGAAACATTTACTTATACTGTAATTTATCATTTGCCAAGTGTTTCATGAATACTGTTTGTGTTAATTTATTATATTTGTCTCATGTTTGAATGTGAATGGCCAGAATTATTATTTGTAGTCTACATGATGTCCGTTACAAGTTACGTGGCATGCCTTGATTGCCAGCTCAGAATGATCCTTTTCAAGTTCACATCTTTGTCTCTTCTTTATCTCTGTTAGGAGGCAAACTTACAAATTAATATAATTTATTGAGTTATTTACCTTCATGTGAAATAAAATACTTATGGCTATATTTTGTTGTCATTCTATTTTTTTCTGTGTAAACTTTACAAAGTTATATTGATGAGTAAGATACAACAAAGGGTGGTGACTCTTGTATTCCTGTCAGTTACACCCTCATGAACTTGAATATTGACGATGTCCTAATTTAGTCTATGGACAAATGCAATTCATAGAAACAAATTTGATTATTGAATCTTAAATAAACGTGAATATATAGGAATTGGTTGTACATATAGAAATGTACTTTCACGCTTTTGAATTCCTCATAAACAGATTGTTCAGGTTTAAGAGGAAGCCATCTTCTTCTGCACGTATTTATTGGTAGTTTATTAATTGGCATATTTATATTCAAATAGTGATCAAGTTGTTTTATTCCCAATGGTTCATCACTACAGCATCAGTACGGCCTCTAGTTATGCACAGATGACAATCAACCAGCAGGTTCAGGTAATATTTAGAAACGGGCTTTGGGGATTTGTTGGGAATGAAAACAAAAGTTATATTCGCAAAACATTTCCCACAGTGTGAAACTGCTGGAACTTTCATCCAGTTTGTCCAGTTTTAGATTAAAGGCAGATGTTGCACATTTGGGAGCTGTTTAATGTGTTAAGTATAAACATATAACTATATAAATTCAGATAACCTGTGTACTTATTTTAAAATGATTTGTGATATTTAGCCCCGTCTTGTATTTTTCTAACATTTACTTGAGTGTATTGTTGCTACAGTTGTACTCACAGTTTAAAGTTGTTACAGGCTATATCAGCATGTCTTCAAGACTTAACAGGATTCTGAATTTCAATGCACTTCCCTCACTGATAAAGGCGATCCTCCCCAACAAATTGTTGAGGTGTAGTGTGTCAGTCCCGGCTTGACCTGCGTGCTCTCTTGTCCAGCGGCTATTTGCCGTTCAGGATTCCTACAGGAATGAAAATAAACTCAAGACACGCCAGGATGCGTCCGCAGGCTGGGAGTCCCGTCAGCGCTGCGCGGCTGCGCGTTTTGTTTTGGGTCCATTCAGTGTATCCTTTGCGGGTGATGCCAGATGCAGATAAGCGGCTGCCGCTGCCTGTCCTCTGTCTAGACTTGTAACCATGGGCCTCAGGTTGGTATGGCACTGTGACATTTGTCTAAATAAGACCAATTTGATCGTTTTATCACTATGACGGGAACCAGATATTATGCAAAATCTGCTATAAATATAGGCTCTGGAGGCTTTGCTTTTTTTTTTTTTTTTTTTTTTTTTTTTTTTTTTTTTTTAAATGAAGATAGAAAATCATGTGAGGGCACGAACTCAGACCTCAGCCCATTGTGTCTGATTCAGTGACCTATGACACGTGGGCCAAATGCTTAATAATATCGTGTCAGCCATCAGTCACTCATCCACTTGGCTCGGAAATTGAGCAGGCCTAAATATAAGCAGGGCCTCTACCTCAGGGTTTACTGTTTACAGACAGAACGGCACCCACAAATGTGGGCAACTGAACATTTGTAATACCGTAATATTTAATTTCTGATTGCCCAAACGTGCATATTTAACCATTTATTGTATGAGCTTTAGGCCGTCTTACAGCCTAAGAAGTTGCATTTTCTAAACAGGGGAGCTCCAGCACTTCAAACAGTGTCAAGCATTATAAGCACCAATTGCTTTTCAATTCACTTAAAAACTGATTTATTTTGCCGACTACAATTATAAAAAAGATCTTGTAGTTTACAGAACAAATGGAATTGTGCATGCAATAATCAGTTAAAAGTATGGTTTTATTGATAAGATCGGCTATGTCTGTCGTCATAATAAATATTAATAACTTATTTTCTGGAGAAAACGCGAACAATGCGCATCTCATCTGTTTCCTTAATTTACAAGAGTCGATATTGAAACAAAACATGCACATCTACACAGTTTGGTTCCTGATAAACATATTGTAACCTTCAGACGTCCATTACAGGACAGTGTGTTTGAATCCCGTTACACATTCACCACGTTATGGCCAGTTCAGGCATTGGCATCATGGTAGAAGTTCCCATAAGCCCATAATGTCCATAAACAGCTGTGAGTCCTGCCGAAGTATCCTTGAGCAAGACAGTGAGCTAAAATGCCTAAATTTAAAAAGAATAGTCAGACCTCCCATCCTCCAGTCGGCAACCTGAATGTATCCTCGAGCATAATCCATCCTGGTCCTTTAATTCGTTTTTCTTTGATTGAATGTCACTGAGGTCTCTGCGCGTCCCCTGCAGAGGGCGCGGGCGCGCGCTCGGGGGCTCCAGCTGACCTCGAGGACTCTTCACGTGTCGACTGGACTCGGCACCATGCTGTTCGGTGTGTCCGGTAACTGAGACGAGAGTGAGGTCACATCACTGCCCGAGGAGTTGCCCAGGGAGCCCGACTCAGAGAAAGACACCTGCCGAAGGAAACCGAAGGAGTCAACAAAAAAGGGTTTTAAGAGAGACAGATTTTCTCTCTCTGCATTCACATGACAACATGTGAATGTGCTCATGACCAGAGCAAGGGATACATTTATTTTATTTTGTCAAAGTATCAGGCCTGTCAATTAAAACATAATAGGCTACAAATCACCTTATCAGTCGTGCACGAGACCACATCAGCGAGTGACCCACATGGAGCCCATACACAAGGTTGATCAACAGTTTGGCGCAAGTTTGCGCTTGAATATTTTGGAAATTAAAGGCGTTACTAGATTAAAGAATTCTCTCTAAATCTAAGCGTTGTTTTTTTTAACTAAATGAAGGCTATCATCATCCTCATCATAATCATTATCATCATCATCACGTTTAAAAAACTGCCCTATGACCATGTCTGAATTATTATTGGATATGATTGAAGTTTAGCAAATCCTTCTGTTTCCTCTCTCTCTCTCTCTCTCTCTCTCTCTCTCTCTCTCTACGAATGTAAGCCTATCAGTCCCTTTGTATTATTTTAAAAGGCCTATAATGTATTTTAAATATATATACTGAATGTCATCCTACCAGCTGTTGGAAAGCGGGCTGGTCCAGGTCGCTCTGCAGGGCGAAGTCGCTGAGGGTTTTCCACGGTGGCTGGTAGGTTTGCACCTCCACAGGATTCCCTTGCACGGTGTTGTCGTGCCGGATAGGACTACCTGCCACCAGAGGTGTGCCTGTCAGGCCCTGCAGATTCTACAAGAGCAACGAAACAGTTAATTCGACCCAAATATTGGCCATACATTGAATAAATTCAGCTGTTCAGCCACACCAATAAAAATCATATTTTTTTTGTCATTATGAGGGAACCAACAGCCATTTTCAGCAACAGCAAACATAAAACGTGCACAAAAAGTTTTAATTGTATGAACATTAACTAGCCTTAAAACTGTTAGAAAGCATATTAAGTTTATATGAGCCTGTAAAATATCTAAATCTAATTTTGCAATAGTTAAAGGATACATTGGGTTTAATGTGGTCAGCTCTGCAAAACATGCAATTATTTTTCAATTACAAAATATTTCAGTTCAGTAGACTAACTAAATTGACAATTATTTTCTGATTCATGAAAATATACCACCTGTATATTTAAAATGATATGGAATTTTTAAAAAAAATGGAAAAACAACCTCCTGTTTGTTAAGAGTTGTTTGACAAATAATTTTATTTTCTGTATTTTTTATCCACAACAATCAGTCTACAATATGTTTATGTTTTCTGCTGTGGTCTCTCTCCAACAGTATTACCATTTAATTATTTCTTTCTTTATCTTATCGAGATAATGTGTGGCGATACATTTGAACATGAACATTATCTTGAATACAACCTTTGTTGATTTCTTTTTTTTTTTAAACCAGTGGAGAATTTAATCAAGTTGTACGGGGCAATAGTGAGTGCATGACAGTCAGTTATTAAGCACATTAGAAAATATGCTTAATAAGCATGTGTTGCCCAAGATCAATTGGGCCTTTGAAATGAGAAACGGGTCTATAATAAAGCATAATGTTTTCAGCTATACCATGAAAATATAAAAAACATAACATAACTCACGGTTTTTTCGCTGTGCTGCTGTGATTGCATCTGCTTCAAGAAGATGATCCTCTTCTTGTCTTTGCAGCGCTTGTTCTGAAACCAGACGCGGATCACCCTGGGGCTCAGGCTGGTCATCTCCACCAGCTGCTCCTTCATCAGCGCGTCCGGTCGCGGGTTGGCGTTGTAGCAGGTCCGCAGGGTGTGGAGCTGCTTCTCGTTCAGCACCGTCCGGATCCGAGTGGTTTTCTCGGACTGCTTGTGGACGTGGTTCCGGTGATGAGGAGGATGTCGGACAGAAACAGGTTCTGGAAAAAGGAAAAAAATCAATTTGAAACTTAAAATAAGCAGAAAAAATGTTTTATGTCGGAGGAATTATAAACTTAAATGAAGAAATTAAAGTAACAAATAGCTTCGATTTACAAGTAGGCTAGGCCTATCACCGGCTGTAGTTTATGAAATTGAAAACATTAAATATTGCACCAAATATTGTTAGGCGTCTGTAAGTCACTGCCGTCATTTTAAACGTCAGACTACTGTATGCATTTATTAAAATTAAATTGTAAATTATATTGAATATTTTATGGTTGGCCGATGCACACAAAATATTAATATTTAGTCGGCTGTTTAGATTTTGCCTAGAAAATGGCAATACTTTTGGAAGTCAGAATGTACATAATAATAATAATAATAATACTGATGATAATAATAATAACAACAATAATTATAATACTTATAATAATAGGTTATAGCATGCACGATTTTATGCAGATCATTTTCTGTGCCTACTGTGTTACTTTTATAGGTTCATAATAAATCATGTTGTAGGCTACCGGAGATGTGCAGCTGTCTGGTATGGATGTTCCCCGGGCTGAGTGGGCTGTCTGCAGGGGCCCGGTCCGCGAGCAAGCCGTGATCCGCCCGACACAGCAGCTCGTCGTCCCGCAGAGAGAACTCGTCCCCCGGCAGGAGGTGACGGCTGCAAACCGAGCACCGAAAACACTCCATGTGATACACATTGTCCCGAGCTCTCATCACCAGGTCGCTGCTGCAGAAGCCCATGTTACACTTTGCACATTTGATGCCAAATAACCTGAAAGGGAGCATGGAGACTATACATTGGTCTCATGCAGTAGCCCTAAAATGTTGCAGGCTAAACGAATCTAACGTTGATCTCAGAGCACGTTCCAATCAACAGAAGCGCAAAAAAGTTGCAAGCTGATATAATAATCAGGAAAAAGAACACAAATCTGAATGCCTGCAGCACAGATCTTATTCAGGTTTGTAGTTCATGACGCACAATTTTGCCCACTTTCATTTACACCCTGCACATTTGCCATTCAAATTGCCATTATCATTATGAGATTATGATTTATCTCATCTCAGGTGCCCCCTGTATATCCTTTATATATAACACTTTCTTTTCAACAACCCAACACATGGTCTCTGAAATTTAGGAGAGTAAAAAAAATCCTGAAAGTTGCACTCTACCTTGCATAATCTCTTTTACAGTAAGTCTTTCCGTCTCGGACGAAGCAAGTGCAGGTCTCGTCCAGGTACTGGCTGCACTCTGCACACTTGAGACAGGCTGCATGCCATTCCAGGTCCGGGGAGACTCTCAGGATGTACTGGTCGTGTATCTGACTTCCACAGCCCACACACATTGCGATTCCCGACTTCTCTGTGTGAGGAGCGGAATGCATTAATGCAACACTGTGCGAGCTCTTTTAATCCCCATGACATCCCTTAAACCCCCTTCACCCCTCCACCTTAAGGAGAGAAAATCTTTGCGCGTATCACAACAAACAGAGTTCTTCCAAGAATATTTCAGACTTATTATAATGACGCAACAGGAGCTAAAAATATCACCAAGTAACCTACGACAAGGGTCACTTCAAACGCACCACACGATATAAGTTTATAAGGATATTAGCCCATATATATATATATATATATATATATATATATATTTAGGACAGGTCAGTTGATCATACCTTAGTTGCGGTTTCGATATTATTCTGCAAATGCCGAAATTAATCGAACAATTAATAGAAATTTAAGAGACTATACCCCGGATACGTCTTGAAAGGAAATTTAAAAACTCAGAACAAAACCCCGGAATGACAAAAAGAAGGAGTAGAGAGAGATAAATAACTTACTTTTTGAATGATCCCCCATATCATCCAAGAAAGAAGTATTGAGCCGGATATCCACCATACAGGAGAAATAGCCCAGTGCAAGCCGATAGATGGAGGAGAGGTGCGGTAGAGGAGACCGTCCCGTCCCTGGCTGGATGATAAACTTGTATTCCTCCACCGAGAGGTGGAGAGAAAACAAAGATCCTCGACCAGTGACGTCTGCAAACCTGGACCTCTGTTGGTCCAGGGAGAGGGTGCCATGCAAATCTCCTCCTGGACCCCTGCTCTTTTTTTCCTTTTGTCTCTTTGGACTGGCTGTGAATTTTTTTTAATCCATCTTTTGTCCCACAGCGCTGCTATCTCTATTTCCTGAAGTGAAAGCAATTTCCCTGTTAACTCACAGTGCAATTAGGTATACTTGTGAGTGTGAGATATGCTGTTGTTGTCATTTATTTTGGTACATCCCATTCTCTTAATATTTCCTTATGGGCTTACGTATTGTTTATCGTAAGCTTATCCGTGTCAATATTCTTGTTACTGAGATATTCTATTTTTTTGTGTTTAAACAATCATATGTTGTTTGGATTCCCACTAAAATACAGAGTTGAACTTGGAAAATGTTTAATGTTCAAGATTTTGTTACTGCTATAAATTATGAACATGATACTATTTGCATTACTATAATAATATTAATAACAATAATAGTTACTAGCATTATTATTATTAATAATAATTTCATTATTATTATTATTACTGATCTTTATTCTAGAAACTATTTAATTCATTATTTTATTTTATACTAACTTTATTATTATCTTTTTTTAATGCTGTTTAAGTTTGATAGTTAACCAATAGTCTCACGCTACTGTAGAGAGCCCTCTACTGGATAAAATATCACATAGAGATCTTGGATCCACCGAGCGTCAATAAACTGCACAATTTAAGATCTAGATTTTGTTTTCTTTTGCGTATGGATTATCCATAAATTCGTACACCTGAGCTTTCGTATATTTGTGATTGATAGAAAGTCCTGGCCACAATAAATAAGGACCCGAAGGATGGCTATTCAGTTCCTCTCACATACACAAGACTCAACTGTTAGAATAAAAGAGACAGAGAGAAGTAGTGAGAGAGTCACACAGCCAAAAGACAACGTTTTTTATGCCTGATATTAAAGCAGTTGAATAAAATGTACGATCAGATTCAACAGACCAGAAAAAACGTACATATTTGTGTGGGTTTTGTTTTGTTAAATATTCTAGTATTTGTATATTAAAAAATTGATTAAATAGCCTACAGCACCCATTGATGTGGGCTTGACTGTATACGTTGAGATAATGATTGTAAAATCAACAAAATATCGTTCTACATAGAAAAATATATAGTTTTTTTCATGTGAAACTAAATGTAGGGTTCTAATATTTAGCATTATTTATTACTTCCTGGTCCGTACTTGTTACTTTGTACTTATTCAACATACAATTAGTTACACTAACAGTTACACTATGATTAAAATAGGAATTGGAAAATAGGCTTTATTTTGGCTTTATATGTCTTCTTTATTTTGTCTCTGAGTGAGAAATTGAGCAAAAATATCAACTCTGAAAGACCTTGTTATGACTCTCACGAATCAATGAATCGCGAATGTTTCCATATGTTAAACTTGTATTAATAAAGCTTCAACCTGCTCTTTATTTTGAAATAATTGTTTGCAAGCGCTTTTGAGAGTGACCGGAAGTTGTCGTTTTCGTCGATGTCGCGAGACCTTAATGCTTACGTCAGGTTACCTTTGACACAGATTTGTTTCTGCACCTGAGAAGCAAGCAGTCTGAAGGGTCCAAGATGAACAGAGCGTTCAACAAAACAAGTCTGAAGCAGTTGGTAAGGGGGTGACAGTTATACCGTAATAACATATATAGACATTGCGTTGATATGTTCTCGCAGCAGCACAGTAGAAAACTAGCTTACTTGTTGGTTTGTTATTGCTGCAGTTGCTAACTACTTCAGACGCATGCTCGTCTGGCAAACCATGGTATTATTTCTCAATTTGTGTGCGACAGCGTTGTGTGACTTGTTTTGACCGCAACAGTATATACACATTGTAATGTTGCAAGAATATGGCAACGTTTTGCAGGTTTTGTGTTTGAGCTAGTGCTAACTGGTGTTAGCACAGCTAGCCTAGCATTTATGCAACCAACGTCAAACCAGTAGTTACGAAACTGTGAGACTGTCATTGACGCAGCGGGTAATACTAAAGTGTTACCTAAAGCATTGCATCTCCTGTGTGTAGCAGCATAGACTATATAACAGCTCATTCAGTAACCCAGCGTGTGGGATTTCACGTTTTATTTCTTTGACTTGATTTAAATGACCTTCATCTACTGCTGGTGTTCGGTCATGTCCAGAAGAAGCTGGTATTATCCTGTTTTACTGTGATACAACCTGATGCAGCAGCTTCAAAGGTTTTACTGTTGCCCTGTGACAAGTAGATTTTACACTAACCTAACTGTACACTTCTACTAGTAATCCCTCTATATTCTAGACAAACACTGTTTAATCAAACACACATTGCCAGATCGTTGGTTTTACTGGCTCATAAGTATATTTAATACTGAGATGTCGACATTTTCTCCAACAGGCCGGTGTTCTCCAAAGGTTTCAAAGCACCTTGGTGATTGCAGAGCACAACAACGAGAAACTGACCCCTATCACACTCAATGCCATCACTGCTGCCAGTAAGCTTGGTGGTGAGGTGTCTTGTCTAGTTGCTGGAACAAACTGTGCACAGGTAGGCATCGCTTTTTACACTGACCTGCTCAAGGGCTGTTATTTTGGCATCACCATACCGCATTGACATATGGATAAATAAAAACATTTTTTTATGTCTTTTCAGGTTGTAGAGCAAATTGGACAAGTCCAAGGTGTGAATAAGGTTCTGGTTGCTCAACATGACTCTTACAAAGGTGCCCTGCCAGGTATGTGACACCTATTGTAAGTTAACTTACACTCACAGAGCAAATATATACCGACCATGTCTGTTGTTGTTTTTAGCAACAAGCTGTTTCATGTTAACAGCTGGTTGATGTAGTGCTCAAGAGCATCTTGGGAGTAGTAAACGAGGGAGGGGAGTTTGTTTTTCATTTGATCCATACTCGTATGCTCAAGTTGTCTAGAACTGGCTCAGCAGTAATCATTTGTATTGATATCTGATTTTTTTTTTATTATTATTTATTTATTTATTTTATTCTTATTCTTCAGAGGAGTTGACGCCGCTTATCCTGGAAACTCAAAAGCAATTCAATTTCACCCACATCTGTGCTGGTGCGTCTGCCTTTGGAAAGGTAAGTAACGGAGAGAGATTCCTGTACAATTTGTACATGTTGAAATAACATCATGTTTTCACGACACAATTATTCTGGCCAAACTTTGTTTATTGTGCATTTCGTCTTATTTTGTAATAGTATGATGTAAAAAGTATAGTAAATGTATGTAATTCATAAAAAAGTCCCAGTATTGTATGCCATGTAAAATTATGGGATAGTACATCATAAAAAGATCATACATTTATTTGCAAAAAAATGCACAGTCCAGCATGTCATAAACAATAATTCTATAATAAGTTATCAAAAAGTCATAGAAATTAATTTACTCTCTCATGGCCTCGTCGCGATTGAGTTTCTTTTCTACCAAAAGTTTTAAGCTCCTGCTTCAAATATATTCATTTTTCTAAATATTATATTCTCCACATATTTGTCCGTCTATCAATGAACTGCAGTCTCTTTCTCCTCTTGATTCTTCATCAACATTGATCATTGCATATTTCCCTGCTTACGCTTAGTCACCATTTCTTTCACCAGAACCTGCTTCCCAGAGTGGCTGCCAAGTTGGATGTTGCTCCAGTTTCCGATATTATTGAGATCAAGTCTCCAGACACGTTTGTCAGAACAATTTATGCCGGTAAGCCCTTTTTAAAAAAAACACAGGTTTACTTCAGAAGACGTGTTAAATCATGTTACCTGGATTAGGTATACATTTAATATGATGCAGATGAACTCTGCTAATTATTTTGCAACAGGATTTTTCTCTGGCAAGTTTGTATTAATGATGTCTCTGTGCTTTTTAAATATGGCATGTTAATAATATTTTGATTGTACAGGAAATGCTCTCAGCACAGTGAAATGTAACGAGTCGGTGAAGATCTTCACGGTCAGAGGGACGGCCTTTGAGGCGGCTTCAACAGAAGGAGGAAGTGCTACATCAGAAAATGGTACAGTAGATATGACTTGATATTATGTCAGTGTTGTTGAAAATGACACGATATACCACAAAGAAACAAAATGTTATTTGTTCATCATTTTAACACAATGATCCTCCTTGTCATGACTGATCTGTAGTTGCTGCTGCTTCTCCCGCTGGAGTTTCTGAGTGGTTGGAACAGAATCTGACAAAGAGCGACCGCCCGGATCTGACCAGCGCTAAAGTTGTGGTGTCAGGAGGTGAGACATCCGTTTGTGTTCTGAATCAAGCAATCTCGGCCATTTGTTTGCAGTGCCACTGTTTGTGTTTGTTGTGAATTCATTAGCTTGTGTGCTTCTTCAGTTTTCTTTCACAAAGCAGACTAATGGAGTTTCCTTATCCTAGGGAGAGGCTTGAAGAGTGGAGAGAACTTCAAGCTGCTGTATGACCTGGCTGACAAGATGAATGCTGCAGGTAAAATGGAATTTCATAATCTTACTTTTTTTTTTTTTTACCTAATTTCTTTACTTATGAAGAGTTTAAATTGCATAATATTCTTTTTCCAGTTGGTGCATCCAGAGCAGCAGTGGATGCTGGGTACGTCCCCAATGACATGCAGGTTGGACAGACGGGCAAGATTGTAGCACCGGTAAGTTTTTCCTTTTTCTGAAGTGACGTAATCAACTAAACATTTGTCAAAAAAAGCAAAATTTCACCAGTTGGGTTCAAAATCTGTTGCTTTTGACAAATAGCTGTTTACCATTACACAGCGTGGTTGCAATCCAGTACGATCTGGGTGGCTGCTCTGCCCTTTTTTTTTTTTTTTTTTAAAGGTTAACTGTCCATTATGTGACTCAGCCGGGATACCCCGGCTCTAATTATCCACACATTAGGCCCGGCAAAATGGACTTGATGGCACATTTAGGGCCCTAAATGATTTAGCTGATCCATTAAAGCAGAGTGCAGTGGATGTCTGGGCAGAGCGGCGGCCCGGCCAGAGTGTCCAAATTAGATTTTCCAAATGTTATGACAAGCTTGTTGAATTTGGCTAAGTTGATTAAATATGATAATAATCTAGTTTATCCCCCCCCCCGCAATCTTAAATGTTGTGTATTCAGTCAAATTAAAGATTTGTATATATACAAAATAATCTCTTATCTGCTGATTAATATTCAATATTTCGTCACAAAATGTACTGTCGACATTAGAATCGTGTGTGTTTAAACTGTCTCTGAATAATGTGTGCTAGAAACAGCTTGGTAGTTTTAAAATGCTGCTCACTCACCGTCACAGCACCAGTCTGTCTACTCTCAGATACTTGAATTGATCCAGGGATTGTGTTAAAATGTATGTAATGGAGACACAGTATGGATCACGGACATAGTTTAAATAATAAGGATTCAGTTTGAATGGCGTGTCCGTTCCTGTGAGCTTTCATAATCTCGTAGGAATATGTTGCTTCTTTGAGCTCTTCTGAGACTTCAGCTGCAACATTAAATAGGCACTATTCATATGGCACTGATGGTGGAGATATGCGTACTGACCCTTTGCACACCGTGGTCATTGTGCCATCAGTCACACTTCATGTCTACAATCGAGTAACACTTGTGTGCTTGTCTTCTGTTCGTGTCCACAGGATTTGTACATTGCTGTCGGTATCTCTGGAGCTATTCAACACCTGGCTGGAATGAAGGATAGCAAGGTAAAGGTCATGAATAGACCTCCCCTTAACAACCTATGAGTTTTGAATAATGGAGTAAAATATTCCACTTTTTAAGGAGATCTTATGAAAACTGATATACGGTAACCTTAACTCTCTAGAGTTGACATACCCTGTGATACAATGTTTGGATACTTCTGTATTGTTTGCCGTTAAGAACCAAATGTTAGGCTTATAAATCATCACGTTTCTTTGACATTTTGCAGTTAAGCCCAATTCTTTTTTCCTCTTTATTGAATGATCATAGTTTGTTTGCTTTTGTTGAAGCATAAGACACAGGCTGTTAACCGTTTAGGCAGTTTGTTCCTTTGTCTTCTGCGTACTGAGAGAAACCCGTTTTTATTTCTCTATTCAGACTATTGTTGCCATCAACAAGGACCCAGAAGCTCCCATTTTCCAGGTGGCCGACTACGGCTTGGTCGCTGATCTTTTCAAGGTGAGTCGTGTCACTACGGTCGGAACCGCCGCTCACTCGCCTTCTGCCGGACTTTGGGGACCAGAGTGACAGTCGGAGTATAACGTTTGCTTTCTCGCTGATCAATTTTGCACGATGCCTTATTCCAGCTAATGGAAATGTGCAACCGTTGAATTATTAAGTCCTTGAATTAATCAGAGGAGAGCTGTGGCTGAGCTTGCCCTGAATAGAGAGACACATTAGCACATCAAAAGATATAAAAAGTCACTTGAAAGGTGGCTTCAGTTTAGTATTGAGCTTCTACTTGCCAGGCTTCTTACCTGCTTGGTTGCATTCTTGTATCTAGCTGGTACTTGGGCAGAGTGAGCCAGGAGTGTTGGCACAAGCTGCACTAGAGTCCAGTGCTGCTTGTGAAAGGCTAGTAGCTTATATTTTCACGTGTGTCCTGTTGGTCATGTTTTATTTAGCCCCCCCCATAAGCAGCCCAGGTGTCCTGACGACTCTGTAGAAGTGATTAGTAATAATGGCTAGTGGCAGTAGAGTTTTGACCTGCAGGGTGAGATCCCCTTACAAGTGATCACTCCTCAGATAGCTGATTAAGATGGATGGGCTTTCTACTTTACCCCAGAATGGACAATTGATACCTCGGACAAACTCCCAGTGACTGATGATCAACTTGTGAAGTTGCTTGACTCGCAAGGAAAGCCGTTTGGATCATTTTCTACTCGTATTTACCACAAACGGCTTCTTGAATGGGTCTTTAAAGCTACATGGCTGGTATTATCAGTGTGCTGACTTATGGGCCAGATGCCTCCCCTTTAAAATTAACAGAGTCTAAATGCCGAAAAGATGTCAAGCTCAGTTAACAAGAGATTCATTTAAAAGTACACTGGAGCAATTACAATTCTGTGAGTTTCGTCCTGATAAACGGTCGGTGTAAAGTGTTTGTTGAATATTTAGTTCTGAAGTCTCTGCACTGTTTTCTCTTCAGGCTGTTCCTGAGATGACGAAGGCACTGGACAAGTGAGGAGAACCAAAGTCATCCCACAGTTGGAACCTGCAGAAAGAAGACCACAGGCTCCCATAGCCACTGGCTTAACACACGCCTTTGTGTTTGCATGCAGAAATAATTCATCTATATAGAAATAAATGCGTTAAAAATACATGTGTTCAATGTCGGTGTACATTTGTACCTACTTGGTGACAGTGTTTTATGCCTTTAATAGTAGTACAGGTGTTGGAAATTTGTATTTAATTTTCTGGTTCAGCAAAGAGCATCTCTGGGAACGCCCGACTTGTCTCCGACCTAGCTGGCTGTAAGATGTAGCTCTTCATGCTAACCTAGAGCATGTATACTCACTGAGGTGCACTTGTCAATTTAATACATTATTTTCCAACTAATAACTAGTTCTCATTTTGCCATGTTTTCTCTTTATTGGATTCATTTTGCAATGCCCTCTTTCCACAATCAAGATAAAATGTCTGTCAACAGAACAACAAACAGGGTTGGTTTCAATAAGAGGCTAATCTTGAAGGTTCATGCTATATTTTACTTTTTGACATGTTAGTGTAGCTCCACTTCAAGTCCCTCACCAAGTGTGGCTGTGATAAACCCATTCTGAAATATATATATATATATATATCTCTTCTAAACATTTAAATCATAAAAACATATTTTAGACCCAAATGATGTATCATAATTTGGTATGTGTGGGACAAAATCTCAGTAAACACTGAGTCAGCTGGGTTTGGTCAGAATCTAGTCGTGGCACCTGGATAAAAACACTCATCCACCAGGCAAAAGTCTGCCACGCTCTTTCTACTCCTAGAATTAAGATACAAATGTTAACGTTGCTAATATAGAAAGACAAAGATTAGAAAGAAGTTGCGACTGATCCAATGTACCCTGCAGCAGTCCCATCAAAGAGGACTGTTCTTTGTGAGTTTGGAGACACTAAACTGACCATCTAAACAGCAGATACACCTGCACATTGATATATCCAGGATTTGTAGCTTGTGGAAAGTTTGATTCACCGTTTGTGGCCTTCGTGATCTCATCTGTTCATCATCTCCAACTCCTACAAAGTGCATCAAAGGAGCTAAGCCCTCAGCACCACTCCCTCACTGCTTTCACTTCCTAGAAATCAAACTACAACTTAATGTATAAAAAGCCAGATTTTTTCATCTTCTGCGCAAACCAGTTTTCTGAAAATGTTAGGGCTCAAGTCCGGTTGCTGGTTTCTTTTGGTAAAATTTTTCATAAAACTCAAAAAAGTGTTTTTTGTGAGTGTCAATTCCTGATAAGTGCTGCCTGATAACACATTTGCCTTCTCCAGTCTTCATGCCCTCTGTTTTTGTGCTGCTCTGGCAAGTTCATCCTCTCAGTCCCAACAGTACAAAGAGGATGACGGACACCGTTTATGTGCCAGTGACTCCCAACAACACCAGAGTTTAGTAGAGCGAGTCCTGTGAAGTGAGTCTTATGTCTCTGACAGACGGTTGACCGGCATGTCCACTGGCTCCATCATCCTGTACTTCTCCTCTAGAAGAGGCTCTCTGCCCTGCAGATGGATGAGAGGCTTGGAGTGCAGCCCGACTCTGCTCTCCTGGTTCCTCTTGTTGTAGATGTTGACCCTGTGCTCCAGCTCAGGGCTGGTTTTGGTGGAACCCGCTGGGCTGGGTGGTTTAAGGTTGACGGGGTCTAGGCCCTTCGGGGTGAGACAGGTATTCTCAGAAAGAGAGGAGAGCAGCTCCTGCATCACAGCGCTGGGACTGCCACGCGGCTGAGCGCCCAGGGCCAGAGGGCTGCTGTACGGCGGAGGGTAGCAGCGTTGGTCGCTGTAATCTGTGGAGGTGGAGGCCTCGCGCACTGTAGAGCTGCAATCCGTGGTGGAGCCCAGCGTGTGGCTGCTGATGCTGTGCTGCCGGATGCTGAAGCTGCTGCGGGACACCGTGGTGGTGGACGCTTCGCTGACGGAGCTGCCGGTGCGCCGCAAGCGACTGGACGACGCTGCGTCTACACTCACCAAAGAGGAGGGAAGCTGGCTGGGGTTGTTAGGCAGGTGCACATCTATGGCTGCTGTGGTGATGACTCGTGCAGGGTCTGGGATCCCCATATCTACAAGAACAGAACACAATGCACACAGGGCCGTGAAAAAGTTGTGGCGCTACAAGGACCTGTGTAAAAGAGGGGAGCGGGATGGTGTCGGTGCTCACCGCTGCTTGCCTCACTGTAGTACTGGCTGATGTAGTTGTTCATGTCATCATGACCGTGGTGATCTGAAGAGGATTAAAAATGGACACTTGATGTTATTTGTCTCGGACACTATGAAACTGAATCCAGTGTTAATTTGCAAGTTAATCATTGGTAGTGTTTCACAGTCCAATGAGCAATCAGACGCTTTTAAAATGATTCAGAATCCATACAAGTTGGTTATAGTTGGACAATCAAAAGGGGCAACATTACTATAAGTCCTTTAGTTTAGTATTTACTTAATTCATTGTTTATAACGCAATATACTTTGTCAATTAACAAATATATCTCCTCCTGTGGGCCCCCATAAGTGGAGGTTGATGTGTAAACAGATAATGAATAATAATATAATAAAACACAGGTGTAATAATATAAATTTATACTTTCTATCTTATTATGAGAAGTTGTAATTGCTGACAAATACTATAGCTTAAAAAAGGTTCTGACCTGCTTACAACTACATTCATCATTTTTTATGAACCCTTACTGTGGATATGGTCCCCAGATCCTGAATCAGTCCGTGTGTTTCCTTTAAGTGCTAGTCAAGGTCCCACAGGACTGTTAGATGGCTTACATTCAATTGTGTTGGGGCTTTACATATTCATTTTATGATTTATCCCAAGAGGGGCCACATTGTTTAGCCTTAACAGTGACAGGGACCACATGAGTACATGTACAGTATATGAGGAGCAGCCGCAGGTAAAAGGATGTCTGACTAGAAACACCGTGGCTCAGATGTATCGCACTTATGATTTATGATTTGATAAAGCAAAAGCCTCACTGTTTTGAGCACTGGCATCAGCTGCACTGACAGCGCTTTGCTGCTGGAAGTCCTGGAAGTTATGACCTGTCAGTGTATGAACAGTTTATAGTCCATCTCGGTGTGGCTCCAGCATTTTGATGTGATGAGACGAATGCTTTTGACAAGAGGACACCAACTATTATTCACTGTCCTACAGCCCAGCATGGAGCTTCAGAGCAAGGGGATGTTTGCTATTTGCAGAGGTGTCTGGTTTTTGCAGGGATATTTTGTGCTAATTTAGGTTTTTGTTCTTTCAATAAGCATGAAGGTCTAGTGAAACAACACTACCATACATGTGTTAGTTATTAGCATTGTGGCATTTCTGACTGATCAGTGTTGCTGTTTAGGATGAGGAAGGCTGTCTTATCTAATCCTCCAAAAACGCCTGAAGAATTGAAACCTGCAACTTTGTATGTAATAAGTACTTTGGTTACACAATTTCAGCCACCCCTTATCTTGGAAGGCTCAAGAGACTGAGGAGTGTCTGCAATCAACCGCCCTCTTTGTGCGGACATGATGCACTGCTTAGGTCTTCCCTCATGGTGCAGAGAGGTCTTTGATAGCCTGTAATACAATGAAGTTGGGTGTTCCAGATGGTTACCTGCAGGCCCCCCAGGCTCTCTTGCTTTAGCTGGCCCGTGATGCTCTGAGGCCCCAGAGGCCAGTCCGTCCACCTCCTGGAAACTGTTGCTCTGTTTACCCCACATGTGGTGGATCTGCATGGCTGCTTCACGCTCTGCTACCAGATCTAGGTCCTGCTGGGCCAGGTGGGCCCTCAGCTGCCTGATTTCAAACTGGAACGAAAGAAAGACAAATCGGATGACTGCCAAAAACTCCTGAAAGTAGCAACACACAGTAACAACACACAGAAATGTATATTCTACTCACTAAAATTCCATCTACTATTGTCCAAGCATTATATTTGCTGTAATATGTTGCTATATTGCTTGCATCACAGTTCAACTTTACATATACAGTACAGTGAGCTTATGCCAAAGTGCACATTTCCAACCTCTCTAACATTTGCAGTACAACGCTTGGACGTACAGTAGAGACTGTTCTCCTCCTCTGGGCAGACATTTGAGAAATATAGAGCACTCAGTGGATGCACTTGCAGTCATACTTATAAAGTTCAGTTATAAAGTTATTCTTCAGCTTACTAATATGACCTACTAACAATATTAGAACTATCATTATCACATTGTGAAGTAGTCAATAGAATGCTTTGAGATAATGCACAGTGCTGGCTATCCGATACCCACAAGACTTCTGTAAATGTATTATCTAGTGATAAAATAGGATACGTCATAGGCCTCTTTTATGCCCTTTTAAGTACTTTTTGTTCTTGCATAGGGCTTTGCTGCCCTCTGCTGATTACATGCAGCTATACTTCAAGGCAGAAATGCAAATCTGAGTTGTCTCAAGTATCTAATGGTTGTAAAGAAGGTAATACCATCTGCTGCATACCATCTGGTCTGCTTAGAGCAGTGTATAGCCATATCTAAGGAATTCAAAGCATGTATCACCACTCCTTTATCCATTGCATATGATATCAGTATTGACTCGTTCTTTGGTATATGATCACTTTAAACAGTGCAATATAAAAAAACACACACAAAAGGAAACATTTCCTTTAAAGTTAATAACTATCTTGGCCCTAAACATGGATATAGAGTAATGTCACTCAAGGTAGGCTAATAGGAAAATATTGTTTATAATTAAGCATTATTATTATTAACATTACTAGGGATGTAATAATAACCATAACCTATTTTTCAATAACAGGAGATTGGAGTACAACCTAATTACAGGGAGTCTCCAACTAATGACAGCTTATAATTGACTATCTTAACACGTCCTTATAGCCCCTCAAATCCAGAGACGCTGACAAGTCCAAGTTACAAATCCAAGTCAAGTCTTAATTCTTTGAGGGGCAAGTCCAATTAATTCTCAAGTGTGACTGGAGTCCCCATCTCTGCTGTAAGGTAAAAGATATGAGAAAGATAAGAGGACATACTGCCTGTTCCTGGCAGATCTGGGTGAGGCGGTCCAGCTGTTCTTCCCTCACCGCCTTGCCCTTCTCATACTGCTGGATCTCCAGCTCCATCTCCACCTTCACTTGCAGCACATAGGCTAAATCAAAAGGGTATATTACAGTCAGTTTTCCTTCTAAAGAAACAGGTAATCCTGTGCTTTTCAATCATAATTTCAACTGCACCTTACATTGACTTAATTCATTCATTCCCCCTCCAAAAGTGGATCCTGCAGATAGTGTATTATTGCACACACGTCTTCTAAATATCAAAGTCAACTACTGTTTTGTTTAATCAAAAGTCTGCCACATTCACTGGCACATGCTACTGTTGTGAGACTTCAGTTAATGGTTGGGAACATTAAAGCAGTAGTTTCTGGCGGTGTTTTATTGCATTGTGTTCACCACAATGTATCATCCCTTTGAACACGTACTGTACTATATTCAAAAACCACAAGGGGGAGCAACACTGTTCAAAAAGCATTCCTCCTAATAAATAAAATACTCTGTGTGCACCTATATGATAATTTGCATGTAACATCTGTTGTTTGAGCTTCGAACCATGGGTTCATTACGACGGACGATGTACTACCTGGTAAAAAAATAAAGAAAAAATACGAACAAATAATTGAGCAAACAACCTCAATATTGAATGTAGCCGATACCGCAGAGAGCACACTGCGGTATCTATCTCTGTGACCTGACAGTAAAGGACAGGATACAAAGGACATCAGTCACTCCCTGCCTCACCATCAATGATCCTCTTGACCCTCCAGATGCGCAGTGTGATGATGAGACCGATAGCGTCCCAGGGGCTGCTGGGGCCGTTAGCCACTGTGGAGGCCACCATGGGGGCCAGGGACAGGACGATGACAGCTCCATCAAACACCTGACAAACACACACACACACACACACACACACACACACACACACACACACACAGCTGCTGTTATGTCTGTAGCTTCCACAGTGGTATGACATTGAGGGAATGACACTGCAGTGAAAGGAGCCCCGGGTAACAGGACTAATGGTACCCATGGGAGCTTACCTCTACTTTGTTCTCAATGTAATCCCATATCCCCAGCACCACGATCCTGAACACCGTCTGAGACAGACAGAGGGACAGAGATGGAGACAGAGAGCAGGTTACACACAATGATAGCTAAACAGAGCGAGACTGGATGATGTAGGCTGAGCATACTGGTAGTAATGTCCAATAATTAACCTGACAGTCCCAGTAAGAGGCATTTGCAATTGTGTTTCAGACTTCTTTCATCCCTCCACTGGTAATTCATCAATGACATCATATTCATGCACATCACAGGCAGCGCGATAGGATTTCATCCGAACAATTAGAGGCACTGCATTTAGCTCCTTCTGCTGATGCAGCAGGGGCTGCAGAGAGCAAACAACTCTCCCTTTGTCACTGTTCCTCTTCTGCCATCCCCTACCCTCCTTCCTCGTTTCAGATATTCAAGGTTGCACTTAAGCAGGAATCATCCTCCCTGCTGTTTCTACTCATTCAATGTGTCACTGGGGCTGGGGGGGGGGGGGGGAGGCTGCTTTTATTGATAAGTAAAACTCCAGCTACACAAAAGTTAGCAGTGGGGTGGTCAAGTGTAGGGAACTAAGACAAATGTGGCTGAATGTAAAGAAAATGGTAATCAATACGGCGCACCTGAGGCCTAGAAATTATTTAAAACTAGCAGAACAGAAAAGCTCCATCTGCATTTTAAAGTGTTTGTGCTGCGTATCAATCGAACAACCCGAGAAGGACCAGCTCTGCCAGCATTAACAACAGTAGTTATACGTTTTTTTTTCGGTATACTGATGTGATTTTGTAGTCACTTCCGTTAAGTACACTTTTAATAGAGTCGTACACAAGTTCACCTCTACTAATCAAAATCGAATCAAGCTGTGACAGAGGACACGGGGCGTTTCATGGTGTTGTTAGTATTCTAATGAGGATAATACTGCACAACATAGCATTAATCGACAGGCTGCTGCATCAGCCATAAGTGAGACTGTGTTTATGTTGAGCAAGGGGAAGATAGAGACTCACCTCAGTGAAGAACACAGAGAGAATAGCCAAGCTGATCCAGTGGATGATGCTGGCAAAGTGGAATGCATTATTAACTGTAGGAATAAAACAGAATAACTGGTTATTTTTAAGGACAGTTTCTGTGACATTAAGTGGTGGAAGATGTATGTTTTGTTTTTTGTTGGTGCCTCTAACAGCCTTTGCCTGCTGCGTAACACTGACAAGGTGCAGTAAAGTGGAAAGAATGAGCACATTCATGCACACACACATACATAAATGACAGAGGCATGAAGCAAAACATACATGTGTCTGTATCTTCCTGTCAATTCATCAGGCTAATTGTGGACAGCCTGAAACAGCACTCGGCTGTCAGCTGAGGCATTTCTCTTCACGCTTTACCTCTCCCCCCCATCTGTCTTGCGTTTGCCGTGTTCAGTGATCTGTCTATGAGTCCATTCATCTTCCTCAAGTCCTCCCCACATTCTTCCACCAGCCAACTCTGTATTGCCTGATTTCTTTGTCTGCTAATCTCCCTTCACAAATTTCTCTTACTTTTCCTTTGTCTTGCCTGTCTAGTCAGTCAGTCAGTCCGTCACAGGGGAACATGCATTTGGATACTGCCGGAGTGACATCTCAGCTCCGTGACATCAAACAGGTATGACCCCTCACCTTCCACTTATAATAAGCGAGGATGTCTTCACCATACCAGATGATGTAAATGAAAGCTATACTGGGGTGACATGAGTCATAGTGGTGTTTGGACCACTTGACGTTTTGTGTTAACTGTGGAATACTAATAGGAGAATTATATTCCCCAGATCATGATTGATCAGAGCCTCTGGTCCCAGCATAGATCATCAGTGACACAAACTAATTATAAAGTTAAGCGTAGACCTTTTGCACATGCTCACATATGTGCTGTGTACATCTAAATTGTGTTCTTTGGTCATTTTCCACACACACACACACACACACACACACACACACACACACACACACAC
>NW_022280032.1:10031120-10276905 GCF_004355925.1 Anarrhichthys ocellatus | reverse complement strand
CACACACACACACACACACACACACACACACACACACACACACACACGCACACACAAATATCAAAATGTTCAGCTCTTTAAGGACATTCCTCCTATGACTTTTCTTGTATCAATCTCTTATGCTTTTTGAATTATTAAGCTTTTTGCAATTTTCTTTTGAATGGGATCTCTATGGAGAAAATCTTCAAATCCTCTTAAACTTTAAAAGCTTTCTTCTTCCTCATACTTTCAGCTGCAGACACCATTTCAACTTTAAAATGTTGACAAAACGTTGAGCTATTTACTGTATTCAGCTTTCTCAGTCCTTTTCTGACTTTACAATGGGTGTGTATTGCGCAGCTCAGAGTGCGTGATGTGAAGTGGGGCTTCAGAATATTTCTATTTTGCCACGGATTCCACAATTTTCACTCTTCATGCATAATTTTGGGTAGAAAAGTAGCTAATCGTGTCCTCGTCATAGAAAAATGACTGTGGAATCCAACAGATTTACACATTTGGTACTACAGCCTCTAATTGAGAGGAAAACCAACTATCTGCTCAGACCAATGGTAATTCTTACTTCAAAAAAATCTTGCACAGACAACCGTACAACATTTCTCAATCGCCACTGAAGCCACTTTTTTTTTTTACACTACAGACACAATTTTCACAGGATCTGTTCTTCAAGTCATCCTTCCTCTCCAGTTCTAATATCGGAGCAATAGGAGCTACGCTTATGGGGGTTTTGAGGATTTGTTTGACAGGTGTTTCACAGCTTTATCTCCATGTAAAGGCTGCAGGCACACAGGTGTTTTTGATTGAGCTAATTAGTGAAGCTGAAAAACACTTCCTTATTATATTGATAATCTCAGGTGACTTTACACTCTTTTCTACCACTCACACTGCAACAGCTTGATGTCTATGAGCATCTCCAGGGTTAGCAGCACCACCACCAGAATGACACAGGCCACCAGGAAACAGTTGAAGCCCACCGACAGCAGGCAGACCTGCCACAGCGCTGCCCTTCGCCCACAGCATGGCTTTAGCCAGTTCGACCTGACCAGGGGGAGAGGGGGTGAGAGACAGAGAGGGGAAGAAAATGTGGTTAGAGGAGCTGCGTGTGCAAAGATAAATGGGACTTGTTGCGGTGTTATTTCAAAATGTAATACTGGTACAGAGTGCGCGTCTGACAGGCAGCATGCAAGGCCAAATCAATAAAACACAAGAAACGTCAAGATACACAAATCATGAAGTGTATTCAACCTTGACTTTGCTGTTTTCTATCAGTCAATCTTCTTCTAAATATTTCTCAGCAGAGGGCACTATTCTGCATACAAATTCAGAGCATGCCCGCTAAAATTAATTCACTCTCTTAAATGTGATGGGAAGCATAAATACATGGCACTGAGATGATATATTAGTATGAAGTAATTCATATGAATTCATAATATCCCCCCCCCCTCATAAAACCGTTTATTCTAACCTTTCCTGCAACCCTCCACTTCCCGGTAAAGCTCTCATTTTGTACGCAGTGTAGTCGTCTTACTGTTACAGCCATTCCTTTTTGTTTGCCTATTTTTGGAAATGGATTACATGACATCTGTTGTAATCCAAATTTGAGCATTAAATATTTTGTTTTCTTCCTATCTGAACATGCTTGTGTGTATAAAGCACTAATAGATTTAATTATTGAAATATCAGAACATCTATAAAGGAGGTGATACCTGACTCCGTGGTCTTATCGTCTCTAGATTTATTTTGACATGATACACAACTATAACCTTATAATATAGTTTAGAGTTTAGAGTTTCCTGTGTTTAATTCCCCTCCCTGCTGCATCACTGGGCGACTAGACAGCTCTCTGAGTAAAAACTGGCCAGGTTGCCCATCTGGGCAACTGTTTAGCTAACAACCAGGCTGGTAGTTAGCTCACTGGCTCTACTCTTGTTGTAGCTCTGGAGGACTGAGTAGCTGACCACGTGGTGTAATTCTCTTGGCATGACAGTGGGGCTGCATGTGCACCATCTGGAGGGTGTAGTCGCACCTGGCTGGCTGGCTTTTGAGAGACCATCACTCATAATTCCTGAACCTAGAATGTGTCATTTCTCCCACTGGTTAAGCAGCGACTGCTTTATACACCTGCCTCCACATTGCTATGTATTTTCCATTCGTTTGGAGTGTCCTCGTGTCCCTCTTGTG
Organism: Anarrhichthys ocellatus; assembly: GCF_004355925.1. Classification (NCBI taxonomy): domain Eukaryota; kingdom Metazoa; phylum Chordata; class Actinopteri; order Perciformes; family Anarhichadidae; genus Anarrhichthys; species Anarrhichthys ocellatus. The sequence goes on along the minus strand of NW_022280032.1, from coordinate 10,274,727 downwards.
CCGGCTCCTTGTCCAGGTACATTGGTTCTGAAGATGTGAGTGTCTTACCTGCCTTGAATCCATACCAACTCTCCCCTTCAAGTTCCACCAATCAGAAACTGACTGACTGAGACTCTTGGGGATTTATGGTCAATAAATAATGACACATTTTCAGAGGCACACAGGGCTTTCCCTTCCTGTCACAGCTCTGCATTCCACGCACAAACGAAAGGCAGTAGGTTTCGTAAAAAAAAAAAAAAAAGCCATCTGTCGTGACCTGTCCCCCATAGGAGGAAAGCTACTGGCAATGTCTGTCAGAGGACAAAAGAGGATGCAATTTATTCTACTCTCCTCTTGGTTCAGTTCAATATAAAGAAGGCAAACACAGAGAGGAAGCAGGGTGCAGCTGGTTCAAAGGCATTGGGACTTATCCAAAAGTGAACTGGAGAGAGAGCCAGGGAGGAAGGAGGGGGAGTTGGAGAAGGAAGAATGAGAAATAAAGAACAGAGAAAGATGCAGATTGAGTTGAAGGATAATTCCACTTTATTGACTTCGGCCTTATTTGTCGTAATTTTGGCCTCATCCTCTTGGTTAGTATTACCAATAGGAATGATGGCCAAAATTACAACAGTTTTGCACTCACCAAGTTAATTGCTAAGATTTGTGTACGTGGCAACATTGATTGACAAGAGGTCCAAACAGGCATGAAATACTAACGGTCAGGTATGAGGTTTGACTCCCAAGTTAGCTAAACCTATTTGGAACGAGGGCTGCGACCACTGGTCATTTTCTCAAATAATTGATCAATTGATTAGTCTATAAATGATCAGAAAATAGCAAAAATGTTTGTTGCAATTTCCTTAACCACAAAATTACATTTTCAGATATCTAGTTTTGTCCAAAACCCAAAACCCACTTTATTACGTTAAAAGACGATGAAAAGTATAAAATCCTCATATTTGAGGAGCAAAAAATAAGGGATGTTTGCAACTGTGGCCAACTGTACTCGTACTATGAGGGGTTATCATTGACATTTTGGGCACATTCTGGTTTCTTACAAATGACTTTGGTGAGCAGGAATTATGGCCAAATTTCTAAAAATAATACTAAAATATAATAAAAGTTAACCGTTAACCTCGGCTGTAGCAAAGCTACACATCATCTCCATCCTTCACCAAGGTCAGCAGAGAGGCAGGAACTTGCCCATGTTTTGTCAATGCTCTCCCAGAGGCTAACCGGTGCAGCAACCCTCAGTACCAGCCAAATGCCAACAGATTAGTGGCTCAACGCCTGCAACCAAGAGGTGGTGGAGGGTAATGGTATCATTAGCAGATACCATGGAGACTCCCAAGCACCGATTTGTTCCCAAGGAACAATGTCAAACCCCATCTGCCAGTGGAGGAGAGCCAAGAAAAAGAAACATTTACCTAAAGACACGCCGAACACACAGTCATCGCACATTTATGGACCATTATTTAGAAGACGGAATGAGCAGCACACACACCAAGAGACACCTCACTTACCTTCAGGACTGAAAAGCACGATTCAACTCATACTGTGTGGAATAATTCATTCAGACCTCTCCCACGAGCCAGGCAGAAAAGGTATTAATTTAATAAACCTGGAAAGAAAAACCCTGTCTGGAAGCAGAGTAAATGGCAGTGATGGATTACTCCATGCTCGAAAACTTAATTTTAGGAAAATCACTTTAAACTTTGAATGCTGAGTACCTGAAGTATTTATGAGAAAGTGAGGCTGCTTCAGTGGTGGAGCAAGTCAAGGAAGGACATCCCCTCACTCTCTCCCAGGGTCACGGTATGTGCGGATCAAATAGGCAATACCTTTAGGGTAATGCACAAATATGTGTGTGCACAGGCAAACATCACACGCACGCATGCCTGCATGTGCACGCACACACACACACACACACACACACACACACACACACACACACACACACACACACACACACACACACACACACACTGTTAAGAGCAATGCGTGGAGGAAATTAGAGATTTAAGTTGGCATGTGTTGTGGACAGGTTCATAAAGACATCCAACAGGCCAGCAGCTGCAGTGCTGAGGGAAAATCGAAGTGGTCTCGACAGCAGTGCAGAGCGAGGGGATTAGATCATGAGACCGGTCAATAATGGCCTCAGATGGAAGTGAAGGCATGCTGTACATCACATCGGCTGCAGCGGGCCCTTGCAGCCGAATGGCCAGGCTCAACAGAGTTGACAGAGACGTCAGGCAGAGTGACTGGCGCAGAGGAAGGTGTCTGGTCGCTCTGTTGGGCCCATTCACACAGACGGTACAGAGCTTTGGCTCCAGCCCCAGCTAAGTAACTCTCACTGAGGTGGGGAGCCTATCACAAGGTGCATTTATTTCATTAAACTGTCTCCTGTAATTGAGACACAGTAAAATACAAAGTAAAGCCATTAGATAGTAGTTAAATGGAAATTAAATCAGAGAGGCGGTGCTCTGTTTGTGTGTTTGTGAGTTAAGAGATTGAGTGAGAGAAAACGGAAAGGCTGCAAAGGGAAAAATTCATTGAGAAGTAATGAGTCTCAAAGACTCTATCAACTCATCTGAGGTATTGATTGAAACACACACACACACACACACACACACACACTTACACACAAGCAATGAACAGATGCAAATACCAACCTCTCCCTCAGAATGTTTGCAAAGGAAAGCCTAAAATAGTGTCGCTCTGAACGACACTGCTGTGCAAGGCCTCTAAATAATTGATTGCAACTCTTGATTGATGTCTTGATTGCACATTTACAACAGAGCACATTTTCTCAGTGATAAACTCCAGAACATTAGGCTACAGACCTGTCGCAGCCCTCACACAATTAAATTTGCTTCCAAAATGATTAATCATGCTATGAGTCTAAACACAAATCTTTACATGGCCTAGACATCTTCTCACTGTGCCTTGTGGCCATCCATTCATTTATTCAAGCACACCTAACATTTTTACTTTTGTTGAAAAAGATGTACATTTTTAGAGGCACTTTTTTGTCAAATTTGTCACCTCAATGAAGTAGTTCCTATCCTATTTGGCCCTTGCCATGATACTACTTGACTCAAGTTTTCTGTCTCCTATCAATTACTCTCTCTCTGCACTGATAACTACATAGTCTTGTGGTTCTCCAGTACAAACTTCTACCAATTCACACCAATCTGCTGAACTCAGCAGGCTCAGGCAGGGGAAAATGGACCACAACTGTGCGCCTGCAGGCTATTGAACAGCTGAGGCCATTCAGGCTCAACATTAGACTTGCTCCTTGACTTACTTTATACATTTGAAAGAGGCATTTCTTTTAATCCCTGATATATGCATTTTTTCTCACTCAAGAGCTTATGTTTCCTGAGAAAGCATAGGTGGGGCATCTGACTAGATTGCTTAAAAATCAAGACAAGTGCCAGCATTGGCTCTAAATCCTTTCCTGTGTAACCACTGCTGAGTCATCTGTGTTATCACAGCCAAAAGAGGCAAAGAAGCCCAGAGAGGAAAACCAGCTAAGCAATAAATATGCTGAACAAACTGAAGTTATCATAGGTAATCAATTGCACATTTTACTTCCGCGTCTCATCGCTATTAATCTCTTACAGTCTCACGCCTGGGGAATCAGCAAACACTTTTGCTGTAAATTGACAAATCAAATAAAAAAGCCTAATCAATTACAGATGCTATGAACACATTTTAGGCTTTAGCATTCCCTGTGAGTAGGTAAACTTTTTTTTTTTTAACTTCTTTTGAAAATTCAGGCAGCTTTCCAGTATAAGCAGCCCTTTCCATTGGTTTCCAAGCGCGATCAGCTATCATCTCTGCACTCCTTGCATCCAACTCCATGGTACAACCTAGCAGAGGGAACTCTGAGCTGGTCTTCGCCAGAGAAATGGGCCACAGATACTGAGCAAATGGAGATGGCTGGGGCTCCATGTGCAGAGCAGCAGACAAGCTGTCCCTGATAAATGGGTTTTCACCAGGACACTTGATCTCTCTCGCTCTCAGCCTAAAAAGCAATCTCACACTTTGCATGTCTGTGAATATTAACAAACCCTCAAACCCTGCACTCAAATGTCATCTATTGTATCGCACATGGTGCCAGGCAAGAGAGCCAATTTGATGGAGAGGACTGTTCCTCTTTGGGTTTGAAATAGAGTCGGGGGGTGGGGGGAAGAAAAGCCTGTTCTTTTTTCTGACATCCATCAACACAGAACAGGTAGTATAGCTGTGGTTTCAAAGCCCCATGAAATATTGCTGTTGCCAAGATTCATACTAGACTCTGGCAAAGGTCCGTCACTGCTATTTTCTACAGTCTAGATTTATTTATTTATTCCATTATACTTAAATCTTGAGTATTGTCAACCTAGGTGTGATTATGTGCATATCGACTGCTTTATTAATGCATTTTAGTGATTAGAACTTTATTTCATATGGGAAGTCTGAGTACTGTTCAGCAATGTCTAGGTAACTCTAGGCTGGTCTGGGCTCACTACTGCTTATCTAATACCCAACATTTCACCAAACACTGTATTAGCTAACTGTGGCTGTCACCATGCAATGAGGCACAGGGTTAATCCCACAACACCGTCCAACATGAACAGATAGGACACTCTTCAAATGGATCCATTTCCTTATGACCTGCAGTCGGCAGCTTTGTGAATGAAAGTGTGGAGGAGGGTCTTCCTTCCTCCATCCTTCTCTTCATTTCCTCCACCTCCCCTGTCCTCAAGTTAAAATCAGCAGGTTGACCCTTATGAACCATATGTCATTACAGCAGTGCCTCACACCTCTCAGCTTGGCCCCTGGAGATCAACGGCATATGCTACTGCTGCTGTGGGCAGCAGGCTGATCTGGAGATGATAACCAAGGACAACTGCAGGATGTGAAGCACGGGGTCTCGAGACTGGGGCCAGGCAGGGAGGTGCGGTCATGATTAAGGTGGAAGAAAATCTCACCACAGCACCTTACTACTTTGTTCAGACCAGTAAAATTGAATTGCATTCACAAGGGCAGTGTATAAAAAAACAGCAACACAGATTTATCATGATTCAAGTCCTCCGAGTATGCTGTGATCCTCAACATATTCTGAAATGACTAAAGAACGGAGTTCCATCAATTATCTTTTCCATTATCTTTCACAGTTTTTCCTGTTCAGCGTCGCGGGCTGGAGCCGATCCCAGCTGACATTGGGCGAAAGTCGGGTACACCCTGGCCAAGTCACCAGACTATGGAAGGGCTTACATACAGAGACGGACACACTTTTACGCTCACATCCACACCTACAGGCAATTTAGATTAATTAAACTAAGCTCCATCTCTTTGGACTGTGGGAGGAAGCCGGAGAACCTGGAGAGAACCCACGCTACCACGGGGAGAACATGCAAACTCCACACAGAAGGCCCGTCTAGCCCAGGAATCGAACCCCAGCCCCTCTTGCAGGGTGCTATCTACCACACCACCGTGCAGCCCTGGAAGCCATAGAAGGGAGTTATTGGTGACAAAACTAATTTTTGGCAATTGAAAATGACCTGTGATTACAACAACAGATGAAACAGATGCATACTCCATCATGTTACTTCCAAAAAGAGTGACTTTGTTTATGCTTTGCGCACACACAAACAGCTATTGTCACTAACACTAATTACACACGTCTATTAGATCTATTATGTTGGTTAGGTTGCTACAGTTTAATCAATACAGTAACATGACAAAGCATTCAAATCCACTTAAAAAGCTAATATTCTGTAGTTTGCAACAACATTACCCATTATTTAAAAAGACAGCTTTTAAATGATACAAATGAGACACTACTTAAGCGATTAAAGGTGGATGTGAAATTACCCTAATCTTGGACTTTCCAGCAAGTTCTGTAGAAGATGGTACTGCCAAAATCTATTAATATCTCCATCCAGCTCACTACTGCATAGAATCTGCAAGGACTGCGTGTGCCCCTTGTAGACCGCAAGAACATCCACCTCCTACATAATCGCCCACGCCTCCTGATAAAGAGCCACGAGGAGCTGCCATGCAGGACTATATGCGCACCTCTGGTGTGTATTATTTAGCTCATTTTTTCACAACCATATGTAACAAAATAAAACCAAGGCCTCACCATCGAAATATTTAGGAATGATCTCTTACTTATCCCATCACTGACCATTGATATAAAGCTATTCCTTTCACCTTCATGCTTTTCCTTTCACCATGTCCAGATCCCAACCAAAGCCCTGACCAGAGGTCAATATAAACTTTACGAACTAAAAAATAATTATATTTATCATCAAATGGAAATCAGTGCTCACCTGCTCATATATCTACAACCACAGGATAGAGTCACGTCCACAAAATGAAATAACTAAATATGAAAAACCTTCTCAGGAATGTAAGTCATTGTAGCTTGAGGAAACAAACCTGCTAATCATCAAAATAAATGCCCAAAGTCACTGCAACAAAAATAAAGTGGGTATAGATTCTTGTACACAATCATTTACAAAAGTGCTAAAATTAGCCTGCAGAATGCAGGGGAGTCTCCGTGATGACACATTCAGATAAACAAGAGCAAAATAGTTTACAGAGCAAAGTAAACCAGCTAGTTCATTGCCTTGCCATTAGGGCCTCTGTGTCATTCCACTGATGTTACACACATGAATCACAAAGGCAGCCAGATTCTGTGGCGACAAGCTGGCTCTGTTGCTTTTTCCAAGAGCGCTTCCAAAAGATGAACGTGTGAATGAAACCGTGATGACAGGTATGTCTTGGAATGCCTGTGACCTGAAAATCGTGAATTCCAATCTAAAAAGCTCACTGAGCATACTGCAACATTCACTTGGGTGTCAGATTGCATGCTGTTTTCACTAGTCTGCTTCCTGGACTCTGAGGAAGGTGTTTCTCTGCTAAGAATGAATGTCGACTTACTTTTCAAGAATATTCACATTGTTGACTTGATGAATCCCTCAGAGACATGTCTTGACACTGCATGACTTTTCCACTGCAAGATGCCAAATTCCAGGTGACCAGGGTGTCATATGGTGCTGTGTGAGAGTGCCCACTGTGATGATAATTGAGCTGGGATGCCAGATCCTGCCCTCTGCTGTGGCATTGCTATGTACGCATTTTCTGCCCTTTTTGTGAGCAAGACGAAGTGAGGAAGCTATGAAGTACTATGAGAGAGTGGGTGTTTGGGACAGGACCCATCTGTCCCTGCCCTCTGTCCCACAGAGCCATCGGCCCGGACCGGGCCAGACCAGGCAAAGTCCAGCCGGACATGGTCAGCTGACACACCGGGGCTTGGATGGCGAAATGGCGGATGCTCTAATTAAGCTTATGCTGTTTGACGAATTTCTCTGCATGGATGCCAGCATCACAGCATGCCAAAGGGTTGTGAGTCACGCTTCCTGAGTGGAGAGCCACGGACACTTGCTACAGGGGTGCTCCAACAGGGGCGTGTCCTATCCTGAGCGTACTGAGCCTGCAGCATGGTGATAAGAAAACAACACAAACCCTGGACAAGCAGGCCTCATGGACAGAAACAGCACCGCCACAGGGCTCTGACATTTCAGGAAAGCTATGGTGCTAACAACACTCTTTGTTTTCTGCCAGAAATCGACATTATAAACAGAAGCCTGTCTGGTAGTGAGAAATTGCTGTGTCATTGAGCTGAAATGAACACATCAGTGGAGACATTGTCCATTTAACATGGTGACACTAATAAATTCATAGCCAAATATCCTCGACTCACGGACTCTAATATAAAATGAGGGGTGATTCACTACGCCAGGTGTAATTACCATGTGCAATAACGAGCAATGGGAGAGGGATGGCAGAGCTTTTCTCTGCCAGGGTAGATTATAGATTGTGGTAATTGCGATTCTGCCTTCATTATGGATGTAGCACTTTCCCGCAACATCCCCAACACCATATTTCTAGTATCTTCTTATGATGGCCAACATCAAGAACATCAATCAATATGTAATTACACTTTGGGCTTTTTAGTATATAAATTAATTACAGAAAGATTTCATTGATAATCATGCTACTCATTTTATTTCCAGCGTCCTTAAAATGTATGATGTTTGATATGCTTCAAACGATGAAAGAGTTCACTGTTATTGAGCTTCACAATCCTTGAATGCAGTCCCTCTTTTTCTACACGACCACACTCAAGTTGCTGTTTCAGGCTAGCCAAAACCTCTCACAACTAGAGGTTGTTTTACTGGCTGTGGTCAAACTACTATAAAGCAACAACAGAAAGTGAAGGGTGCTGTCGAGGTGTATTTGTGGTACGTACCCCTCTCTGTTGTCCTCTTCGTCTGGGTTCGAGATGAGCTGGGATCCAGCGAGGGATATGTCCAGGGCGGCCAAAGGCAAGTCTCTGTAGGCGAAGCTGACCAGCTGGACAGGCGCCATGCACTGGTTGTCCTCCTCCACCTGCTGGGAGATCACCTCCAGCTCCGAGGCTCCGGCCTTGGGAGGAGCCCTGTGGTACACACACACCACAACCAGAGCAACATCAGAGTCATGTATAATTTGTGAGTGTCATGTTTAACTCGGTATACTTTAGCTAATGTTTTTTTTCTGCAAAGGCAGTACAGTGCAAGGTTGTACGGAAGTGTGTTGTTTATTTGAATTAACCAGTGCACCCACTTGGGAAATGCTCCAGATAGCAGAGTGTGATAATAACTACTGGGACTATGCTTCATTTTGATGAATGAAAACACAAACATGGTGTGAAATACCTTGTTTGCAGTGTTTTCTGGCGCGCTCAACAAGGGCACATTTACCTGGCAAGTGATAACAAGCTGATCTACATTTCTAAAGGCAGACTATGAAGTGAAGTCTCAATCCACAGTAAATATGGCAATTAGCATTCTCCGAATAAGGAAATATTACCATTAACAATATATCAACTTAAACGACGACTCATGTATACTTTACATTCTTCATTGATGTTTGGAATGATTGCTATTCATCACTACAGACTGAAACTCAAACTTGAAACTTGCTTGAGATGAATGATCATTACAATGAAGAATTTGATGCATTTGCCTTTTCACCAGCAGCTACCATTTTGAAAACTCTCTGTGTGTACTCAAGGATCCTCCAACACCTGATATTTCAGAATTGGTTGCCATTTAAACTGGCACTCTTTTTACAGCATTCACTCTCCAGCATTTTCATTTCTGTAAACATTGTGCGACTACTGAATAGTTAAGACAGAATTACCAGTTAATAAAATGACTAATGACATGCCTGTTTTCACTGATGGCTTACCTAAGTTTATATTTGACAGAATAATGAAATTAATGGAAACCAATGGCTGCTGGAAATCAATATAAAAACCCATAGCACGTGTCAAGACATGCAAAACTAGCAGCATCATCTTACAATTTTTTTTTTTTTTTAAATGGGCTAAATTACATTGGAGTGCACAAAAAAAAACTTGTTTCAGCTTTGTTTTCCATTCACTGTATTTTCTTTGTGAGGTTTGTTATATTCAGCAGAACCAGACAAAGTGTCATTTTATCTGCCATTGAGGTCCTGAAACTTGAATGCGTGGTGAGGACTATGATCCTTCAAGCTCAGCCAATAGCGGACAAGGAGAAGTCACCTTGGAACAGGAGTCTCAAAGGGCTTGGCAGCTGTCCCAGTGCAGCCAGCGTGGAGACATCAATAACTCCAGTGCTTAACAGTGGAGGAAGGCCTTGATTACACGACAAGGGAACAAAGGCCATTGGCTTGGTGAATTCTACAACCTCTGAGCTGGAGGTGAAACTGAGTGGGAGGAGACAGTTAGTAAAGATCACTGAGCAGACCCACCTTCCAGTTAAATGTTAATTTAGGCAGGGCAGGAAAGGAATCTAGGTCTTTTTCCTGACTTACTTCTTGACTAATAGTGGTGCAATGGACTCTTTTGAAAGGTTATTTTGTTATTCTCACACAAAAACAAGAATCACTTGAACTATATCAACTTAAAATGGCACAATAGGACGATGGAACACAAACTCTTTTTCTTGTGTCCTCACTACATTAAATGCCTTGCCCTTCTTCTTTTCGCTATGCGTATCCTGCTAGATGTGTTGTTTAGCCTGAGGGTCAAACGGCCATATATTTACATGCACGCCACAAAACCCAGTGTTATCTGTGGACTTGGCACCTCTGACCAACCGCAACAAGGACGCTAATCCGTCATGACACACACAAACTGTTCAGTGCATCAAAATCACATTTCCAGACAATCACAGAGTGGGCCAGGAGCCATTATGTGCAGAGCCCAGTGGAGTGGCTGGTTGCCATCCTGGGGAGGGAGTGGAGGCTTCACATCTGAACACCACCCTTCAACAATGCAGGCAAGGACAGCCAGTAGCCTGCTAAAGGCTGTGATCTTTTCAGAGGCCTGTGATATTAGCAACGCCAAGAGGACGCAAAAAGGTTAACATAGAGCATGCATGGCTTGAGGGGAAATCTCGTATAGATATCCCATATAGAATAAGTGCTAAGTCTCATCATGAAGCCCAAAAGGCTCAAAGAATATGCTTCTACGCGAGCTAATGTTACTAAAGGTCTGGTCACTATAAATCACCATGCAGTGATCAACACATATATAAAAACCGAATAACACCCTGCATTCAGAGAGACTGCCCAGTAACATATTTCTTGAAAATACATACAAGAGCGCCTTTTTTCACTAGGGCATCTTCAATAGGAATATCTTCACTGCAATACTCAGTGGTTCCATAGATCTGGAGTTTAAATGAATCTCACTTGTAATCTGTTCTAGCCTCCGTTTTTTGCAGCAGTCTGTGAGAAAGGTACTCAAATACCGCTTAAGTCCAATATTGCTGAACTCAACAGAAAGTGAAACTATATTATATATTTTTACTCTGAATGCTAACATCAGCGCACACAAAGGAGGTTCAAATGCAGAATAAGACACATCAGGAGGGAATATGTTAACTTTCAGGGCTGTAGCTGTGGCTGTGTTAACTGTTATTCACAACAGAGTGTGTTTACAGTAATATGTAAAGTTAAGACTAGACTAAAACCAATGTTCAATTAATCTTTTTTTTTTTTTTTTTAAATGCCTCATGAATGTGTTCAAGTAATGTTATTTAGTATTTTCCTTCTTACTTTTTGATATGTGGTTAAGACAAGTTTGAAATGACTGACATCTGCACCCAACTTTTCTCTGTGTTGTATTGGCAGATAATAGTCTTTTGGGGTAAAAGGCAGTTGTGGCGAGCGGGAGTTGTCTTTCGCTCAAATTCCCTACAATTGCTGTAAAAATATAACCGACATGTCCTACACACAGCCAGTCAACCTTCAGCACTCAGGTGTGACTATACAAAGCAGCTATACAACTTTCTTTGGATAAATAACTGTTAATAAAGTCAAACTAAACATTGACGACAGCTTATGTTCATTATAATGTGATGCATAACACAGGACAACAGGTGATATGAGATTGATGCCTGTCACTTTATATCTCAAATCACCTATTCTGAGCAATACATTCTCTGCTGCTGTCCCTTCAGTGGATTTTAAACTGCCTTCTCAGCATGAACTGGTGGTTTGCAGAGGGCATCGGTATCATTGTCATTCTGAGTTCTCACTGCCACGGTATTTCTGGCCAGCTGTCGACATCCCAGCTGCTCTTTCTTACCCAATACGTTTGTATACCGACACTTGGCTACTACTTGGCGCACAGCAATTCACTGCCCTGATATGACCAGGAAAGCGGAACCAATGGGCCAAATCACTTATATGGGCACCGTCCAGATTTCCCAGCAGCAGCCCTGACAAAAGCTTCCGACACACTGGTACATTTGTAAGATCGGATCTTTTAGGCAATGCCTGCTCTTTCAAAGTTCAAGGGCAAATTACAGCAGTTCACAATTCCACTGCATCAATGAAGAGTGAATGTGTTTTGTTAGTCTTTGGTGTTTTCTTTGTACTGTTAATAGAGAAAATGCTTCAGCTGTCGTTTTATGTCCGTATCACCTCAATGAAAGTAAAGCCTGAAATATTAAGATTTACTCTGCAGACATCCCAACAGCAGCATTCAAGTTATGTTGGATATGGACACACAGTAACACTTTAAAAGGGTATTATTATTCATTATTCTATATTTTTCTTATTGTCCAAAAAATCCTTTAAAAAGGCCATCACAGACTAACAATGTGTTAGTCCCTCCCCTGCTTTTGGCACCCAGCCCCAAATTCATCAATTCCCACTGAAAAGGTAAGTCTTAAAAACGGGTCACAAATACATAGTTTGAATTAAAAAAGGGGCAAAGTCATTTCCCAAAACAGCATGGCACCATTGTTTTTTTTACAAAAGTTAATCAGACTGGAGGAATGATGCATTTTTTGGGGACTATTTTCAGCCTATAGGATTAATACACATTTAATGACTCAAAATAAACTACAGTGCCCAGGTTCATCATGATGGAGAAACAGCGTGGCTCAGTAATGTGTTTTTAATAGTTTTTACAATGGAGGTCTACGGCACAGAGGAATAAAAATACATTACAGTCTATCAGGTTTTAGCTACAGAGACAATATTTGTTCATAGGAACAGATAAATGTTGGTTTTGGTCATTTCATGGGATTTGTTTACAATAAGAAAAATATATAGAATATTGCCAAAATTATTCTTTAAATCATGTCATTTTCAGATTTAATGTATTCTCTTAAAAAAGGGAATCTGTGTTTCAAAAAGACAATATTATGTTTGAGTAAGATGAAATAACATTATACCTAACAAATGTATGTATTTAAAAACTTCCACTCAACAAAATGTTAAAACGTGACACATAGCCTAAATATTTAATAGTTAAGACTCTTATTAGGCCAAAAAATGTATTTGAATGAAATAAACATTCAACAATTTTTATCAGATTTTATTCTAGTGATTGCCTAGGGGCCTTCATTATAGAGGGAAATTAAGAGCAGCAGGACACTGGATCATGTGACGCAGAGGTTAGTTACAGTGAATCTGACCCTTTTTAAGGCTGCTGGGCTCCTCAGGGTGAGCTGTTTGCTTTGTTGTTGTTTTTTACAAACAGCTCCAAAATGGACAAACAGGAAGAGCACTACCTCATCTTTCTTTGTATACCATTTTTTTTTAAATGTATACAGACAGACATAAATATGTAATTTTTTTTAATACATAGTTGTGTGAAAAATGCAAGATAAATCCCTTCTAATTTGTTGTGTTTGAGCATCTAATAATTTCCCCATCCCGCCTCCCACTGTTTCCACAGCAGAGATGCTACAGGGCTTCAGAGAGAGGGAGAGAGAGAGAGAGAGAAAGAGAGAAAAAGGTGATTTACAGCAGCAGCAAGTCAAGAGAACAGGGGTGAAAATAACTCCAAAGACCTTTCTCTGCATGAGAGTTTCCCATCTGTCACAGACAGTCACTGTAATTCAGCGGCATTAAATCATGCCTTTGTACTACTAACCACTCAACACATCCTCTATATTATCTGCTTACAGATGTTTTGCACCAACGTTCTTCTTCAAATGGAATCAACTGCACTAATCTGCTGGTTTAAGGCCCGGACAGAGCTGGTTGGAAGCAGCACCCTGTGCCTTTAACCAAAAGATACAGCTGACTGAACCCATTTTCCATTCACTGTACTCCACTCCACTCCACTCCCCCTGCTCCCTTTTTTCCCTTCTCTTAGCCCCAACCGTGGCCGTCATCAGAATGCAGGGTCTGTCCGGAGGACCACACACAGAGTAATTATTAATAAGAGAAGATGACAAGTGAACATCCCTCCTGAATGCTAAGAGATGCCAGCGGAGACTGGAGATGGCCAGCCAATTCCTCCCTCTGGACGCTGGAAGAGGCTCCGCTTTTTCACGCTGAAGCCACTTGCATGAGGGTCATGAGAATATGCAGGTCCCATCCTGCTAATCGCATCCTTCCATGCTGAGATGCCCTTTGCATAAGACTGCGTGTTCATAAATAGAGATTTACGATTTCACACTCTCTCAGACACGGTTTCAAACAAGGCTCTGGTGGTTGTTATACTCACTGGTGGTTGCTCATGTTGAGGTCTTGTTGCTGCAAATAGACGTCCACACTAAATGACCCCAAGTGTGAAATGTGATTTCACCACTGCAGAGACCTGGCTCATACCACACCTATAGAAAATATAAAAGAACAGTGTGATTACTACGAACAAAGGAAATTATGAAGCAAATTATGGGCAATCTCCAACCGCTGAGCAAGATTGTGAGATACGATTGGAAGCTTCAGAGCAACTGCTGTTTCCAAGGTCAAGGATGAACATTTAATCTCAGAATCATGAAATATCTATACAGTTATGCAGTACAACACAAATGCATGCAAAATGATCAATGAAGTATCTATGATTATGCTGTTCCTGAAGGCGCCCTGTCCTAACTTCAGCTTTAGCTATGTTCAACTATTTTCCTGGGGAGCACTAAACTGTAAAGGATTTTAAATCTCCTCCAAAATACGCTCAGCTCCGTGAATCAGGGACTGAGGAACATCACACCTCTTGCATAGCAAGTATAGCAGGATGCTAGCTCTTTGTGCCACGGGATAGAGAGCCATTGATGTCAAAGTCCGTTCAGTGAAAGCCCACTCCAACTGCTTTGCAGGGAACAGACATGACACGAGCTGACAGGAAAATCCCAAATGCATAGTTACTGCTCAACACGTAATGTCCATTATTACAAACAAGCCCAGTTCTCAGTGTTGCAATGTAAAAGGAACACTGAAACCAGCTGTCAACAAGAGATGAAGTTATGACTGCAATGCTTATATATTTGCATCATTGTTCACACCTTCGTGACTTACACCATATTTCATGGATTCAGAGAAGCGTGTGACACACAGAGGCACAGTGAAAGCCTTCAGACATGGAGAGGTGAGGAGTCAGCATTCACAGCCGCAGCAGACCACAGCAGAGTAATGTAGTGAAGCACAGCAGATTAAATGCTACTCAGGATAAATCAGCACAGGTCATTCAAGGGCTGAGAGTGACACTGTTTCACTGCAGCACCCAACACATGTGGTCTCTTGCATTATACTCAGGAAAAAATATATTGATCTGGCGATCAGATGAGCTGAAAGTCACACAGCCAAAACACTTAACAAGGTGCTTGCCTTTCTATAAGGAGAAGCTAAAGGCAAGCGGCATCAAAGATTGTTTCTGGATGTAATTTACTGCAGAGCAAAGTATTTCTGGAGACGAGTAAATCACAGTACCAGAGAGATTGAACTTCACAATCATCATCTTGAGCTGCCACTTATTACAGTAAGTGATTCATCAGCGGAGGTGGCTATCCACAAAGACAATTTTTACTATTATATTTCACAGAAACAAGCACGGTGGGCCATTTCTGCAATTCACCTAATCAAAGTGTATTTGCAATAATTTCCCACCAAGTCGTAGCTCCATTAACAGTTATGGTGCTGTAACATTTTCCCACTGTGCTTAAAGGCCACACGGTCTCATTCTTGTTCAAAATCAACACAAATGCATCAACCAGCCTGCGCGCTTTTAAATCAACACCGACTCGAAAAGAAACACAGAAAAGACGCACTAACCTCGCATGTGTTCTACATTGTGTTAAGTGCGGTCGTGACTCCTTCGCCCTCGCAGTGATGTTGGTAATATCTCCCTTCTCGCCGATAATGATGATCGGTGTGAGAGAAGCTCCGATCTTGCTGTGTGTAGGCTGCGATTCCCCTGAAATGTGCGTTGGCCAAGCACCCGTATCGCCTCTCAGAAGACAGCGCACGACGAAAACACCTACTCCGGACTGAAAGCAGCATCCTTCAGCGGAGACGACGACGGCTGTTACTGAATCGGGGAGATAACGACATCTTCGGAGGGAGGCATGATGTGCTTGCGGGGCTTCCCCCACAATCACACCAGGGACTCCATGTGCCCGATAATAAGAAGAAGAGGTTCACTATCGGGAGCTGTCCAGGTGCTGAAAACGGGATTCCAGGGGGCTACAGATGTGTGACGAGCAGCGAACGTCAACGCGAAGGATCTGCACACACAGTAATATCTAATGTATCATATAAGTAGTTAAGATTCCTGTTAAGAGCCTGCAGACATTCCTCTTTCTATGCCACCCTAGAAGCGTCGATGTTGAAAAACACTCTCGCTTCACTTCACCTCTTGAGATTCAGAGTTCCTCGCGATAACAACCCATCCGCACGAAAAGAAGAAAAAAAAGAATCACTAATACTCAGTGACCTCGAGTGTTTCTGTGGTGTGTTTACGACCAAGTCTGTTGTATTGTCATTTATCGGGCTGCAGCGTCACTGCGATATTGACAGTTAGCCTTGCTGAGATATTTTAGTTCTTAAAAAAATGTAGCGCAGGCATTAGGCCCTGGAAACGCATGAAATAAAGGATAAGCGGATAAAAGAATGGCAACAACATATCTGCCTTGTCATTGTTTTCAATGAATGTGCTATCACTTTCAGATAATTTACCCTTTTATGAACCATCATGAAAAGGTAAAGCCTTTTGGATATACAGTATATATATATATATACACACACACAGGAGGAAGGGTTGGTTGTACTGTTGTCCTCAATTCCTCAATTCCCACCGACTCGTATATTCTCCTGCTGTGACAATAGGAGCCTTTTTGTATTCCTGTTTTATTATGTGTTCTTATGGGCAAGCCTGGTTTACACTGTATTATTTACGAGTAAAATTAAATTACTATAAAGATAAGATTTTACATACTAAACATGATCAGTTAAAATATGATCCATTGGTACTGACTAAAGTGGTAGTTAAAAAGTAGTTACAATTAGCTCCATCTTGACCAAAGACAAGATCAAAGTAAGACTTAGATACAGTATTAATATATAAATGATAATGATTAAATAGTAATATAACACAGTGTAGCCACTCTGCATTATGAATCTTTTAATTTTTCCTTTAAGTAGATTCAGTTGCCAATACTTCTATACTTTTACTTGTAATTGAGTATTCTCATATGTGGTATTACTTTTACTTAAGTTAATAACTTGAATAGTTCATCCACCACTGGAAGGCAGTGAACAATTAAAAATGACAGTTGATGAGTCACCTAACGGTTCCGGACAGTAATTATCTGTCTGACGGAAGTGTTCATAGACTACTAAAACGTTGCATGATTCCATTCATGCCTTCTTTGCATACCAGTCATTCAGTTGTTTCTTACCAAACCCAAACACGCTGAGCTCACATGCACAACAGGTGATTTGCTCAGTCATCCTCGCATGATGCAACTAAAAGAACAAAAACAAAATATAATGTAGTCAGTCTTAATCTGATGTCAGCTCTATTGCTCTCACGACATTAAATGACACCACTTATCACACACACACACACACACACACACACACACACACACACACACACTAACAAATGACCTAATCAAGTAGTATCCTGACATTTAGCTTGCCATTCACAATGTGGACAAACTGCAATCCCAACATTTTTTTGGGGCGAAGGGAGGAACACGCCCACATGACAGCATCTTCAGGTAAAACAAGAAGCAGTTCGGTGGTATCATGAAGCGTCACTATGACTCACCTCTGCAACCTGCTCTAACTACCAAAAGCCGGGATTTCACGAGCTGGTAAGGACAGACTTTTGATCGATTTCAGTCATGGTGATGATATATTCCTCTCACAACGCAACATTAGTTCATGACACCTTTCAGACTTAAGAAACTGTTCGTATATGCAACAGCTTTGCTTTCACTATTGGCAT
This sequence comes from Anarrhichthys ocellatus, assembly GCF_004355925.1. Lineage (NCBI taxonomy): Eukaryota > Metazoa > Chordata > Actinopteri > Perciformes > Anarhichadidae > Anarrhichthys > Anarrhichthys ocellatus. Next base: position 10,256,963 of record NW_022280032.1, on the reverse strand, counting down.
CTGAAACTTCTGGTTTCCTCAGTGGTGAGAAATTACTTCCTTTTCTCAAACACAAATGTTTCTTGTGTTTGCAGGAAACAGCTCGAAAACAACATTCCAAATGATGGCAGGTAAAAACAAAATCATTTTAAGAAGCGATTATTCAGCCACGTTAAAACTATCATTCCTGAAATATTGTTATTATGTCTGTAGATCATGGAGAACTTTGTAATGGGCAGGAAGCCACCTATTGCATGAACGGAGGGACATGCTATAAAATAATTTCTATGAATACACTGTCCTGTGTGTAAGTAAAAAAAAATTCAATTGTCCTTAACTTTTACGTTGGAATATCTGTTGATGTCACCAGATGGCGGTATTGCTGACAAATGTCCTTGTATCTTAAACCAGGTGCAATGCAAATTACAAAGGCAGCCGATGTGAGCAGTTCCAGCTCTTCAGCTCTAACCCCGATGTAACAGCAGCAGGGTTAATTGCAGCTGTGGTCATTGTTGCTCTCCTAGTCTTAGTGGTGCTGGCAGTTGTTATCTACTACATACGCAGGTAAGTACATTATGGATTAAGGATTACCAAACGTTCTCAAGGCGTCTAAAAATAACATCAGGATGTGGAAGTGTTTTATGTGCGATACAGTCTTGGTATTATTGTACATCAGGCGGAATGTATTCTTTCAAAGCCAATAACCATTACTTTCGTCCACACGTAGGGTGTTGAAAGCCAAGCAACAGAGCCAACAGAACAATCAGCCACAGTATTGGAGAGTAAAACCCAGAGTATGATCTTTCTTCTGATGTACATTTGTTTCTCTGTGAGTGTTGGGCGGGATGATGAAAGAATTCTCAGAGATGAGTGTCACTTGCCTGTTGGACTTGGTACCGTTTTGAGTGTGACTAAAGACCAATAGGCCAGAGGAAAACTGTTGCATTTGACTGGAAAGGGTAAGCTCAGTATCTTTCAACTTATTCTCCCCATGTTTTGTGTCTAAGTGACTAATGGGGACAACAGTTTAAAAAGGGTCCAGTCTTGAGGACCCTACAGAGAAAAAAAACAAGCTTTTTCTTTATCCTTCGCTAAATCCTCTCTCTTTGTTATTGTGTGTCTTGCTCCAGAGAGTCTCGTTCTGTAATTTTGCGTGGTATTATCATAGTCAAAATCAGCATTAACATTCAGCTATGAGATCAAAAATCTTTGAGATAACACTAAGCTACGCTTTATATACTCCAACTGACTCCAACACAACAGTGTCTGCAGCGTTATCCCTCAATACTGGACCAGGTCTAAACAATGTTGTCCCCATTAGTCACTGAGACACAAAAACATGGGAAAATAGAGTCAAGGTTGAAAAACACCGAAGTTGTCCTTTAACTTAAGTCAAGAGCTGACAAACACATCGTGAGATTTCTTGAGTCCATGCTGTTTGCTACAGAAAGGTGTAATTCATTTACACACAAACAACAACTGAGAGTGGGTGGGAATTGAATCACGCCTTGCACAGCAGCCTTTTTAACAAAGCTATTAAGTTGGCGCTGGTGTTACTCATTTTAAATCACATTTCAATCTATGTGCTTTGCCTGAAATGTCCAAAGCATAGTTGGGCTTTGTAATATTATGTGAACTATTATTCTAAATATTGAACTTGAAATATTGAATTATGAAATACCCCTCTGTATCAATCAATATGTTCAATATGCTATTAAATAAATATTAGTTTGTGTTAATATATGCAATGAACCCTCATACTGAAAGATTTGACTGTGTGATTTCTGGTGGGATACTGCGCGCGCACACACACACACACACACACACGATGGACTAGTCATTTTCCATCCTCTAACCATCAGCACTTCATTCCTAACCTCAAACGTTAGCCTATTCTTAACCTAATCCTACATTTGATCTTAACCCCAAACCATAATTGCCCCTTGAAGCAGCCAGGACTGGTCAAGATGACCTCACTTTTCAAAATTGTCTTTACTCTGCAGTTTTAACACTCAAACTGGCTCTCACAAAGCTGGACATGCACGACTACACACAGGCAGCAAACGTAGCGACACACTGTGTGCGTGGGAGTCTGTATAATTAGCGTATCCCAAGCCATTCATCAGTCCTATAAATCTAAAAACAGGGGCAGAGGAGATCCCAGGAGTCTTATAATGAAAATGGTGGCATCAAATCCGCGAGGTTAAGAGACAATTCAAACTTGTTGGACTGGATAGACAAAAGTCTGTTCGTCTTTCCATTTTGATGGACTTCCAAGTATTGTCAAACAGCTGCCAACAACAAACTGTAGGAGAAAAAAAGCTACATTTGGACTGCCAACAGCTTAGTTGTTCTCTGAATTACCATCAACAATCTATCTCTGCATCAAACTCATTCAGGCATCAACATCTGGAATGGTTCTTGTTCCTTTAAATACAAAGACAGGATTGTACTTGTGGTTGAAGTACATTTTAAGACTCAAAAGTTGGCTCAGCAGTGAATACACAAAAAAATGTGACCCTATTGATTATTGATAGAAGTGCAGTATTAGGTCAACACACAGCAGAGTTTTCCCCAAAGCACGTCATGTTGCTATGAGAAGATATACGTGTTCAGGGTGGGCCCTAAAAGTCACTACATGGGATGTAGAGACTTTGAAGGGGTACCATGCGTCTTTAAAAAGCAACCAACCTCTTTCCATTGTATATAAAATGTTTTTATTTCTCTCAAATGCAGAATTACAGTTATTACAACACTGTTGTATTAGCTTTTTAAAAAGGTGGAGATGCATGAACCTCTGTATTAACCCGACAAACCGATGCCATAAGTCAGTGGCTTCTTTTTGTGTGTCGAGTTGCTGTAAATTGCTTCCACCGAGTGGCAGTATGCAAGGGTTGTAATGGAAAGTAAGTGGAGTTAAATTCGCAAATAGATGTATCAAAATGTCACGGTTTTCAAGGTTGATCTGAAATACTTCTCAGTAAAATGTGAAACTCGCACTTCTGTAAACAACCGACTCTTACAGGCGTCTGGCTTTATCAAACTCGTGTGCAATTTTCAGTGCTGTGCTGTTGAGTCCAACCGACTGCATGTTAGTGATGATGGTGACCACCACTCCCTGAGGGAGGAGAGGGGTCCGTCCTTGGTTCTCATCTATCTCCTCACTGGGTAACACCAGGAGCACGCTGCTCGCCCCCACAGCGCTTCCTGTGTGTGACACATAGTGTCTTCGCTTCCTGCACTGCCCGTATTTCTGTAGTTTCTCCACTACCAGCCAGCCTTGGGCATACAGTCCGTCCTTGTCCCAGCTTGCCTCCGTCCTGTCAACTGGTGACCAAAGATCGATGGCAGTTTGGGGTTTGAGAAAGCCAGGGAGAAAGCCCTCGGTGTCCTTCAGGTGGGCCACCTGGTAGCTGTAGAGCAGCGCGTTACCGAACAGCAGCAGGTCACCCACCGTGGAGAGGAAGCCGCCTCCTGCCCACTTGTAGGAGTTGTCTACATATGGGCAGTTCATGACACGTCCTCTCTTGTTGAGGTGATAGAATCTGTGGAGGAGCATCAACAGTTGATATGTTGTGCAACCATGTCACTCGCTACCCAATCAGGACTGGCCATGTTAAACTCCCAACAGAGAAGAAAGAGAAGCGAGGCGTCTCGCTCGTCAGCTCCAGAAAAAAAAAACGATCACCGTGTCTGAAATCGATGATGACGTCGTAGCTCATGAGTGAACCAACGTCGCTTCTTTCTTGTCACTGTTGAGAATTGCACATGCGCAGTACAAATCGGGCAGGGGTTAGCAAAATGTTAGCATTATGTCTATATTTTACACTGTAAGATCTGTCAAACTAGATAATAAGAGAAAGGCATTCATAGTTACTGGAACCAGTATCGGAAAAGGAAAATAAATGGTACCTGAACATCTTTACACATCTCCCCTGTACTCATTTGTGACATTCTGCCACAGCGATTGGGCCACAGCTTGACATCAGTGTCCTCACACATTACCTGGAGCGGTGGTAAATAATAGGGTCGTTCTCATCGGGCACAGTATTCAGCATTCCCAGCTCGTGGAACATGTTCGTCATGACATCCAGGAAGCGCTGTCCAGCAGCTCGCTCCACAGCAGCACTTAGCAGGGTAAAGGCGTGGGTGGAGTACAGAAAAGTGGTGCCTGCACAAACAGAATCGTACTCATCAAGACATTGACATTGTATTATACATGAACGGTTTAGCGAGCAGATATGTGCTTTACCCGGTTTGAAAATGAGTAGGTCGTCCTTGAAGAGGTCCAAGGCCTCAGTGACACTTTCAAAGTTGTCCTTCAAGTAGTATTCCTCGTGCTCAAACTCTTTTTTCTTCTCCTGAGTGGCTTCTTTGTCTTTGGTGTTTGGTTCTGTTGCAGGTTTATCTTTGTTTTCAGGTGAGCTCTTTTCATCTTCCTTCTTCGCTGGCTTTAAGAGACGCTTAGGTTTCTCCTTGTGCTCCTTCACTTTCTTTGCATCCTTCTCGTAATGCCGTATACCACTCAGGTGGGACAGAATCATACGAGGGGTTATTGTGACCTGCAATGAGTGACGTGCATGTGAGCAGAACAGCGCGATACTACTCCTGATAACAAGAACACTCTGCCATTTCGTTCCAAGTGACTTACATCCTCTCCGCTAAATTGTTTCTGGGGAAATTCTGGGACGTATTTCTGGACAGGCACGTCAAGTTGTAGTTTCCCCTCCTCACACAGTCGTGCGGCAGCTGCAGATGTGAGGGGCTTACTGATGCTGGCGATCCGCATCACCGTTTCCGGGCTGCACGGCACGCGATTCTCCAAATCAGCATAACCGATCCCTGAATCACGTGTTAAATGCATCACATATACACATCAAAGTGTTTTGAGAGGAAGATTCCATGTATTGCAAATTTAAAACTATTTATTGTGAAATAAACAATAGCAAGTTATTTGTGTCTTGTGTTTTCACTTGTTCCTAGGTTTCTCCTAGGTAGTAAGCCAATGATGGGCGCATTTAAAGCCGACTCTGTAGGCACACACCTTCACTCCAGACTTCAGCACCATCCACGGAGACCCCAACCACCAGACCAGGAGCCCCGACCTCAGTCTGAGTGACAACAGACGAGACACAAACACTGAAGTGAAACAGGTGAAACCGAGGTCAGGCAGGGAATATAAGGAGAACCCCAGCAGTGCATAGGCCTACCTCAAGGCTTACCTTTACCCTCTCCACAAGCTCCCAGCTAACTTTTATGGCATCGCTGTATCGACCAGTCCTCTGTGCTTCTTCTGCTTCATCCTCACAGGAAGTGTTGGCTGTGTCATCGCGGTATTTCAGTCCGACAGCTAGAGCGACCCCCACAGCGACCCCGCATATCCAAATCCTGGACTTTGACCGGTATTTAAAAAACGCTGTGTTTGACCCTCCGACATACCGTATTTGCTGTTGAACAAATACACTCGGCTTACGCTTGACTCGCGCTCCGGCTCGCGATGTCAGCAAAGGAGGCCCGCGCGCTGTTAGTAGGGTACATTTGACACAAAAACCATTTGGTAAAAGCAGTCGTGACATTGTTGGATATGCTGCTTCTCTTCTCTTATTTTGGAGATAACTGACCGTTGTTGTTGTTCTTCTTCTTCTTCTTCTTCTGGTTTTACGGTGGTTGGCGTCCAGCTTATCGGTGCATTAGCGCCACTTTCCGTGGAGTGTGGATCAGACAAGATACTTACAATCTTTCCATCAAAACAAAACAAATCACACACACAAAATAAAATACCATACATACCACGTTAACCTATATATTTATCCTCCATGTTTTACACTCTAGACCTATAAAATCCTAGCATCTGACAAGCACCTTCAACTGACCCCTGTTCTCCACATCCCTCACACCAGTCTGTCTGGCATTTTCAGTGTTTTGGTTCGCGCACACTGGATCAATTGTCAACACTGTTTCCTCTCTCCTGTTCAAACTACTTTGGTAACTTGGACACGATATACATGTATCCTTTTATCTTCTCTGACCTTTTTTGCCACATTTGGTGGATTTTTCCCCAAATAATACACTTGACTGCTTTACTGATACTAATTTGCATATACTTCCTTTCTTTAAAGCCCTCTTTGCCAACTCATCTGCCCTTTCATTCCCACTCACCCCTGCATGCACTGGAACCCACGGGAACTTAACCTGACATCTCAATTAAACATCAACTTGTTTGCATGGTTGAGCCAGACTGAATTTGGCCCTATTGACACACCACCTCCCACCTCATGTACAATATGTATGCAACCAATCACCTCTAAGTTTCCATATAGTACACAACACACAATACATGACAGCTTCTTTACTTGCTCTGAGACCAACCATTACTCCTTGCACAAATAATACTGACACCAGGTTCTCAGGGACAACCAAAATAAAAACATATTATATGATAGGACTTTTCAACAAGACGGAGCCATGAGATCAATTTTACAGGACGCACCTGGCGATACCTTAGTGCTGATGTGGGCCTTTTGGGTACCCTGGGTGGCTGATGTTCCATTTTTTTATTTTTTTTTTGTTATATTAGGTATTTATGGTTTCATGTTTGTGTCATGTTCAGGGACATCTCACTGAGTAGTTGTCAGGATACAGGATCATTTAGCCCTTAATACATAAGCAGTGGCGTTTCAGGCGGACAGAATGGTGAGGAAACTACTATTTCTGATGGGTTCAGAACCAGAAAATTACACAATTTAACATAATGCACAATTTTGCCTTTACCACACAGTTTAACACCTGTTTCCCTCAATTTGCCGTTATACTGCTTAATACCCCGTTTGTATGCAAATCATTAAAGGAAGAAGATGTTCATGCCCAGTCACAGTTAGTCAAACGTAGAATAAAAAGAACAAAGACAAGAAATGAGATTGATTTAACAGCTGAAAGGTTACATGACACGCTAGCTCGCAACGATGGCTTTTCACAACTTAGTGATGTGGCTTTTCAAGTAACTGCTACATCTGAAAGCTCTCCCACACATTTTGCAAGTATAAGACTTCTCACCTGTGTGAATCCTCATGTGTCTTTTAAATACTGAAATGTCACTGAATCTTTTGCCTCAGGTCTTGCAAAGGTACGGCTTCTAATCCATGTGGGTTCTCATGTGGCCTCTCAAGTGATCACTAAGTCTAAAGGCCCTCCCACATGTTTCACAGATATATGGCTTCTCACCTGTGTGGATTAATTTATGCGTGTTCAATGTTGAAACTGCACTGAACCTTTTCCCGCAGGTCTTGCAAAGGTACGGCCTCTCACCTGTGTGCGTCCTCATGTGGACTATCAAGTGACTGCTAGATCGAAAATATGTCCCACATATTTCGCATGAATACGGCTTCTCATCTGTGTGTATCATCCTGTGTCTCTGCATATATGACCTATATCTAAAACCCTTCCCACATACTTCACATGAATACGGCCTGTCATCCGAGTGTATTAACCTGTGTCTCTGCATATATGCCTTATATTTAAAAGATTTCCTACATATGTCACATGGGAAAACCTTTCTACCTTTGTGAGTATTACAGTGAATAGTTGACGTACTCGGATTAAATACATTGTTACTGTCAATTTGGCCTTTGTGATGTTGAATCTGTTGTTTTGGCTCTGCACTGGTTGATCCAGAGTCTCCATGCTCGTCTCTTATCAGATCTTGGCTCTCAGCTTCATGAGCGCTGTTAGAGTTCAGAGTGTGATCATCGTCACTGTGGTCACTTTCCTCATTAATGGGGATCATAAAGTCATCAGTCTCCTGCTTCAGTACAAGCCGCTCTCCCTCCTCACTGGTGCAGAGTTGCTCCTGTTCCACTTTAATCTGCGGAGGTTCTGGGTCCTCTTGGTCCAGACTGGAGTTCCTCACCAGAACACAGAGCTGCTGCTGGTCAAAGAGAACCTCGTCCTCCTGAAAGACGTGTTGCTGTGGGGGCTCTGGAGGGTCGAAGGACAAAAGGAATAAGAAACATACGGACATCTGAGCAGAACAATATAACCCGTATGTCTTTAATGCATTAGGATCCTATATGAGTCATATTCATCCGTTAGCTTTTTAAACACAATGAGGTTTTACGCACCTATCCTGTGTAACTTCATTTCAGGTTTCCAAACGATATCCAACAGTCTGCGCTGACGTTGGATCTCTTCCTCGTACTCCACGATTGCGTTTTTAAACACTTCGAATATTTCATCAGCTGCAACAGTTAGTCGCTCGTTGACAAACTCTCTCAAATCCGGAAATACTGACATAGTTTAGTTGCAAACGAAATAAGTATCTATAAGTAGCTAATTCAACACCCTCATGCAAATGTTTCTTTTTTTCTTCTTCTTCTTCTTTTTTTCCGGTTGCGGTTGGCATCCACCTTGTTGGTGCATTACCGCCACCGTCTGCTCCGGAGTGTGGATCAAACAATAGACTTAAAAATGTATCCCTCCCAAAAAACACACACATTTACCACGTTAACCTATGTTGTATCCTGCTATAAGACCTACCTAGACCTGCTATAAAATCCTAGCCCCTGACAACCACCGTTGCACCCCATCCCTGCTTATCCATAATATCCCATAAAAACATACCCTGTGTCCCTTAAGGTTGGGGCATTGTGCACGAAACAAAACACTGAAACTAAAGTGGAAATACGTGGACGAGCTTGTATGAGGGATGTCAGGAAGAGGAGTCACTTGAGCATTTAGTTTTGAGTTGTGAGTATGGGAGGCAGAACGAGATGAATAAAAAATAGAGTACTACGCACGGGTGAGAGAGCACAGATTAGGTAATGTTGGCTCTCTTAACCATGTCCACACACAGTTTCCTTTCTCCTGTGCCCACTACCCACCCTACCAACGTTGACACTCTTTAGACTATGATGTAGACGTCTCCCTTTCCCTCATCTGTCCTACCTTTCTACTAATTTGCATAGATCTATATTACCTTTCTTTACAGGCCGCTTAACTAACTCATCCGCCCTCTCATTCTCTACATACGCTGGAACGCACAGGAATTTAACCTGACCTCCCTGATTAGTTATTCTTGTGGCTGACTGAAGGACTTCATACAGTATGTCTTGAAGCCTGTTTGAATGAAAATACTTTAAACTTACTGGGCTGTGGATAAGTCGGAGCATATCAACAACTATTCCTGTCTAGTTTTTTTCCTGCCATTGTAGTACAACCAGCACTGCCAGCCTCTCCACTGTGTAAACCCCTAGATTATTGGATGCTCTTCTTCCTATTCCTTTAGCTGGTATTGCCACCCCATATCCTGTCACTCCTGTCCCAGGTTTCTTAGCAACATCCATGTAAATCTGTAAATGTATGTAAATATAGTGTAAATCACTATACTCTTTCATTACATAAAACCAAATCAAACCTCTAACAAATACCAGTCTACAGTATATCACGCCACGCAAGCTCCATGGAGCCACCACCGGGTAAACTACTTTGCAATGTCAAACTCCCTTTGTGTCCTGTAAATTAGCCCAATAGTTTGCCATCAGTTGCATCCTCCTTTAATCCAGCAGCATACCTCGCATTTCTACCTGCAGGACAGGTGCTGGCGATGTTTTAAATGCTCCACTATACTCTGAATGCCTGAGCCTGAATCACATCAACTTTCCCAATAAGAGATTTGGCTGTATGGAGCCAATACGCTATACTGATTACATAGATCTTGTCAAACACACATTGTTTTCAACAATGAACAACTGGCTTCCCATTCCCTACCAGTCATCACATTTATTACTTTTTTCCTCAATTTTCCTGATATTGTCTGCTTAAGTTAACCGTGAGTCAAAAAGAACTCCCAGAAATGTTCCAACCCTTTCTAAGTCTTACCCATACATCCTTAGCTTCACCCCTTCTGTCCTTAATTCTTTTCCTGATGAAAAGTAGTTTTCTTTTCCTTGGCACTGCATCAGGTTTGATTCATTCACTCAAAAATCTATTACGGCCATTCATTTAGGTCACCTCTAGATGGACAAAAGGTGATGTATACATGACAAACAAAGTTAGAACATTTTCAAAACGTGCTTTTTATTTTTTATAATTTGTAAATTTCAGATATGATAAACACTTGAGACATCTACATTAATACAATGCTAAAACAATGCACAACCAGATGACTGAAATCTATACTTTATAAACATGATGAAACAATGTTGAACCATGGTTTTAAAGGATAAGACTACACTGTAATGCATTAGCATGTCCGGGCATTGCTTAACATTACATTAGCACCAGTATACATGATGACAGGCATAGCCAATTTATACTTACACTTGTTATGAAAGTTTCTGGGAGGAGGGCATGTATATCTTTTTAAACATAATTTGTCTTACAGAATTCATGTTAAACTAAGTGCAAAATGTCTCCACTTTGTCCTTCTGTATGTGCATAATCTAGGTGGAATGGAACGAACCAGGTCAGCTTCAATGCAGTAGAAACCAATCTTACAAATGTCACTTCACCAAATGACTTGTCAAAAAAAAAAAAAAAACTATCTCAAGGATTGCAAAAGGCAGACATCATTACAAGATTAAAAACTGGCTTGCGAACAAACAATATTGTTTCTCAGTTTAGGCTTCATCAAAGGGAATGCTTAAGCTTTACTTCCCCGTATCTTTGCTCCTTGGTCAACTTCCGCTGAAGGCAGGACGGTGTAATAGGAAATGTATTTGGCCATTTCATCTCCACCATGGGCAAGGTATGAGAAGAGGGGTTTATGGTAAGCAAGGTGCATGTACAAAAAGCCAAAACCACAGTGCGTGTGGGGTCAGACCGTGCTTTCACAAATTATTCAGTTCCATTAGAGTCTGGTCCAGCATCTGGTGCATATCGAGGTTCTCTTCCTTAGCTTGTGACAGTTTCTCTGTTAGAACATCAAATGAAGAAGTTATAATCTCACACAAGCAAGCAAAGTCGAGTGGTTAGCTTGCATTATTAATCAAGCTGGCTACATCGCTAAGGTCAGTCATGTAAATGATTTAAACCTACACTTAATGGACAGAAAACAAGAGCAACACATTGAGTCAACAAGCTCATATTATGATGTGCAAGCCACCATGCAAACAGGTTACAACAAAGTTCTCATTAATACACATAAACACAACAATCCATAAAAAAATATTATTGTATTATATCGTAATACTAGGCTGCAAGACTATACAATATAGATTTGAGTTAATCCCTGATTTTCACCATACTTCAATTATATTTCAACAAACAGCAACACAGATTTCAAGCAGTGCGGGCATCGTACATGGACAATGCAAACGGAAGAACTTTGGATCTTGCTCTGGATCAGATTGTCACACACACATTAAACACAAAACCGTAACAAACACGTAAAACATTCACGCAATTTAGTCCTCATTCAAGGCCACGCGCAGTTCGTTAGTGAGAAGGCGGTTTGTCTGAAGTTGATGGTGGAAGCGATCTTTGCAGTCAGAAAGCAAGTAGAAAAACAGAGAGAGGACAGGAAATCAGAGGAAAATAGGAAAAGAGAAAATGCCCGTTGACACCTACCTTCTCCAGGCCATCAGTTACTTTTTTTAGTCTTTATAAAACACACCAACAGCTATCTGAATAGCCATTAAATAACACAATCAAACAGTGTTTTGATGTTCTTGTTTTGAGAGGGGCGGTTGTGTGTAGAGTGAAAACAGAGAATGAGCAAATTTAAACTAAAAAGGTTAAAAGGTTAAATGGCAGCTTAAATATAAAACCTTTAAACCTGGATAGGGTGGGAACAAAATAGAAAATAAAATACTAAACTACATGTATATCTGACATTTTGGTCATACCATTCTCCATCAAGTGCATCTTATCATCCGCTTAAATATGGCGGATCAATATCCAAACTGAGAATCAACCAGTTTGTTGTGGTCTGACAATGTCAGAATGTGGCTCACCTATTATTCTGCCGTCCTATTTGAATTATGACATCTCAATACACACACCACCAGAACATTGCTTACTTCCGCTTATTGCTCTGGAGATATGGGGACAACTTTAATAAAAAACACTCAGAATATATGATTGTTTGTTTATTCAAATATATGACAGGATACTGTGTATCATACAAAGCCCAGGGTTTCATAATCACTGATCGCAGTTTACTCCAATTTTTCCAGCAACCAGATGAGGCTCAACAAATCTTACATACTGTTCTGTACTCCATCATGACACCCTTTACTCTTCTACTTCACCACAATCTTCCCGATAACAATCCAACACTAATTCCCTACAATTCTCAAATCTTTTCCAGTCAGCTGCTCCTGTCACAGTACTAAATGTTGAAAAGTGCTCGCATGCATCAGGCTCAAACGCTAAGAGAGAAGACAACTTGGCTCAGCTTTCAGTCCAGTACCTGCAGTTGTTTTACGTGATCATGGCACTACTGTGATATTCCTTATAGCTCAGCTTTACAGAAAAATATTTGAATAAAATAAAAATAACAAGAAGAAAGAAAAGCTGGGTGAAGCTCAACTAATGGGATGCAGGGAAAGAAAATGAAGATCATAACTTAAAATCAAGGCTACTTGGCTTTATTAGAGCCACTTGAAAATAAATAAATTAAAAAGAAGAAGAAAAAAAAAAAGGACAGAGTAAAGAGATACAGCTTACATAGAAGGAAGGACGTTTATTTTTTACACAATGCAGAAAGATTTTAGGTGTCTGTACAAGTGATGGGATGCAATTAACTTTGACATGAGGATGAAAACACGAGGAGGAGAGGAAAGCAAAGACAGAGAGGGATGGGAAAATTGAGAGATGGCTGGAGAGAGCAGACAGATGCCGCTTAGCCGACAGGAGGCATCTTTGATGAGGTGTGAAATATTTATCTGTGTGGGAGAGAAGAAGTACAGTGAACCAGGGGGGTCGGCGTGGGACCTACGGGAATTTGAGATGCACACCACAATACACCAGAACCACAGGACTCACGGCACGACACGACACAACCAGAATTCACAATGGCAGTGCATTGTGAGGTGGCACACACTGGCAAACACAACCAACTCCTTCCTCTGATTACATTGAGACCTTTCTGCTAATGCACGAGGAGCACCGTTTTACCAGATTGATGCTGTGCACTTTGTTAATCTCCCACAGAATGGCCAAATGTTGAGGGACAACACTAATTTAGCAAAACTGGAGACTCAACGACAGTGATGCTAAACTGTGACAGTTGTGGTGACCAACTGGTACAACGACAGAACAAAGGGGGATCTTGCAACACTCAGGGGGGCCTTTCTTCTGGACAGAAGTAGACCATGTTAGTAGAAGAGGAAACATTCATAACCTGGAGTTAGAATCGGATTCATTGAAATGCCCTCGTGATAAAGTTAACAGCAATTCAATAGACGATTTCCATGCATTGCAAGAATGTCAAACTATCATGTGAAAATATAGTGTTTAGAAATGACTATGAATCTGTAAAGAATGCATGGACTGACATAACCAGCAATGCATAACATTACTCAAGTCCAGTTTACAGTATTCTTCAAACATCAATGATACTGATACAAAGAGCATTCAGTATCATAACCACACAACAAAAAAAAAAAAAAAAGAAGTGTGATGAGTTGTAATTATTGCCTGTGGACTTCAATTACACAGACACGGAAGACCGCAATGTCTGTTTTAAGATGTCAAACTTTAAGACTATATAAAAACATAGCTGCATAACTACTTTTAAGTGTAGGAACAGATACAAGGGTTGGATGTACTAGTTATGATGGGTATGAAGGAAATATAAGGGAGGAGATGAAGGCGAGGTAGCTGGTGTACAGGTAAACAGAGGTGCAGGGAAGGGGGGGGGGGGGGGGGGGAACAAGCAGGCGCAGCAAGTTGAAAATTACATGGAGGTCATGTCGTTGAGGGCGTGGTCCAGCTCCTCGCTGATGGCCTTGTACTTCAGTTTCTGGGCATACAACTCATCTATTGGTGGGCCAGGGGTGCAGGGGGGAGGGAGGGGGTGAAGGTGAAGGAGCACATGGCAAGGAGGTGAAGGGTGAAGCATCCAGAAATATTGACGAGAGAGAGAGAAAAAGATAGGAAGAAAAAAATTGAAAACAGGGGAAAAAGAGGAAAAACAAGTTACACCAGAAAATGACAGAATGGAAGTGCAACAAAAGTCAGGGGAAATTCCTCAGCGCCATGAAGAAATGGAGCATATCTCTCACTCTCAGCCCTCAATCACGACTCCTTGAACACTAAGTCAACATTTAGGCCTGATAGCTCTGATAAACACCAAAGCCATTCTTTCCTACCTTGAAACTCAAAAAACAAATCAACTAAACATAATAGAAAAAAGGTAAGAGTCACCACAACAAAAGTATGTTGCTGTCTGGAAAAGAGCCGTGACGGCATTAAAAGGTAAGCAGAAGTAGAGTTCAAGAGCGAAGCAAATAATAGGCTGAAATACATTTTTTTTTTTTTTTAGCCCTGATACCTTCAATGACACAATAACCATTTCATAATAACCAGAATAGCATTCCGGGGTGAGGGGCAAAAAAAAGACATACCTTCCAAGTCATCAATGGTCTTCTCAAGCTTGGCTACTGATCTCTCAGCGAACTCAGCACGAGTCTCAGCCTGTGTAACAGAGACAGATGTATAAGTGAGTCCAACACTCAAAGTGACTTGTACAAATCATCCTGGAGTCAGCCTGCAACCCCAGATAAGGCCTTGTGAAACTTTACCTCCTTCAGCTTGTCAGTGAGGACCTTGATCTCCTCCTCGTATTTGTCCTCCTTCTGAGAGTACTGTGGGACAAAAACAACGACAGGTGTCAAACACATGGGCATGGAGTCAAACTCGGAATGTCCTAAGTGCGTAAAAACACATGTCTATAATTTTTTACAGCTGTGGATGGATTATCCCCAAGGCTCCTCTGCTCCCCATCCCCCCCAGTCTAACCGGGAGCTGAGGGGGTTTGACAGCATGCACTCGGTCAGAAGGCTGCACTTACCTTCTCAGCCTGGGCCTCCAGTGACTTCAGGTTGTTGGTCACAGTTTTCAACTCTTCCTCAAGCTCAGAGCATTTGCTGGTGTTTTAGATGAGGGGATGAAGTTGCGAAGGATAAGATGAGGGGGGGGGGGGGTAGTGGAAAGGGCAGGAAACGAGGATGGACAGAACCAGAGGTGGACACAAACCAGGAAGAAGGAAAGTAATAAAAGGGGAGAGAGGAAACAAGATAAATAAGAACTACAGGGATTAAACGACGAGGGAACCCCAAGTGCCTTAACAGAGCCGGATTGTGAGAATAGAAATGTGAATCTTGTGATCACACAAAGAGTAGTGGGTTGCAATGTAATCGTTAATTTGGTTAAAGCTATTTCCGCATCTAAATATCATGCTTTCTCTTAGATGTGAGGTGTTATTCTTGCACAGTCTCTGCCATGTTAGAGACGCGAAAGAGTCGAACTACCCCGAATATAAGAGCATAACAGAGGAAACAAGCGCAGCAAGCAAAGCAGAGGGGACACTTAACAGCATGAATGACAGTGAGAGGAGCCAGTCATCAAAGATATGTGTTAGTTTTTGTTTGTAGTACCTTTGTGACTGAGGAGTTTAGTGATTTCATGCTTTGCTCCAAAACCCTTAGCTCATCGTCCATTCTCCGAGCCCGTCTGTTTATGGGTGCGGCGTACATGTGCAAGCCAAAACCATTCAAACCATTGACAGCATGCAAATAATGAATACACACGTTATGAACACAGGGCACACTGTTCAAATGGATACGAGTCTTGTACTTTGTGTATTAGTGCTGAAAGCTCAACTGTTGAAATTGCCAGCGCACGTGCAAATGTGAGTGCAGCTTTGGTGCATGTAAAGGTGAACCATCTTACCCCTCGTTCAGCTCAGCGCGCTCCTCTGTACGCTCCAGTTCACCCTCAATGATGACCAGTTTACGGGCCACCTTTAGGTGCAGCACAACAGAGTGTTACAACGCAACACCTGACTAACACAACTAGGATGTGGGTTACGTTTTTTTTCCTTAAAGTGTGGCCAAATATCTAATATTTTAAAACTACACTTGGTAACACTTCACTTTAACCCCCATTAATAGGAATTTATAAGCATGACATAAACATTTAACGAATGGTTTATAACACACTATAATGTAGTTATAAGTATATTTAAGAATGTTTTTGTGTTTATTCAGTATTTTTAACAACTATTACTTCTTCTCGGAAGACACATTTGATATTATTACAACTACTTGTGTTAGAGTACCTTTTACTTGAAAGTGAAAGTACTAATACGTCTGTAAAATAGTGTATTGTAATTAGGAAAAATATACTTAAAAGTATCAAAAGAAAAGGTACTTAATAGTCTCTCAATAGTCTCGTTTAACCAACTACTTGTTTCAGCTCTAATAGTATATGTATGTCGTGAAGTAGAAAGTAATGTGAAATGAATATACTCAAGTAAAGTACAAGTACCTCAAATGTGTACTTAGGTACCGTACTTGAGTAAATGTAGTTAGTTAAACTCCCCCACTGATTACGATTGTGTTTTACTTTGTTATCATACACCAGAAAAATACAGGAACCATGTGAATGGTGATTTTGGATTAAAACTTCGAAAGGTTTGTCATAATTGTGTAAAAATGCTTCCTTATCGGATCGTAAAACATAAAAAAAGTTACATTCTATCAACAGATTAAGATATTATTAAACCAATATCTTGGAACTCAATACGGGTAACACGTCTGTCACACAGTTACTGGTTGCAGTAAATGAGCAACTGTGTGTTCGATGTTGCAGAGGTTTTTTGAGGTGGCTGCCAGTGGCTGAAAAACTCGCCTCCTCATATTTGCGGTCAGCCTCCTCAGCGATGTGCTTGGCCTCCTTCAGCTGGATCTCCTGCAGCTCCATCTTCTCCTCGTCCTTCATGGCCCTGTTCTCAATGACCTTCATGCCTCTGTGTGACGGAAGAAACAGATCATGATGTTAGGAATCAGGAGCTGAGACCTGACCAGCCTACAGTCTCCCCGAGGACACACAGGTCTAGTGCACAGTAGTGTCGGCTGGTAAATCTTTAATATGTCCTTCCAAAGTGAATAGCTAACTGTTTTCTGACATGAAAAATAGATAAAACACTGAATGTATGGATGTTAAGAAATGACTGCACTATTGGACACAGCTAGTGTGACAGTGAGCTGTGTGATATCCAGCTCTGCAGCACAGAGGCTCCGCTTGTACCCCATACGAAGAGACAGGAACACAGCCCCGCCACCTGGTCTCTGCAGCGAGAGAGCCAGATCAGAGGTCTGAGTCATAAGAAACCCACCTCTCGCTCTCATCAGCTGCCTTCTCAGCCTCCTCCAGCTTGGTCAGGGCAGTGGCCAGACGCTCCTGAGCACGATCCAACTCCTCCTCAACCAGCTGGATACGTCTGTTAAGGGAAGCGACATCGCTCTCAGCCTAGGGAGAGAAGAGGAGCAAGTGAGGAGAAAAATTAAGAGGTCGACGTCTTTAACAAAACAGCCTGGAAATTACGCCAGTGCATCCGTACAAGTCAGCCCAAAGAATGAACGAGAGGTGGTGGATTGTAATTTTTTGTTTTATGCCAGGTGGGTGACTGTAATCGCTGTTGTGCAAAAGTGTTTACGTATGCAACCTGTTGGGAAAAGCCCTCCTTGTACCAGTGCTCCTAATTGACTATTTATAATAACAATGTCCCAAGCTGACAGCAGGTTGAATACCCTGCCTCATTACTAGACCCCTGAGGAAACATTAACACGGCTCAAGTCAAAGCGAGACAATAAACTGTATATGACTGCTCTCATGGCGAAGAGGAGACTCCCTGGATAGTTCACAACTGTAGGAGACATTTAAGTGTAATTCAACTCGTCACATGTTGATCCAAATAGGGGAAATTATCTGGTATCTTGAGAGAAAAGTTACTCCGCTTTGATAGGGACTTGAAAAAGGGCAGACCTTTCCTGTGATTATTCAAACCTGTGGAGTGACTTCTGCTTCATGACGGCTGTTCAGCCGGTTTGAGGCTCTGAAAACAGGCTACAACCAGTGGTTTGACGGTTTCCCCTGCAGTTCACGCGTGAGTGAGCAGTGGCGGACCAAAGTGCATCGGCGGTTGTGAAGCAACAAGGAAGTACTAATAACCTATAAACTGAAGCAATATGCTTTCAACCCCATTTCAAACCCCTCACGGGTGATTAACATAAAGCCTGAGATAGGCCCAGACTGCTATAAGCCCCCTGCAGAAAGATTTATTTCCCGTCTAGATAACCGCCGCTATGTTCACACGAGGGTGAAATCACTCTTTGGTAGCTGTGCAAACCTATTGTCCTTATAAGGGCAACTCAAAGAGCATGCACACTCACAGAGCAGACTGGCACCCTAAATGTTACCACGGATTATTTGTAACTTCCTGGTTGCTGAAAATGATCTATTCGCATGTTTAACCTTCCGTTGGCGTGCGTGCACAACCGAATAAACAGGTTGAATAAGGACCGGTAACGGCATCAAAGTGCATCAAAGGAGACGCAAGTGAAACACAGTAGCGATATGACGCGACGCACTGATGCAGTGTTCCGCGTTCTTTCCACGTAATATGACTTGTGCACCGGTGGCCTAACGTTACCAATTATAAACGCTTAGCCGAGAGCAGCAGGCTATCAAACCCTCGGCGGAGCAGGCTACTTTGTGGTGGCTGGCACTGCATGGAGCCGTGTAAAGCTCAGCTTGCAGCACTGCGGTTGCGTCAAGAGAAATCCCGCTATATCACAGGGTCGCCTATAATTCAGCGGAACAAACACGCACACAGGAAAGGCTACAAGAGGAAGATGTGCGATATTGGGTTTAATAAACAGCTCCTCTCCGGCTGCACGCGCGGTAAAATAAAAAAAAAAATGCTTACTTGTTCCCTGGCATTCCTCTCCGCAAGTAACTCCCTCTGTAATTTCTCGGCTCTCTCTTCAGCACCGTCTGCCTGATCTTGTAAAGATTTGATCTTTCGTTTGACTGCCTCGAGCGATGTAGCCCCGGCCATTGTTTACTCTGCAACTATGTTAAAAGAAAAACTAAGAAAATACGCTCTGAGTGCAGCACAATTTCCGAGTAATTGTCAAGGGTCGAGATGACGTTCTTGATTGTGCTGAAAGCTGCGTGAAGACTGGACCGCGCGCAAAGCTTTCTGGAGACGCTCTCTGCGATGCCTGTCATTTGTCCAGGAAGTACTGCTGATTTCAAAAATAGACTTGCAAATTAACTATTCTGAATGATTGCGCACTGAAAGATTTACACTGTGGAATTATTGCGGATTGCCCCAGGAAATAACATCACGTGAAATTGAATTGATGCAAAGCAACAATGCATATTTAATGACAAGAACACACCCAGTCAATACACTGTAATTAGCCCGCTTGTAGCTATCTAACAGAGCCACCGCGCCATCTGCTGGTCAATTGTGAGTAGTGCACATGGCAGTAAAATACCTCTACCGACTACAGGCCATTCAGTAAGTCTGCACCGAATACAGTAATTACAGACTACGCTTTAAACTTTAAACTTAGCAAATATCACAGAAGACCCTTGAAGAATATGAAAGGGGGGAAAAACAAGGCTATAAAACACTAAGTATAGTTCAACTTGTTTGAGCACTACAGCCATACTTAAACCTCCCTACATAGAAATATTAAGAAAAAAAACCACAGCAATACATGGGCCTACAGGGAAAGAAATACAGCACCAAGTATGACAGATGTGGCTAAAACTCACCAGACTATAGTCACACTAATGCCTAACTCCCCGGAGGAATCCAATTAAAGGATTTTTGACACCGGGTTATCCCCGAGGCCACTTCTAAACCACACTACAAATTGATTCCCCTGATTGACTCTTGTGAACAAAGTGTCTGCTGCACCGGACAGTCACACTAACTCGGGCATTTACAGGATTCTTTTTTTTGTCGTGAAAAACTGTTTCCGAGGATTTTCTCCAAAAGCACGACCTTTAACATGCCTAAATTGAAATTATTTACACAGTTTAGTTGTCATGTATTCATCCGAAGGGAATTTATTTTAAAACACTAATTTATTTACAGCGTTTCCCCCTTGTGGTTAGCACAGAGCGCAGCCTGCAGTATGAGCTCCATCTTGACCATATAAAGCAGTGGGGCTATATTTATCCAGGCGCCTTGCTCCATGCGCTCTGAGAACGACTGCGCATCAGGACACTTCTCTGAAAGACACTTATTCAGCCTAAAACCTGTACGACTGAACACACCAAGACCTAAAACACAACAGAAATATAGGGTATCAATGATATGAGTTATCCTACGGATTAATTGGGTTTGAAATAAATAATGAGCTTTGCAGTTAAACAGCCAATCTGACTTTCTTTGGGCAGACTTGTGAGGGATTGTGCATGTGCCCATTTAACACAAAGCGACAGTTCAACAGTAATTGGACATTGACTCTGTAGTCAAGTTTGAATGACTACAGAGAGGGAATTCCCCTTCCCTGTGTTGTTGAACTGTCGCCCGTCGGAGAGTGAAGAGAGTAAAGGTGTGAAGAAGCGTGGTGTAGAAATGGTGCCATTGTGAACCCCTTCCTTACTCACATCGGCTGCTTTCTTCTCAGCCAGCTCAAGTTTCTCCTGGGCATCCTTAAGAGCCTCGGAGTACTTGTCCAACTCATCCTCAGTTCCCTTCAGCTTCTTCTGCAGAGCTAGCAAATCGTCCTCAAGCTGAGGCGAGTTTCAGTTTCAGAGGTGATCAGCGAGGAGTTGCGTGAACGCGCACAGGCGCGAGAGGCGTACAGAGAGACACACAGGAGAGGACAGGACAGGACAGGAGAGGACAGGACAGGAGAGGGGGAAGAGAGAAGAAAAGTTAGGGAAGCTCATGCACGTCAGGATCAGATACCTTGGTGGCGACCTCCTCAGCGGTCAGCAGCTTTTCCTCAGCAGTTTGGAACTCCTCAAACACTTTATCTCTTTCGTCTTCAGAAAGACGCAATTTCTTTTCCAACTCTCTTATATCGTCCTCTAACTATACATGCATATAAGAAAAACATCATACAATTAAACACATTATACAAATTAACATGCAATTATTTAATTAATAATCAAACATATTTCTCTCTAATTTACATTTTCTAAATTATCAACATGGTTTGGCTATATTTACATCATCAAAACGGTTGAGAGGAGGATATATAGAATCCAAGAAGGATGGATTATTCTTAATTTAATCCTTATTTGGGCTTCTCCATGAAAGTAATTAATCCGTATTTAGGAGGTGATCCATTTAAAGGACAGCTGCTTTAAACTTCTACTGATATTCCTGCTTTTAAATCTTTGTGATTTTCCACAGAAGAAAAAAAACACATCAGCCGACCTGTTTGCTTCTGTCCTCTGCTGCTTTCTTGTCTCCCTCAGCCTGCTCAGCTCTGTCCAAGGCATTCTCCTTGTCGAGCTTGAGCATCTGCATCTTCTTCTTGATGGCGTCCATGGCTGCTTATTGCTGTTCGGCTCCAACAAAACGTCCAAATGAAAACCAAGAAGGAAATGGGAGAGAGGCTTGGACGTCTGTGCCTAACTGAAGACTAAACTGGAGTACAGGCGCTGCCTGACTGTGCCCTGTCAAATATGTACTTCGAAGGGGGGGTGACTGGATTCCTTTGGACATCCAATACTTTTTCGGAGGGGGCGTGTGAGGGTGCCCGGGCGTTTTTTAACTTATGGCTCTGCTCCGCGATTCGTTGCTCCCAAACATTTGACTTTTGATACGCCTTTATATGGGATGTGATGGACAAGCACGCAGCTCCCACGGAGAGGCTTCCTAATGGTAGTGTTACAGAAGCCATTTAATGCATGGAGAACATGCAGATGAAGCTTACTGTATGATGACAGCATAAAATATCTGCATGACGGTTTGTTTTACCACTGTGGCAACACATTTAAAGGCAGCATGCGGTATTTGTCTCTCTATTGAGTGTCTCTTGAGTTTTTTTTCTATTTCCAGAAGAGTATTACTGAAATCTGGGATACTGTTTGCTGTTCATGTAAATTATCTTCACAGTATTCTCTTTTTCATTTGTGTTTTTTGTCCTGTTACAGGCCGAGTGGGACTACAGGCAGCTGCTATAACAGTTTTACCAGGTTTTTGTCAACTTGCAGCAGCTGGTGTGTGTGTGTGTGTGTGTGTGTGTGTTTGGGTGGGTGAGCGTGGTAGCTCAAGCCAAATGTACTGTTTGAGTGGAGATGCTTTCGATAAGCCCATCAAGCCCTAGTGGCATTGTTCACAGTCTGGGGAAGTGTTTACCTGATAATGTATCGGATATCCTCCCTGTAAACTGTTGATGTGTCATTTGACTGTGGGCAGAGTTTTATACCTCAATTACAGCAGCTGAGCCGCTAATTGACTTGGCATTTAAGAGATGTTTACTGCTATATAAAGTGCTAAAGAGGACTATTTCAGTTTATATGTAGCACATTTATTAGTAGCTTTATTTCTGAAATGGTATGAATGTGTAATATTATATTCTATGCAATTCTATGATATTCTGTTATTACAATGCATACATTATTAGTTTATTATTAGACAATCCAATAATCCCCATTTTTAAAGATATTATGAAAATGCACTGAGCTAATGAAACGTTAAAACACACAGCTGCAGCGACTGAGGGACCCACCAAGTGTCTTCTAGTCTTCACAAGGCTCCTCAGGGATATTTTTAGGACCTCCTTCTCTTTCTTGCACCTGCCTTCGTCTGTAATATGGATTCACGACTGTGCCAAGAGGGCAAAGTCCAGTGCTATAAGATATGTTCCCCAAAATAATTCTTGTCTTGTTCAGACTTTCGTCTGTTTTACAGATTGTTATTGCTGCCGGCTGACTTTCAGTTGTAAAACATGACCAATATTAGGAATAGTGTTTATAATTTTCTCAAGATATTGTCCAGTTAATTTAGGCATCAGCCTGGCCTTAGACTTTGATTGAAAGGCTCAGTAATATAAACAATATTTAGTTAATCCTGGGCCAGCCCATGTTCTAATAGACTGGCATTTGTATAATTGTGACTGGCATTGAAAAGTACTGGTCACAGATCAGGCCTTATTTTTGTCTGCTTTTCTCTTTCACTGGATCAAAATTGGTTCATACATGTGATTTTCTGGAGGTCTTTTTCTTTTTCTCAACTTGCTATGAGTAAAAAAAACAAAACACTAAATGTACAGAACTTGGAGGTTACTGCTGCACAGAAATGGCTCTGAATATGCCAAGATAATGCATTGCTTACCAAATAAAGTCATTTACTTTCTCTAATGTATAAAGAGGGGTGTTCAAACATGTGTTAACATGTGAGATATGCTGACTTGTTTCTATTTAATACTGTGTGCATATAGTATTTTACACTTTTGTCACATTGAATATCTTCAGAATTACTTGTCTTCATCAATGTCTTTACATCGTTGACAGAAAGCGTGATTTGCAATTTGATCTTAATTATCTTAAACAGCCTTTCCACGTAATGGACTCCGGGGAGGTTTGCAATGGTACACTGGATTTACTGTGGCATTCTGGGAATGAAAATGAGCTCCATTATGATGTTTCCTTTACTGCACTGGTAGTACAGTAAAAATAGCCCAGGGCCCAGTACGCTTGCTTTGATTAAAGTAGTCTCAAATCTCTCCCTCTGTCCGGACGTTATTGAAAAAACACTGCATTCTGAGTTACATTGGAAAATGAAAAGCTCTCACACCTTAAGATAGAGCAAAAGGACATAAAGCATAGTGTTCTTGCGTTGACTACCTATAATGAGAACAGCAATAACAAAGTATTTAATATTTAAAGCAATTTTTAGGCTGTGGTGCTGTTCGGAAGACAAGAGTTTCTTTTTCGTGGCTGCTTAAGTAAAAAAAAAAAAAATCTCCAGACATATAATTTTGTGCTCTCTGAAAAAAAATATCTGCCTCTCAAGGCCTCCAAAGCCTTCTGCCAGAGGAGCCAATGAAAGCATCTGAAAAACATTTAAGTCTATGTCCTATCATCTACATTTTATAGCTTTTGTATTGGTACTGAAACATGAAAACCCATTAGATGTCAACTAATATGGAACTTACTCGTAGGAACAACATGAGTTATGAACAAATAAATGTTTGTCATTTTACTCTTGCTATATTTTCTTCTGTCCCAAATATTTGCCAACAGTCACATTAATGAAGAGTTGATTGTCTTCAGAAGGCTGTGTCTGTGTTGAAAACAGTGATTGCATGAGCTCATTGAAAAAGCCAAGAATCTTCTCAATGTTCATCCTCAGAGGTGGCAAACAGCTGACTTTACTGAATGACGAATTAATTCCTCACAACATACTGTATGTAAAAACAGACCTGCCATCAGACAACAATTGCCCATTTTCTGGACAGATCTAAGATCATGTCTACATGAGGCAACAGCTGATTGAAACAGGTGCAGCAATGAGCAATGAATTCATATATTCACATTCACTAAGCTATCATTATATTCATTTTCCCACCATGTGAGTTATGGCAGCCATGGTCATATACAAGGTTGTCAAAATTACGAAATACAGAACGACATTAAAACACGAGACAAGTCTGAGGCCACGATAGTATTTATAGCTTTAAGTCTCAAGGGGACAGAAAAGTCAACTGAGACCTAAGAAACCCTCAACTCTCAGACTTTTAACTCTGTTACTTTGTGGTCTTTAGGTGGTAGTGCAGTTTGTCCTCCTGCCAATTGAAGTGAGACAACAGCTTTCCAAGAGCTTTAATGCTAATACTGTAACCCTGTATTAGTTAATCTGTTAGGCCTACAGTGACAACCCACTATGCATAAGGAATGTCCAGTTCTCCTCGGTCGCTGCTCAGGGAGGAGCTTGGCTGTTGTGCCTGAAATCATGTTTGCGTAAGACTACCCTTGGGAGATACAAGTAAGGCTGTCTCATGGCTAAAATGTTACTGCATTAGAGACAGTATGTCTCTGCCTCTGTTGAGTCTCAGTCACAATACCTGTCCGATAAAAAAAAACGGAAAATCTTAAACTGTTTGCTCTTTACTAAAATCACATAATTTATTGTAAAGCTATAGCATTCTGACATGTGTGTGGTTGTTTTCTAATGACTGCAACGGATACAGAATAGCAAGGGAGCACTCAGGGTAGCTGTCCCTCCATGTTGAGAGCAGCCACCGAGTGAAACTCTGAGAAGCACAGTGCTGGCAGGTTCCTTGTCAAATGCCATCTGAAGATTTCTGCAGACATCGCCCAGATATATATAGAGAGAACTCCTTGGCTCTTTCAGACTGTACTCCTGGAATTAGATAGCTCCATGCAGGGGCATAATCATTTAGCATAGCAAAAGCGAAGAGAGGGGGTGCAACCCAAGCTGTAACCCGAGCCCAGTCCATGGCCTACTGTCGCTTGGTTTATACACAGTAATGTTCCTCAGCCATATACTTCTTGTAAGACTCAAACTAGTATATTAGAGAGCACAGGTGGACATCTAATCACAACCACAGAAACCAGTACAGTATTCTACTTGATAGATAGTTGCATAGAGGCTGTGACACTTTGACTCACGCAGTTCTGTGTGGTGATAAATCTGTCATTAAGGGTGTAAATCAAACAACAAAGTGTCCCTCAGTCAGTTGTAATTCCATTTAAACTTTCTACCTAGTTAACAAAAACTGAGAGTGCAGTGTAAGCCGCTTGAAATTCCAATTCACAGTTTCTTACCACGGACGGGCATGCTTGATAATTTGAGTCAAATTCCAGAGGTATGAAGGTCAAATATTTTAGTTGCAGGTGCTCCATTGAGGATGGGTAGCATTCTTCTTGTGCCAAGTTTTTTCAACAGTACAAGTAGCTGCTGTTAAATGAAAGGATCAGTCATCTCTGAGACTGTAAAGACCTGTAATAAAACTCCTACAGGCCAGGAATGGGGCACAACATTGTTTTGTCTCATATCGTTTCATAGAAATCCTCACTATTGGACACATTTTTTCTACAGATGCATTTTTTTCAAAGTTGAAATTTAGATGTCAAGTTTGCAGAGAAGCCTCTGTGGCACAATGCAAGCAGCTGTGACTTATTGAGAGAAAACAAGCTGAGCTTTGGTGTAAAAAATACCAAAAATGAAAGCTTCCAGCACTGCAAACACAAATGTGGGAAGAAGTCATAATGGAGGAATATTTGTGGCCTTGGACTCCTCCCAGACTGTTTGTTTGTGTTCCCCCTCTACAGATGGAGACACACAGAGAGGCAAGAATGTCAGCCATATCTGATGCTGCTCAGTCAGCTTAGACTAAAAGAGGGGAGGAGAGAAAGCATTCGGGGGGGAACTGTCATGATTCATTTCAGACTCATGCGGGTATGCCATGCTAGAATTATTGTGTAAAATTTAATTCTCCAAAAGGCCAGACATGTCATAGCAGGAATACTGGAACAGAAAAGTCAATCTGTCTGACATTCTGCAATACAAATCTGCCTTCAATTTAGAAAAACGACACTTTTTGCACTTCTGTTGTGTTTATTTGTACACAGTAAAGGGCAAGAGGGAAGAGGGGAGCAAATGATTGTTCACAGGCAGCTTGAACTTCTCCCAGATTAGAGATTCCTTCCACAGCATCAGAGTTGTGTGCTCAGATATTCTTCCTTCAGGGATCAAAGGCTGTTGAAAGATCTATTTGAGATGCTGACTTAAATGCTCACTGTCCTTTGCTTTGTGCTTGTTGATATCCTCTTACAGCATAATGATTGTTGCTTGCTCTTCCACAGCTGCCCAGCATCTCGTTGATGGTCTTCTTTAAATACTTGCCTTCAATCTTTTGCCCCTCATGTCACAGGGCTAGAAGTTTCCGTGTTTGCACACAGAGGGAGAATCTTTCATATACAGTATGTGTCCATATATGGGCTCTCTGGTGTTAGTGAGGTAGAGTAGACAGAGGAGAGGGCTAAGTTGCGGGGGCTTTTTGTGAGGTCCAAAGACGCACTCGATATTTCTTTCCATTCCACAGGGCTACAAAACTTCTTGGTATGCACCTCCAGCTCAGCCACTGTTACAGTCCTGCCTGTCAGAACCCTCGGCTGCAGAGAAATGAAACAATGGCAAAGAGGATGATGATGCTGGACTTCTATGGGAGTATGTTAGTTTCCCTGTCTATATTTTTGCTCTTAATAAAGCCCTTCTTAACAACAAAATCCATCTAAGCTCTCCTTGAGGGAGAACAATCATCATCAAAACCGTTTCAATTTCCATTTTTAGCAAACAAAAAGTCCAGTTTTCTAAATTTGAGTGAGAAAGTGAAGGTTTATATGAGCTTATGGACTTCAAACCGCAAAATGACCATGGCTTAGCTGAAGAAAAGCCATAATGTGGAGCGTGTGTGAGAATCTATGGTGATGAGACATTCCAGTGTGGTTTTGAGTGGCTGTTTGAAAGCTTGCGGCCGACGTTCACTATGACTGGGTCACAGTGGTCTCTCTGCAGCGAGGAATGCCACAGGAACCCAGAACTGTGCGGCACCTGCATTCTTACACCAAAGCCTTTCTGCAGCCCCGCGTTTGACGGTTGTGCAAAGTCAGTGATGAAACAACTGTCTGAGTGCAGGGACATGAGAATAAATAGGCATCCATCGGGTGTGGTCTGGTTGATTCCTGCCCCAACAACCAAGGCCTCTGGGTCAGAGATAACAATATACAGTACGATAAGAGAGTAATTATGCTACGAGTCTGCTTAAAGAACACATCTCTCCCATCAAAAGATTGAGAAAGACCGGAGGAGAAAGACGTTTTCAGATAATTTAGATAGTTAACATACCAAATCATGAACATAAAAAAATAGTCCTGAATTTAAGATCCTATGAGTAAAAGTACAGAAGTAGTATCAGCAAAATTAACTTAAAGTATTAAAAGTAAAAGTATAAACCAACCCTGTAACTGATATATTATCAATAATTCGTACAAAACATTTTACTGAAATAGCTGGTTGTGCTAGTTTCAACATCTTTAGTCAAGAGGTTTTTCAAGCTGGGAGTCAGCCTCCTCTTTAGGGCCACATGAAAAATGTGAGGGGTCCTGATACAATCAATGCAATAAAAGTTCCGCAACACAAAATTGTATTAATTTATTGGACTTTTCTCCAATCCTTGACTTTTAAATAAAACCATCTGAAAACTCTTTGGTGGAACTGTTTGAAATGTGAAAAATAGATTTGTTTTGTAAAGGGTCAAAAACTAAAATGGTTGCGCAATGTATTTTATTAAATAAGCGTATCATTTGTTTTGTATGTCAAATCTTAATCTGAAAAATAACTACAGCTGTAGGTATCTGAAATGAAGCTAGGGGAGTATAAGTAGCATAAAATAAATAAAAAAACTAATATAGAGTACCTCAAAATGATTCTTAACAGTACTTTAGTAAATGTACATACTCTCCACCAGACAGTGAAGAAAGTTTTTCGGTCACTCAGAGGTAATCAGCTGAGTCTCTGGCTGAGTAAATACAGCACAAGATGGGCAGACCGGCAAACTGCCCCTGTAAGACATAATAGTATGGATAAAGTCACACTGATTAATCATCTTGGCAGTCTCTACACCAAATCCTTTCTTAGAAAAACTGGCATCAGCGTTGAGAAAAATCTGCTGAGCACTAAGTGGAGTGACTGTTTATTCAGCTTTAACACAGGGCGGGGAGGCCGCAGGATCGAGAGAAGAAAAGGAGCCAAGGACTTCTTTCTCTGCAGAAATGTAGCCTGTCATCTAACGAGTGTGGAGCAAAGTTTCCTTATTAAGATAGAAGGTTTGGAGGGACGAGTGTTACATTTCACTCTAGACAGCTTAAATCCCAGGAACACCACAGATCAGTTCCAGTCGGCAGCACAGTCTGAGGCCGCGACGGTTCCCCTGTTCCACGGCTCATTCTCACACTGTTTAAGACCAAGACACCAAGAAAAATCACTGTAAATCACTGGGGAAACTCTGACTTTGGAAGAGCGGGTGTTGGAGTCACACATACGTTTAATGGATATTCCTGATGTTACTTGTGGAGTCGTCCAAAATTAGCACCCAGGGTTCGAGTCTCAGTTGTGACCCAATATAGCCCTGCTGACTGAGAAATACTGCCCTCCTTACAAGAAGGCTAAAGGAGCTGCTGTGCCGTCATGGGAGAAATGGACAGCGAATGCTGTCACTCAGCAGTGGATGGACACTCTGAATGTGACTGCAACTAATTCACATACTTCACATGAAAGCGCCACTCACCTGTTATCTCATGGAAATGGGTGAATTCTGTCTGCTTCAGCATTACATGAAGGAATGTGGGACACTTCCTGCAATTTGACACTCAAACTCTCACTTCTTTAACATTTGGCTGAGCAGTAGCAGTATATGTGGACCAACCCTGTTTGTCATGTTACATAGAAAGCATGGTTTCCATCTAATCTAATTTAGCCCAGTTGGTCTCAGGAGACTTCCATAATATTTGTAATATAGGAAATTTGAAACAGCCAAATCAACAATTTAGGGCAATATGACAGTAACCTCTTGGCTTTCAACTCTGTGAAATCACAACACATAATACGAATTGCCATTGTACCAAGTTAAAAAGGCACTGAGGTCATCTCTAAAAACAGTTCACTATTCTCATTAAATCAAAAGGTAAGAAATGGAGCCAATACGTTGGGAGAAACATGCTGATGACCTAAAATAGTCATGTGCTCCAGACCCGAGTAAATGGCTCTCTTACATCCATCAGCTGCTGTCCTCCAGGTTTATGTTAGGAAGCCCTGCTTCTCAGAGCAGCAGAGGGGTGGTGCGTGAATACGAGTAAACCACAGGCATCTTTTTTACACAATGACCTTAAAACCAAGTCACTGCCATATTCCTTTTCTTCAGCCTTTTCAGAGCATTTAATTGCCGACCCAGTGCAAGTATATTTACACAAAGTCCATGTACACATACACAGGCTGCATCCCTGAAACATGAAGTGCCTCAGAGAGTCTTGTTGAAGGAAACATGGAGAAAGACGGACACAACAGTTGGTTCAGTCATAAAAGAGATCATCTTCATTTACATAAACAATAAGAATAAGAGTGCAGAATAAAAAAGATTTGGTACTTTTCCTCTGCTGTTTAAGTGGCGTCTATACTTCTCTCTGGCATAGTATCTTTGGGTCTGGACTATGAGAAACTCCCTGACAAAATGGACCAAAGCCAAACATTAATTACAGCTATTTACCGATGAACAATGCTGGTTTCCACTGTTTTATCAGCTTGGGCAAGCTGTAAGTTTCTTGGCTTGACATGCACACCGCTAGACCCCTTCCTTTACTCCTGCAAACGTTCAGATAAACCTTGAAGAGCAGGCGTGCTTGAAATAGGGATGAGAACATCACATAGACCAAAGTTTACACCTAGACCTCTCTAAACGTGAGAAAATAAGTCACTGTGAGATTGAGATAATGAAAGTTTCAGTAGCATGCTTTGGTCAAATGGCCCAGCCCAAAACCTAAAGCCTTTCCCAATGTGCATTTTTTCAAAACCTCACTTCCTCTTTCATCCTTTTCTCTACAAGTGGAGAAAACTGGCTTAGGGGAGAGACTGTTTCCCTCTCTCTAGGCAGCAAAAGACCATGATACCCTAGAAACCTGTTTTTAAATTTTAGCCCCACCAGAACTGGGTTCCAAACAAAAAAATACAAGAATTTACAATTGTTTAGTCTGGTAATATAACTGTAGAAATAAATCCCAAATTAAGAAACTGATAAACACTAACATTTCAAGGCTTAACTGCCATAACATGGCTACATAGCTTCTCAGTGTGACAATTCTGTTTCACCGAGGCTGTTCTTAGCACAAGTCGTGGCTCCATTCCTGCACAGTATCACTTCCAAACCTACAGTAACTTTCCTTTTATTCACACTGGGAAATATATAAACATATAGATTTAAGAAACCCATATAAAGCCCAGTGCATTTGCTCTGCCACGACTAATTTAACATGCTGTAAATTAGTGCTGAAACGATGAAAGAGGAGAGTTGACCCAGTGTCCTTTGGTTTAGCCATGGGTTAACATGGCTTCATTTCTGAGAACCTGAGCACGGAACAAAGCCTGAAACTAAGTGGCTGCCAGTCTGTGGGGATTAGGAATGACACAAGTCACAGTGCTGCAAAACACAAACACACCTTCCAACACAACAAATATGAGACATAAAGGGGGCCAGAGATGTACACTGTTGTTGCTAAGGATAACCGTTTGTGTGGTAAGACTTTAAGAAACTCAAAAAAAATCGTTCTCAGGCTCCAGTGCTTCATTGAACAATTTTAAAATTTTGAATGTCTGCACCATTATTTCAAACAGAAAATTCAAGATGTCTTGTGCACGATAATTATATCTGCCACGGTGTCCGGCATCAAACCTAGAGCCAACCAAGTGCATCTGGAGTCCACACCTTCTTCCATGCGCATGAAAATGACATGTGACAGGAAGTCTTGTTAATGGCAACCAATAGAAAAACAAAGAGAGAGCTTGGGAAACAGATATAGGGGAATATATTGAGTGCATGAGACACTCTATTCTTTATTTTCATTTCAACCATCATGCTGAGCATGGTGCTTCTTCTGCCAAATGAACAGTTTTCAGGAAAGGGCTATAAATGTAGGATATTTGTTGAAAACGTGATTATAGCTATAACATAGGTATAACAGTTGCTTACTAATCGGTCTGAAATCATGAAGTTCAGGACAATAAGAGGACGAACTCGACCAGCCCGCGTCTCTGCTTTACATCATTCATCTATTGAGGTCTATTGAGGTCAAACTTAACCAGACAAACATCCTCCTGGTCTTTAGGACTGAAGGGAGACAGAGGGTGAGCAGTAGATGGGCACTCCCAGTTAAACACATGGCTTCAGTTTCCCCTCTCCACTGTGTGGCCTGGCCTTGCATGAGACCGAAACACTCAAACCAAATATGGTGTTCATTAGGACAACTCAGTGCGTTAGTGGCCGCCTTTAACCACCCTTTACACACTATGCCATCATTTGCTGCTGACACAGAAAGAGGATCAGCTTCAGAGTGAATTAAGTTAGTATTAGCTGAGGGGAAAAAGGCAACGACTAGGTACAAGTCTGCGTTATTGCCAGTAGCAGACTAACAACATGTCAACATGAGGCTACTTCCAAACAGCCCTAAGGTTCTAGCTGTTTAACTGTGAAAACCAGAGTGTAAAATGGATGTGAACTCTCATTCATGACCAAAACATCTAAATGGGAATCATGCATACTTCCAGGTCTGGTTTGTGAACCAGGAGGGGAAAAAAAAGCACATCCACTATGTCCATATTTGGTCTGGCTATCATTGCCAATCCTTCCACTAGAACATATTTCTCCAAACATCCACTGAGCCCTCTGACTGATCTGGGAAGGATAATGCTGACACCTGCTGGAAAGAATGCAGTAAGACATCTTTTTTTCCTCAAACACATACCTCGATGTGAAAAAGGACAAAATAATCTTAATGACGCTGGTTGTTTGAAACTCTTTATTTTTGGTGAATACAAAAAATACTTTTGTGACCAGATAAATATTATACATACAGCATCAAATGATAAAACTAATGCAGTCTGTTAAAGAAAGCACAACACCTATTCATAACAGAGCTAGTAATGTTTTCTAATTTCCGTTTATACTCGGACAAATCAGTTAGACAATATATTTCAGGGTAATTCTTACATTTACTGATTTTGTTATAATGGTTAGACAATGAAACAAGGAAGTTATTAAGTCCAACATTTAAGAGAGGCTTGGCATAATGATTTCAACAATTTCTTGACTTCAAACACAAATTGCCACATGCTCATGGAATGCAGTCTAGTGTTAAGTCTTCCAACACGCTCTCTAAATCCTAAGGTATCCACGGATGCCCTTTTCTATCAGCATTTTAATATTGTAGGCAAGTAGGCCACCAGCCAAGGCATTGTATTGTATGGCAAAGGACTAAGTGACAGTTTAAGACCCCGATGGGGATTAGACTGGCATAATGGTTCTGATCCAGAGAGGACAAGGCTCAGGCTCCCACTCAGCCTGGTCTTCAGCTGCTCGCAGGGCAGACTCAAGTAAGGCACTAGTACACAATGCAGTCCACACACTGGCATGGACAGACTGAGGAGATGAACTGCTTCAAATTTCCAATATATTATAAATCAATGTAGCAAAGAGAAAGAAGAAGCATTTAATAAGTTTCCTCAATCAGAGCTTGAAGCTATTTTCCTCTAGTTTGTAAGAAGAATGTCCTACTTCTAATATAATGGAAGCTTTAAATCGCCGTCTTCAGTGCGTATGTTTATGAGCACCTTCAGTGCATAATGTATGCTCGCTTCATTCAAGAGCCCGAAGCCAAATATCATTGCACATAAACAATCTTACAACCAATAACAGCGCAGACTCTCATTATTATCACGCCAGGATATTCAGTGTAATGTATTGCTGTAGACAGTCGGTCTAGAGTGAAAATGCCTTTACCATTACAGGGCGGTGACTGGTGGAGAATAACTGTGTGTGTACAGTACAGTGGGTCCCGAACAAAATCTGGCCAGTGTCAATATGAGAGGAATTAAAACATGAAGACAAGAGAGAACAAACATGACAAGTAATGTAAACATATATTCCTTACACAGCTCTGTATATGTGAGGGAAGAACCGATGGGGTTACATGAAGTGACGAGATGTTCAAGCAGCATGACATATTTGGTCGCATATAATCCAGATTCTCTAAATGACACCTGTCTGCTCTTTAAGAAAAAATCTGCCAAGAATAAATATCTTTATAGCTAGTGTTGGCCAGTGGTCTGTAATTGTTTATTTACTCCAATCAGAAACCCTCATTGTTTGGCATCAAGCTGGACAGCATAGCTTAATCAGAATTATTTTATTTCTAAAGATTTGCTACTTTATCAGCACAATTCACATTGTTATCAGCAAAATATAAGTCCCTCTCCAAGATATACTACTCTATTGGTTAGTATCATCATTGAGATGTATAGACATTATGGTGCATGCAAGCCAGTGGTGAAAAGAGGCATCCCCCCCTCCTGCCTTTGAGGTTTTTACATTTACAATAGAAGCTATGGACCCTTGGGTTTCTTCTGCCAGAATCAGGTCATTTATATTTGCTCTAAACCTTCAATAATTATAGGACATTCACTGATTATAGAGGATTTCTGCATTCGCAACATCTTCGATTGGTGATTGTAACAGTCGATAATGCTCATGATGCAGTAACACTCACAAAGCAATGATACGTTTGTCATACAACTTTATCATACTGTCTCCACTTGCTTATAGTGACAACTGTAACAACCTTGTCCATGTTGAACTCTGAATGCCAATGCCGTTCACTAACAAATACATACATACGTCACACACACCACACACACACACACACACACACACACACAAGCACACAAATACACGACAGAGCACAGGCACTTGATTTTCTCACCAAACAGGCCTGTTTCAAGTGCTGTATATTCCTCGGTAATATGAGAGCAAAGCAGCCAATCGTACATCGGCAACGTCTCCCAATGACAAGAGGGTGTCATCAGCGCGGCTCACACCCCGTCTGTCAATCAGCCCTCATCCTCCCTCAGCTCGCTGGGTAGGAACTTGTACTGCTGCTGTCGGATCTGAGCCAGCTTTTTCCGGGCTTCCTCCAGCTCTCGCTCCTTCCTCAGCATCTCCTCCTGAGCCGCAATGATCTGAAGAGGATGGGAACAGCTGACAGGAAAATGTGCCTTCTACTTAACATAATCCCATTCCTGTGGATAGCTTGATATGGAAACAACAGTACAGATGTACAGATGTGAACTCCAAACACAACCCGTTGAATACAGCCTCTTATAGTGACAAAAATAAATAAATAAACAAAACTTCCTGAAAATATCTATACATTCAAGTGGATGAGATTGGTAATGATGCATGTAGAAAGAAGCATTTAAACATTACAGGGGAAAGTAATTTCATTACAACTTTTGGACTGCATTGTACTATATTGTTGAATTTATTATTCAGATTCAAATATTTTTTAAACTGTTTTCAGAATACAAATGAATAACATTTTGAAACCACCTCGGGGCTGTATGTCTCTGCCAACCAGTTAAGTCCAAAATTACATCATTTTATTTTTCATCATCTTATCCTATTAGACATTGATGTGAAATTGGCATGTGGTTATGGCCAAAAATATGTTTTGTGAGGTCACGGTGACCATTGACCATCAAATTCTTATCAGTTCAACTTTGAGTCCAAGTGGATGTTTGTGCCAAATTCCCTCCAGGCATTCCTGAGATATCAACATTATGAGAAAGGGATAGCCAATAATAAAGTTTATAATTCCGTTATCATTTGGGCCATTTAGAAAAAAAAAAAGGAAAACTAACAGTAATTGGTCAGACTCAGTCTAAAGCGGTTAAAGACCAAAGCAGAAATCAATGAGAGTGAGCCTTACTGATGCCCAGCTGGGCTGCACCACCAACTGAAACAGGAATTCAATCAATCGAGATGAAAAGTATAGCTTCCTGTGGCACCATGGAGTTACTTTCAATTTTTTTTGCAGAGATGAAACAGAAGCCAGTTTTCAAGAGATATGATGTTTTGCAGCTGTGGGTGTCTGGTAAACAGCTTTGAAATGAAGCTGATGGTTTCACGATTACAGAAAAAAGGCACATCAGTGAGAGGTTCAAACACACAGTGAAAAGGGCAAACCACACAACAGGAATGATTTCTCTTCCAGGTCTCACATACTGCAACATTTTTACAGACTTTTGTCTTACCTGAGCTATGCCTCCAACGAATTTGGTCTTTACCACCACGCTGTCAACTTCAGTCTTATCAAATGCTGCTTTCTGAGCCGCCTTCACCAGGTTGTCTGAAGCCCGCTTCACTGCGTTGCCGGCAGCCTTCAAACAGATAATCTCAAAGTTAGCACATAACATAACAAAACATGCATCTGTATGCAAATTCCACGGACAAGTTAAGGCCGTGTTTCAGTGTTACCTGTAGTCTCTTCATGGCTTCAGAATCCTGGTCAGCCTTGACCTTGCAGGCCACCAGCAGCTGAGCCGTGGAGGCTGCAACCTGTTTGGCTGAAGAGATGAGCTTCTCCTCGCTGGCGTGGCCCTGCACTGAGGCGTTAGCTGACTCACACAGGCTACTGGTGGCTGTGGCTACCATACGCGCCTACAGCAAGCAACACAGGCTTTTTGGTTTAATCAGGGTAACATTAAACAAATGTGTACAGTGATTTGCAAATGTGTTTAGGGGAACTTACAGCTGATATGAGACCCTGTGACCACTGACCATCATCCACTGCATTTGCTAGATTGGATCCCACCTGAGGTTGACATTGGGTAAGAGAGATATTGTGTATCTTGTTTAATATTATTAGTAATGTATAGGATCTTGTTGAGCGTCCGAGTATGTGTGTTGACTGACCTTGCCTTGTGCCACCAGTTCTCTCTGAGCTGCTGATGCAGATTTAACAAGAGCGCTGGTCGCTGCAGCGATGGACTTTGCTGCTTCTAATATCTGCTCCTCAAAATCCAGCGTCTCATCTGCCTGCTGAAAGAAAAACCACATATTAATTTAGACTTACAACTATAGTATGCTACAATAATAATAGATTATTATCACTGTGTCAACTAGAGTCGTGACCAGGATTTTATTAATACTAAAATCATGAGTCATGATCACAAAAAACAATGTTTTTATAGTATGTGGAGTTTGTTATTAACGAACAGTTAATGACAAACTCCACTGTACATTTTACTCCCCAACATGGTCTAATTTCTGTTTCAAAACCTTTTCTACACTGCCAGGAATAAACATCCGGTGGGGGAATATTGATTCACATACTGATTTTTTATTAGCCTAAAAAGAAGTAGAATTTGTATACAATAGCTACTGCCTAAATGTTCCTAATGTTCAACCTAATCGTTCCCAATCAGCACAATCGAACATGATGTCCCATTTCCCAAACCTGAACTGAACACCATTACGACGATCCCAGTGCATCAGTTCAGAGACAGCTAGCACATCTCTGCCTCAGCAGTCATCAGCATGTGATTGACCACAGACCTCCATAAACACATAAGGCACACGTGGCTGGAGACAGGGCGGGACACTGTAGGAATATGTTTGATATATAGTTGGACTGAATAACAACCTAATATATCAAACATATCAGACAGAGCCCTGCAGAGAAGGCTTCCAGGTATACAACGGCTCAGAGAGGGATGGGGAGGCGGGACAAGGGAGCATGCTGGGAGCATCAGAGTCCTCCTTTTCTTAAAGTGTGAGAGGGACAAAGGAGCACAGAGGAGAGTGAGTAAAGAGGAGGAAGAAGGAGAATCCAAGCTGTTTCAGGCAAATTACACCTCAATATAAGGGGCTAGTTTACAGACCTTAGAGGGGCTTGATGCCTCTATGAATTGTGATATTTGTTAGCTCTCTCTCGGAAAAAGAAAAGTAACCAAAGGAAGAACATTATCATAATTTCAAAAAAACATATGTGGTCCTATGAAATGGTTTCAGACTACTTTGTGGACTACTTGAATAAGCAGGAATCCCTCTGAGCAATAATGTGTGCACAGCATATGAAAACAAATATTTTAGCTTCTGACTACAGGCGATAGTAAGGCATGCTCATGTAAAACACTTGAACTGTCCTCACAAGAGGGAATAAATGTAGTAGAACCAGTGGTACTAAATGCTGTATTGTAAAGCTTGTTTCCTGTTCGATCACTAGAGGGAGACACTGACAAACTAAAAAGAGGTAAAGCTTTTAACTCACTAATCCCTTTTCATAAACACAAAGGTCCTCATAAATGCAGTCTGTAGCTGTGGAATTATAGTATGAGACAGAGCATTATATGGGCTTTATTAAAAGTGGGGTAGCCTAAATATGCTTTAATATATATTATATGTGCAGAGGGGTGAACTGATACTCACTCTGTGTATAGGAAGATGTATAGAAAAGGAGGAAAACACTACAGGCACAGGAGGAAGAACAATGGGATCCAACTATCCAGTCTCCAGAGACAAATAAACAAACAACACGATCATGCAATACCACACACCACAAACACGACCCTGTGTTACATACACACCAATATTAAACAAATATCACTTTCCAAGGGCACTATCACTACCATCTCCCAGGGGGACGAATAACAGGCTAAGAAAAAAGCCTCCCTCAGTTTAGTTTAGAAATTAGGAACACTGCAATAAAATAAAGGAAATACGTTCAATAAGACGGAGGCCCTCTCTTTCGGAAAGTTCATCACACATTTGAACTCTCCAACATAAGCTTGAGGACCCATCCGAGGACCCATAATTGCGTCTCCTGGCAACACAACTCAAAATAATGTCCAGAAGTGCCTTTGAAGAAGGTTTTCTGAGTGTGATATGTTAGCTCACCAGACCAGCTGTCTGAGTCAACATGGTAAGTGTCAGGAAGAAACATTTCTTTCTCCTTTAATGACATCGAGATAGCTCCTCAGGCACTGAAAATAATGACTCCACTTCAAAGTCAGTGTCACCTTTTCCTACCTTTGGCCCACATCGACTCCCTGCTGATTAATGGCAAAAAGCTGTGCATGGGTTTTGAGGGTGGAAAGGGTTGAGAGGGGCACTTATACCTTGGGCTTGGCTCTGGGTTTCAGCTGCTCTAGTTTCTTGGCTGCAGCTTCAATGGACGCTGCTGCTCCAAGGAGCTCAGTCTCAGCGATGACAGTGGGGTCCTCGGGGTCCACACACTCTGAGCCTGAAAGGGGTTGACACGTACCAAGACTTTGGTTTTCATATAAATACACACAAGTACAAAGGACCTCATAAAAAAAGATTTTCATATTCTTATCTTCAATGTTTTTTTTGTGCAACGTCATATCCAGAATAGGCTCCTAACGTCACTTCCTGCAACCGGAGCGGGTTAAATAATTTAAGATTTTCATGTTGATATTGTAATGTTATGCAATAGTATCAAAAGCCAATTTAATTTATTGGTGATATTGTTAGGCTACATGAATACATAATAGAATGATATTAGCCGATAAGTCAAGCAGGATAATGTCAACATATTGAATATTTTGATATATATATGAAGTGTCATGTATATATATATAGTAATTTAAAATATTAAGTAATGAAATATACAATCCATTAGTGACAAACTTTGACTTGCCTAACAGCAGGCTGCACATGACTCTTACGACAGGTCTAGACCACTTGTATAATTGTGCTCATATCTAAGACGAATTTTCAAAATACGACAAAATTGGTGAATGCGGCGAGTTCTCCTAAATTACTCATACAAGCCACTTCAGAATAAATCTGTTTGTACAAGTGCTTGTCTTGCATGGGGCCCAATCGTTCTGTTGATTTTATGTAACAAGAGTTCAAAATCATTCTTCAATAATAACTCATTCACACAATGCAGGCCTCACAGAGATGCCAACTCTCCCCCTACTTCAGCTGCAGAAAATGAGCTCTATACACTCCACAGAATTGTTTGCATTGTGACAGTAATGCCTCAAAGTTAAACAAGATAAACTAAAAGTTAGAAGAAATGCACATTTGATGGATCATTGTCTTTTTATTGTTTTTTAAGTGCCCATAAAACGGAGCTGTTTGGGAACAGCATGGTAAAGCAGATGGAACGATGTTTTCATAGATTATGTTGAGCTCTGGGGAAATCTGTTCTGCACCCCCACCCCCAAGCCATCTACTCCGCTACCCCCATCTGACTCTATGAAAGGTGATCTGGAGGAACAAAACACACCACATCCCACTTACCTCCATCTGAGGCAGCGATGGAAGAGAGGGGGCGAGAGAGGGAAAGAGCACATGGGACATTAGAGAGGTAAAGTGGATAGCCCCGCTGGGTCTCAGGCTATACGCTGAAATCTAATTCTCATCCAAACACAATCTATTACTGCTGTCAGAGGCAGCAGTGCAGCTTCTATAGGAAACACTCTGCGTCATAACGATTTGCAGAGCTTCATTTCCACGGCAGTCACTCTACGCTGCGATTTCAATATTCTGGAGTAATTTTCATGACCTATCTTTATTATAGACGCAGACAGGTTTTGTGGTTTAACTCAATAACACCGTGACATTATTCATGCACAAGAGGATTAGGACTCCTTTGACTAATCTCTAACATCGCCACAATCCTGTCATGTTTTTTGTTTCGTTTTGCATTTTATGAAATTGACTTGCTTCCTCATGGAAATCCTCTCGCTTCAAACTGACTGTATTTTCCAATTACAGCTTTTCCTAGTTTTACACTGCGGTGGCTATAATGTCTCAATTTAAAATCAAAATCAGCTGCCAACAATTTTTGGACAGCACACACGCTTCTGTAAAATTCTGACTCCTAATAAAATAACATCATTCTGTTTTATAAGGTACCATAAGCATTTGGAATACTAAATATACAAAGATGTCATGTGTCCAATGGTCCATTTAATCAGTCAGAATGAGGTCACCAGAAAACTAAAGGCTGTCAAGCCTGACTTTTGTTTGCGTGCATTGTGTAAGAGTGTGTGAGGCCTCACCTTTCATGGCCTCAGCTGTCTGGACGAGCTCCGTCACACACGCTGCCACATGCTTTGAGTGGAAGGCCAGCTGCTGCTTCTGCTCGGGTATGGGCTTGTGCAGCACCTGAGAATACAAAAGCCCGCCAACACAGGAACAAGAGGCAAGAGTAACTGTAGTGTAGAAGCGAGCGAGAGTGCAAAGATGATTAACATTCACACGGCTGCCAGGGATAGCCGACAAAAAAGCATTTATATATCTGTTCTGCAACTTTTCGGCAATTTATGTAAAAAACTACGTGGCAACACTAATAATTAACTTGAATATAGCGACAGCCCACTCTTTATATTCAACCACATATTATAACACAAGTTACTTTTAGTGGCTAATGTCCTGCCAGAATCAACACGATGTCCTCCTAACTAATTATATGAGATCATTAATTAAGTTAATTAATACCTTGATTAACATGTTTTACATCTCAACACACTTGTCTTAACATAACGCATGGGGAGTGTTATTATGAAAAAAGGTTTTGCTGATTTTTATGCAGTTTTATGCAACAAGGTGCTCAGAATTAAAATCTGATCCTTTGTAAAGGTATTTCTAAGATGAATGTGGTAACACACATATGTATGAAGTGGGCATTATTCTATAGTCTTCCTCCTGACAATGAGCCTCGGGGACACCAACAATACTTTGGACTCCCCTCTGACTGTGACACTCAACCCCAAACCTATTTTTTCCTACAAAAACATCACCCTTTTAAAAACAGGACAACAATATATACTTTTAGTATTTATAAAGGGCTGAGTATTGCATTTGTTTGGGGCTTTTTCAGTCTTGTCCTTCAGTTTTTACAGCACCAGGACTGTGTACGGAATGTGGGATCGATCCCACGTACGCACACATATCCCTCATGATCTGGGCATTAATAGAGGTCTGTGGCACAGAGGAATAAGCTACATCAGGCTTTGGCTACACAGATAATTCTTGTTTGTGAGATCAACTTATTGTTGGTTTTGGTATTTTTGTGGGATTTGTCAATAAGAAAAACATTAGAATATCACCAGCCTTCTTTCTTCTTTCAGTTGAAGTGATGCTCCAGTAAATGCAAGCATGACTGGCAGGAAGCCAGGAATACATTTTCAAATATTAAAGGATTTAATCCTGCAGATAAGACCTGTGAAACCTCACTTGGTAAAAGTAAATATCAGGATCCACTCATCCACACTGTTGCTACACATGTTTACGCTCACAAATGCAAGTCACTTCCATCCTTTATTCATGAGACACGAGACTGTCTAAGTCTAACCTGCAGGACTTGCTCCAGAAGGTTGACGTATTCGGCTGTGCACTCAGAGCCGTACTGCAGGGCCTTGCTCCTCAATTCCTCGCCTACTTCTTGGTGGCAAGCTGCTTGCTGGAAGGGCGAGAAAAACAATGTTGTGTGGTGAATTCAAAAATTGCATTTCAATGTTCTGATACAAAAGTGAAAACAATCTATGTTAGGTCTGGAATATGCACATTATCTAGCGCCAATCACAAACCACATTCATGGCTCAGAAAAAAAATCATTCACTAATTTGTAATACTTTGATTTTCAAAAGCATAGCCTATATTTCTGTATTTTTTATGTTTTTGTCTTGTAGGTGCTCTGCAGTCACTGACGACATCCTGACTGCAGCGCCGACGACTTTGAAAAATGACCGAGTCACTACCAGCATGAAGTAGACTAGACTCTATTGTCCTTTCTGCTCCCAGCAGGCTGGGCTCACATGTCCGGCGATGTCTGTGTGAGGCCTGTTCTGGCAGAGTGGTTTGGATTAGCACCTTGCAGGAAGTCAGCATATCCGTGATGGCTTTTCGGCTCAGGTTGGCCGTGGCGATCACATCCTCCTGCTGAGCAGAGTTTCCTGCGGCCACTGCCTTGGCCGTTGCTATAGTGATGCCCTTTGTCATGCGGATGAACTCCCCGGGTGTCGTGCACTTGTCCGGGACGTCCTTGGACTGGAACACCTGACATGATGAGAACCCAAAGACACAGGTAGTTGGATACATAGTAGGCATGACAGGGGCTCAGATACTGTATGTTAAAGTTACTACAAAGAACTTTTAACTGGTTATGAAAGAGCCTCAATTTAATACTGGTGCCTCTATATGACCATCACCAAGAATATTGGCTATTTCTATATAGCTATTCTTAATTCTCATCATCAAGTCCGATTCCCCGCAATGGCACATAGGTTTGCCAGAAACTCCTTCAGCTTAGACTCTAGGAAGGCCTCCGGCAGGACCTGCAGTCGGAGCTCCAGAGGGCTCCGCGTCCGACAGCAGTGGCTCCTCCTCCGGCCAGGGGCGGAGCTTTGCCTCGCTGCTCCGCCTGTCCCACGCTGGGAGCCAACACTGACACTATGCTGCAGGAGGCCCAGGCTGTATTGGCCTGCTGGAGCAAAGGGAGGCACGGGAGAACCAGAACCAGCACTGAGAGGTGCAGATTGTTAGGCCCTGCTGCAGTAAAGTGAAAGGTTTTCTATAGGAACTTCGGTGCTCGCAAACACTTTTGTCCACAGGGACCGTCAAAATCAGCACAAAATGAAAGTTATCCATAGTAGCTTTAAAACAGATGGGAATATTCTAAGAGAAGAAATTAGGAAGTGCACACGTGAGGCAGACAGAACGTCTTGTGCTGTATGATTAGGAGTTCGGTAGACTGTGTTGAATACGGCTCTTGGTAAAGCCTCCTCTCGGGCTCGGGGGTCCTCCTATAAGGATTAGCAGCAAATTACAAAAAAAACAAGCTCTTGAAATCTTCTTCCTTTCTCACTTAGCCTGCGCCTGCTACCCAGACCCTGATAAGAGCTGTGAGAAACCTGCAGGGGCTGAGAGGAAAGGAGGAGGAAAGGAGCTGGACAGATAATAAAGGAAAAAGAACAAATAGCTCCCCTGTTATGTTCAGAATAATAGACACAGATATCCCTGACCCTCTTGTGAGACAGTTTTCCAAAGAAGCGGTGTCTCATCCCTCAAAAAGACAATCAAGAAGAGGTTCGGACTGTGAGGAGCTCTTACCGTCAGCTCCTGCTTGATGCACTCAATAGTGGCCTCCAGTGCCCTCGTCCCGCGAGTCGCTTCATCCTCCACTGCCTTCACTGTTTTTAAAAGAGACGTTACGTTGGTCACCATGACCTGTCAAAGAAAGGGAGAAAGGATGAGGCTCACAGTCAGACCAGGAGGTGGAGCTCTTTC
This sequence comes from Anarrhichthys ocellatus, assembly GCF_004355925.1. NCBI lineage: Eukaryota > Metazoa > Chordata > Actinopteri > Perciformes > Anarhichadidae > Anarrhichthys > Anarrhichthys ocellatus. The sequence continues at coordinate 10,213,110 of NW_022280032.1, read as the reverse complement.
CCCTTAGCTGCAAAACATTCAATTTTATTTTATGCCTCCTTCTTTACTGATTCCAATACAGTGAATATTGGTTACATGTGTTGAAGGTGATATTCTCATGAAAATGAAAAACATCAGCTGCTCAACAGAAGAATGAAGGTTGCATTTCAAATCAAAAGAGTATGATTTACTACTTGTAATACAGTTTATTGACTGACACCTAGGATGGGAAAATAAATTATTGAAGTTCTTTTCATGGTGATACATTCTGTTCTGTCAGTGCTGCATTCAGCGAAGAGTGTGTTATTAAGTTAGGAATTCCAGCAACATGATCACCAGGAGTTTGAGAGGGTCCCATTTGGAGGTCACCATATGTTGGTGGAACAGAAACAATCTGTCAACATGACCGGGTCCACGGGTGGCCCTAATTCCATTTAGATGAGACAACATAAGAAACCCCATGCAACAGTTAGAGTTACATGCTGTTCTTGGGATGATAGTTCTGAGAACAATAAATAAATACTACGAGGACGTTTGCAGAAGACGAGCAAATCTTTGATTTAGAGGCATCTGAGGCTCTGTCCCTGCCAAGGTTACATGCAAAAGGTCTGATCTGCAGTTTTCATTTGTCAGCAGATGGCAGGTGTGACAGCGGTCATGACGATCAAGAGTTAAATGGCAACTCTCTCCCTTCTTCTGTATGAATAGTCCAGTTTCTTCCAGCTCTTGGCGGCATTAAATGTACACTTTGCCTGAAACTCTTAAACTTCTTAACATTATCCTGCCTTTGCTTTATAGTACACTTTTTGTGTACTTCATATTATAATTTTACTTTTTCACATTGTAACTTTGTTTCTCCATATTGTAATTCTAGTACTGCTATCTCTGTCTATTTACCGTACATACGTCATCTGTTGCATATCTGTATGTTCTCGAAGAGGAATCCTTCATGTGTTGCTTTTTTGAGGTTTTGCCCATTTGTTTCACCTTTAATGTATTTTGCATGGGGTCTAATAATTGATTAAAACGCTCTGAGACAAATTTGGGTTTTTTAGCTGTACAAATAAAACTGACTTGACGTGACAAAAATAAATTGTTAGCCTGTCTCAACAGTCACAATAGAGGGAGTCCTGTGGTCACAGATATTACTCAGTATAGCATACCAACCCTCTCTCTCATACACAATTGCATGCACACAATGCACGTCTTAGTGATGGGTCTAGTAGTCCCACGAACAAACATATGATAGAAAAAGCGAATACCTTCCAAACCCTGATAAGGACTGTCATGTCATTCTTTTGAAAAAATCCTTATTTGTGCTACTAGATACGTCAATCAAAACATAGAATATATATCTACATGCAGTATCCTCGCTCTGTGAGGAAGCGTAAGCTGAAAGATAAATTGTAGACTTACAGTGCGGAAATCAATACACAGTTAAACCAGATATGATGGCTGAAGAAGTGTATTCCTTTACCTTGGCAGCGCTCTTCAGCTGATACATGGACGGGTCGTCAGCTGGCTTGCCAGCGGCACATTTCGTGGCACCGATGAGTTCGGCCAGAGCCTTTGCCACATCCCGCACCGCGTTTATCAGAACCACCTGAGGAGATAGATAGAGCTGGAATCAATACGGCACAATGGTCAGAGTATAGGTTTATCAGTAGCACCCTGGGGAGAGGATTTAACACTGCAGCTCTTATCACTCCCACCTACTGTAGTCATGATACTTCAGACTTAGTGAAGGGCAGAGATAGAGGCATACACACAGAGGAAAGAGGAGACACAATGTGTATCAGATGAATCTGCAATTACACAGAGAATCTACTGGGTGCTGGGTGTACAGAAAGACAGAAGACATTCATTGTCGATGAATAATATTACAGAAAAGTACAATGATAATGGGTTATAATAGATGGTTAAAGCTCTGTGCAGCTGAATTAAAAAGCAATAACTGAGCTTTGTTATAATAAAAAGGCGTACCACTGTGACTACATATGGCTGAAACATCTGTGGTTGTATTAGACATTCTTTAGTGGAAATGTGTTTTAGATTTTTATCACCTGTGTCTCGGGGTCCTCAGAGCCCATGCTGGTCGCTCCCAGTTTAACCACCTCAGTGAGCTGGGTGATGGTCTTGGCTGAGGACTGGGCAGCCTGGGCCAGTTTCTCCTGGCTGGACGCAGCTCCAGCAACCAGCAGCTTGGTGTCCTCCACCAGCGCCTTGGCCGTCTTCAAGATGCTCTCCCTGAGGGATGGGACACATTGTGTCACAATCTGCTCCAAAGTCACACAATCAAGAAGCAGCAATATGAAGGGATGCTGTTGGTTTTCTAACAGAATGCGTGTTTAGCAAGGAGGATTTTCAATTTACATCCATTATTTGAAATGCATCTGAATATTGAGTATTATTGGCAAACTGCACAGTGTGAGTCATCAAAAGAAAAAGGGAGCTCTGGTGTCACAATGTAAAAATAACTGAAATATTAAGATGTATTTCCTCTGTGCTCATGAAACCTATGAATCATATACACCTTTTTTTTTAATTTTTTTTTTTAAACAAATTCAAACATCTATCTTTTTTGTTTATTAGAGGTTATCATTTAACGCATGTCTTGGTCAAGGTCATTGCACCTGTGGTCTGCAAAAGACTCTTCGTTCTCAGGGCTCAGTGTTCCAGCTGAGGCGAACATGATGGTGGTGTCCAGGTCAGCGATGATGCCAGAAACAGCGCTGGCTGCTGTGATACAGGCCTGGGTGCCTTTGTTCCCCGCCTGCAGTGCAGACAGTACCAAGGACACCTGGAACATGTCAAACATAGCATTAGATATGCAGAGAGGTTCTTCAAACATGCGGTTTTCAGAGGGGTAAAAAAACAGAAAAAAACCCTGGTTTCTGTATGCCGTGCACATTCTTAATGATTAACCAGCAGCTTTCCCTCTTTGTAGAGTGTTGACAGAACATTTATACATCAGGTGAGGTTGTAAATGTTTAGAGGAAAAGATCTGAACATGGTAGGTTAAATGAGGACGCTGGGAGTGAGACAGACAGCAGGGTTAAACGTGTATCAAATCAGAATCTGCTGCACAATCACATTTAAGCCGATGAGCCTGACTCTGCAAATCACGCACCTCCCTTGAAAACTGCCCATCTTTCCTAAATATAAGGAAAGCCCTAAGAGGTACATCTCAACAAAGGCACAGGTTTCACATATCAGCAAACAGGAGACCACAAACTATTCAAGTTTGGTATGAGCCCTGAATCAAATCATAGCCTTTAAAGTGGAAAGAAATTCCAACGTGTGAGCAGCAAGGTTAGCTGCTTCCTGGGTCGCAGCAGGAAGACATTAGTATCATCATTAACTGCACAGTGTGAGGGTGATCAGGAGAGCATGCTCTCATGACCTGCATGACTGGTACAATAATACAGTAAAGCACCAGTTATTACCACCTAAAATAACATACATTAACCCTATATTCCTCTGACTCTATACTACTTCAACATTAAGGCTAAAGCTAAGCCTTGAAGTTAGCACACGCCTATATGTTTTCTATCACTTTATTCAACTGTACTGAGAGATGAATGAAAAAAAAAAAAAAATATATATATATACATATATAAACAAGCTTCCTTATGCATGAGTTATAGATGCTGTACCAGCTTACCTTCTCCGTGACTGCGCGGGCACACTCGATGAGTTCCCTTTTGGAGAAGCTGTCCGTGGGGCTGAGCTGCAGGGCTCCAGCCTTCTGGACCATGTAGATACAGCCGTGGCCCAGTTCTTGCACCCGTGTCTTTATCTGGTAACCAACCTGAAAGCATAACCGGGCATCGACTTACACTGCATCCATCTTCTCATCTGTGCCACTGTACTGCACAATTATGATCATAATCCTAAACTGGCATGTCTCTCACTCCAGCGGGTGGATGAAAAATGATTTCAAGCACCCTCAGAGAGGGAATGCTGGCACTACACCTTTAATTTACAGACTGGTGGGTGGTACTTGATGATGAGCATCACTGTAGGCTTTTAGACTTGTAGAGGCACAATGTCACTATGGTAACCAGCAGGGTTTCTAGCAGCCTGTTATATACAAGATATTGATAAGAGCTATGTGCGTATTAGCGAAATGTTTCCACACAGTTTTGTGCTCTTGACTACACAGAAAAGCTTTGAGAAAATACTATGTGGGTGCTGAGAGCAATGGGGGCAGGATGGGGATATTTCAGTTTTATCTCACAAAGTCGGGAGCAGCCTTGAGGAAGGGGCGTCATTTCAAAGAACAGCACACATCTGCTCTGGTCAGTGTGTGAGGAATACATCTGAAAGCATGTTTTGGTGTAAAATGCAGACCTGCAGTAAGCTGATATTTCAGTCTGACATTTGCTCCAGGTGCTGAATTGCAAAAAGATTTACGGCTTGATGTGTTAAATCTTATGTATGTATTTTTCCCCACGTACTCCGTAGGACAGAGCGTGGCTTCTCACCTCCTCTGGCTCTGCAGTGGCTGCAGCAAGGCGTCCTTGGTGTGCTAGCTGTCCATAGTCCACTGTCACCTGAGAGGCAAGGCCGCCAAGCTCTTCAGGACAGGTTATTGACTTAGTCATCTGGCGACAGACAGGACATACATCATCAGCAGAGGCAGATTAATGTTTCTGTGGCCCTACTGACACATATTGTCATTTTAGATCGGAAACATGATGGAAAACACACACACAGAGTCAGCCATGAATATCTTACCATCTCCTGCGCAGTGATAGCGATGGCTTTGGAGAACTTCACCATGGTGGTCTGGTAGTCCACAAAGGAGCCTTCAGGTTCAGGAGGTGTTCCTTCATCCAGCTGTGAAGAGCAGCCCTTTAGTACTTATCTATCTATAGTACATAGCACATAGCTAGCCTATGTGTTTTTACACTACGCACCCCAATTTACTGTATGTAAGACTTTTGATTTAGTTTGGTACCACTTTACAATAAAGCATACTGTAAAGGGTTGTGAGGTTTTAAGTGATTATTCTGTTAATTGTTCATAATTAGCCTGGTCTTAAAGCTTCTGTAAGAAGCTGTGAATTCCTGTATGATATTATTCTGTATTAGTATTATCTTTTGGTTCCAGGTTATCAGCGTATAATGAAGTGAAGGATCGTATTGGTTGTTCAGCTGCCAATGCAGATTGACTTGTTTTTTTCCTGCAGGTATTACTAATGGATCCGTTGCATTTACTCATTTTTGGAAGATGGCTAAAGCCCAAACTACAGCCCAAACATTAAACCTGAAGGGACAATATATACTGAAATATTAGCTATTGTAAAGATATCTATCTATTGTACGTGTTGGCTCACACGTAGCAAGAAATTGCAGTACAGAAACGATCAAGATATGATTTATTAACCGTGTCTCCATTATGCAGTTTTTCAACCAGAGAGCAATTATATTTTTCACCTAAAAAATGGCTCAGAACATATCTTGGTCATAATTCTTAAATAAATCCTTTTGCATGTGTATGTTTTGTGCTTATGTTAAAAAATAAATACTTGATACATTATAGTTATACAGATTTTTGAACTCTCAAATACCAATATTAGTATCAAAATCCAGTATCGGTCAGGCTATAGACCAAACATATAAAGTTTAGCATATTTATGACGGCAAACTTGATGGATATTAATGAAAGGATTTTCTCATATTAGAATACACTATCATCTGCAGCTGAAAATATGAATACGTTATAAATAAATTGACCATGACACCATGTAGCCTTATTCTAGAAGGTACATTATTGTCAGGGATAGTCCAAACTGAGGGTGATTAGTTTAAAGGTCGCTACAAAGATAAATCAAGCTATGCTGGCAATACCAATATGTGCAACAATTTGGCAACCCACCTTCTATTTATAGGTCGATATGTTAATTGATGTATAATTTCTTAACAATTAAAAAGCCATTAGTGAGAACATAGCAACCTTTTTTACGTTAGCATTCTTGTAAAATGGTTCCACTTTATATATGCTAATGGTGTTTTAATGATGTTTGCTCTGTTATGTTTAAGCTGAGGGTAAAATTAAAATAATAAAAAGAAAGGAATAAAAATAAAAATGAAGGATAAGATCTGAGACAAGTGAGAGTATGAGCAGATCATCGTCAATTATTAACTGTGCTGTCAGCACAGTGACATGTCCCCCAGCAGGATGAGTGACAGCTAACATCACCAGTGGGCTGTGGATTTAAAACTTGTCATCTCCTGGACTAATGAGAGCCACTGACGAGGACACACTCTCGACGCACTCACTGTGGAATTATTCTATCAGGGAAGGCTCATTTTGCCTTCAGACAAATGAGATGGGGAATAAGTGTCAACCTGCAATCCATTTAAAACCACCTGAGCAGACTTCTCATGAGATGTTTTGACACAAACATGCATTTTCTATCAAAACACAATCACTACTCACCCTGCCCATGGCCTCAGCGATGGACTCCACCATGCCCCCGACCATGCCCCCTTCACTGGCTGCCTCGTTCATAGTCACCATGATGTCGTCCACGGCCTCCTTCATCAGCTGGGCTGCCTCGGAGATGGCATCGTGAGTGTGGGACGCCTGGGGACACAGTCAGCTAATTAACGTTTCTGTGACACTCTCTTGGATTAGCCAGAAGGAAATTTATCAGCTTGACAAAACAGCTCCAGAGTGTCCCTACAGCTGGTGAGTACACAGTGTTTCACTAGAGGACACCTTCAACAGGCTGGACTCTTGCTGCTGTAAAGACTTGTACTATTCTATTTTCTAATAATTCAAACTTCGAGTTCAAAATGTAATAAAGTTCACACGCTATACACCGGTAATACTTGAGGCAGAAGTTTTTCATGATTCCCTTAAAAAAAGATAAACCCTGGAAAAAAACATGGCTACATTACTGTCTTGACCTGCTGATATGTAGCTTCATATCTCAGGTCACCCTTGAAATAGTGATCATGGTAGGCTAAACACACTGCAGCTTCATGAACTGCTTCGTACCTTTGGGTTTCCCCCGCCTTCCTTGGCAGCATAGAGCATCTGCAGGGCAGACTCAGACAGGGTCTTGCTCTGGTCTAGGATGGTCATCTGCTGCTGGTGGTCGGGCAGCTTAGAGGCCAGGCCCACCGATGCCACGATGAGTGGATCGAAGTACCTTGCCAGCTGGGTCACCTGTGAGAACGAGTGATGTAGAGTGATGAAGAGAGATGTCTGAGGAAGGGTTGGATCACAAGATAGAAAACAGACAGATTGTGTTTTTCTTTCTAAATCTAGAGGGGATGAAGGGATATACGGTCAGACCAGCACCTTGTGTCCGAGTTGGGCAGCTTCGCCTCGGGCCGTTGTGGAGACGGGATCAATCAGATGCCCAATCTCCTGCACAGAGGACGTTAGCTGCTCCTGAAGTGCCTGGTGAGTTACAACACAGCAGAGAATTACGGTATAAGTCACACCAGAATGACTACAGATCCCATTAGGTTCTTTCTCTCGGACAAGACAGAGCTGATGGGGTACTTGAACTCACTTCCATGGAGATATCATCTCTGCAGGGCAAGGTCTGCCCAACTGCAGCTAGGGAAGCATGCTCAATGTCCCGGATACACTTATTGATGTTATCAATGGAGTAATCGCACTCCCTCTGTCCTGGTGCCTTGTCCCTATCATCAGAAATGTTGAAAAATACATTCATTATTGTGCAATGGATATAGAATACAATTAAAAGGATAGATAATGGAACATTTTTTTAATTAAGAGGAATAGTTAGACATTTTGAGAAATACTTCTTTCCCACTTTTCTGACGAGAGTTAGTTGAGAAAATCGACACCACTTTCATATCTTTACTTAATATGAAGCTGCAGCAGCCGATTAGCTTAGCTCAGCATACAGACTGGAAGCAGAGGGACAGCGTAAAAGGTTAAAAGAAACCTCTACCGCTCACTGAGTAACCTGTTTTATCTTGTTTGTTTAATCAAATGTAAAATAGAAATGTTGTGGTTTTACAGGGATTTTGGCCGGGAGTGTTGTCATTTATGCATCTGATCTGGAGGAGGATGAGGATGAGGATGAGGATGATGAAGATGAAGATGAAGATGAAGATAGAAGTGGGTGAGGAACTACCTTTGCTAAAATGTGTTGCAGATCCACCGTGGCTCATCATCTCACCACTGCTCTATAGTGTTCTCTAATCTATTACAACTCTCAACAGGTATTAACAACCGTGGCAATTTATTGCTTAGCTGGGCAGATATCATAGGATAAGCCCTCTGGCTTCAGAAACATTTCTTTCCCCCTCTAACTGTGAGCTAACCATTACAAACTTTGACTCAGGATGATCCTGCAGGGACAGATGTGGCATTAGGTGGGATTAATACTAACCTGATGGAGGTGATGAGACTCTTGATGGAGTCAGAGACTGTTCTGGAGTGGCCGGCCAGTATGGACCATGTGGGAGGATCTTTAGGGTTGAGGGCCAGCGAGCGGGCCGTTTCTAAAAGGTAAGTGGAGCTATCGAGCATGGAGCGGGCTGAACGCACAATAGGCTCCTGAGCTGCTGAGCCCTGTGGAAATGAAAAGATTAGGGCATGTGAAACAACAGCCCAGGTAGCAGCTCAACAGCAAAGTGCTAGATACAGTGGTATGACAGAGTTGTTAATATTCCTTGACTACCTTGAGGAGATCAAAGGTGCAATCAAAGAGAGGGATGAGATTAGAAAGACAGCTTTACACAGATGCAGGGAGAAACACCTTCAGTCTTTATGATCCGAGCCAAAGCCTCCCTCGACAATTAGATTAACAAGCTGAAGATTAGAGCAGCTGTGCTGAGAAAGAGTGCCGTTAGACACTGCCCTCCAACAGATTACAGCCATAAAGCTTGTAGAGGGCTGTGCGAGAACTGCTCCGCTCAGATTGAAAAAGAAAAATCCATCTTTTCCACTCTTTTTCTTGACGTTAAAAGAAAAAGGTAAAATTGGACCTCAATCCAATTCCCCCGATGTTCGCTGTACAAACGTTTCTGTGTTGGCTCATATAAAAGTGTCTGTTGGAAGGGGATTGAGTGCAGAAGTCACAAACTTATTCAGGAAATCTCTCTAAGAGAAGCTTCAAGAGACTCGGATGTGTAGGAATTGCCATTCATTCATTCATTCCAGCTAAATAATGAGGAACTGTGGAAAGAGTAAGAAAGAACGATCTAAATGAGGCGTTACAAACAAACATGAAAATGGATGAATACCTCATTGCTGATTTGCGCTGGGATGCTCGCAAACTCAGGGTTGTTGGCAAAGGTCGACAGGTTTTCTACAGCCTCAAGGAGCGGGTTCGTAGCAACACGGCATCTGTTTCTGTTGTCTTCTGAAAAATCTCCATCTGAGGCCTGAAACAAGACAACGCCATATGAATATTTGCCCCATTTCTGTCGTATTTTTGTAAGCGGCTGAATTATACACACATTCACAGCTTCTCACGGGACGAAAAATTTACACTCAACGTTTTGATCGGTTGGGGAGTTGACCTTGATGGTTTTGACAAGGTTGGCTGTGGTGTTGGCCACCTCTTTGGCTGACTGGACAAATTGTCTCCTCGCCACAGGGTTGGAGGTTTTAGAAGAAGCCAGGCGGCAGGCGTTACAGAGGGCTGAGGTGTGCTTGGCTACAATTGTTGCTGCAGACAAAATCTGACAAACAAAGAAACGTCAACAAATAGGAAGCAGAGTTGTATGCATTGAGGCTTTCCGGTGAGGTGTGGAGAGTGAATAATGTACGACATTCAGGTGAGCCATTTAATCACAGTCACTAAAGATCTACATAGTGCAGCCCCCATATGGCAGGGAATGGCCTTTTAATGTTTTCAAGCCCCACATGGACCTTCTTACCTGTGAGGGACTACTAGCTGGGTCTACTAAGTTCTGACAAGCCATCTGTATTGCCTGGTGGGCCTTTGCAAACTGGATGGGATCCACCAGCCCCTCGTGGCCTGACTGACTATTGGGATCAGACACGCCTACAAGATAAGAGGCCTACAGGGCAGGAAAGAAAAATAGAGTTATGTTAATGTATCAGTTTGTCACTAGACAGGTTCTTTATTGTCCTCCATGACTTCACTTGTTGTCACAGACAAGCTAACACCCCCCACACACAGTCAACATTGTATGACATACATGCATAAGTAGATGAATATATGAATAGATCCCTACATAGATTTATGTTGTATACATTGTGCATACGCTTTGTTCAGGGGGAACAAAAGATCTGTCAGAGGGTGCCCTTTTCCAGACTCGGCAACTGAATGTTGCACGGAAGTGAGGACGTTATTTTACAGTGTTAGTAGTGAGAGTCTGTAAAACCTCTAATGAAACTGGCTCACTTGGTCACGCCAAGTGTCCTGCTCAGGTCTAAATGCCATTTATGAAGAGATTCCACCCGGTCAAGATGTTTGCATTTCATTTTATGTATTGTTTAGAAGGCTGTATCACCCTATTTTTTAAGGTTCAACAATTTGTTTTCCTAATTGAAATGTAACATGATTCATTTCAAGCATACATTTAAAAAACAACAACAAAGTCAGTAAAAAAAAGAGCTGAGACGAAAGCAGAAGCCTGGTAACTCAGAGTGAGTAGTTAGCGCCAAGCGTTGATCTCACCTGTCCTGCAGCCTCCGTAAGCCCACACAGAGCTTTGGACGCCACACCCACGCTCTCCCCGAATGCCACCACATCACCTGTCTTACAGTGCTGTGAAATACCTGCCATTGACTCTCCGAGGACCTGGGGCATGCAGAAATGGAGAAAACCAGTACAAACTAGATCCTCAACTGATCAACTAAGTAAAATATCTCCGGCAGTTAAAGTATATAGTTCACACGATTATTTTAAAAGCCTGTACCTTTGAATTTTCCATGACGCTCTCGATGCAGTCAAAGTAGGAGAGTTCGTTGACAGGCTCGTTGGGATTATCTAGGAGACCTCTGACAGCCTGTGCACAGACAGAGATGATAAGAACCGAAACTACACTGGACACACCACATCACTGCTATGATATTACACTTATATCAACCACTTAGTTAAGAGAAGGGAAGCACTATAAATGTAAATCAAACTGATGGAAACATACCGCCTTGATAAATGATGATAATCAAGCTTTTAAAATGCACAGCCTTATTGACATTTTCAGGTACTTGAGTATAAGTGAATGTAGGCTTCAGCATGCAAAAATACTCTGGTTCAACCAGTGTCACTAATGCACTTACTACATTTATGATTTTAATGTCAAGGTAATGGCTCTATGAGAGTAATGATAATAGTAAAGGGTGAAAAATGCATGTAGTATTTTTAAAATACTAAAAATGCATTTTTAAAAAAACGGCCTGCGAGAAGGAAAGTCTGTGTGTGGTACAGTGTATGTGAGGACGGCTACCTCCAACTCCCTCAAGGCGTTGTCACACTCCTTTTGTCCTGCTGCTTGCTGGGTACAGAGCGTAATCAGCTGGTTAATGCTCTCTGTCACTGCCCTGAAACACACAGGCAGCCACACAGGCTTTTTAGCTCTCACATGTGTCCTCCACATGCACGCACAGTCTGGCTTCGCTCACACATGATGGCACTGCTGGCCTCTCACTGCGATAGGCTAACACAAGGAGGGCCGAGATTGTCTTGAGTTTGTGTTCAGCTTTGCTGAGCACAGACAGGCGCTAGCCAAGGCTTCCATCTTCCTAATTAGACAGAGAGAAGTCAGTCAGGCCCAAAGCCCTACGGGACCAGCTGTTGGCTTCTCACTACATACTTCCTCTAGCACTGCCTAACAGAGACAGCTTGGGAGTGGCATACAGCAGGTAGAATTTTTTTTTTGTTATAAAATCTGAATTTTTCATAAATTGATGAAAGCTAAAATCTGAACTGGGATTCATATTTTGGACAAAATGGCTCAGTTTACTAGCAAACACTGAGAAAAGAGAATGTGTGATACATATCAGGTGCTATCTGCATCTTATCGCACCTTGCTGCCACAGCTAGAAGATTCTTAGCGTTGGCTGCACCTGGATCCACTGACAGAGACTTGGCAGCCAGCAGCAGCTTACTGGACGCCATGGAGATGTTCTTCAGATTACCAATGACTTGGAACTGGTCGTCCTTGCTCTGCACAAGCAAGGACAAAGAAATATACAGGTGATTTTTAAGATGGATTTTTAGTATTTTCTGTATCGCAACAGCTGTCAAAAGATAAAGAATGTATTTAAGACTCTATACCATCTCTATCCTCTTTACTCACTCAGCAGGCAGCTGAGCCTGATTAAAGCTGGGTGTCATGCTACATCAACTCCAATCCCAGACGATCTCTCCAAATTAATGAGCAAAATAACCAGAACAAGAACATCACAAAATCTCATTACATCTGACTATGAATTAGACTAACAGGTCTCATTAAGAAATGACTTAAACAGCTTAGGATATAAAGTGTAACAAAGCTTGGCCACTTGGCATTTAAGTTTGTTTTGCATTTGTCCATCAGGGTTTGAGCACTCCTCTCCGTGTGTAAAGTACTGCTGACATTGGATCACAATTGAACTGTTTCAATAGAGTGTGGAGGGGGGGGGGGGGTATGATCATGAAACCTACATGCGTGTGTCCTGCCATCTCGATGCCAACATCCAGGAACTCATCAAAGTCTTGGCTGAACTTCCCTGAGGCCGCAGCCAGCTGGCTGCTCGTTCCACGAGAGGAGTGGACGACCTCGCCTGCAGAGTGGTTGAGTTCAGCTGCTGTGTGGTTCAGATCACTCTGGGCCTCCTGGAATGTCTTACTGCAGGGAGGGAGCTTCAAAGACAAGACACACATCAATTAGGGAACACTGCAGAAGTCAAAGTCAGATGGAAAAAACCTGTTCAGTTATGTGGTGGTATGTTATTCACTTTATTTTGTTTGTAGAAAAGTTGAGATGGGACTCACAATGTCCACCAGCAGTTTCTTGCTGGCTTCACCGATGCTTCTGAGGGCCATGTCAACATCCTTCTGGCCTGGCAGGCAATTCACACAATTATTCAGGGAGTGCGACACTGCTTTGGCCACCTGAAACACAGCACAGCGCTCTGTCAATGGACTGCCATTAGTCATTCTAACAATGTGACACACAATACAAAGTCCCAGAGAAAAGCTATAGGGGAAAAAACATCTTAAATGTAAATTGGGCTCACAGCGGCGCACAGTAATCCTTGTCATTAATTTATGCTGCTGCTGTCACAGATATAAGCCAAACAATATGTTTATCCCCCGAAGGGCTGCAGGAGAATGATCAGTCTTACTCTGGCACTCCTGAGAGAGGAATACCAGGCAGGAGAGAAAATAGCAACGCTTAGAGGGGATGATTGCTATGGAAAGAAGACATTTTTATAAATCAGCGGTGGAGAGAGAGAGAGAGAGGAACAATGTGATCGCTACATGAATATCATCCATATTACTGGGAGCTATGCTACCTGTGCCAGTCTCTGCTGACTCTCAGCGTCTCCTGGATGAACCAGGGCCTGATGGGATTCGTGGATCAGCATGGCCGAGCCCTCCATGACACACTGGGCTGAGTCGAGCATCGCAGCTGCTGCCTGAGGCTCCTTGGTGCTGGCTGCCACACCTCTGGCTGCTTGAGCCAATGTCCTTAAAGCCTGTGCAGTTTCTCTGGCAGCCACACCTGCGAACAAACACATTGTGTCATTTTGATCATAAGGAACCAAGATGGATGAAATATCAGGAAGCAAACCAAATCAGTATAATAACAGTATCTATAAATACAAGATAGTGAACATCCAGCCTGACTCCATCATAATATTCATGTAACAAAGGTGTAATATTCAATAGATATGAAGGAAATGAAATGTAGTGAGAGTAAGTAACCATGTTTCTGAACAAATTCAAACTGACGTTTTACTAAACATTAATTTCCATCTCATTAGTTTTACTTTGCAGCAGTGCTGTTTAAGCAATACAAACTGAGAGGTATGTGCATTTCCTGTCTATACTATAATTGTAATTGCATTGCGCAAATCAGCTGGCAGGGGCTAGCTGTAGCACACTGAGAACAAACTGTGACGCTGAAAGGCCCTCATTGTTTAAATAAATCAGTTAATATAATAAATATGGCTCCACATGGGAGGTGCCCTTAACTTATTATAAACAGAGCCGAGAAGAAAAGCAGCAAATTGCATCAAATTGCATTAACCAGCCAAGTGGAGCCATTTGCTGATGGAATGTTAACTCTCGTGAAAATAAGATTAATGAGTAGTGAGCAGCACCGTGGGCCACAGCATGAAGTGCTAGGGGGAGCGTTCATTGTTAGAAATTCTTTTGTCTATCTGTCTTCATCTCTCCTCCCCCGGGATCCTCAATTGGGCCAGAACTGACGGCAAAACAGCCGAGCCATGCTGGATTCAAAGGGCTCAGTTTAAGGCAATAGTGATGGTACAAATAAAGGAGTCATAATTTGCCCTGCTTGCTTCATCCTCACACTCCCACATGGCACAATTTAGAGAAAAAGTTTTATATGTATTATATCTGTCCATTCTGGCAATGTAACTACTCTACACAGCTCCTGAGACCTGCTTTCTGTGTTCGTACAGTGCACTTATTTTACCTGTATAATGTTCATTTCCCTGTGCAGCACATGTCAGCAACTGGGCCATGGAGGAGCCCACAGCCTTAGACGTACTTCCTAAATCCTGAGCACATTTCTCCAGCTGTGAGAGCAAAAGAAAAGACAAATAAACCATTTGATTTATAGTTGCGATCTCCTCATTGTGTCAATTAAACTTTAAAGCAGATGTTTCTACTGTTATGTACCGACCGACTCGCCAGGAAGAGGTTTGAGTTGGCCATCGATGACGGACATCTTCGCGTCCTGAAGCTCACTCTTCAGTGTCTGTACAGTTTTGAGGGCTGAATCGATCTCCAGTGGACCACAGGCTTCATGGGCCTTTAAACGAAACACACACACACACACACACACACACACACACACACACACACACACACTAAATGTTCCTCACAAGCACCCATCCATTATGCAGTGCAGACAGGATGCCAGCCTATATGCTGTGCTTGGTATCTCTAAATGAGATCAAAGAACGGGCTTACCTAAGTGCAGCCTTACAACAAACAATGGATAGCAACACATTTCCTACACCAGTGAGATGACTCCTGCTTTCTCTAACAGTGTGAGATACCTTCAGGGTTGCCGTCCTGAGCTCGGCAAGGCAGGTAGCCAAGTTTTTGGCACATTGTCCCAGTTGCATAGCAGCAGCCTGATCGGCCACCGTGGGAACTGCTGACTTTGCAGACGTCACCATCTTACTGCCAGGCTGAGCCACGGCGACAGAAAAACAACAACAACTCTTCATAAGCACTAAAGAAGCAAGTTTTTGTATGCGTATCTGATGACAGAGAGTTTCAGAGTAGCTGACTGTGTCATGTGAAAGGCCTCACCTGTAAGAAGGTCTGGCTGGCCATGATGAGGGATAGCTGGGCACCAAGCTCCTCAGGCTGAGCCTGGCTGCTCCTCATTCCCTGCACCAACTGGGGAATGCTATCTGCTACTCCCTGCATTAAAACACACAAATAATGTATGCTTCATATCCACATCATCATGATTGAGAGAGCTGCATATAATAAATATTATAAGGCTGTTTTATTCATTGATTTCACTTTTTTTGAAAACATCAGTAACAAGAGTACATGATCATACCTTGCAGCTGTGTACTAGCTGTTGATGCGAGACGGTATTTTTGTTGGAAGCAGCAGCATTTTGGGCAGCGGCAATGGTCTGAGTAGCTGCGGCCGCTGCCTGCTTAGCGGCTATCTGTTCAAATGATACAAATGGAAATCATGAGAGTACCAATTACTTTTGCTCTGTGCAGTATTATTAGAGAGAAATGGGTGGGATTGCAGTGCTCAATCTGTATTTCATGGGACGTTCAGCTCTTCTTTCCCCTTGCAATGCTTCCAACACTAAAGCACTGACAACACATTGCTTAGCTCACATTAATTCATAGACACAAGACTAGCTTTGAAGGGATGACAAGATTGAAAGCAGGGGGAGAAGACATTCCTTGTTGAGTCGATGAGGAGGCAAGGATGATAAAAGAGAGCCAGAAGACGTGATACCATTATACTGACAGAAAAAAAAACAAGACTGAACCGCATGTAGAACTGACATGCTAGGTAGGAGCAGCATTTTCTACCGAAAGCACGTGCACATCTGCACAGCAGCTGGATTACAGTCTGTCAGGAGACAACAGGTAAGTTTAATGGGGTCTTAAGGGGTGACTGTGATAATTGTTACATGCACACTTGCAGATTACTGACACTTTAGTCTTCAATGGCTCACACATTTGCTTGATTGAGGCGACCATTAGCACCATTACTGTGACCATCTGATGCAAGGAGGCAGACCGAGATATATGTCTGATAGCAGCGCTGGGTAATGCATAGTGTCTGTGCCTAGGAAATTGAACATTGGGTGCTCTCGGGGGGGACATCACTAATGGGATTTATAACTCATTGCGACGGGAAAAGAGAAATAACGCAGACAAATGTACTAAATGGGCCACATTTGTACAGGGATTTCATTATCGGTATTGGCACATTTTTACTTTAGCTTAATGTATAAACTCCATTTATTTCTAATATCTTTGTACTGAAGAGATGAACAAAGGGGGGAAAGGGATATTTATATGAAATCTTTGTTGGTATGGAGAAGCAAGGAGCAGTGTTGTGTTTCAATCAAGGTCAAACAACACATAGATGAGAACACGTTGACTCACCTCCAGCCTGTTGACCAGTTTTTTCTTTATCGCGTTCTGAGCTGCAGCATTAGTGGCTACACGAAGCCCTTCAGCTGCCTCTCGAAGCCTCTGCTGCTGGTCCTCGTTCTCTGGGTAAGCAGCAGCCCCCTAAGAGCACATAAACACAATGCCACGTATGATACAGCATAACAATAACAATAATTATTCAGACCTCAGCAATGAAAGATGCAAATAGGCGTTTAGCTCCGTCTGCTTCTGGCAGTTTCCAAGGAAACCGTCAGTGCCTGATTGCCACTTCCTCTTCGATGATGGCAGTGATATAGTTATTAATGTGTCGCAGATCAAAAACATCTAATGTGCCATAGGCAGCGTTTCGATTGTCTGGGTATTTCACACTGATAGCATCCTGCTCAACAGTGCCAGGGGCTTATTAAGAGCCACTGATACCGGACCCTTTTATTTTGAATGTGAAATGATGCTGGTAGCTAAAGTAGTGCATACAGTAATGCCACAATTTGTATTCTATCAAATGAAAGCAAGTTAGCTAAGTTCATCTTATCATGCATTCAGTATATGACATTAGACATGCAAGAACACCATGGCAGCGCTGATTAAAAAAAGAGAAAAACAGAATAAAATGCACAATGTCAACAGTTACTGATCATACTGATGTAACAGGGTTAAACCAACTATCAACTATTCTGTATTACATATAAAGCACTAATCAAACTAAAGAAAAGATAATGTTATAGTGACAGAAAGCAAATATATTTGATTTTTAACTTGAGGTATTTAAGTAAACTACATTACTAGTTAAACACTGTTACCTTAGCTGCCTCCACCATCCGAGCTGTGGCATCAGCCAAAAGTTTGGCTGCAGCCAGCAGCTTCTTGGAGTTGTCAACATCAACTTCTGCCTCTGCATCAGATCTCATGGCATTGACCAAGTCAGAGGTGGCCTGGGCTAACACCCTAGCCTGACGCACCATCTCACCTGTTCACACATACAGTAAGTGAGTACATAAGGGCAGATACACCACACAACTAGGATAGCAGCACAAATACAAGCCCATATTACAGATGAAATTCAGTTTTTGATGTTTTTCAATGAGGCCTGTTTGTTGTGCAGATTGTTTGAGATTTGTATCCATTTCGAGTGCCAGAACTTTTTGAAAATAATGTTTACATTTCAGAGTTTTCATCATTCATTTAGCTAATATATTTTCTGGATATTCAGTCGAGGCTGCAGAGATAAAATGACCAGTGGAAATGTCTATTTTTGACTAATCAGGCGACTTCAATACAGATTTGAAGATACACCAATGCGTGTAATTGATGCAAAAATCCTGTACACTAAGAGTAATACAACCAGATATATTAAAGGGACACCCATTTTAAGAAGAAACGGTACGATGGATTGTCCGACAGTTGACAAATTAATAATATCTTATGCTTTATATTATCATGTCACCCAACCATTGTGCATCACTAAGACATTTCTGTAAATGTCCTAGTCTTGCTCAGTCACAATCACAGCTTCATTAACTTTTATAAGTAGCTGAAGGTGAGTCATCCTCTCTCACAGAAATCAGAGTCTTTACAATATAGGTAACATCTCCCCACACATCTGCTATAAAAAGCTGTGCTTCCTCCAGCTCGAAATAACTCACCCAGAGAAGTCTGTGAGAAAAGACAAGACATCTAGGTTGCTTACAACCTACATCCAATGGCTTTGGAAACCATCAAATACACTATCTGTAGAATAGAATCTCTCACCACTGAATGTTGATCTTTTGCCGCATTGTTTTTTTGTTGTTGATTTATAGAAAGTCAAAAGTTTGTCCCCCCCCCAAAAATGCCCCTCCTCATGTGTTTCTTTTGAAGTTTCAAAGCCTCCCTGATGCTGATTGAGACCAGATTGAGAGCTCTGTAGTGGTTTTGGATGACATGTTTCTTACAACCCCTTGAGAATTGGCTGGGTTTGGAATTTCTTCAGCCTCTTGGTTCGAACCATAACAAATATCCTGAGCTTCGACAACGTTTCACAGGATTTGTAGATCACTTAACATGGACACAAATGCAAACAATATCTGAAGGTCCTCTTCTGCACCCAGAACACATGGCAACATTAAGTGAAAGCAGGTAATCCTACTCATTGAAGATCACCTGAGAAAAACAACTTTAATACAAAGCATTTTGAACTGGACATTACCCATAACATTCTCTAGACTAGAGTACTTCTTTCTGTACTCACCAGCATCACCCATGGAAGTGAAAATGTTTTCTGTCACATTCATGATTGTGTCCGTGGCCTGGTCGTAACGTCCGATGGGCTCTCCACAGCTGGCGTAGTGGCGGACGTGCTGCAGCAGGTCGCTGAGGGCCTGGCTCACCACACCGGCTGCTGCCCCGACTTGCTTCAGCAGCTCGCCGTCGTCGCTGGCCGAGCGGCAAGCCTTGACGCAGGTTTCCACGGAGCGGTCCACCAGCTTTCCGGCCTCGACAAGCTGCTCCTGACACACTGGGGAGCTGATGGTTGGGCTCACCACCTGCACCATAAACAGTCGTTAGCATGACCTGAGGATAATTACAAGAGTTAAGACTAGTATGATATTAGACCGACTGTGTCACAGTAACGCACAAGAATTCAGGCCTTTAGAAAATGAAAAGGTAATGTGTTATTCATTCATTTCTGATAAATAAGTCACTTATTTTGTTTAAGATATGGCACAAAGACCTGTTGAATAATAAACAAGTTATAAACAACGCTGCACATCTTCATAGTAAACTGTAAAAAAGTTGCAATGCCCAGTGTCATACACCCTACTTTGATGATTTCCTGCCTTTTGGTGTGTCCTTTACCTACTGAGATGAACAAGTTTTAAATCCGTACCTTGGTGCAGGCAACCAGCTGTGAGGTGGACAGGGCACACTGAGTGGCAGCTGCGATCACCCGGTTCTGCAATATGGTGTCCTCGGCCACCTGGGCCACGTTCTTGGCCTTCAGGACTAACATAGCAGCTGCATTGGCCACTGCTTTGGCCAGATTCATCAGGGTGTCCTGCAACATAGTAATCAATGTCCTTCACTGAAACACACTACAGCTGCGATACATGCGAGGGAAGGGACCAGGAGAGTGCAAATGTTTTAAACTAATTTTGGTGAAATTGTGTGAATATTGGCCATCTAATGCGAGAAGAATAACAATAGTGTAACAGTGAAAATACCTTAAGCAAGAGGCAGATAGTGAGTATGTATTTTAGGAAGTGAATAATAAATTTAATCTGTTATACAGCAAAGCTATTTGGTCACAAGTGGTATCAAGGCCATGAGAAGGCAAAAGATGTGTATGTGGCAGGTGAATACATTTCAGTGTAAAAGCATAAATGAGGCAGATCGTGAAGGCTACAGATAACCTTGTGTTGGATGTCTGAGATACTGTATTGTCGTTGTACTACTAAAAACTCTCCCTCTGACACTGTTATAAAATTCACATAAAGTAGTCTAATAATAAAGTCTGAGGTGATTACTTGAGTGTGTATTGCCATTTTTAATGGGGGCCTGAGGTTATGTGTGTGTCTTCCTGTTTGGCCAGCAGTGTCATAGGAACAGTGAGTGGGTGGCGTCCAACCTGGAACTCCTCGTCGGTCTCGCCCTCCCCCATGTGATGGAGCAGGTCCCCGCTGGCCTGTCCGATGCTTCCTGCAGCAGTCAGCACCGTCTGTCTGGGCTGTGGGAGAATGACATCACCACATCCATTACTCTGGCTTGGCCCGTTCTCAATAATTCTCCATGAATTATCGAAACCAGACTTCTGGATCAAAAATCATCCCAGAATACCTTCATCTTCACTGGGACACTGATACAAATCATAACATGCAGAGCAACGCTGTTTGTGGCTTTGTGGCTACCAGGATTTAAGCGAAGTCAGTACAATCATCAGCGGGCGTCTCACCTCAGCGGCTGCAGGCTCAACAGAGCTGAGCAGATCCGACACAGCTCCTGCCAGCATCCTGGCAGCGCCCATGAGCTTGTGTCCACTGCCCACCTCATCGTCCATTAGTGCCGCAAGCAGCTTGACACCCTTGGACATTTCCGTGAGGTTGGAGGAGATGGTGGTGATGGCGCAGCCCACCGCTGTGTAGTTGGTTTCTGTGGGCTCACCTGGGAAAGTTGGAGTGTCATCATTACAAACTACACGTCTGCTGTGCATCTCAATTTGTTGTGCTGCTGCCACATTGATTTAGCCAATCCATGGGGCAGCGTGCGTGTCGTATGCTATAACACACACATCAGTGTCAGTGTCATAATTAGTGCCCATTTCAGATGGTTCCACAGTGATGAGCACGTTGATGAAGCAAGGGGCTGTGAAGAGGACAACGATTTGTATTTGCAAGTGGAGGGTGTATAAGTGCAACCAAACAGATGGTGAGGTAAGATTAAAACCCTACAATAGACTGGCAGGAACCTGACGGGCACTGTGCCAAGCGGCACGGGGAGCAGAAACAGACTCTGCCAGTAAGTTGAGCTAGTAAGTTGAGCTTCAGTTCAAGAGTTATTTATTAGTAGAAATCAGGGAAAAAAATTGGAAATGCACTTTTATTTAAAAGATCATCATCATTGAGGGCTTAACAATAAGCCACACAATAATGTAAAGATAAGCTTTATTTTCACAATACTGTCCAGCGCAGACATCATAAAACAGAATTCTAGAGCTGATGATGAATACTGAAGCTGTTTAGTATTGTCCTGGGCACTCACCTGCAGTGAGATTGACCACAGATGCTGTTCCAGCGGTGATGGCATCAACCTGGGAGTGGATTTCATGTTTGGATTCATCCACTTTGTTCTGAACCCAAACCCTGGATGCCTTTCGGTGGAGGAGGAAAAGAAGAGCTATTGGCTTTCATCACAGTGGGCGATTTTCAGTTCAAATAAACTTCATGCAGGATTAAAGGACTAGGGCTGTACAACACCTACGGCTTTGGAAACACTCAAGCATTAAATACAGCCTCTATATTTACAGTCAGTGTGGTATCCCAATTATATTTGAGAAATATGATGGACTTTGATGTGATGCAAATGCTTAATTCTTTCTAATCTGTCTTTGCTTTGAAAACCAGAGGCTGCAACATCAGTAAGCACACATCCAGTGTGAGTTTTAGAAAAGTGGAACTCTAGGGGTTTCTGAAAATGATGACGTAAAGGAGGAGTACTACGGTATATCTCTCCATGCT
The DNA here is from genome assembly GCF_004355925.1 of Anarrhichthys ocellatus. Taxonomy (NCBI): domain Eukaryota; kingdom Metazoa; phylum Chordata; class Actinopteri; order Perciformes; family Anarhichadidae; genus Anarrhichthys; species Anarrhichthys ocellatus. The sequence continues at coordinate 10,191,106 of NW_022280032.1, read as the reverse complement.
GCATTTACTGTAAAATAAAACTGTGTAGTAAGTGGGAGGGAGACTTACCAAATCATGGCCCAGTGGAGGCAGACTATCTACATATCCCAGGTCCACCTGAGCCTGCTGCACAGCCTGCATACTGCTGTTTATGGTCCCCATCAGGGCCTGCTGGGCCAGACTCTGGCAACAACAAGCAACACAGACACACAGAGAGTAAATGACAAAAGCAATCTAAATTCACAATGTGTATTGTACTATGTTTCGGAAAATCTGTGAAACTCTCGGTCTCGCAATCTAATGTCTATAAACACAGATGGGCTTTTAATGTGAACAGAGATATGTTTCATTCCCTATCTCGCTCTTAGCCCTCCTCATGTTGTTCATTGTTGTTCATTGTTGACAGCAGGGACCACAAGCAATATTTCAAACTCTGCAGATTTACATGATGTTAGATAATGTACCTCGACACTGTGTTCTGATAAAATTATAGAACTGAGTACAGCAGCGGTGCTACATCATTTTCTCATTCCTTTGATTCAGTTTTTGGGGTTTTAATTTGAATTACGGAGACTGGCCCAAAGTTGGATGCTTCCATTTCATGTCAAAATATGGTGACAACAGGGGAATAGGACATTTGTCCAGGACGCCATGTTTGCTTGCAAGTGCAAGTGCTCTTACTCACCAGCGGGGGCATGTGTCCTCTGTGCATCTGCCCTGTGGTGATTTGCTGCTGGGCCGAGGGCATAGTACCCATATTGAAGGTATCAGGAACGCCAATAGACCCAGACCGGATTATACCTGGAAGTGCTACTGAGCCATGCTCCACACGGCCCACTCGATTGAACTGCTGCTGCAAAATTGTGGACCTTGTACAGGAAGAAAAGAGATAGGACGTGCATGCTGAATTTCATAATTAAACACATTTCAATGATAACACTATTTCAGTGTGCATGTATATTCAACATGCATGCACAGGATGCAGTCCAACCCAAGGACCTGAGGATAAATCATGTGAAAGCATGCGTGTTGTGGAAAGAGTTGCATTGGAGTAACATTATGCTTTGTGTTACTTGCGAGTGTATCTTTAAATGCATATAATTGTCTAATTGTCCCAGATGATAACACAACTGTTTCTAATTTAGATGAGGAAAATTACAAAATTATAATTAAAATAATTATCCCGCTAAAAACTGTTCACAAGGTGAGTAGACATTGTCAGAAAAAAAATATTGTACGGGGAAAAGAAATCTGTTTTCCTGCCCAGTTCAACAGATGCTCCTGACTCCATTGGTTAATTATGGCTTGTTTTGAGAGACAGCAATTATGTTTTTGTGCTGAGAACCACAACATGAGTCAATTGGCCCATAAGCAGCAGGAATATGATGCCCCATTCTGCCAGAGAGTGCTTTCTCTAAGAGCCATGTGGATTTCCAGTGACAACAAATTCCCAAGCTCTGTGTGATAGAGCCCTGGTCCATCAGCATCACATTCATTTCCATCATTTACCAAGCTACACAGGGAAATCATTAGAGATGGCTTCCAACTGGGAGATATAAATTAATGAATAAAACTGCTTCCAACGTGGTGATTTCTTTACCTGCGTGATATCTTAACTTCTGAATGATGCATTTTTTCTTTGTGAAATAAGATGATCATTTTGCGCCTCGAGCCTGAGGCAGGTTTTGTGTTTAGGTCTGCACAAACAAAAAAATCTACAAGGAAGCAATTTAGCAAATTGTATTCTTGAATATCGATAACAGTGTTAGTGTTTTTTTTATTTTATATATAAAGTGCTTTTTTGTGTTTAATTCTAACATTACCTCTCTTGGGGGTACTGCTGGCAGGAATGTAATCACATGCACAAATAAAAACAGTGAGGTTTACCTTCATGAAGAATAACTAGACTTGTACTCACTTCTTAGGGGACACCGATTCCTCCAGCATGGTGGATTCCTCATCTCCCTCAAGGCCAAATCGATCCTTACTCTGCTTCTGTAGAAAGAAGAGCAACAGACATCACATCACAGTCAACAATATCGACCGAATGCATGTCTAATATCTATCTAATAGTTATTACTTGCCTTCTTAAGAATGATGTCAATGTATCCAGCAATAAGTTGGGATATCTGCTCTCCCTCTGTAGTCTGGACAGAGTAGTAACTCTCCTGGTACTCTCCGAAATCCTTTGTAATGAGTTAAAAACAGCAGAGATTCAGGGCAATATTTTAACATCTATCTGGCATTGCTAAAACATTCTATACCTAATAAGCTTCTATGGCCCATCCTATTTCTCCAAAGACCTGATTAGAAATGACATGTCGTGATTCCCCAACTTTTAACTTCAAAGCATTCTACAGAAACGCCAGGGTGAATATTTTCAGTTTAAATCAATGTTGGCAAATATACCGTAGAGTATTTTTTTTTCAAATTTGCATAATCTATTAATCTTTAAATGGAGCGCTCCTTTCCAATAAAGGGAGAAAAACAGACAGTACTGTTGCCAGCAGTTGGAAAAGAAAATTGAAAAAGCTTTCAGATAAATAATACATCTATATTCTGCACATTCTTCCCCAGGCATCTATTGTTAACGCAGATTAAATAGCTGGCTAGCATAGTGAAAACATTCAATATTGAAGTCTAAGGCCTCAACAATTTTTAGGATACCGTTTGTATTGGGAAATTAAAACTGGGGAAAAGATGAAAATGGGATACAGAGCCTTGTAAATCAAGCTGTTCACAGAATAACTGAATATGTGCATAGGATAAGGAGTATACAACATCTGTGAGTAATGCTGAGAACCTCATGCAGATAGTCGCACAGTACCAGGGTGAAGCTCTTGGGGGAGGCAGCCCATCTCTTGACTGTTGTCAGAGGCCAATCCTGGACCACATCCTTGGTCTTCTCATCCACTCGCATCACTGACTCTTTGGTTATCCCCAGCAGCCGCGGGACAAGCTTATTTTTACCCTTCATCTTTTCCTGTCAGATAGGACAACATGAGACAACATTTACATCGGTGCTTCACACCTACACAGATGATTCATTCAAGGCGCGAACGCAAAAAAAACAAAAACGGTTGTGCCATTCTGTTTGTGCTGTCGTAATACACGCCGTGTCCGTGTCTTACAGCCCCGATTGGAGGAGGAGAAGGGCAGCTGTGAACTGACCCAGCAGAGTTCGGCCTTGTTTAACTGCTGCTTTATTGAGCAGGGTCTCCTCGGAGTTTAGTCACTGTCAGCACAACAGCATGGCGCTTCCACAAGCTCTCTGCCTCAGAAGCTACGGTGTCCTCCACTCTCTGCCCACTGAAAATCTATTACAGCTCACTTCAGAGACTGAGCCTACACTTGGCTCCCCTCCAGGGGTGCAGAGGACTACACATAAATTATCGGTTTGTAGAGACGGGGGAGTTCAAAATACGTACAATTTATGTCCACAGGCTATTGTTTTTCATTGTTTTCTTTTTTTATCACTGAGATCTCTGAGAACTTCACAAAGGCCAATAATAGAGCGGCTTCTAGGTTCAGGGCTCTTAAACACAAGGACAGATAACATTATCCCAGTATTCATGATATCTTCGAACGTAGATTTATTAAAAACTTCCATTGTTTTAGGTTATGTTACTTGAACGTCACAATTATCAAGGCTGATTTCAAGCAGGAAGTTACATTTTCTAATCTGAAGTGGGCAGCTAAGGTATTATATCCTTTTAAATAGATTGACCTTGATTATTGTTGGGGAAAATCTGCAAGAAAACACAATCGAAGTGGGAGGCTTTATATTGTACAGGCCTACAAACACACACATATACACAGGCTCAATTACTTCAATGCACAGTTTTTCCATATGTGTGAAGATTACAGCTACAGAGGGCTTGCCTACCTAGAACCTGCAGTGATTAAAGACTGACAGATGAGAAATAGAAGGTTACAATAAATTCTCAGATGTGCTTCAGCAAAGCCAGTTCTGTGCTTTTGCCTCTGCTAGCATCAAGAGCAGAGTGCAGCTGGAGTGAATTATTTAACAGTCTTGAAATCTCCATCACTACATCTCCTCATCGAACGCTGACAGCGCTCGTCCATGTTGATGCACACGCACTCTTCCATACGCACAAAGACATTCTGAACCCTGCAGTCTGCTTTAACTTCAGGGCCAAACATTCCATTTATCGTCCATTAAGACCCGAGCAGACAACTGCCCGCTTCCTCTTTTCCCCCCCTTTCCTGCAAGTTCGTAACCAAATGGGCTGCTGTCAGAGAGCTTTTAAAATATCTGCCGGTGCGACTTCATCCCATTCGCATGCTGCACTTCCATTCCACTTTTGTGTTCGCCAAACCAGAACGGAACAGAATTGCTATTGTCACTAGTATTTCACAGCACAGAGTGTTGCTGCTGAACTGCAAACGGCACAAGCTTCCACTCTGGGGCTTGCGATTGGTTGTGATAATGGGGTTGTGTGTTGTTTTCAACAAGCTTTCATACCTGTTTGACAGCACAGAGCATATCAGAGCAGCTTTCAAATCACAGATGCCTCTTATTAGTGCAGCAGCATTATGCGCCTGTTTTCTATAACCAGATGTATCTTTAAATTTGTATTGCTCAGTAATTACTAAAGGGAAACCCTGGTTTTATTTTCAAGTTAACTGCTGAGACCTGCAAATGTGGCTCTTTACTGACAACAAAGTTAAACGAAGCAGGAAACACAAGCGGCCAGACTATCACACTCACCCTTTATCTACCACTTTTTTATGGAGGTAAAACAAGCATGGTAGGTCAAAGCTGAAGCCTGTCTGTAAACTTTGATGGACTTTTACAACAACCATTGGATGTTTGGTTTTACCATTCCCCTTTGTTTTCTCTTCCAACTCGTTTGGCCTACCTGGGTCTACCTCGACTAACTTCTTTTGAGCAATACTGCTGCACTTCTAGATCTCATACAATAAACCTGTCACCATATCTAATGATGATGATCGGAGAATAAGATGCAAGATGTAATTATTCTTTAATGGGATTTCTTTTGTGGGGAATGTGAGCACACTGTCTGCTGTGCTTATAAATCCAATGACCTCTTTACTGGGGTAAAGAAGCATGGTTTTAGCTCTTACCTTTACCAGGAAGAAGGACACTCCATATGTCAGCAGGGACCTGGCGAGCTTCACATACTTCACTTTTGCCTCAATCTCCGTCATCTCTCCACAGTTGTTATGATCCTGGACAAACAATACAAGTCACATCTCCACCTCCTTCATTGACTGATCATTTCATATGTTATGTGTTACGTTATCTACATGTTTTGTATTTTGTATTTTAGTGTAATTCCCAGGGGCCGCACACAGTTTCAAACACTTTTAAATGCAACATTCCAGCAATGTAATGTACATACTTGGAATATTTTCTTCTCGGACCCTCTCGGCTTGATGTACTCTTTAGGTAGGAACTCCTTCAGGCTACAGAGATAAATGCCATTTTTAAATAGTTACTCTTTTGAGCTACAGACATTTCCCTTTCTGTTAACATAGCTTCACATATGAGGTCATTCTTGCCCTACTGCCTACATATCAGACAACATTTGTAACAGCTGACATCATCCCTGAGCTTTCCACTGGAGGAAATCCCTGAAGCAACGGCCTGTACTGAAGCAGGAGATAACCACTGTGTATGCACAGCTGTGAAATGAACATCTAAAAGGTACAACATGCTGTACAGAGTTACTGTGAATGTTGGTGTCAATGCATCTTTTTGATAAGGAAAAGCTTACTCCAGGAATCCGGGCTTGTGTTTGTGCTCCACGTGGGGTCCAAACTGGATCTGAGCCTGGATGCCTGCGAACTCACAGGCTTTATCAAAGGAGACAGGGTGGGATCCATTCAATATATCATCCCTAGCCTGAAGGAGACATGATGAGAGAGGGAGGGGGGGAGTAAGTGAGAGGCAAAAACACACATCCAGGAAAAGGATACTACAAAGGCCTGAGAATTATCCAAAACTCCATAATGAGCACATCATTGTGTGCTTTGAATGCACTGTGGCTTCAGCGAGGACGTCTTCTAAGTGAATGACTAAGTGTATTTCTAGAGCAGGGACATCATCACTGAGACTCATCCACACAGGGGAGCCACATAAGATGTGTTTGTGACAATAAGAGCCACTCTGTTGGCTTTCAAATGTAACAGCTCTGACAATTTGTCATCACAGCCCATTAAATGTTATTAATAAAGAAAACGCATCACAGGAATTTACCAGTTTTTCACAATATCCCGTCTGCATTACAGAAGGGCCCTCAATATGATGTAAAGAGATCTAATGACTGGATTTCTTTTCCACCGCAGCAAAACAGAAAAGAAAGAAGAACGCTTGTGCCTTGTTTGGTGCTCTAGGTACATCACTTATGTTTCAATGCTTTTCAGCCAGGCGGTCGACATTATCTTCCCCATTTAGGTAAATGGAAAGGGAGAAACCTTTCTCGACATCAGTCAAATGGTTGCCAGTGTGTGCTGTGTTCTCCAGGGGGCAGTCAGCTTTTCTCTCACTCCCTCTTTCTAGTTCTCTCCTGCAAAATTAATGGCTGCAAAAGCTCGATGCCAGTGAGAGAGACTCCATCAGTGATTTTTAGCATTAGCATATCGGTGCACAGCGTGGACTCGGCTCATTCTTACGTCCTATTAGATCAATGAAAAACTAAGCGGCAGCTTACTGCTGTAATGAGGACAACAATCTCCTCCACTCACAATCAAGTCCTTTCCCCAGTGCAATTCACAGCGGAGTACATACAGTAAGCTCTTACTGAACACAAGAAGACACTCTAAAATTAGCCCTCACACATGCCATTCACTCTGCTACTGTTCACCAGACGGTATTACTGTAAAGTAAGATGCTAAGAAGTCAATGTAAAATTTGACATTTCCAATTAGGTTTTGCTGCTTGTCTGCAATAGCCTCAGTGAGGGTTTGTATTAACTTTACAATCTGTCCAACAGCACAGCTGCCGTAGATACTAATATGCACACTAGTATGTTATTATCATGTTTTTGGAGTATCGTAGTTATGCATTTGCATATGTAAATATGGTTTCAGAAACCAGGTCACGCCTTTCCTGGTTTTGAGAAATTCAGATGGGCTTGCTGGAGCACTGATTATAAGGATACTGTTGGATGCAAATACTTTAACCAAGTTTCACTGATACGTCTTCAGCTCCAGTTTCCATCTGCCAATAAAACAAATAATATTTGATGATCTACACCATAAACTGAAAGGAAAGTTTAACACCGGTAATGCAAAGGATACATTTTATCGGTTGTTGCTCTCACTTTCCATTACTGGCGAAAAGATGAGGAAGCCAATATCCTGCAGAGTGGTAAATGCAACAGTGGCCAAAGTGGGCTCATCCTAAATTGCTGCGTAATTCAGGTCCGGAAAAGACGGTTTGACAGACAGATGACCGTTAGCCTGGATTCTGGCCTGTTTAGAAGTATGAACAAGGAGGTAAACAACCAGTCTGTCTATGTTCCATATGAATGTCATATTCCACCTACATGAATAAAATGGTGATAGGAAGAACACTATAGTGGTGTAGGAGTGTATCAGCCCTGGACGCCTGCTGAATATGAATGGAAGTTGCCAGTCAGGCGATAACCACACAGCTGTGAATGAGCTGGCGACAGTGAAGTCTGAATGAAACGGCTGAGGCCAATCAGCTAATGCAAACAGGACACATGTGGAGCAAAGCGTTTTCCATATGATCAAAACCTGGATAAGATTAAGAAAATGGGATACTGTTGGCATGTCAATACACTTTGCTTACGATGCAGTATATATTATATCATCCAGTTTGGCATTGCCACATACAGTAAAGTTTAAGATCAACATTGAATTTATTTATTGGCTGGGTCATTTTGAATGAATAACTAAACATCAGATGAAGCAGACAACTTACAGGTGCACGTCTCTCTATTTGGTCAAATGACTGGGCAGATTATTCCGCCATGATTATCAAGTGACCACCGACCGTGACTTTTCTCAGAGCGGATATGGCAAGCGATACAGGCGCTGGTTTTACGGACATTTTAGAGCTGCACGAGTGGAAGTGAAGCACAAGACATCGGAGGCTGTGACACATACAGCCCGAGGCTACAACACTGAGGTCAACTTGTCCACCATGGCTCAGCACACAGAGTACAATGCAGCCTTCAAAATAAATGCTGACATAGGGATACACTAAAGTGACTAAATGCACACAATACTCAATCAGGATGGTATAAATCAGTGAGTAAAGGAATATTTAACAGCTTGATGAGCTAAACAACACAGTTGTATTCTGGAGACAAATCCTAAATAAAAGATGGTTCGGGGGCATCCTGGGGACTTATTACGCTACAGTTCTGTACCTGGACTGGCCTGGTTCAAATCAGACCTTTGGTTCCTTTATTTTCTCACATGTCCAATAAAGCAAAGATGCTTCACAAGCTCTTACAGAACTATCGATGGAAGACAACATGATGAAATGTCAGGAGGCAACAGGATACATATTATTTTGAAGACAAGTTCTTCATCTGTCCCTGCTTTGGACTATGCTGTCTCACGGTACAAATAGTATGCTTTCAGAATCAACTAAAGTGATGCAGAGCAAAAGCAAAAGAGCAGGATACACAGGGGGATGCTATTGCTACAGAGGTTTATCCTGGTCTTAGCACAAATACATGACAGAAAGGGAGTGGCCAAGTAGTAAAGGAGATTAGTCTGTTACTGGCAGAGCTTCCATTATGTGTATGTGTGTGTGTGTGTGTGTGTGGGTTTGAAATCACGAAAGCTAAATCAAATCATTAATAAACATTTGACATCATCGCTTTGTCAAAGAAAAGCCAGCAGTAATGTCATCATCCACACAATCTGAATTCAATTACTCAATCCTGCTGAGTTTCTGAGAATTACAGGAATTCTGAATGAGGAAGTAAAAAGCTGTGTAAGAAAAGAAGACAAGAAGTGGAAGACAAGCCTGGGGTATGTTCCACTCTGCTGAAGATCCCTCTTCTGGCTCTGTTTGGCCTTTTTAACACAGTGACAAATTAGAGCCAGTGCCATGTGAAGAGTCTCTGTGATCTGCCTGTGTAACAATCCCAGTGTGTGTCAGGGAGAGATCGAGAGGGAAAGATAGATGGGTAAGGGTAACGGAGAGGCAAAAAGGAGGCGGGGGCAAGGGGCGGGGTTGTTATTGTGAAAGGAAATATGAGTCTGTGTTGAGCGGAGAGCATGATACGCACCGCGCTGTGATGTGTGCTAGGGTAACAGGGTGGGGATGTGTGTGACTATGTCAGAATGAGTGGGAGATGGAGAGGGAGTGGAGACAGGCGAACTGGAAGGGAAGGAAACAGAGGGTAAGAAAAATAGAGGCAAAAACAGAAACAGACAGATAGAAGGGAGGAAAGCTGCAGGAGCAAGCTGCTCTCCTCCCTCCTCCTGGGTGACTGGATGCCTTTTATGAACATATTCAGGAACGCAGTAGGGATCGAAAAGATGAAGGGAGTCAAATTCGTACGACTACACACATTTCAGACCTGGTATATATATATATATAGTTTTTGCAGAGATTTTGTGTGGGAGAGCGAGCAAGGATACTGTTTCCAGGAGGGGTTAATGTGCGTGCAGTGATGTGTGCAGTGAGCAAACCCTGACTAGTGCAATACCGGACTCAGCAGACCCCCACCAAGGATCCCCTCCGGTGCCAGCAGGGCTTTAAAAAACTGGTTAAACCAACACACTCACAGATAGAGACAGAGAGAGCGAGAAAGCCACTTATCTATTAAACACACACCGCATCAACCACACGTAACTCCAAATGCCAAATATCTCTCTCTCTCCAGCTAGATACATGCTGCATGTTGGACAAATCTGCAAACAGGAAGTGTTTAGATACTGATATGACTCACTGCCTCTGAAAACCCCTGAACCTTATGAACAACTATTATACTACAATAGATATAACCTCCTCAACCCCATCTTGTTGAGCTTGCCAAAACATAAAGAACGATAGAATGATGTTAAAGATAATCCAGCAACATTAAAACATCTGGCCATCTCAAGGTTTGAGCCCAACGATGGGCAATACAAACAGCACTGGTGTTACTTTCAATGGAGAGTGTAAATGTAAAAAGACTAATGTTATGGGAAACCCAGAGGAACAAGGATTAGCTGCACTAATCAATATTTATATATTTACAATGGATCAAATGAGCACAAGTGTAATTAGTAAGTAATGTGAAAGGGGTCTCCTGTAGTGACAAATATACAGATTGTTCACATATTAGCATCTTTATAAAATGAGAATATGTCAATGTTGTGTTTACACAGCTGGTTCTGCTGCACTCAAACAAAGTACAGCTTTTCTATCTGGAACTCCCCACAAAAAAAACCCCCAAACAAAACATTGCAGTGTAATTCATATGCTAGCCTGCTTGAGTCTCATTTTTCAGGTTGAGCTGTTACAGCAAAAACATGTGGACGTACAGTAGCTAATCCCCTCTCTTCTGTTATTATTATTCTTTTTTTTGCTACACCAGCATAGAAGTGTTTGTAATTGTTTTACCTGAACATAGAGCAGGTTTAGCTGCACAGGGTCCCGCGAGTCCACATTCTGGTCCGAATAGAAGAACTTGCGCCTGAGCAGCAAAGTCTCACTTTCCTCCACTCCCTGCTCTCTGAACGTCCTGCTGTGGTCCAGCCAGTTCACTGCCCAATCAATACACACACTCTGTTACCACACGCGCTGAAATGAATAGACATTAAATTTACAAAGATTTTGCTAGAGGAGAATACGGATGGTAAAACTAACTCGGCAGTTTGGAAACGTGAAACCAATCAGCTTCGACAGACAATCAACCAAATGTATCACAGGGAAATGAAAATCTTTCAAAGCTAGTTTGCAGTCAAAGTTAAAATGTGATTTGTACAGTTGCATGCTTCAAAATATAATTGGTGTCCTCTGGGCTAAAGATAACAGTTGTAATTCCATTAAACTTTGATATGTCCATGCAATAAATTAAAAAGCACATGTCCAGATGACGGTGTCGAGTCAGATTCACGCATGCAAAAATAAGAAACGGCCGTGAATGCATTCGAGATATCGACGACACGCTGAGGCTTTTGCCGAGCTCACACTCACAGTCATCATCCGTGTGGAGTTTGGCTTTGAGCTTTTCCATCTTCCTCTCATCTCGAAGCTGCAGGGTTCTGTCTTTCTTCAGCGTCCCCATTCCGTCCTCCTTTTTGTCCTCCGTCACCTCTTGAATGAGGGAGTACTCCTCATAGTTGGTGATTCCTGAAAAGGGGCACAAGTTAGCCAGGGAATTCTCAGAGGAGGGGATGCTTCAAACTGGCATGATAACCAGTGCCGCGATAGAGAAAGTGCCTCTGCAATTCTTTTGCACTCTCTCTGTTTTTTTTTTTTTTTTTATCTCTTTCTCTATGCTTTGAAACAGAAGTGAAGGAAAGCTGGCACAGAGCCAGCAAACTAAAATGGGAGCCGAGGAGGAGGAGAAGCCAAGCAGAAAGACCTACTCCAAACAAACATTTTCAAATAAAGCTATCTGCCAGGCACACATCCCTCTCCTCCTCACCCAATTGAGCTTGATGGCAGCCCATTATAATTGAAATAAACAGCTTAGGGAACACCTCTGTGACAGGAAAGGATGGCACGTTCTGGGCCTTAGGAAGAACACTTCAGCATTTATTAGAAACAAGCTTGTTGTAGCTTGATAAATCATGCCCATCGTGCTCTGAACAAAAAGTGATTAGGACTTTATCAAGCATACATGAATGCTACAAAGTACTTAACAAATGCTTCTGCTTAAATATGAATTCAATAGCATGTAATAACACAGGAACATAATGCAGCTCAGTATGACGCTAAGTGGTATGACTCGGACTAAAAATAAAATACAGATGAATAATTTAAGCGTTGGATGACGGCTTGACAAGATTCATATATTAGCAGTACTTGGAGAATATCACTTACCTATTCTACTGCATATGGTGACGAGCAGCTCCCCGACAGTTTTTGAGTCATCCACCATGATGGTTTTAACTGCGCCGTCCAGCATTTTGATCTTTTGCGGCCTTTGTTTCTTCTTATACTCCAAAACATCCTGAGAAGAGAGGAAGCACAATGACTTCCAAAACCCCGCTGACTGTTCTCGGATAGTAAACTGCATTCGCTCCCAGCGAGCAGCGAGGCATAAATATCTCAGTTAACGATAAAATATGTAAATCACTTTAGGATATGATAAGTCACACTGACGGTTCTCCACCCCAAACTATAGGACGTAATCTTACTCCATTTCGCATCATGTAATAATCCAGGGTTCTTCCAGACTCGAGCCAGATTCCTTTCCTGGGGTCATCGTCAGACAGGAAGAGGCCATAATCTGACGCTGGAACACAAAGTCAAACACAGCATGCAAATGTAAATGCATATAGATTTTGCTTACGTAAATGACATTTTATGAGTCATCCACCAACCTTGTCCTGTCTGGGCTTCTGGGACTCTCTCTCTGATGATCCTGCAGGCGTCATAAACAGGCGTGGATGGTTCGAACTGCATCGTCTTCACCACATTGCACTGGCGTACACAGATCTTTAGTGACAAAGCCACCATCTTGGTAGGTAGTTTAATGGCCTCACCGACCCACACACCTGGAAAATACACAAGTAGAAACATAATGTAAGTGTCGGAGTGTGTAAAGTCATAGTGCTGGCTAAAATCCCAAATACACGGCCTGTTATGTTATCAACAAAGCATTATTAAAATGTCCTCTCATAAAACAAAGTGGAAAGAGGAACTCCCAGACTCAGAATACAACATCAGAAAGCACAGAAGAAATCATCACAATTATCCTCTTGGGGACATTCTGACCTGTGAAATTGAACGTGTGCGTCAGTCCGTACCCCTGCGTCAGCAGCTACTCATTCTTCCCTGCTGATCTGCTGATATTAAAGGGTTAAGTGCATGGGGAGCCTCTGCCTGATTGCGGTGTGTGCGTACAGAGTTTTCTGAACCAAGGCAAGCGACATAACCTTTCAGCAGAAGAAGGTAAATTTGTGCAAATCTCTCTAATCGTCAGCAATAACGGGAGCCGAGTCAAAACACAGAAAATGACATTCCACCGCCGCATCATTATTCGCTCTTCTCCTGGCTCGCACTCTCCAGCAGAAGCAGACTTCACTGTGAGACAAATCAGCGAGTGTTTTAGTCACATACTGCAATTAGGGTGAATCAATTCAGATATTCTGAGACTCATAAAAAGGAAAAAAGGAAAGAGACTGATACTGCAGAGCGTTTCTCCTCTTTTCTGACCTTGGCTTCAACAGGAGGAGGGATGCACATGATGAATAGGGCCATCTATACTCAGAGGGCTCTCTGCCTCATTCTTAACCACGTTATAGACCTACAATCTAGTTATTACATTATTTTGTGAACAAAAATGAGTCTGTGACACATTCAAAGCTTACCAAGCTATCTCTGAGAAGATGGGTGTATCAGTATAGATTCAACTTCTCAAGTACTGAACTATACTGTATCACAGTACTATATTACAGCTCTGCAACTAATGATTATTTTCATTGTCATTTATTATTCAATTAGTAGAGACAGATTCTCTACTAATTCAATAATCATCCATACTTATCAGAATATGCTAAAAGAAATGCCCTTCACAATTTTCCCAAACCCAAATTGCTTATGTTTTATAATATATTTATATGAATATCATAGAAGACTTGGAAAACCAGCATATAGTCAAATTTGAGAAACTGGAAGGAATTAATTTTTGTGTTTTTCACTTCAAAAAAATTACAAATTAATTGATTATCAAAATAGCTGCATCAATTAATCAATTACTCTACTAATCGTTTCAGCTTTTCTGTATTCCAAATTCTACTTCAACCCTAAAATAATTTGAGTATTTCTCTCCATGGCAAAAGTCCAAGTATTCCCAGTGACACGATTCAGATCTCAGGAATCAAAGAGTTTTTTTGTGCTCGGGATTCACAGCTCATCCACAGGCTTCTTTTGAGTCAGAGCAGAGAAAATCAGAAAGGTACATTTTCTATAATGTTGTCGTTGTGAATGAGCCCACCTGTGACTGTGGCTCTATCATGGCCACGGGTTCCTTTCCAATACCCCCTATCCCTCCCTGTTCTTCTCCTCATACAAAGTGGGAAAGACGAGCACAAAGAAGAAGGGGTAATGGCGCCGCATGAGCTGTCCCCTCTACAGGCCTGCAGAGAAGCCCCACAGAGTTTTTGTCATCCAGCTCTTCCGCAGATACTTTCTTTCAGACAAGCAGCTTTAGACCCAAGACTGACAACATGACAGGCCACATATGCGCTCACAATATAGACTCACAAATAACACCCACACCTAAAATATAGATAAATGTATTTTTGTTGAAGTTTTGCAATATTTTCAGATGGGTACGCCTGTGCCAAAAAGCCGATATTACCCCTGACAACGGATATTTGCTTAAGATTATCGTCGGACTCCTGCTAAAGCAACAGTCACTTTGGGATCTGTTGTGAGTAGCATCAGTCACTTCAGAGAGTAAGCACTGCAGAAAGCACATGATGAAACCCAAGAGGATAATTATAATCCCTGAGCTTACAGTCGTGTGAGAGCACATTTTTCACTACGATCCTCGTGCAAACACTCCAATGCAGCCAGCTCCTCATTGGCTCTGCTTTACAGCATGGATGGATGTCTGAGAGAGGAGCAATGAGAAACAAGTCCCTTAAACGATATCTGTTGAGTCTTATCTCTTTTATTACCCTTTCTAGATCACTAGGTAGACCACAAAATGTAATTTCCAAACATTATCTCCTATGACAATCCCTAGTCCATCAGAAAAGAGTCCTGCTTTGAATTAGTTGCCACTACTGTAAATATTAAGACATGAAAATGGGCAAAGAGCAGCCAAACAGGGACAATTCAATAGAGACCAGGGGAGGCAGGAGCCATCTGGAGAGGATACAGCTCTACTGATTGACTGTAATATCAGCAGCGGTGAAGAGCCCGAGAGTATAACAACTGCTGCAATCACTGCACCGGTCTGTCACACAACAACCAAGGAGGTTACTTAAAGAGTGGAGGCCCAGGCCTGAGCAGGACCAGTCTCTCCCAAAAGCTTCTAATAGAACAACGCACGTAAAGCAGAATGACCGTCCAGAACATCACGGGGTGTGAATGAGAGTGAATAACATTCTTTCAAGGACACCAGGCAAACAATGCTGTACAGGGGTGCTTCAACTGTGTGGCGTTTATTTGATCAATAGCAGAGTAACTGCTTGTGTGTTTCACATGCAGTGTGAACGACAAGATGTAAGACATGCAGAGCACAACAAAAGCCAATTGTTCTTCTGAAAGAGATACGCCTGGGCTACTTGGAGCCACAGCCATGATTTCAAACTGTGAAACATGCGAGCTCATATTCATGGCAAAAACATATTGCAATTACTGAACAGTATGTGTCATCCATACTATGCAAGACTGTATGCTGCAAATCAGATGTCAAGGTACTATTGTCTCTTTAATCAATTCATGTGTTCTCTAAACAACCCAAGATCCATGAAGACAATGCAAACACTTGTGCTTGCAACTATTCATAGTGCATATACTGTAATTCATTATTCTCAAAATGCCTAATCTAAACCATCCCCCCACATTGTTACAGGATTGTCAAGGTCAGCCCATTAAACTGAGTCCACAGGAGGAACAGTAATGATTCCCTGGTAAACAAGGCTTTGTACACTCTTTCTGCTTCAGCAGCATTTGGGAGTAGAAACAGAAATAGAGATGCTGATGCAGACATCTCGTCTTACTTACACAAACAGCCACTCTGGGGTAAAAAGGTAGATTAGTACGGCAACTCTAAAGCAGGCATAGTTATTGTTAAGGATGACAATTAGACTTTAACAAGCTGTGATGAAATTGGAAAATAACCCCCAAAGCTCATTGGGATAGCCAGTGAAGAAGCAGGAAAATACAGTGGCGGCTGCCTTCACTGAATTGGCATTTACTACGCTATATTATCTGCAGCCTGGTGGATTATTATTATTGTTTAAATTAAGCATGTAGTATGTCGATAGCATCAAGTGGAGGGCTAAGAGTAATTCCGACCTCAGCAGTTCTCAGGACTGTTGACAACAGCAGGATTATATCATGTGTGCGTTGAGAAAATGCGAATTGACTGAACTGCTCCACACCACATCTCCTCCTACTTTACATCCTGCACCGACACTCGGAGCACAACATCAGCCATTTATACTATCCCCGTCCGACTGAAAGCAAGGTCGGTGATGCAGGATAGTAGTACGTTTCCGGAGACCATTACGTTTTCTTGGAACACAGACAACGAAGGGTCACATGACAGCAAACAAGGGTTGTTGTTTTGATCATCTGCGTATTTAAATCTAATATTACTGCAACCCAGGAACTATATTTCTGTAGAACTCCACAACAGAGAGATGTGTCAAGGTCAGGTGTGTCATTTCCTCCAGATGTGAAAGCTGTTTCTAAATCGAATAATCTAATTATAATTTTGACCGCTTCGCATCCAAATTTGAATTGGATTGAATCAGAGCACTAACAGCGCACAAGAGGTAGGCATTAATCAATCATAAATCATCATAAATACATCTTTATTGTGATTGTGAGGCATACATGATTTACAACTACCATATAGCAAATTATTATACATATATTTAATAGCCAAGGGCTGTCATATAAGTAGCAACACGGGGCCACAGAGACATCATTCTGTCAGATTGCCTGCACCACATTAATAACATGAGGATGATATGATTAGAGTAAGATGCAAAAAATACTCGTAAGCCGCCAAAAGAATGATCGATGAAGCAGGATCATTCATTCACGAGGTGAGGAAGGTGTAAAAATACAACTATTAAAGTGCTGCTTTATTATCACATTTTATTGTCAGATAGTAGATATAAAATGAACCATTCCCTCTGGTGCATTTCCAAATGTCCACTTTCTTTTGCCTTGCAGAGACTATATTCTTTTCATTATCAAGATGCTCATTTCCTTGCAAAGAACACCCACTGAATCTGGAGTCTAACTGAATGCAATTCAAATAATTAATAAGTCAAAGGCTTTCGACCCTTATCACTTCCTCCAATACGTGTCAAAAAATGTATTAATCATTGCTTCAGCTCAATGCAACGATCACAGGAACGACCCTTGCCATTTAAAGTTCACCAGTATTACTATAAAAAAAGCTGTCATATTATAAGTGGCTTGCATGGTATTATTTCACTTAATACAGTGTGAGTCAAGCAGTGGTTATTAATCCAGATACAAAAAGACATTAAACCCATGCTCTAAATGTAGAGCCACTTTTCAGCCACATTTAAAATGGAACCTTGCCGCTGTGACCCAGTCTCCGGACTTCAGGCTTTGCTCCTGGGCGACACACTCTGCTGCTGTAATGCAATTTGAGGGTATGGATGAAGACAGAAATAATGAATCTTGCCCTTGTCACGGGGAGGGAGAGAGCGGCTCCTATTACGCTAAAAATATCCAGGGGAGTGGAGCGTCCTCCAGCAGCAACGTTTCAAAAGGATCCTGAGCAGAAGCAGTGCAATAAATGTAACGGTTTCTTCCTGCTCTTTAAAGACAGTGGTATTCACTAAAGCTACAATAGCAGCAGATTAGAGAAATTATATTAATTCTTAAATTGTAATTCTTGAAGATTAGATGGCAAATCCTTCAGTAAATTGAGAAATTCAAAGAGTGGGCATCACATGTACTTGGCTCAGTTACACCAGAGATATTATTGGTTCAGATGGCCAAACAGTCTCACAAAGTCTGACAACACACAGAGTTATTTAATATGCACCATCCCTCATCCCTCATTTAGAGATGTGAAGAACGAGCTTCCTAACAGATGGAGACAGAAACAGCTACGAGAGGAGGAGAGCTCCACCCAGCTGCTGCAGTGACTCAACCGATGAACTAGTCTTTCAGTCAGTCAGTCCATCCACTCAGTCAGGGGGGGGGGGGGTACTCATGTTTACTGGTGGCTCAGACAGATGTCGCCCAAACATTTTTCTTTCCTTACCTACAGTGATGGATGCAGATCAGCCTGAAACAACAAAGGACTCAGCCCACAATGATTCAATTATCATTATCAACCGCATTTTTAACCATAAATCTCTGAAGGAGCATTAACAGCATGCGGTCTACTAGCCTGCATCTGGTTTTCACTGATAACTACGCCAGACGAAGTGATGTAATGATATGAGACAGGTAACATGTTTGGAGTCAACAGTTAAAAATGATTCGAGTCTAAAGAATAGTTTGCTTAAAAAAAATGAAGGTTACAAAATGTTTTATCTAATATAGAATATTAGTTAAACAATGTATTATAAAACCTCCCATCATATACTCTCAGTATTAGTGAAGTGTTCTTTCTCATCAATGAGGGTGGATCACACAAATTAAACCCACTATGGGTTCATTTCTCTTTTATTAACATTGTGAGTTTTTCTCTGTGTCACACCGGAGTATATGTGGGTATGTAATTGCTGTATTTATGATTACAATGAGAATAAAATGCTGAAGTGGTGCTTGGCACGTAGCATTAACATCCAGAATATAATTTCATACCAGCAAAAATGCAACAAATTTCCATTTTTTGTTGAATAGTGTATAATATATCCCACATATAATACACAATATGTCGAGTATAAAACGCAATGTCACCTTGGTCAAATATAATATATATGCGCTCACAAGGTGACATTAATCTGAACCAAAATACAGTAGATAACTTGGTATTACTAGTGTTACTGCAATGTGTTTGTTCAGCTCAACCAACACACATTTGCAGTTTGAGTTTTTGCTCACAGAAACAAACAAACGGACAGCTTCAACTGAACCTTTGTTCATAGGAAACCCTGAGGTGATTGAGTGTTTTGGCACAGTGAACATGAATGTTTCAGCCTTCTCTCCCTCCTCTTAGATGCATTTTGTACCTTATGTGTGTTTTTTGTCAAACGACAAACTGACCTGGAAGCACACGTTTGTCTGTCATCTACGACGCAACTCGTGTGCAGTGCAGTCAGTGAAGTGTAATCAGCTCCACGGATCACACCAATCACAGAATATCACTCTTAACTGAGGTGATGACATGCGAGAGGAAGACATTTACATTTATATGGCTTGTACTTTTACATAAATTATCCTTCCATTCTTTTTAAGTGATTGTGCTTCGTTTTCATTTCTTAATAATTCTAACCAAACCATGAATAATGAGTATTTTATCAGTAACACATAGACAACCACAACATCTTTTCAGTTACCATATAACAGCTGTAGAGAACCCCCCAAAAAAAAGATCCAATTTCAGTAGATTGTAAATTCAAACCAAATCAAAGTGTCCTCCTATGGATTCCTTCAGTCATGTCCCTCAAACCAAAAAGGAGACTTACAGTGATAAGCCTGCTGTTTCTCCTCTCTGCTACACTTCCTGATAGTAGGACTACTGTATGTGCCAGCAATACAGTATGACATAATTGAAATGCCATTTCATTAAATGCAGACTGACAGAAGCAGGGAGATAAAAGAGAATCAAGGAAAGACTCAGCAGATTTGACAGTAATTAGAGAAAGAATATGTAAGTACAAGGCAGACAAAGAGAAGGCTCATGAAATCATTGCATCACAATTACAAAAGGTCAGAGTTAAGATGCCAAACCCGCTGTCAGCATTGATCTGCCTCCATTGCAACAAAATCAAACTGATGCAGCCTCTCCTCATGAAAAGCAGCAGCTTGCGAAATTCTTTCTTATTTAACGAAGTCTGTGAGTTAATGCCTGAGATTGTAGTACAAGTAAATACAGTATAATAGGTAGAAGGTGAGGGGAATGTGGGAGTTTGCGTGCATAAAATAAATCCACACATATGAACATACCAAACTGGCTTTATTGACCTTAATATTCAAAATGCATGAGTAATATAGACAACACACCTCTGGCTCCAACAATCAGTATATTCTGCCTGAAGTGTCGTGTCCTGTAAATCAGGCGACAATCCAATCTAAGGTCTGCGCTGCCTCCCAAACACTGAGCCTCTCTCTCATACTTCAGCAGCCGACTGCCTACTACCACTTGCATGCTGATTACAGTATCAAGAGCAGTGGAACGGAACATACACTGGCTTCTCTCCAAAGCGTGATAAACAGAGGGACTCCATCAGCATTTTACATCTTCTGGCATGCTGTAAAGGAAGAAACCTGACACACAAAGCGAAACCAAACATTTAGCTAAGAACGCCACAAGCAGACATATTAGTTTAATCGTGACATGCAGTTCCTTTTACTTTCTTCCGCACAATCTCTTATTATCTGTTCTCTTAGTGAGCTTAGCGGAGTATTCGATTTACCACTTACCAACATAAAGTATAACCACATCAAAGAGGTCTCTGTAACAATAAAATCTCCTGCTGATGCTGAGGGAGACCATGTTGTTGCATGAGGTGAGGTTCAGGGAGAGGCCATGTTGTTGGCCCATTGTTTCCAGATCAGCAGCTCCTGCCCACAGTTGCCATGGCTGCTGCTGTGCCCACCTTTTCCTGGACATATAAGGCCGGACAGCAGCAGCAGCAGCCACATCCACTCTGCCCTCGGGGCCGCGGCTGCAACTGCTTCCAGGGTCACCTGGATGTAGGGTGGACTCTGCAGTGATTTCAGGACTTTCAACTAAAGTCAGCTTTTAAATGTCGAGCCGACAAGGTCAAAGAGGGAGCTTTGGCCATGTTAAAGGCTGCTGTGTCTGTATACAGGACTTGACTATACTGTAGAATCCTGGGTTTCATCCGGAAGGCCTCTCGGCTATCCTGTCATAAGTACATTGGAAATGTTGAGCAGAAAGAGAGATTGAGGGAGTTGACTTTGATTCACCGAGATGGAGCGTGTCTGAAAAATGAAAATACCTTTATGTGAAAGTGTCACTTCAGTTGAACTGCTATGTTGAAGGTTCTGCAGAGAAACATAATGTAACATGCTGCACAGTGAGAATGAGAAACTGGCTGTGATATCGTCTACCTGGCGCATTGATCCCCCCGGTGTAGTGAAGAAGACGTAAGTGTCTTATGTGTACAGAGAAAGGCAGACAGAATGTACAGAGAAACCACTTAAGCAAGAACCTTTTTCTTTCACGCAATGAACCAAACAGCTTTCTATAGAGGGCACTCTCAAAAGGATAAAAATGATTGGTCAACATCGAGAACGAACAATAAAAGTTGAAACCAAACTTTGTAAGGCCAAAGCAAACGAAAAAAGCTCATTATTCAGTTAACTTGGGAGTACATTCCAAGCGCAGTATCATTGTGAGACTCCGTGCAGCTTTGTTTTCCTCTCAGCGAGGACTAAAAGCACTGGAGAGTCAAATGTTTAAATTGGCTGGAGGCCGCATGTACAACAACTTTCCCTCTGACAAATACTGTACACTTCAGAAAGTTCTTCAAGCTGAGGCTGTGCGCAGGAGGCTGGCCAACAAATTGGAAGACTTTTCTGAAGAATGTTTCAAAGACATACGTGTTTTTAAGAAGATAGTTTTTCTGATCAATTCTACTGCAACAAAGTGAGGAGAGGTGGATGAGATAAATGCATTTCACTCATTTGTGCCTTGCTATAGGAATATCCATTTGAGGATAGAACAAATTTCAATTTTCAAATTAAGTGAAAACATTCATATTAGGACAACCACTTGATTGTGATGCTCTCCGAAACAGTGAGCATCTTTTCTCAAATATTGAAACAAGGAGAAAAAGTTCAATGAAACATAAATATATCTTTCAGAAGAGTATAAGTGTAAACCAGCCTGTTATTCTTACATTAACAAAAGAAGTTGATGTTTTCTGGTAATTCAGTAAAAACATATGAAACAACCATGTGGTTTTGTTTACTCTTGTGTAAACAAATTACTTAACAAATGAAAAGAACTGAGTATTATCTCAGTCAATGAAATACAAAAATGTTATATCACGATATCTGATGGCTTCATCATGATATGATTCCATCGAAAGATGTTAAATTATCACATTGAATTATCCCGCAGCTCTAATTCGTGGTTTCAGAAAAATGCAATCACAGAAACAGCAGTGGTTACTTTGCACCCCTGGTATCTAGTTAGGACATGTGAAACATGTAATACAGCACCAAGTGAGACAAGCAATACTGCAAAGCCAGGGACAGAAAAACCCTCCCTCTTTCCCCCCCTAAACCATGTCCAAGTGTTCCCGATTACTAGAAACAAACATCTCTGGCTTAAATCCGCAACATAAACATCTGGTCAACTAACCACCCACAGTCAATATCCTCAGCATATTGTGCAACAGGGTCAAGTGATGAGAAGCATCACGCCGACTACTTTAAATTCTTTTTGCGACCGCCTCCAGCTCGGAGCCGAGGCGACAGATGGGAAACACAGCGACACACCTCTGGACACGTCTCGCAGCTGGACCCATGCTGAGATAGAGGAGCCACACGATACAGAGTGGAGCATGTAAGGGCTGCTGCCATGCCTAGTTAAGGACTCACAGGCTCACCATTTCATGCTCCACATCTGCTGGTTACCATAGCAACCCCGGTTTTGGGCAATTCCCAAGTCAGACGACTCCTGTCAGCACCGAAGGAAAAATGGGGCTTTTACTAAGCAGAGCAGTTTGCACAGAAAAAAACAACAACCCATGAATGATAAGAAGCCCCGACTTCCATTAGTGGTTCCTAAGATGGTTACTGAAGTTGCTTCAATGGTTACACACACACACACTCAGTGTTTAAAGAGACAAACTGTCACTACTGCAGATCAGCTGAAGTGTGGCTGAATCACTTTTTCTGAACTCACTCTGCAGTTTCTCAAGAGGCTAGATACAAAAGACTCAGCAGGAGATTTTCAATGATCTCAGAAAATGTTCTGCAACTGAAAGTACTAATTAAAACCAGAGCACAAACGGGAGGGGCGAAATGCAAAAGAGACGCTATCATTACTGCTGAATCACAGCGTTTGACTCCGCAAAATACAAGCTCCAAAACCAAAAGCAAACAAAGACCTCTCCCATGTACAGTCATGCAACATTTGTAAATCCAGTCACTATTTAAGCAGTTTCACTTTGCTGCTGCTGCAGTTTTGGGAAGATAAACTAAAGGAAAGTCTCATCTGTGTTTCATCATTTAGGCTTCATCTGTGCAAAAACACAGTCAATTGCAAAGAGCAGGATTTGCTATTTACTAAATGAGTGTGAACCACAATACATGGATCAGAAACTTCCAAAAGAATGGCTGTATATCAGAAGGGCTTTACAATTACAAGCTGGTCATTATGACAGCATGGGTTCAGTTGAATGCCCCAGTGTGGGTTTCATACAAACAGAAGCAGCGGGAGCCGATCATTAGGAGTAGGCGTCTGCAGGGCCGGGTCCCAGTAGCTCAGCCGGAGCCTGTGTGAGAGGTTCTCCGTCTCACTGGGGAAGTCCAGAGGAAACATGTCACAGGCCAAGCACTCCCCAGTTCCCCTCTCTTTAACCTGATTACTGTAATGAGCTTAGGGACTGTTGGATGCACAACATCTTATGTGGATGCAGACAAACACACTGCACTCACTCACTCTCTGCACTCTCCCTGGCAGCTGAATGCAAGGCCCATCGTCAGACTCCCAGCATAGCTAGATGGCTCATTGACCACAGAAATCGTAGCGTAATGGATGAGAACCGGATACTGCAATCTGGTCAAAGGCGAAGCCGGTTCAGAGAAACGTTGTCCAAATGCTAAGGAAATGATGCAAGCCAGTGAACGTCTGCAGAGGAGAAAGTTATTACCATACATGGAGGATGTCAACAGATGGTATAAAGACACAGAGTTTATGATCGGTCCTGCATCTAACTAGTATTTTGTCATGGATGGGGCTTCGGGAAACAGAGGTTTGATTAATTCCCAAATCCTGCCAGGCTGTTGCTCATGCAGCTCGTTCAAGAGTATCAAGCAGGTGCATGTTTGCTGGAGTAACACGGGAGTTACTCTGCAAGACACCATGTTTGAAGTTGTTGTTGTAATATATCTGCTTCCAGGTGCAACTCTGAATAATGATTAATAGACTCAATGTAGTATATCCACAGTTGTGTATGTTGACTAAACACCAGTGTACAAATATACAGTGATGAACAGATCTCAGCTTTTACAAATGCCACAATAGCCAGGTTATCAGGGAGCCCACAACAGCTTTAAAGGAACAAGGAAATAAAACTCCATTAACAACATAGTATGCAAAGTTTAGATGCGTTTAAAGACGCAACTGGACAAGTGGCTCGTTCATGAGTTTGCTGAAAAACAACTGGTACTGAGAAAACCATCTTATGCTCGAAAATTTGTATATTTTGAGTTTATTATTGCATTTGTATAATTAATGTCCGAGGAGCCTGTAGCCCATTTAATAATCATGCAGTCGTTCAGAGAAAACTTAATTAAAAGTGTACATATTTAACTGCATTGCTTCGGAAAAAAAAAAAACATGGACATACCCGACCAAGACAGGAGGAAGAGTGCGAGCTTGAGGCACTACTAGTCATTTTCAAAGTTACTGTGCATAACAACTTTGCAAAAGTGAGGGTAGATTTAAACAGCAGTGTGGGAGGTCCTCTGCAATCACTGTGTTTATACATAACTTTCATAATATTCTTACTCACGTTTTATGGCATAAAGATTGTTAAATTAGCAAACCCTTTTACCCAATTAGTTTTAAAGATTAACACATATAGAGCATCAAAAACCCTTTGGAAACCTGGGCAAGGTGTTTAGATGGTTCAGTGACCAAAATATACTTCACAAGGGCAGTTATTTTCCTCCCTGCAGTCCGAGTGTAATTAAGTCTGTTCCCCCGCCCGTCAAAGAGCATTTGGTGAAGGACAACGTGAATGCAAGAACACTTCTCAAAGAGACTTAAGAGACTGTGAGATTATATTTTCTTTGAAGAAAGTCTGTTCATGGCTTACACTCTGCTGATTAAAAATTCATGCAACTGCAACAATTCAGACATCCTTTGGTATGGCTGTATAAAGATACACATACTCTCTGAGGGTGCTATCAGATGAAGATGAGGTTTGATTGATGCCAACATAGTTTGTTATTGACTGCCTATGTATGCTGCATCCCTTAAATGACACCACTCACTATCTCACAGTTCTGCAGTTTTTTTCTCCTTCAACCTCCAAAAGAGAAACAGGATTTCCCAAAGTGGCACGAAAACACTATCCATTTAGGGTGTGTGTGTTGGTGCACTGTAAGTATATACTGTAAAAAGAAATTGAGCCCAAAGCCAAGATGTGTCTCTGCATCTCGATGTTAGTGAAACTCAAGCCCATTAGAAAAAAAGAGGAAGTTTTTCTCTGTGTTGATTTACCTGAAATCCACTCAGTGATGGCTAAAGGACACATATCCTGAGGAATGAAAGGGATCCCTGGTGCACTAGGCAGACTCCACAAGCAGTGATGCACAAAAAGACATTCTAGCTCTGACATCTCGACCACAGAAGGTAACAAAGAACCATGACTTGCAGTCAAATTACCCTTTGCGTCACAATATCCACTGTTTCCTAAATGATCAAACGTGCATCTGTAATGACAGCAGCTCTAACATCTGTAGTTATCATCCTCTCTGTTGGAGATATATCTTACTGTGATAGCACAAATGTAACACATCTACTTGCCACAATTGTCATGCAAATCTCAGTTTCCTTTATCAAGTCCTGTCCACAGGAGAACAGGTGCATTTGTAAGACACTGCAGCTTTGCAAAATGACTTGAAGCCTTGTTTCGTTCTGTTCATGTCAGTTATAGCTTTTTCTGAGACAAAGAAATTGCAGGAGCGATGGTCTTATCACTTCTGTCTAGGGACTAATTTTCAACCAATGTGACTGAGGCTCTGTACACGAAAATACAAAAAATGTAGTAGACAAAGAAAATACTGTATCATAGAATTTGACAGATGACATTTATAATACAGAGAGTTTGAAAGAATATATTCGAGTCTATTTTTAGACATGCTCGCAGTACGACGCTGGGGACGGCATTGCAGGTCGGTCGGTCGGTCCACCACTTCCAGACTGAAATATCTCCACAAATATTAGACTGTTATTCATGGTCCCCAGATGATGAGTACTAATAACCCCTGACTTTGCATCTAATGTAGCACCACCATTGGGTCAAAATCTAAATTTCTCCAATAGTTTGGTTTATGACCAAATACCTGCAAAACTAGGAATTCCCATCAGCCTCAGCTGTACTTGTGTGTTTTAGTGCCAATAAGCAATGTTAGCCTGCTAACAAGTCAAACTAAAACGATCAACATTATACCTAATGCACATCAGCAGGTTAGCATTGTCACTGTGAGCATGTTGACATGTGTTGACATTAACATTTAGCTAAAGGGTTACATCGTCACATAGTCCCTAGCACGGCTTTAGTTACATCATTTGGGACAATGGACTATTTAAGAAAATGCTTTGGACCTTGTCCGGAATATTTTGAAGAGCTCCTTTCAACTACTTCAGATAACTGTATGTGACTTTGATGTAGAGGTCTACAAAAGTCTCTTTCATAGCACATACTCATCATCTGCGCCTGATCTCCTGATTTCTGGCTATGGCGAGCTAATTGCTCACTCAGCTGAACAGACTTTCCCACTCCACACGCAGCAAAACCGACTTTACACTTCATAATATCATTTCATACAGCACGACCACACGACATCTCAGGATAGCGGTAAATTACACGTTAATGTGGCTGATTGGCACAGTCTGCACATCAGAGGTCATTCCCGGGGCAGCGTATTGCTGATTGTGACCCAGCTACTGTGTAGCTCAGCAGTTTGCCGTGGAGTGTCATGCTTTCTGTGATTCACTAATTGCCTCGACGAATTCTGCAACCATAGCACACAACTCATTAATGCTGACACAGACTTCTAATTAGTTAAGTGGGGGCATTCAGCCAGCCAATAATTTGAATTCTTATTATTTCTGCTTTTTGAGCAACTGCAATAACATTTCATGATCTGCTGTAAACACAACACCTACGTCAAGAGCCTATTAGGAATAAATGTTATTTTCATTGACAGCTTTTGGCAATTTGTTGTTAATTGAGAAATGCAGCGATAGCACAGATGAGAACATGGCAATCATCTGCGACAGAGACAGTGTGCATTTGAATTTCAATGAAGACGAGGTGAAAGCAAAGAATCAGGACATCAAACGCAACAACAAAAAACCTTTATACCCAGGACATCAAAGATGTGATTATTATAAGTTGGACATCAGCTTATCCTGTACTATTTATCCTCATATCAGTAATAGTGTCCTCATTAAAAAGCCCAACGAGTGCTTGTCTCTTGATCTATTCTGCAGAACATCTGGGCATCATCAGTTTATCATTTCATGTATCCATTTTTCTTTTATCCCTTGGGGATCAATAAAGTTAGCAATTGATAGAATGAACTCGGGTCCAGCAAGGATTCAATTCCCTCCGTTGTCCGAAACATTATTAACAAACGTTTATGTTCACAGAAAGGCAGAACATGTGCTCAGGAGAGGCAGGAACAAAAAGAGGAACAGTGGGCAATAGGGCCGACAACATGGGAACACATTTAATATCTGATCCATTATGATACTGTATGTCTGAATTCAAAAATTGTAGTTGCATAAATGCAACAGGCCAATTCCTTCTATTGCAGCTGGGGCCAGTTCATAAAGTCCGATTGCTCAGATCACTTTGATCTATTGCATGCAGTAAATTAGGATTTTGCAGTTCTCTTCACTGGCACAAAATGGAGGACATTAGCACGTTGTGTCAAACGGACCAAATAAGAGGCAATCATTTTGGATTCTTCACCATTATACATCACAATAACAGTAAGGCTGTTATCTGAATTTGTAAAATGCAATTACCTTACAGTAGACAAATATGAAGAGTCATAAGCTTGTAAGCTTGTAACCCTAGTGAGGCAGCGGAGGCACAGCGAATGAATGGAACAGCATCAGCTCTGAAGCGTCGTTTAGGATTATACATTTGAACAAATTGTGTCTCAGTTCCTTCCTTCTGACTAGTTTTATTTGAATGGTGACAGCCCTGGTGGATATCATGAGGAAGTTCCTGCTGTATAGTAAGTCAGGAGGCGGACTCTAAAGCAGTTTATTGGGTTAGAAGTTGAAACTACACAAGTGAAAACACCACAATTCCCAAATTGAGCAGCACATGATTTCAAGAAAGAATGGGATCGCTCACAAAAAAACCTAACAGCATTTGCATGGCTTTAACCCAGTAATGTGCTAGAAGCATTGGAGCGCAGACTTTTCAAATGCCCAAATTGTTTTCAGTGCCCTAACAAGGAAATACACTTAAGGCATTTCAGTGCATCTGCTCCAAACTTGATTGGATGAATTAGTCAGAACTTGTGCTTCTAATGTCCCGCCCGCAGTGTGCCACAGAAGCATTTCAAATTATGTGCATCAAAAATGATATCCGGGCGGCATTTAGTTCTCAACACTTTGACATTACAGCAGCTTGAGGGGAAACACTAAGTGAAGAAGCTATTTTAACTGATAAAGCCACGCAAAAAATATGCTGCATATTTGTGAGATTGTGCACGGCAATATTTCATGTGTAGCACACAATGCTGTGTATTGATAGTCAGAATGTGCTCTGCGGCTCTATGGTGCACATGCCTGCATGAAGCATCGTAGAATACCAGAGAGATTGCACAGGGACTGTTAACACAATATTGCTGTTTGATAGTAAAAGGGCTGCAACAGGCAATATATCAATATTATATCGCTATCGCGATATGAGACTATATGTCGTCTTAGATTTTGGATTTTGTAATTTGGCTTAAGTGTTTTTTCTTTTCCTGGTTTAAAGGTTGCATTACAGTGAAGTGATGTCATTTTTTGAACTCACACTCTTCTAGCTGTTCTATTGTTTACTCCCTTAGTCATTATTTTCACATGACTGATCATTATCAAAAATATCATTGTGTAAATATTTTTTTAAAGCACCAATAATTAACCTTACAATATCGTCACAATATCAATATCGAGATATTTGATCATAAATATTGTGATTTCTCCATATCGACAAGCATAGCTGCAACTAAAGATAATCTATTTTCAATCATTAACATCTTGATTATTTTTTAATTAATCGTTTAGTCTATCAAATGTCTCAAAAGGTGTAAATTACCACAATGCTTTTGGGACATTTTGGGAAGCTGGATGCTTCAGCATTATTTCTTCTCAAATTATTGAATTAGCGACTGTGGCTAACCGTCCTTCAGTCAGAGTATCGGCGGTTCGATCCCCGGCTCCGGCTCTGCTTGTCGCATGTCGATGTGTCCTTGAGCAAGATACTTAACCCCAAAATAGCTCCCATAGCTGTGGTGTATGAATGTGATAGAATCTGAATTGTAAGCTAAATGACTGTAATGTAATGTAATTTAAACGAGTAATCGATTATCATCATGTTCTGTGATCGAGTTCCCGTTGATTGGTTCAGCACTGGATTGCAACACACTGCACTCAATAAAAAACACGCGGTCCCCGTGTCATGTAACTGACCTTTTCTTTTCTTTAAAACTAAACTGAACTGCAGTTTACGCATGTAACAATGCAGTAAACATCAAGACATTTCAACCCTTACAAGATAAGCAACAACCAAGTGCTTATTGAACTGTTTATAATAGGGTTAATTAAATTAGTTTGAAATAGCACCAATGATCAATAACAACCAGCCATTGATTCTACCACTAACAGGAAAGACAGGCAGGCAGACCGCAGGCACTGGTTGAACACAAGGGTATGAAGGCAGGCGAGCATGCAGGCAGGCAACGAATTGTGCCCTCCTCTGTTCTATAATAACTGGACAACCCATCCATTTCATTGTTGCCTCTCCGCAGATCCCTGACAGGGAGAGGCATCATCCGATTCATTGGCAGAGATGTGTGGGAGAGAAAAAAGAACCTGCCAACCTCCACATCCAGCTCGGGATAACAAGACAAAAAGTTACGCTCCAAAGATCTGTAGGAAAAGAGAGGAGGCCCACGGTACTACGGGGCGCCATCTCTGCTTCTCTCTCTTCAACTTCTGCACCTAATTGTGAGGCTGAGCACACAGCTGTGACACTCCAGTTGGATACAGATTCTTTAATCCCTTCTTTTTTTATGACATCGCCATGTAATCTCTATCTAGCTACCCAGGGAGCAGCCAGAGAGGCAGGAAATGAAATCAATGCTGTGTCTCTGCACTGGGTGTTACTTCATTAGCATGGGCACTACAGATGTAGCAGTAAATCTGATTTATGAAAGGGCGACAACGAAAGCGCCACAGACAAACGCAGGGATTCATAACAGCGAAGATGGGGGACACCCAATGTTTCACCACAGCTTTACCAATGTTTGACAGGGCAAGCGTTCAGCACACTTTCCTTGCTGCCACAGTTTAGCATTTAGATGCAGTCATGTTGTATGAATTAGAGTCTGGTTATAAAAGCTTGTAACTGATTTTCATTAGGTGAATGGTGTGACTAAAAGGGGAGCATTTAGAAAATCTATTTACTGTTCACAGAAAAGGCAGGTAAGTATGACCTTCAGTGAGAATCGTGAAACACAAAAATCTATTATAATTTCAGTGCTTTACTTTCCCCGGCATGTAT
Organism: Anarrhichthys ocellatus; assembly: GCF_004355925.1. NCBI lineage: Eukaryota > Metazoa > Chordata > Actinopteri > Perciformes > Anarhichadidae > Anarrhichthys > Anarrhichthys ocellatus. Next base: position 10,160,371 of record NW_022280032.1, on the reverse strand, counting down.
CATTTTCTATACATGATACATCTGTTTCATTACACTCCCTATAAATTGCAATATGGATGTTGGTAACAATGCTTTACATCAGGCAGCACAGTTAAGTGAAGTGGGTTTAATTGGGTTAAGTGTTAATCTTTACGACATCCTTCGTCACAATGTCAACATTTTTCAATGTTGGGCTTCCAACACACACCTCTCTTTCACACCCAAGGGCAGGGAAAGCTCTATACAAACTGTATTAAGGAAATGTGTGAAGTGAGGTCACATATATTGTTGTACTTCATCAAATTTAACTATTTCTAGTTCTTTCATTAGTGAGCAATGCAACTTTGTGGGGTACATCTGGGCACCAGCTGTTGCGGGACCACATGCATTAGGAGGTCAAAAGGTCTGGAACTTGGAGTGACGACATCTAATCCTATGGTAGCTATGGAGACGTAAACACAAGTGGCTATACACTTGGCTGCTCATAGGAGAACCATCGATAAAGCCGCCCATCCCCATTTCAGAAAAACAGAGATTCCAAATGGTTAGTTGTGCACTCCCACGGGACCGAGAAGCTACGGAGGGGGATGTGTAATTCAATTAGTCCCCCGGTTCTGCACCGAAGGGAGGCAGACAGATCCATCTCATTGAGATATCCAGGATGTGCAGGCCTGGTGTATGCACACAAGATATTGGCAGCACATCATTAGTGCTGCTGGTTTGAATTAACACAAGTTTCACTCACTAAAAGACTAGTGGGAATAAATAAACCCAGAAATCTCTGCACCAGCAACACCAAGCAGTTCCTCCTAAAATACCCTTCGCAATCCTTATCTACACAAAGAGCGGCTGGATGAGGAGGGCGTGCAGGCTGAAGCTAACAAGAGTGCAGAGCGAGTCGCCCTACATGAGAGGCCAGCCGCATTCTAATCAATGCTTCGGAGCTTGTGCCATGTGTCGAGGATGATGTGTCCCGCTGAAGATGCATACATGCTGCCCTTTCAGAGCACCGCCTCCTCCGCCGTCTCTTTGTCCCGCCTCCCAGTGGGGAATTCATAAAGCTTCACAGTGTCTCGCTCCGTGAGATTCCTGTAATTCATGACAGCCTTTTCCCCAGGCAGAGAGAAATGACATCAAACTGTAAATATGGTGCATGTTTCCCAGTATGAGCTCTTCACATGGACCGTTAATCACAAATAAATGCCAAAGATCTTGACAGTCATTAAATAACAGCATCAATAATCCTACTTGTGGCAGCACTACATTTGTTTTTGGATTATGAAAAGGGCAGAAAGCCTGGATATTGAATAAGACACAGCAAAAATCAGGGCAAATTAAGAATTACCAGAGGCACCAAGCTGCACATCAGCCACTTCATACTGTTTTTAAAAGGGACAATGATCATTAGCACTAGAATGAGCTTTGCCCTGAGGCTGGCACACACACCTGGCCATGTTATATGACTCCATCACAGCCAGACTGGAGTGAGAGGATGTCATCCCGTGGGTATAGCATGTCCACTGCGGGTGGGCAGCTACCCTCTATTGGCTGCAGGTCCATCAATCTCCTGTCTAAGGAAACTGAAGACTCGACAGAGAGAGAAGCAAACAGCTGTCATATAGTGGACCAAACAGATGGTAGTGGTGGCAAGAAATTAACACCGTATCATTTTTAAATTATTCACAGCATCTCCATTTGGGCAAGGAAAAGATACATGTCTGCAACTTCAACACGTTTCTAATATTAGATGCACTTCTAACGCTGTGCTCTGTATTGTTTTCATTATGTAGAAGATTCTTTTAGCCCCTAGCAATTTGTTCACATCTATCAGGAGAACATGTTTTGAAGTTTCCTTGATGAAAATGAATACTGCTTATTGTATGAGAGCCTTTCAGTAATGACAATAGCTCAGACAAGATCATTCTTATTTAGTGACTTAGTGACAGGTTTGTCATGAATATTGCACATTACATTTGTCATGCTTTAATTTATCGCTCATATTGCATTCACAGATTGAACAGAAGACGGAAAGAGAGTTTGTATGTGCACTGTGTGTGGGCAGAAGGAAATGCTCTGATCCATGTGTGCTAGACCTGCAAGCCATCTTCAAATGCAATTAAATTAGGTGCTATGTGACTGCACAGTGTCCTCAGTATATCCAAATCAACAGCATCCGCTTCACCTATGCCAATTGCATTGACAGAAATATGACAAATGCTTCAGTATTTCACGGGGCTGTTAAAGAACTGCAGCTGCAGGCCGACCTGTAAATATTCCCAGAAGAAAACGGTCATAATGGTCTAATTTGAAGAAAAAGAGTGATTTAAAGTGCAATGAGATGCCCACGTTATACTTGTTCTGCTTATACAAGTCTACATTTCATTATTGACTTTTTTAATATGCATAAAATATCCCTTTTCCAGTGTGAAGAGAATATTCCTCAGAGATTTGACATCAACTATATTGGTAGCACACAGGACTTTGTTGTCTGTCCGTACAGCAAAGCACATTGAGGGTTTGAAATCAAAGCTTCTAAGCCATTCATTTGTCCTTGTGTTTTATCCAATTAATACTGCATACAGTTGTTAGCAGCCCAGATATGTTGCTTTCACGAGATACAAAAGGAGCTATTCTTCCAGCTTAGATGATGGGGAAGCCGTTTGTGAGAACATGCAAGCACATGCAAAAGACATGCAAAGAGCATGCATATAATGGTGGCCCTGTTTAGGGCATTGTCAAGATGGCTCATCTTACATAAAACACTGTCCATTCATGTTGTGTTCTATTGAACAGAGCATCATCGGAACAATGACCACTCCCTTTGACGGCTCACTGACTTTAACAACATGATTCAGAGCTCTGGGTTGAATTTAACACTGCTTATGGAAATAACATGATTAGTCCATTATTCTGTGTTATGGTACTGAACATATTCCCAAGCAGGTTGATCCAGTGTAACAACACAATAGCCACAGGGAAGACGTTAAAGAGCATAATAGAAGGGAAACAATAAAGTAGGTAATGTACACATGATATGACAGGCCATCAGCGTCTACAGCCTGGAGTCTTTTTCTTTCCTTTACTGTAAAGGCCACATGATGGAATGACGCCTATGTTATACTTGACATGAAGTGAATGAATGCTAGCTTCTCCTTTTTTTTTGTTCTGTAAATGCTACACTGATTTCTTTTCAATGTAATTACGCACAAAATCACACAACATTCAGGATGCGTTCCTGAGAAACAAAGGTTCAGTCCAGCTTCTCAGCATGTGAAACCAGCCCATGTCAGCATGTCAAACAATATCACTAACAGGCCAAGACGTATGAATATAGTGATGAACCCTCCTGAGAGACGACAGAATATATTCAAATCTGCTTTAGGAGGATGTTTGTATCTCCCTCACTTCAGTGGCTGCTGACACAGTTTCAGGAAATTGAACGTCATATTCAGCTCTTGTTCAGCTCTCAGAACAACAGCGTACCGACCAACAAGGTTACAGTATGAAACATCAGGATTTTGTATAATTAATACCTGCCATGAATTAAAAAGTCCTCCGTTGCTAGTGATTCTGTGCCATCAGGCCAGGTGACCTTATTCCCACAGCCACAATTTATAATTTGTGTCACACTCGACCCAGAGGATCAGCAAAACAACTAAGGTTATAGGTCAACACATTCATGAAGGTGCTGCATCTTAGTAGAGCTGAAGAGACCAAAACCAATCATTTTTGATACCTTACTTAAAGAGCTGTTGTTGGTGGGTGAATTTGAGTTCAATCTTCTCCTTGTTTTTTTTAGCCTTGTTTTGGTCTCCACCAACTATATAGTGTATATAAATATGGCTCATTAGTGGCTAAATGCTCTGTTCTGTTCATAACCATTTCAGAAAATTGGCAAAAGTTCGTCTCTTAGAAGCATTCGATTTTGAAAGTGGATGGACGATAACACTGGAGACAATTTCATTGATTATTCATTTGAATCAAGTTATCAATTTGTCAAATAAATCCCATGACCACTGGTTGACTAGAGATTTCTTAACAGACCTAATGGAGGCCTACAGCTTTGTGCGACACAGTACGGTGTATCTGGGCTTTTCTACTTCCAGGTTCAGTTTTCCCACAGCAAATGTGGTCCAAGCTCAAAATGGTGACTGAGTCAACTTTATCATTCCATCTCCAAAAACGGAGCAAAGAATGTGATCCTAGCTATTGACTTCTACTGAGGGTAACCAGAGAGTCCCTCTGCCCTTAACACAAGGTCACTGCACTGCTGATGAGCTGGATATACAAGGCTAAAGTAACACAATCACTTACACTGTGCAGCATCCAGCTGCTAAATGCACTTCCGCCGGGCCAAAGTGAAATGATTTCGACAAGAGTGTATCAGAGAAGTTCACAGTTCTTCTTTGAGACTCAAGGTGCTGACACTACATAGCCCTGTGATGAGAGAGAGAGGGAGAGAGAGAGAAAGACAGACAGACAAACAGAGAGAGTTCTCGCTCTGTCAGCAACCCTTGCAGCCTGCAGAGGATCAGAAGCAGAGGATAGCAGGAATTTCAGTGCTGCTCTTCAGACAGGAGAGTCCCCCCCCCCGTCACAAAAACAGCCTGACAGCTTCTGAGCACACCCAGGACCTGACAGCCCTCAATTAGCCTTGATGTAGGCTTTCCAATTCTCCCGAAAATAAGATGAACGGTGCCATTCAACAGCAATATCATTTTGTTTACTTTAACTGTGGGTTATTCCCTCTATCCTCTGTCCCAGTGCAGCCAGCCTTTGCTCCCTCCATCTGAACATCGTGTAAGCCTCTCAAACCTCCCAATCTCCCACTGCGGACAATTACAGACTGGGATTAACTTCAAAAGCTGCTCTTTGATTTTTTTTTTTTTTATCAACAAGCGAAACAATTGTGTCATAGGTGTAAAAATAAAAAACTGTCTCATCAACTGATTATTGTCTGAACTGTGCTGTTGTGCACGACCCCTACCATTCAGCTGTATTTGGCTGTGATGCATCATTGATGCAGATCGATGGCAAGTGCCTGGCTCACTAGGATCTCTGCCCCACTGTCATTGACCTCTAGCTCCTGTGGCGTTCCTGGGAGACCCCCTGCCAGTGAAAAACACTCCCAGCATGCTGATGGAGGGGGTGAAACCATCGGAGCCTTTCAGAGTGCGCCTCTAATGTGCTTTCTTTGTGATACTGGCCACAACAAACACTACTAGAAGCAGATCACAAATAATAACACAACAAATATATACCCATAGCCATATATACTGTACAGTGTAGACAAGGTATTACACTTCATCTATGCATCATAACCAGCCAAAAAAAAAATTTGTGATACATAGATTTTAATGTACACTCAACAGAGGATTATACATCACAGCAAAGAGACACTAAAAATAGGATGGGCTGGGTACAATGAGGTGACACAAGCAGCCATATAACTGAACAAAGACTACGAGGTGTTCTATGGATTCTGTGAGCATCAAAGCCCAAAGCAGCATTTTGCACTTCAAGAACAGAAGGCAAAATATTGACTGAAACAGAATAATGTACATCAGCTCCTCAGACTCAAATGCAATACAATGCCAAATGGACGCTTAATTGTATTCACACAAACACAAAAAGCATTAGTTCAGCCATTCTCCCCTTTCCAGAGGAGGCTGTAAATCACATGATCTTTAGCACTGATAATCAGTTTGCGTCAGGTCATCCGAATGTTCCTCTGTAACACCAAAACAGAGACGTAACAAAATGAAGTATAGTGTCAGTTGCACAATTACTCTGACACTTCACAAGAACAACTTAATGCTAATACAGTCATTTACACCAATTGCATAAAAGCAAACTATTTAAAATGTCAACAAAATGACTAAATCTTATGTCAGGCAGCCGAAGGTAAGGAGACAGCTTTTGAATTAAGCGGACAGCTGGTGCTCAGGGAACCCTCACATCACACCTCTTTTCTTTTATACCACTAACCCAGTTTGGGACCATGATGGGGAAGTCAGATCTGTCATCTGCTACTTCAAACTGGCATCTCATTTGACCTGCTTATAAGAAGTGCCAACGGCAGTGCCACTGCCTCCGACCTGAAGCGCACCACGCCAGCATCTACTGACCTACTTCTTGAGTCTGCTGCTTACGTATCTCAAGCCCAGCATGCCGAGTACACACAATGGTAAGTACTGTATCGGCCACCACTGCCAGCTCTGCGAGGTTCCTGTTCAACATGGTACCACTTCACTTGTTTGATTTTCACAGTATGCCGATTTTTAGCAAATGTCGTCATGTCCTGCATACATGATCAGCTCATCTGATCACAAGTGAAAAGAGGAATTAAATCAAGAAACTAAAAAAAATCATATTGCTGTCGATAATTGTAATAATTCTGCCAATAAAACTATTACTAAAACTAAAATAAAGCTATTGCAGGATCAACAATTGAGTGAGCTGACTTATACGCATTGATATAATGGCCAACGATCATTAATCAAGAGTGCAGTCAACTTAATCTGATGTGAGATCAACCCAACTTCAAATCTGGAAGCACACTGGGAATGTGGTCAAGTGTTAATGAACACATATTGACAGTGATCCGTTGGGGAAAAATTACAGGAAATTATTAAATCAGATCGATGTACTAGTGGAGGAGTGAGGATGGCTGCCAGCTTATACGTCTGCCTCTTGTTCTATAGAAACAGATCTGGAGGCGAGCCAGGCCCTAAAGAGGCTGTGATCACAGAGAGACAGCAGAGGAAACACAGAGGAGAGATCTATTTCACCCGTAAACACCGAACACAAAGGCTGGGTCACAGCGACAGCATGGGGTGTGTTTTACTTTCCACCTCCTACACATTAAATATGGTTCAACGATCAAACTCTCCAATGAGTCTTAAACCCCCCCCCACCAGCTGAACATTTCCTGGGGAATTCTGACCAGGAATGTATTCTTGATGACGGAGCAACTGCAACAGCAGAGAGGAAAAACACTTTCTAATGAACGGCACGGAAATACAGCTGAAGCTTTGTCTTTCACAATTGCTTGTTCTCAACACTTTGTGGATCAAAATACTTACTCGGGAATGCATGACCTTGTTATAGTCATTTATGGGGAAGTTTAAGGATTGCATGTTTCTCCCTGGGTTGCACAATTCGAAAGAACGCTGTGAGTAAAAGCACTTCCTGAGAGCATGTTTTGAGACTTGTGATTCCCAGTAAATTAGACGCAGAGTAAATGAGTGAACTAAAGTTGTTGTAGCAGAGATACCGTTAATAGCTTCCCATAATACGGAATCACTGTGGTAATGGCCTCTTCAATAGCTGGCAATGAGTGGGGAAAAGGCACCGTTTAAATAGTGCTTCGTTTTAATTACCAATGCAAAGTAAAATTGCAGTATGCTGACGGTATCTATGAGTTTGCGCTACTTTTTATGTTTAAATTTGAAAACTTTTCTGATTTCTTTTGGCACCAGCTTACAAACACAGCTTTGATTACCTTTGGGTCTTGTGAATAGTATCTAGTGTTGTGTTTGATGGAACAGCGAGCTTTTATCAGTTGCCGCTGGCAGATGCATGCTGCATGTGAACTTGTGACACTGGTGGTGCTGTGATCTAATTATATCGGTGTACTGTGTTGTAGAAAAGTGGGCAGCACTCCTTGCAGATTCTCAGATTGGGAAGGTCTCTGCTTCTGTATCAAACATGGACAAACTAATTCTGTATATTGTGAACCAACAGGTGCAGTGTTCCACTGCTGAGATTTACGTCGCTTCAATATTTCCACAAAATGATATATCTGAACGCACAATGCTATGTACACACACACAAATGAGCAAATCAGTTTTGCCTAGTCTAAACATAAATACATTAATCCTATAGACAATCCAGCTCAATTGGGTTATAAGGGAAAGGTATTTAGGACTCATAAAGCCTTCACAGGACTGTGTAATCTGGAGATTATTCCCTATTGACACATTTCAACAAGCTGCCAATCAACACATTTTTTTTTTTAGACACTACAAAGGATGCACACGCGATCCTAACATGTACTTTCTTTGAAAATACGACATACACTACTGACAAAACTAAAATATAACTTTGAAAAGGTGAAGGGCCGATATCGTCATCTTGATTCTTTATTCAGATTCAGGCAACTTTATTTATCACACAAAGGGACATTCATTTGTAGCTACCCAGTCTACACGCACAGCTTTAAAAACCTCACAGGATAGGTTCATGTCAGAAGCAACAGACCAACATACGTCAGTCAACACCATGGGTGATGGGTAGCAGTAAGTGTAAATCTGAACATTGTAGCATTAAGCTCAATTGCCAATATTTCTAATAATATAATATTTCCTTTTAGTATTTCTACTAAGGTAAAGCAATTTGCTGAGACCTCTATTCTACCAGACATTAAGCAGACTTCAGCGACTAAGCTAAATTGGTTATGTCTGACACCATCAGCTTTCAACATCCCACCCATTCGGTTTTGGACCCTGCATGTTTTCAGAACGTCAAACCAGAATACAGCCCTCGAGCATTAAACTGAGGCTTAACAAACAGAGATGCTATGCTGAAATTATACATGCAACAATGCTGATCTCCACATACCATTCCCTACAATTTTGTTGTTGGGTGATTTCATCCCACACTAACTGGTGCCTTACAGTACCACCAGGGAGGACATTTTTAGTACGGCTACTCCCAGATAGAATCAAGCCCCGAGCACCCTCAGTGGTTCCTAACGGTATCAAATCATCAAGAATCACATGCTGTCTGCTAGAACAGCTTGACTCTTCAAGTTACATCACTCAGACACAACATGCCACTCTTCAATATCGGTTTGAAACCCCCCTCACGGCACAAGTATCCTTGAATTGACCCTTATTGGTACAAGATGCCTCTCACAGAACATGCTCAGCTGCTCTGTACTATAGAGGGGCGGGGTGGGTTGTTTTACTCGAACAGTTATGGTCTTAGCGGCAAAAAAAAGCTTCTTCAGTAATGAGATTGTTGAAAGAGGCTGACGTGTAATGTCTGGCGCAGCGAGTCAGCCCAACACCCATACAATTGTTCCACAAACTAAAGTACTGTATAAACCAACCACGGAAAGATATGCACTGTAGAGGTGTGCAGTGTACAGTCACTTTGTTGGGTTAACATATAACGCCCTTTACCTGTGTGACAACATGTCACTGCTCATAAAATATCTCTACACCAGTGCAGCGCACACACACACACACACACACACACACACACACACACACACACACGCACACGCACATCTGTATGAGGCAGCAGGGCGGCCTAGCGGTTAAGGAGTCGTGCAATCCGATCAGGGGATGCACATCCTGCCTGCTGGGGTCTTGGAGCGAGTATAGCCAGATGAGCATGCACTCTGACCTCAGCAGGCAGGAAGGTGTCAGGTAAAAAGTAGGAATTTTCCCACAGGGATCCATGAAGTAGCAGATTCTTATCAATGGGGCAAATAATTAATGGGCTGGCAGGCTTTATCAGTCTAAGCAAACCGGACCAAGCTGACCATTACAGAGCGACCCCTGCCTGCTCTGCCCACAGTGCTGTCCGCCCACTGTAAATCATCAGTGGTTGCATCCGTGCATGCACACCACAGTCCCACATAGCTTTGATGTTAAGCCGATCCAGATAACATTCAGGTCAAGTCCAAGTTACTGTACACAGCACATTTCTTTGCAGAGCAGAAAGGATGCTGGAGCTGGGCAGCATTAGTTGCCTATTTAGCCTTCTGCAAGAACTACAAATGTGACGTGCAGCAACAACGCCAAACAAATAGGTCAATGATACATCCGTCATATTACCTCTTTATCTGTCAATGTCAAAAGCAGTCAGTCACACATTAGGCGGAGAAATAGATTTGACAGCCTTATAATAACACGTCAGATGAAGCAAATCGGCTGGTGTTGAATCCGAGGACACGGTGAGGTGGAACACATCCCACTAATCATGTGAAAAGGTCGTCTGCAGGCTGGTTAGTATGAAATGTTTCCAGCGCTTCTGCTGAGCCAACATCGAGCGGTCCGCCTCCCTGTAGTAAGCCCGCTTTGGGAGGAACAGCACCATGAACAACAGCGCCCAGGTTTAAAAAAACACACACAAGACAATAACAAATACATTTTAAAAAATGACAGCGAAATCCTACCTGATGTCTGTCACTCGTTAATGCATGCGACCTGGTTTGGATGTGGGGCTGGGCGACACACACACCGCAAGCGGGTCAAGCTCAGCCTGCCTGCCTCCTCCACGGCATCAAGCCCCTCCTCGTTTATCGTACAGTGGAGAGAGATGGCGAGGGGGGGGGGAGAAAAAAAGGAAAACGACCGCATATCTATGCGCCGAAAAAAAGGAAGCGGCGTCACAATCACCCATGGTTTCCTCCTCATATACAGTCTGTGATGGTCGCTGACAAACATCGATAGAGTCAGATCAAGAGAGGTTTGAAGGCTCAAGAGTAGGCTGGTTGATACAGATGAGCAGCCCTGTTAATAGACCTGGTAATCATGCAAATGCATACACGCTTTACGATGATTTCAATGGCTGAGTTGTCTCTTATTTTGAAAATGCTTTGAATTTGTGCTACACCTGCCGACAGCTCTGCAGCAGACCAAACATTAGGGTCGGACAGTCCATATCCCACTTTGACAATATATCGATGGCAAATGGACGTTAATGCTGAAAGTGGAGTTATATCTGCAGCAAATAAATAATACAGTATATGTCAAAATAATTGCATCCAGGAAATAACAATTAACTGGTTAGGATTATTTTTAAAGAATGGATCTTCTAGAGAGCAAGCTGTTTGATGAATACATAAACCATGCAGCCTACTCTAATTCATTTTTTGATGAGCAAATTTTGGTAGGGTTTTCAGTTTTCTGCTAATCTTTGTGATGATTAGAGTATCTAATCTATCAATCGGAAAAACATCTCCCTCTCGGTACTGTTACTCTTTTATCTGGGCATATACTGCCCCCTAATGGAGATGTTCAAGCATCCATGCAAAAATATACTCAAACTCAGCTTGAGTATATACGTATTATCAGGCTGTCTGTATTAATTAACTACAAATGAATATATATTATTAATATTTCATATAAAAAACATCAAAAGAGGATTGATCATCCGTCTCTCTGGTCTGCATTGATATTTTTTGCTTTTATTCTTCCACTCTTTTAATTGTCAGAAAGAAAATGCAGAACTAATTCCTAAAATCTTGATGGCAAACCAGACAACAAAGAACTTTGACATGTAAACCCTTTTCTCCAGCCAATTAGTGTGCATGCTGATGATATAGATACTAATTATAATCATAATAACAATAGTAGAGTTGATATATATCGCACATTCTTAATTCAACTCAAATTCACAATTGGGAATTGAGAGGTACAAGATGTCAGAGAGGAACGCTTGAATTACTGATGTGACTGAAACATTTTGGATAAACGTTTCTGAGAAGTTCCCCATTTAGGACACTTTCCTAGTATATTGTTAGCAGCACTGACATCACTCTGTCCTTTATTGCCTGGTAACACAAGGTAACCAAGTTACACCACTTGAACCTTGGCCGGGGCAGAGTAGAGCTTTTTTACACGATCCCTCCACTTTCTCTTATCACTTTCCAACGGAGAGTGAAGGAAAGCCAGGGGACAAGAGTAAAAACACTGTCCTTGTTGCGTTAGCATCTTACTGTAAATAGACTGAAACAAGCAGAGCTGGCACAGGTTTATTTGATTCTTTTTTCAGCTGTCCCAGTAGGCCTACTGGGTCCGTCAGGATAAACAGGTTAAGTCTGTGTCAAGTCTAGAGTCTTACTGTAAAAAGACTAAAATAAGCAGAACTGACACAGGTTTAGTTGCACTGTTTAAGTCGGATTGGCTCCAGTCCCCACATGACCCTGAATAGGTTAAGCGGTTACAGATAATGAATGGATGAATGTTTAAGTTTGTGTCAAGAACTTTTTGGGGGATTATGCAGTAACATTGCAGTTTCATGCATTTTGGTGATAATTCATATTACACCTGCTTTGTGACCCACCACAAGAGGGTAGCACTGACATGACAATGTTTCAATAAAGGCTGAAGACTAGGGAGCTGTCTGACTGGGACTCCTGTATGTCAATTATATCTAGAATTTTCCAAGTGAAGTGATGACGTAGCAATACAAATGTGCTCAGCATCTTAATATTTTTTTTGAAAATGAGTGCGATAAAACGTCAATGAAGTACTAGAATAAGCAAATATACAATATACTGATACCAGATGGTTCAACCGATAGCACATACCACATTTATTTAAACATCACAAGGACTTCAGTAAGACATTATGAGAAGATTGACCTGTAGCTCTCCTAAATAAAGTAAAGCTAGTCAGTAGAAGTAAGCTCATCTCACTACACAGTGAGCTCTGTTGTGGTTTGGATATTTCCATGGGAACCAGTGGCTAAGAAGGGAGGGAGGATCCTGTTCATGCACAGGGGGCGGGTGTTGCATCCACTTGTTTCCTGCTTCATTTAAACTGTCTTCATCTCTCAAACAGCCACAGATGTGCTGGTCCTGACCAGAGAGAACCTCTGCTGTCAAGAGAGCCTCACAGATTTCTCACACCAGCCTTTTAGCTATCAGTCATCCCGTTCAGGACAACCTTGTGGATGTTCCGTATCTTCAAAATATAAAGGTAAGAGAACCGTATTTGCAAAGTTTATGACATGATTTTATTTTATATCCTATTTTGTGTGTTTCAGAAGAAAATACAGTAACTTACAAGCACATTTTGTTAATTTGACAGAGTTGCCTAATCTCTACCAGAGGACCCATGTGGGTGGTGGAGAAGATCCGAGTGTCAGTGGAGAGATCTAACCTGCCTATCCCATCAGCAGAACTCAGCTTTAAAATCAGTGACATCATGTTTGGAGAAAAAGGCGAAAAACCCAAAAGGATTTCCCTCTGTCCTAATGTCATCACCCCCGACAACATCCCAGAGTTCTGCATCCCCCCAACATTCCCATCCCTGCAGGAGATGAAGAACACGGAGCAGAGCCGAGCGGCTCGCGTTATCAAGGCATCTCCCTGTGAGAGGGCTAGCCCTGAGATAGAGGTGACGCATTATGAGCCCATGAACACACACATTATCCAGGTGGAGAGTGTGGATGAGAGCCCCTATGATGGCTGCAGTGATGAGGAGACCACCAATGCGGATCCCCAGAGCCAGGCTGCCTTGTCCCTTCCACACATGGCCAAAGCTCAGACCTGCTATGGCTTTTGCACCTTACTGGAGAGCCCCCACACCAGAAGAAAGGAGTCGCTCTTCCACTCTGATCCTGGCTCCTCTCCCCTGCTGCTGCCAAGGAGTCGGTCCAGCGTGTGCTCCAGAGTCTCCCCCTCCACCTCTCCTTCCTTATTCAGCCTTAACAGCCTGACCTCCAGGCTTTCCCCAAGGGGATACACCCTGAACTGGCAGGCCACTCTGGACAGCGATACGACTTCCTCTACTGAATCCTCTCCTTTCAGCTCGCCACTGCTGACCAGGTGCCCTGCCAAGTCTTCCCTCTTCAAAGCACTGAGCCATGAACTGCTGTTGTCAAGAAACATGACGAAGGCAATGGTGTCCAGGAACAATTCCCTGTCCACAGATGAAGGCAGCTCCACAGACAATAGCCCCAATGTCATGAGGAGGGCATCAGACGGGTTAGCTGAAGGCCCGCCGAGCAGCTACAGCCTTGCGCCACCCAACATCTTCCCCATGGACTTGACTCTGCACAGAGAGAGAGCAATGAAGGAAAGAATGGCACCCATAGGAAAAGATGGCAGCCTGAGACTCTCAGCAGAGTACTGCCCGGATAACCAAAGACTACGGGTTCGACTGATCAGTGCAGAAGGCCTCTATCCACTCTCTGTAGACCCCAAGATTATCAACTGCAGCGTCAGCCTCTCTCTAGTGCCTGGAAAGGTCCAGAAGCAGCGCAGCACAGTCATCAGAAAGAGCCGTAATCCGATCTTCAATGAGGATTTCTTCTTTGATAGTATCTCAGAGGAAGACATCAGCCAGCGGTCCCTTCGCTTTAAAGTGGTGAACAAAATGTCCACCCTGAAAAGAGACTTTCTCCTGGGTGACTGTGATTTAGCTCTCTCTAGCATTGTGACATCATAAACCGAAGTACTTCCTTAATTTTTAATTTATGTGTTGAATTATTTATTTTCCTTTTTGTATTGTAAAACAGGATTTTTATAATGATTAAATCATGGAAAACACTGACATTGTTTGTCTTTAATGCATTTCAAAATTGGACTATGGTAACAAGTTTTATTGTAACATCATTTTATTTCATTAATTCACCCAGTTTTCTCCGTATCCATTGTCAGAATTCAATGATCAGGATCAACTTTATTTTGGAAAAACAAATGCACCACCAACGAAAAATTAATAACTGCTTACAAACAAACACAAAAGTGATAATACAATAATTTACAGCCCTATGGTGTGTTAATGTGGCTTCAGCATCAGCCGGCCTGAGACAACTACCATCTCGTATTTCTCCTACGTCTGTTGTTTTCTCGTGACCTTTCCGATGATTAAAAATATCACTAGAAACCAGAAACCTTAGAGGGGAGATTTCACCGTTGAGTATGCATAATTTTAATCAGTGCACAAAATAAGCTCTATCTGCCTTCCTCCCCCTATGACGCAGAAGTTACTGTTATATTTCATGAGGACGGAATAACAACTGCAGCCGTTAGAGAAGCTCACATTCTACAAGTATTAATAGCATGTCGTTTTTTAAATCAGATCCTCAAACAAGGCCAGGTTGTTGTTACTTGTTGTAAATATTAATCAGTAAAACCTTTTTCCTTTTTTTATTTCCTTTTTGACAGTCATACATTTAGGTGACAAGACTTTTTTTCAAAATGGTACTTTTACTATTGTTTTTACAAAACACTTAAATCAGGCATTACAAGAAACTACCCTCAACTCTCAATGAAAATATCAATTAGGCCTAGAATTAGAAAACAATATAGGCAGCAAAACGGCTTAATGAAACATGAAGAACTGCACTGTGTATGAACTCAAACAGCCATTTCTGATTCAGACAACTACAGGAAAAAAAAAATAGACTATTTATGTTGAAGACAAAAAAACAGTAACTCTCTGCGCACTATACATACATGTTTACCCAACTGAACAGAGCAGGAGCCCTTAATGTAGACTCCAAGCGCGTATATCCTGTTGTTTTCAGCAATAAAGATCAGGCTTAAAAGCACCGGCTGCCACTATAGCTCCTAGTTAAAAATTAATAGGTTCCTCAGGGCACAGAAAAGTCAGTCCCTTATCAGACTGGTTATACAGTATATGACAAAACAACATACAGTGATGTGAGGATATACGTATATATAAATATCTATTTCTGCCAAAGCTATTATAACCTGCAGGGAGATTGGTTTCTGAAAGCTTGATGTCTCTGATGATGCATGCTTTTTAATGCAAACATTTGACAAAATTTTACAATTTGGATTGTGCCACTGAAAAAAAAATCCTTTTGAACTACAGATTCAGCGTAGCCACAAAGACCTGCAATCCCTTTTCAATTGTTTTGATGGAAATAAGGGTTTTGTGTTTCTACAATACGAGGCCTAACACACACGCTTTTGTGTTCGTGTAATACATAGGAGCATCTCATTCCTGACAAAGAAACACATAAACATCCCCATAAAAATACCTCTCTGAAAAGGATGCGTTTCCAGATCCTGTGAGGAGGCTGATACTGTTGGACACATTTGTATTGAGTGTTGACTCAGCTGTGAAATATCTTGCAATAAATAAGAATTACCCGTGAGTCCCCTTGCTGGTCAACCACTGATAGGATTTGGGAGGGATTTCCACTGATCTATCTTCATTCAAACGAGCAGAAGCGTTGGTTTTATATAGCACATTGGGTACAGCCGCATTAGGGCCTTGATCCAAGCTGGTGCCGCCCATACAAATAACTGACAAGCAGTTTCCTCCTTGAAAAATGCTACTTCCTAAAAAAAACATGCAGTGCATCTTCAGTGTTGACATCATGCTGTAACGCCAATAAAAGCATTCCACCTTCCCTTTCTAAAATGCTCACAGATCTGCTTCAGCAGGAAATATATTGCAATGAGTCATTTATATTGCTAGCTGGATTAGAACACACTGTAATATATTTTAAAATACATTTCTATATTGAAACATACGGCACCACTGAGAAATGGAAATATAGGATTGTGGATGTGAAAAGTGTTTTGTACTTACTGATTAGTACAATTTATTTCATATTATCTGCAGCAAACATCTGTCTCCCTCAGAGCTGTGCATCATAAATGCAAACGCACAACAGAGGAAGTGCACTGGCTTAATCTCAAGTGTCTGAAAACAGTTGCCTGGTTACCTTCATTCACCAGGATGCCTTTTACAATTTCAAAGCAATGAGCTGGAATTGACAACAACCATATTTAGCAATGCTGTGGCATACTTGGATACGTTACACTGTATGTCCTACTTCTATTCAGCTTTGTCTTATCAGCGTGTTCTCTACTTTTGTTTTTAATTGGAAAGAAAATGTTCTCACACCAAGAGATGCAAGCTTTCCCCTTCCCCTACCATATCTCTCACTTGCCCGTTTCCAGCTTCCAGAGAAAATGGGTCTGTTCAAACCAGTTTCCTTATCTCATTTTCTGTTTTACCAGGCTCCTATATTGTGCCAAAACATATAACATGCACGGTGAAATGTTACTGTAAACATGTGTAGTCACCAGTAGGACCTTTACCACACCTTACTGTTCTCAGGGTAACAACTGCTTTTAAAACTGGAGTGACGTAGGCTGGTCTTTTTTATCATTTGTTATCCACCTCAATCACATGTCCTGTGAAAATGACCTTCAGATGTTGTGATGCATAGGCATGATGTTGTCAGGACAAAGTATTCTGATGTCCAACATTGGTAGAACAGTAAGAAAGTTAATAAGGAAATGGGTTGTGCTCATCGACTGCGTACATGCAGATGATTATTAAAAGAGACTTTGTCTTCTCATGGTTAAGACTACTGCACTTACATCCTTTCAAAAGCCAGATTTGATCTTTGGTTGCAATATTAAACAACTTTAATCAAATTACCTGATTAAAAGAGGTACAAATATTCCATAATGTCAGTAGTGAGGCGGTGAGTGATTTGTTTCAGGGTCATGACGTCGCTGTTTATGCCCCCACTCTTCAAATTGGTAAACACCGCTTTAATTCTTCAGCTTTGCACCAGATTAGGGAAGTCATGAGCAGGCTATGTGTTATATTTTAGCTGCGTCATTAGGCCGTGTTGAGGACACGTCACGTGTCCAGCATGAAACCAGACCTGACTGAAACAGACACACACACACACACACACACACACACACACACACTGCCAATACTGGATGATGCTCCAAACTCACTGGAGTCTGCAGTATTTAATTAAGGGAAGTTAAAAGTTACTTTTAACAATGTTCTTCGCCTACAATTAATGAATGCAACAGAACTTGTGTGCTGAGACGATTGGTAGACCCAACAAAAGGGACTTTATGGTTTCATTACTCAGACTATTTGATTTGACAAAAAATATCCCAACTTATTGACATTTCCAGGGACCATTCAGGTCAGTCAATCTGCCTCTGTCTTGTCAGTTACAATGTCTATTTAACAATAGCACAAAATCCACCTGATGTAACCGCCTAACATGTCGTTATCTGTATAGAAATTCCCAGTTACAATAAAGCCGAGAGCAAACCATGCCGTATCTGCACGTAGCAGACTCATCACTTAGCCTGTGCACCTGCCCTGTGTTACACCACCCACTCAATCGCCTCAGGCACTGAGCCGAGTCCAAGCGTGACCTGTTCAGTACATAACAACCAAACATACTGTAGGTTGGACTTCCTCACATCTGATCAGACTTATAAACACAACCGAGGTGTTTGAGCTTCCTCAACCCTGCTCTGTTTCACAAGGTAGGTGCTTAGACTCCACATGAATCACTCACGAGCAATCACTCACGAGTCACAAGCACGGCCGTGTGATCATTGACTATCTTGACAGTACGTCGGTAAAAGGCGGAGGCTAATAATAACTCATCATGTGGCCTTGTGTAACACACCAGTTGTGTGTTCATTTATCAGTTGCCCCCAGTGATTTGTCTGATCACACTTGTGAAAAGGCACATGCTGATGGGATGGTTAAATGCATTAGGGCGATCAAGATGAGGCTTGCACAATATTGTCTGAATAACCATTAAACAGTTAAGCAAACAGTCTGCCATGGCACAGGTTAATGTGACAGGTGGGGTGGACTTAGGAATAGCTGGATTTGTTTGATTAATGCTAACTTTAGACCATATTAAGACATGTTGACACAATTATGGTGATTAAATGCACAAAAATGTTTTTTTTACAATCATGTTTAAAGCTCAATTGTGATAATATCACAGCAGCGAGCATATTTAAACTCATGGCAAAGTAAACTGCGCATGATCTGGCGCTGTGCATGGAAAGACGACGCTGTCTTCCTGCCTGCCTTTCTGTGTTAATACCTCTTGCAATAGCGCCTTCCACTCCCATGGCAACGAGGCCCATCTCCAAGGGAAACCGTGGAGATCCTGCCTTTCATGTGTGAGATGCTTTTATTTCGAACATAAGTTGATAGAGGCTGTCCCTGTCTGTTTGATTCAGATGCATCTCAGCTTCAGTCGTGCTGCTGCTTGCATCCAAAGCCAGCTGTCAATAGATCCTCCCTGTGCATCGGAAATGATGTGGGAGGAAACGTCGAGATCATTCTTTGTGAATACTCTGTGCCTCTCTGAGACAAACATGCACATACATATAATTATAACTATCCTAAGGTGGATGGAGCATGTTTACAATTGAGTTAATGATTTGATACATAAGGAGCTCTACACCAAAATCCAATAATCAATTGTCAAGGTCTGTTATTATTTAATTAACTAGGGACTTAATTCATTTGTTGTCCTTGAATCAGATACTTTTTTAATGATACAATCTCCCCTAAGATCAAAGCTCTTTGCATTGTATGATGGTTATTAGTCAGTGTATTTTGTCTGCCCGGTCCACCCACAGTCTGGTGCTTGATCAGTTTCCTTGAGAGGGAGAGGCGCTGAGACACATCTAGGTCTGTCTGTGTCATTTTAACTGTCCTACTTTCTATGATCCACTTACACAACTAACATCCTGAACATAAAGGGGCCTCACGGCCCCGATTACCTCGACTTTGTTTGTCCTTGTCTTTGAGATACTATAAAAGTTGTGGACTGTAGAGAAAATAGTTTATTTGCGGAGAGTCGATTTATGATCTTATCCTTTATCATTTGTCAACGTAATTATCATGTTTTAGGGGAGAAATCCAATGTCACGGTAGTTTCACAAACACCAAATTCATTGAATTGTTCATTATAATGAACCAGGGAGAGATAAAAGTCTCAGTTAGATGACGCACTGGCTCTTCTCCTTGCATTTTGAAGAACCAAAAAGTCCATTAAAGCTTAATTATGATTTTAAAGCACCATAGTGCCTTAAAAACTACTCCATAAAAATGTAAACCCTCTTCCCAATTCACAGATTTGAAGAGCAGAAATTTTTTGTTTATATTTTCCAGCACTATGACTGGTTTCTTAATATGTATATATGTTACTTAAGTAATGAGAAAGGGGAGAAACATGTATCTTACTTTAGTGTACATTTAATGAAAAGGCCTGAACTGGTAGGCTATATGGTCAAATGCTCATCTGCATCTTCTGCGTTGTGTAATTTGAAGCCCTCCGATTTGGAAAATCAATTCACACCGGTAGATGGACAAACTGTACCATCATATGACCCATAAAACGTGTGTAAATATTACAATGCATCAGGGAGGACAGATAACAAATGGTCAACAGCTTCTAGTCACGTTATTTAACCGAGGGTAAACATGGAAGCCAGGTGATGGGTCTTTGTTTGCCAATTTGGTTTACTGGGCAACCGACTGATACAGACAAGGGTGCATTGCAGTGTCTGTACATGTTTCACAACCCGTGACTCTGAGGAAAGAGTTTGTCTCAAAGACTGCTGAGTTAAACCATGAAACATTCATGCTTCAAGCTCTGAGACTGCTCTTTCAAGTTAGCATATGCCTCATTTTCCATGGTAGTCAATGTCAGAGAATATAACAGCTACAATAAATCTGATGCGGGAAGAATTGGCTGCTTTTGAAGCACTGACACTGCTTTAATAAATGTCTCAACTTTGGTTGTAAGCGCAAGGTGTTGCTTCAGTTGTTGATGTTAAGACTGCACAGACTGAGGTGTCTTGGGGCGGGTTATGAAAATGACAGCTGAGAACTTGGGTGCAGCTTTTCCATCACAATCAAAGTTCTGTTTAAATTAGGTATCTTTGAATATGTATTCTTGTCACAGAGTGTCAGAAGTATGTCTTGCACCAAGGGACTAATACAATTATAACACATTCATTCTCTAGACTGTATTATGAAACTAAAATAATGGTTTCTTTTTCGAAATAGACATGCCATTTGGAAAAGAAACTTTTGCAAGTGCCTACAGTTTATACAGTCTCAATATGTTAATTACATAAAAATGTTTTCTACCATACATTTTCTCTCTCTATAAAACTACTCCAGATCTCTTTGTCAAACAGGTGATGGTAAAGCAAAAAATCCTGTACAGACTATAAAAAAAGAGTTTCACTTTTCATCTCTGGAGGAGTAGACTTGTCGTATCAAACTTAATTTTGGATTGACTTGAAGTGCTGTCAAAAGTGTGCAACCGTCATTATGCTGTGATCTGACCTTCAAAGTCCAGTACACACACAGTGAGCAGTTTGTCTGATAAAGATGGGAGGAAGGTTAAAAGGGTGGGTTTTTAACCATCAGGTCAACCCTGGCATTGACCTCGAATGGTTACGGTTAATATGGTCGTCTGGCAGCAAGTTCTCGCCAGAGTTTTTGCAAGTTTTCGCGAATTGTGAGTTACCCTTTGCTAGCTGTGACTTAGCTTTTCTGCTAGCTCAACGGTAAAGTTAATTTCACAACTGCGCAAATAATTTTTTGCTGCTGCTGCTAAATCGAGCAGCATTTCACTTGCAAGCTTCCCTGTTAACAACTCAAACTTGTAGACCTGCTTTTTGGAAGAATAGTGTGCTTTGGCCCGACATTTCCGGACTTGTTCAAATTCACGCTTCGAGATCAAGGAGGAGTAACCTTAACTTATCTTTTGAGAGCTTTTTGCATATGTTATGTTGCTGTCTAGTAACATGTGCTATTTTATATTGATGTTTAATTGTTATATATTCATACCCATTATTTCGCAACAGTGATTCGGCATGGAAAGTTAACCAAAGGAGACTGAAGCAGCTGTGACTGTAGACCGATAGGACAACAAAGCCTCCGTGCCAAATCACTTCCCACACCACTGTATATCTGTGACGTGTTGGATAATTATTTTCCTCATTTGATGCCCTGCCCTATTGTCTCAATGGAAAAAAAGCGTTATGATTAGCAATGCAGGCGTGCTGAAAGCTAAATGAATCACTAATTTGCCTCTCTGATCAAAACCATAATTGATTAAATTGGTGAATTATTGCTCCTGGTTTGTCTCAGAGAGCTATAATGCTGCATGTCTTCCACAGCTTGGCATCCTTTGCTTCATGCAGCGAGTTGAAAGTGAGAGTTTCAAAGGCCACAAAGCTTAGATCTCAGCAGGGCACATGTTTCTCACCATGTGAGGCTGCATGTGTCTGTACACATGTCAGAGCTATAGTTCAGGGAGAGGGTAAGTGTGTGTGTGTGTGTGTGTGTGTGCGATCCATATTTATGCATGCAGAACATTGTCACACCAGGGTGTGGTGAAAGCTTTAGTTGCGTGAACACACATTTTGGAGTTAAAATCGCTGATAAAAGGCAGTTAGTAGTGAGATTACTTTAACATAGAGATGAGCTGATCAGGACATGTTGTAATAGATCGGCTAAAATACAGATTAACTTAACTTAACTCTGAAGCTAATACATCTGTTATCTCTCCTTTCACTTCCTTATGAATTCCTTACAAAACATAATTTTAAGCCGGCACTCACCATTACTTTCATTGGATGAAATGACAATTGTCGTTGGCAGCAGGTCATCATATAGATTATTGCTAATTAGTGTTCATTTTGTAAGTACAAATAGGGAGATTGTCTGTTGTCTGTTGTTAAAGTGTTCCTTGCTTTAGGTGAAAAGGGTCCTTAACTTGAAAGAGTTCAATACTGAATACATCCTTCTCATGTCCGATTGATCATTTTCAGCCAATACAAACCCACACAGCCACCTCTTCATTCTCCCAGGCTCACATACACACTGTCACAGTTTCCATGTCCGGTTTTAGTGAAGTCAGAGTATAGCCTCAGGCACCTTTTACGTCTTCAAAAAGGAAATGACAGGCATCTTTGCCCCATTAGTATGGACCGGCATACACTTGAACACACTTCCTGTTAGTCCAAGAAAATCTGTATGTAAAGTATTTGGCTCAGAATAGCAAATTACCACCAAGAATGTTTCCTTTACACATTGTCAGCGGTAATTGCCTTTGTTGTTAGTTACATCTGAGTAGATTTGAGTGCTCAAGAACCAAGCTGATAGTAGAATATGATTATTATTATTATTAGGGGTGTCACGATTCTCCAAATTCCCAAATTTAATATGACTTTAGATTTTAAGGTCAGGATTCTATTTGATTTTCTATCTAAACATTTTTTTAGTTTTTTTCAGTAATTTTTGTCATTTATATATCGCTGAAAAAGTCAAATGGGTGCATTGAAATGTCCTGGTTTATTTAGTATTTGTCACTTTACATGAGGAATTATATCACTACTGTGAAAACCAGTATGATGTTGTTAGCAGGTAGTTTGCGCGTCAACAGCAGCTTGATGTGTGCCGCCATCTGCTGGTGATACTACCTCAACTCAGTCTGAACCAAAACCAATTTGTCTTTGTGGAAAGCTAGTACACCAGGCACATGTAATGGGTTTTTAAATGTACTCTCACTGCCCACCAAATATTTTTTTAAAAGCTTGACTATTACCAATTTACCTCAGTTAGACTTGCTTATTTCACCCCAACACAAAACCGACCCCACGTACAGCCACGTCTGCTCCAGGATTCACACATATAATACACGCACACTCATACACACAGACAGTAATGGACATGTACCAGCATAACCCTTTCACACAAATACACCAACCACTAGAGATCTCTTTATTGAGGTGTGCAAACAAATAAAAGAAAATGGGAAATGTTGATTTACGGCATCCACCACGAATATCTCTTTATTCAGGCCGACAGCAATTATTTACAAGTGTTTACTCGACAACATGAAGTATGGTCTCGGCAAAGAGACACTTGTTTACACCCAATCACAGGGACTGGGCTCATGAATGTTAGGATACACAGTGTGAGACCCTTTCTCTCGCCATGCTATTTTTAGTAGACACCAATGCCTTCCGGCAAAAATCACATGAATATGGATAGTGTGCTCTGCTGTACAGAGTAGTTTGCAGGAAGAGAGCAATGATTCAGACAGACAGCCTGCATGTACTCTCTGTGTGTTCAATACATACTGGACCAGTGCTTGAGTATCATTAGGCTTTTTAGGAATAAAAAAATATAGATTATTACAATAGAATACAATAGATTATTTGACACTAAACATGTCTTTTTAAAGTGCTGTTTCATGA
The DNA here is from genome assembly GCF_004355925.1 of Anarrhichthys ocellatus. Classification (NCBI taxonomy): domain Eukaryota; kingdom Metazoa; phylum Chordata; class Actinopteri; order Perciformes; family Anarhichadidae; genus Anarrhichthys; species Anarrhichthys ocellatus. The sequence goes on along the minus strand of NW_022280032.1, from coordinate 10,136,589 downwards.
AAATGTTAGTGTGAAACTCAGGATTTATTTCACACTCTTACAGCATGTTATTGAAATAATGTTGTGTGATATTGCTTCATTTTTTTATTATTGCTTTAAAAATAATAATTGTTTTACTGCTGGTTTAAGTTACTAGTTTTCATGTGTCAACGATTATAAACTCACTTAATTCTTATATTCTTAAAGATATGAAAATCACATTTAGTATCACAAAAGACAATAAAAGGTTCCTCAGTTAGCACCATATAAAGCTTTTTCAGCTTTCTGCAATATTTTTACCCTCTTAAGCACATAAGTCTTGTGTTCATTAGAGCTTGCAAAAATAGCATCACCACAAATATATAAGTAAAAGATGAATGATGCAGAAATCTACTGTTAAAAAAGAAAAGAATGTAACTAATTCTCTTTTAAATATGAAATTTAATTAATTGATTAATTGATTGAATTTTACTACAAAATACTACCACATAGTTTTGTGGGTTTTTTTGTGAGCTCATTTTCTTCTTGCCAGAAACCCAATCATTCATTATTTGTAAAAATAGCGGAGTGCTTGACTTTTTACTTTGCACCGGTCCTAAATGTGTCTGGTTTACTTTCCATCATTCTTGTGCCAACTAATGTGGTGTAGCTTGCTGTCCTTGACCTCAGCATAGTTTGCAAGTCAATATTATTCAAAGGCTGTCTATGGTTATGCCTTTAAATAGGCCAATTTGGGCTTGGAGCACATGCATCTTGGAAGACAGGTTTATTTTGGTGTAACTCAATTTTTCTCTTGTCTCCTTGGTCATCGGGATATATCCTTGAGAAAGAGGCCATCTGTACTTTTCTAAACATCTAAACTGAGGTTTGCAAAAAAGCCCACAGAGTCTACCTTTAGTAGATCACAGGTGCTGCAAGCTTTGCAATGTCCAGCAGAGAGTGCCCTGACTCTGTTTAACACTGGATTGTTTAGCACCGCCCACCGGCTGAAACTAGCAAGGCACATCCTACATTTCACTAGTTAGAGGATCAAATATCTTAGTGTTATTTCTATTATGAGCATATATGTTGATATGCTGCAAGTATTTGTTGTGTGGCTAATTATTTCATTTCATACCTAGAGCACATGTATGCTCAGGTGAATTCAGTATTCACTTAGCTAATCTAAATGATTCATTTGTCATGCGGTTTAAAGCCCAAGGCTATGGTAATTCATTTTGCCAAAACATTTTAAAGAAATCAGTATCATGGCGCTGCTCGTTAATAGCATTGACTTCACCCAGGACTTCTCACTCTCCTCTCTCCTCTCCAGCATTCCTACTTCTTATCTCTTTTATTCTTATCTGCCTTGTTCTCATCAACTGTCCTCTCCCCACGGAGTGGTCTTGTTCTCCTCACTTGCAGATGATTGTTCGGAGGGCTGGAGCTGATGCAAAGTGACGTGTCTCCCCATCACAGGAGTGGAGCTGAGGCTGGGCCTCACTTCCCCCGCACTGGGCTGTTTTTGTTCGCCGCAGCTCATGCGGATAATTTGCCGGGATGCAGTGGAGGGCTGTCACAAGGACTTGGCTCAAGGGGTGTGGGAAAATAGCAGAAGCGTCTTCCATGCTCAAACCCTGCCTTAATGATGAGCATTAAATATGAACATCTTCTTTGTGTAAGCGATGCATTAGGCGCCCTACATGTCCCTCTCCTTGCTTTCTCTTTTCCTCCCTTTTGGTCCCTTATTTCCCTCCCTGATTCTTTGCAGCCTTGTCTAGAGTCTTGTTTGAGAATCACTTGAATAATCCGACCGACAAGCAGCCTTTAGGTCATAGCATCTCCGTTCAAAAAATATTCTCAATTCTTTGTGAAAGCACAGCGCAAACACGGCTCTCTGCAACAGCGCTAATGTTCCTCTATAAATTCAACTGAAAGACCACGGTGACAGCAGTGGCTTTGTCCTGGTATCCTTTACCATTCTCTTTATCTATTATTTTATTTTGATTGCCCAATGTATTGTATTACACGCCAACTCTGTAGTGTTTCGCCACCACATCGAACCATTTTGCCGAGGAAATGTTAAATTAACAGGCAGAAAGCTCCTTCATACCTTACTGATCAGAGACAGCGGTCCCAGTTCCGCTGAACAAGTCTATGTAGAATTGTTACAGTGACAGTTACAGATAAAGTGATCTCAGGGAACTAAGGAAGAAAACACACCACCCTCCCTTAAAATAGACCTCCCTGGGTACTGAAGCAAAGGACAGAGTGACATTGTGAATGCTAACATCTGTGCAGAACCTTGCAGTACCAAATGCCCCAACCCCAAGTTTGAGCAGACTCTACCGTCATCCTCCAAGGAGCAGCCATTTTGGAAGGCTCTCCCAGCACAGATGTTGCATATTAAAATGTAGGGCTGTTTTAGCAGAGGAAATGCTGTGGAGAGGAGGGGCTGCTCCTCTGTGGGCCTCACCTGTGCCTTCATCCGAGAAGCCAATCCAAGTGAGGGTACTGTCTAACCAACCAAAAACAAAGTGACATTCAAGATAAAGTCACCCTGCCGCCTCTTTGACCCTGGGAGGCTGAGAATGTGGACAAATTATTTCACACATGCACATACCTTGTTTACAACAGACACAATTGGCTCACATGCTAATTTCAAGAAAAGAATTGCTGTTTACCATACAGATGCACCTCCACCCTTTGTGTTGCTGCAGCCTACAGAAGGAGTGATGCCTGTATTACTCAACAACAAAAAGAGAATCAGTGCGCTGACCCTGTCTGACCGGCACTCAAACAGACAATGAATATTTGCTCCACAGCATCTCTCATAATACAACTAATATTGTCCACAAGATGGAGATATTCACCAGTTTAATGCTGAGCTCCGACCTGGCTCCACATGAAACAGACAGAGAGAGAGAGAGAGAGAGCCTGAGTGAGGGAGAGAGACGCAGAGGGGGAGAGAGAGAGATGCACTACATGGCTGTGTGTGACAGATTGTGTTTGCACGAGGCAGTATGTGATGCCTGTATAATGTTTGAGTGTGTCTCTTTATTTATGTGTACAGTGTACTGAGTGTGTGTGTGGGTGTTTTTGAATAGTGCAGCGCTCTCCGGCTGAGGTGCTGAGGGGGCACAGTGTGCTAACAGAGAGGTTGTGAGTGGTCCCTGAGCTTATTGGCCGGGGTCCCAGGGGCCCAGAGCAGAGGAGAGGTCACAGCAGGTCGGCTGTCCTGTGTGCTGCGGGGCCCCGCGGCCCACTGTGTGCAGGGGAGGGTTCAGGTGTGTGTCGACCTCTTGCTCCAGCGGGCTGTAAGTAAAGAGACTGGGGTCGGCTGCCCCTATCCAGGAGGCAAGCTGCAGTTGCAGGAGGCCTGACCCGGATGTAGAAAGGCCCTTTCCCAGCTTTACCTCCACCTTTAGAGCCTGTGGAGGGATCACAAAATCCACAGTCACCACCAAACCTCAGCATCAGAAAACAAACCACTAAATGAATGGCAGTGCTTGTAAAACTCTAACACTAGTACTAAAGGTAACCAGATATGGGTGATATAAGGTGAATATATTTACAATGTTTGGAATACGTCGCAATTTTGGTTAAAACTATTTATCAAGCAAAAATATGCAAACATAATCTCTTTTCTTCTGTTTATTAGTTTTTTAAAGATTAATCAATGTATCAAATAATTTACACATTATTCCCTTCCAAACAAACCAATAGACTTCTTTCATATGCTGGCTGGCTGTATGGATTCATTTAAACTGGATAACAACAGAAACAATTGGTCTGTTGTTGCAGCATGAAGTGCAGAACATTTCGATGCTTTATACTACCTTATACTCCATGCTAGTCGTACTATGTTGAAAATAGAGGACCCATCTCAAAATTAAAGGAAGACTGAATGTCAAAAATAGCAATCAAATTTATTCTTTTCAGTGAACACTAAGCTCCAAAACATCATTAAAGAGGCTGGCTTAATCGCCAACAATATCTCTGCAAAAAAGGCCGTTTCTCTCATGCTGCATAATGATGAAAAGCCATCATAATGATGCTACAACTATGGTACTGCATGTTCTTTTATACGGGGTGCAGTCATATTTCTCCTCTCTGTCATTGCGTCTTTATATGAGTCATTCAAGGATGCCAACTAGCTAATCCAGAGAACAGTCATAATGGCTTCTATGGACAGTCGAGTGCACACACCTTGTCCATGGGTGTATTAATTAAGACGGTTGCTTGAAACCACTAGCAATTAATGTACTGTATCAACAGGCGCTGTGCACCACAATAGTGAATGGTAGCCAAATGGTATTACTGCAATGGCACCTGGTCCACAATAGGCATTGTTTGGCTACATTTTGTGCCCATGTAGTGTGACATATTGCCCTCAAGCATTGACCATCTGACCAGGGAGAGGGCTTAAACGCTAGGCTAATAATAGGAGAGCATAGCCAGGCAAAGGATTCTAGTAATTATGCCCCACTGTGTGACATGATGGGTAAAGAAGAGGAGAGGATCGGGCTGCGAGAGAGAAGACAATAGTGAGGAAAGAATCAGCGATAGCCAGAGCAAGTTAAGTTTGTATTACACACACCACAACTCAAGAAACTACCGCTTTTTCTGATGCAAGGGGATGACAGTCGGAACAATTAGTGGAGGGTTAGACTTAGAGGTTAAGATGGCAAGGACAGTCCAAGTACCTGATCTGGATCAACACACCTCAGCTTCATGTGGGAGAGTTGGGGCACCTGGTCAGTGCGGCGGACACGTTCAAATCAGGCATAAAACGCACTAGGCCATTTCCAGGATCTGAAGCCAAGGTCTTGGCAAGAGTCTGTCTCCTTGGGTTACGCAGCCCTGCCCTTGAACTCCGTTCCCAGGGAATAGACTCATTCTCTCTTGAAAAGTGGAAAAAGGAAGCTATTATCTGACACAGCCTGTGGAGGAGACGCTGGGCGATGATAGAGAACTCAGCCAGGAAAATGAGGCCGAAGCAGACCACCAGACCAAAGTTTGTTTGCACAGTGACTTTCGTACTGTTTGTGTTTGTGTGCGTGTGCGTGTGTGCTCCGCTGTGCATGCGAACCTGTGTGTGCGTGCTTGATTTGCAGTACCACAGTGTATGTGAGCCCCTCACTGTGAGCAAAGGAAGGATGCAATTTACATTTTTTGTGCACATGTACAGGAGCAGCAACAAATAAAAACCGTGCCTAAAAATAAAATGACTTGAGAATTAATTAAAGTCGGAGAGTGTGCAGCAACAAACAGATGTGTCCTATTTAGGGCTAATATCAACTTTAGGTAACTAGTGTAGGGAACTTGTGATTGATGGCGTCTGTCACTACAGCTCCAACGTGCCTTAATCCCATCCAGCGGTTGCACAGCACCCAGATACACAATGCCTGATCTTTTATTCCTTTATTCAAATCCCATCGATTGAATAGAGTGATCAGAGGCGTTGCCCTCTCTGGAAGAGCTTAATCTCTCCCTGACACATGGAAGACTTGCTGGACTTTGATGATGCAGCCGCATATCCTTTTGGGCTTTCAAACAACTCTGCGTGCGCCGCTACCTCCGTCAGCTGTCTGGAGAACAATCATTCAGTACAAAGCACTGTCAAGGCTTCAGCAAGCAGAAGCTTCACCCTGCCAGCCTCTAATTCACCCCCCTGCTCCTCGCCCAGCTGCAATGCACTGTGGGATTGGATAACCAAATCCCAGATGCAATTAGTGGTGCTTTCAGAGGCCATGGTTTAAGCAATATGCTGGGGTACTCCATTGTGCCCCTGTGCACTGGTTACTGGTAAATTGGAGTATCATCAGATCTACTGTGCTAAAGACGTTTACAAAAAGCTAAAATCATGGTGGACAATTCTCTTTGTTGCACTCATGGCTCTAAACAAGAGCAGTCCTGAGGATTTTTAATTGATGGGTCTATTGTTTTCTGTGTACTCACTAAGGATAACATAATTACCCTGTTCATTATCCCTCTGCGGTTATGTTAAAGAGCCTGTTATCAGAGCCTATGCAAATGTTTCTACAGCTTGCTACTCTTGTTCACTCAATGTTTTTTTTATGATATGCGGCCTATTGCATCTATGTGCCTTACAGCATCTTAAGGCATCCGTCTTGAAAGAGTTAGTCTGGGCCCAATGACATTCGGTCGATCCCGAACGAACAGACGATGATATATTTATCCCTCAAATAATCCTCAGGTCTGACTACTCCTCCATTAAAATGATAGATTTGACTTGAATAACACCCACACAGCAACGGATGTCAGAGCAGAAAAATGAGCCCGTGTTGTCACAGCAGGGAAAGAATGTCATCTGTGTATCAAATGTGATCATCTTCATGGGCTTGTGGTGTGTGTGTGTGGAGCATCACAGTACTGTATGTGCTGTCTGGTAATGTCTTGTGACAGCCACACAGAACCCATCCCTCACAGTTTGCCCAGATCTACCTGGGAAATGACCATCCCCATCAGACCGAGCCTGTCATCTGCATGTCAATGTAAGGCAGCCTGATATGGTTAGATAGGCTGTGTGTGTAAACAAAGACATAGATAATACACATGAAGTTCACACTTATAAACAAATGCACACAAAAAAATCAAAACAATCCAAACATAGTGTTGCACAGGTATTTCTTAATTTTATAAATGTACATATTTAATATTTCTATAAATATTCATTGCTCATATAATAACGGACTGAATATAAAAATGGTTAAATGCTATGTAATATAATTGAAGTTGTACATTACCGTGTGAATGTGCAACCCGGTGGAACAGTTGCACTTAACTTGGAAAAGCCCTTTCCACAGCTTTTACTGGTAGCTGTTAAATAAATAGATTTTAATAAATAATGAGTCAAATGCCTTACAAAATCAAAATGCTGTTACCTACTGCAAACTCCCACGCAGTTAGCTATAACAGTGTTTCTTTTTTGTTTTATATGATCATTAATAACATTTTACAGTGGCTGTGCTCATTTGCATTTGTACAAGCAATTATTTTTCACATTTTCACTTGTCCTTTTAAATTGATAAATTGTTAATTTGCAGTCAAATTTAAATAGTATCAAGTAATCTTAGAGGCCTGCTGGTACATTTGACTGATATAAATATTGTGTCTACTAATCAGATATCTATTCTTATTATGTTTCAATAAGAATATCAATTCTTAAAAGACAAAAACATGTACAATGTCTCATCTGTTATCAAGGTATAATAACTAAATACAAGAGCAGTTTATCATATTTGATAATTCTGTGACTCCTTGAGTGTTAGTTGATTGCTCGTTTATATGTCAATTACCAGGCAGCCACATGGCCCAGGGCAATCATTTGTCATGATTGTATCTGAACATTAAACTATTCCCTGGTCGAGCAACCATCTGACACAAAATATGGAATAAAAATAATGCATATATTATTGGCATTTGAATCAGTCTCAAACAGCTGATGAATGTTAAAATAATTTTCAGCTGAAAACTAGAAATACAATTTTCCGTAATGCACAAGGAGTTGTTCCGATGGAAGTCATAATTGTAGGTTTTGTGTCCAGCTTTTGTCATTTTATTTTCTGGCATCTTTAAAATGTCTTCAGTTGTTCCGCAACAAAAGAAGGTTTTTCAGCTATTAAAAGAGGAAAAAAGGCCACTTTTCTATTTCCCGACTGACAAATGACAAAAACTTGCAACTGCAAAAATACATATTTATCTTGCTGTTTGCATTTTGCAATGCTGATCATATTCAAATAGGGCTTTGAACAATCTGCACTTTTTATTCTGTCAAATAACTTTTGAGCATTGTGTTGGATCATGCGAAATTAAAACCCCATCCTATGATTGTGTGCTGTCTACTTGGGTTGAGAGGCTTTACAAAATAAACTAGCTCCTTTTGGCTGCATTAGAAGACAGAAACTGTGCTGACTCGCACACTTTCGAGAAGAGAATTCTACATTTGTAAGGCTGAATCGATACAATTAAAATTGCCTTTTGCGTTAAGCAGTTCGCCTTCCATCTCAAAGTGGGGACCTCAGCAAAGTTGTTGTTTTCTCAGTCTACACCATTTACCTCAATTCTATCATCACTGACAACCTGCTCGCAAACTTCAAGGCCAAGTGTGCATAAAACAAATCATTTCTGGGTGTCAGCAGATAATGTGGGGTACTGATGCAAATCTGTTTACCACTTTTCTTGCAATACATTAAAGGTGCTTTTGTGTTGCGTGCTTTGACGACGTGTCATAGAGCAAAGCATGTGTGTGTGTGTGATGTGTGCGTGCTTGTGTGAGAGAGCCAGAAAGGAAGAGAGAGAGTGATTAAGTGGGAGCTTGTTTATATGCGTTTGCTTTAAGTGTGAGCAGGTGGATTTGAGGAAGCATCTGCTGTCTTTCAGTGGTTTTGAAGTTTATCTGCATCCCATTTCAGACAGTTATGTGAATATGGGGACTAATTATGATTGGTCTTAATATTGTGTGTATAGCACTACAGGAGAACACGATATATCAATTCCCTTTGATTCCATGTCGTCACCCATTATACAAGTTCCATCAATGGAGGGTTTGTTGTTGTTGCAGCCTGAACTCGCTCTCTGCTTCAGAACTGTGTTTTCAGTGTTTCCAAGGTGGGTGATTGTAGCATGGATCTTTTTTTTAATTTAGTCTCTGATGTAAATTCAAGACAACACAGGAAAGTTGTTGCATTTTGGTGCAGCGTCTCTTGCTGACACTGTTATATCTTTCAGAGCCTTAGTTCACCCTCATGTTCAGCAGCCCGCTCTTTAATTATGATTAGGCTGTTCACAGTTCTCACCCTCCTCATCGCTCAATTACAGCACAATATTGATTTGTTCCTGGAGAAACCATCAAGGATGCACAGCCAGGAAACCACTGATATGCTCTCTAATATGATAAATGTGTTTTAATCCAACGGTACATTAAAATGCCATTTTACACTGCTATTAGTCACTAAATTAATGATCAGAATAAACTAGTTTGGCAGTTGGTACGAGACTGGCCCTTGATCCCCTGTTGTTGGTCATTTTGCTCTCAAAGTTTTGTCCTCATATCTAATGTACCCGTTTCTTTAAATGGAACGTATGATAAAACAACAATTCATCATCCTCATCATCACCACCCATCACACAGGTTTGTTTGGGATCCTTTGTTCCTTTGAGTTTAAACATCCTCCCTGAGGTGCCCATACAGTATAAATAGGATCCTAGTACAGTACATTTAACAGCAGTCAGGTGGTTATAGATAGTATCTGCAGTGGCACCTTAACTTGAGTGTATCATATAGACACAGAGTACACAGGCTAGCTCGGCCACAGAAAGAGAGCATGTGGCAGTGTCAGCAGCCTAGTGCGGCGTGGCCAGGTTTCCTGGGGCGAGGGCTGTGCTGCGCTCCATACGGAGGGCCTGTGCTGGGAGCCCGGGGGCCATGCAGTCCCAGGTCAGCAGATGGGCCTGTGATTATTATTTCCAGGCCTGTCTTACCTGACCACTTCCTCACTCCGTGAACAGCTGTTTCACTCGCTTCACTGAGACGCTACATGAACAGCCATTTTTCTTCTGTTCTTTACTTTGTACATAGTATAAATCTTTACTGTGACCCTGCTCTGGGCTCCATCCACCTGTGTCTTACCTCGGGCAAAAGCTCCCCTGGAGGATTGTTTTTCTTTTTTTTTTTTACTAACGCAGGAAAAAAGACTATTAGGATTGTTTTCTAGACAATGGAACGCTTAAAGTTTGTGGCTTTGGCACAAGAAACATGTCATTTTAGTGACATCCCATCATCCATAGTACTTGTTCTACTATTTTGGTTTTGATACTGTACATTTGAGATGACAGTGAGGCTTGTTGAGATGAACATATTATTTTGTTTGCTCTTGACACTGTGAAAACAGAGCTGTGTCATTATAATCTTTCAGAAAATGGTTGATGTATTGCAAGTTGTTAGAACATGCCATTTCTCTTAGACTGTGTCAGGTTTAGCAATCACATATTGCAGACTATGGTGCTTTTGGATGAATACCCTCTTTAGTCAACCAATTCATCACACTGCAGGGAATATTGTTCTACAGCACCTGGTGTTCAGACTATTTCTGTGTTCTAAACACTGTTGGTACAAACCATTTGTTCTCCATCCAACAGAGCTTGCAAAGCCTCATTACTGCTCCATTATTCTAGGAGGATTTTGTACCCATCTTAAATATTACTGTTATAGAACACATTACTAGTGATTTTCAATTTGCTTTACATTACATGTATGGAAGTCTAAAAAGGGTAATTTACTTTCACCATTATTTAACATTATTTCTGACTGAATAAAAATGTAATAATCCATGAACAAAGAGTGAGCGACAGCGACAGTTCTGAAAGGTCTTGAAAATGGCCTTTTTTGAAAACATCTTGTGAACTTTTTGAGCAGAATATTATATTGGACATCATAGGATAATGGTTCAATACACCAACAGACACAAACAGCCTTTGGTCTGAAAGAACAACATCAAAAGTAATATCATCATTGCTCTGCAATCTAAAAGAGAATTATTATTCCAGAGAACAAATAGTTTTAGTAAGTAGTTTAACAGCAACAAAAACCAACTGGAGGAAAATATTTAACCAGGAACACAAAGAGAACTGCTGAAGCAGTTTTAAGCCCCTCAAATCATTCAACATCGAGTGAAGCGCTGAATGAACGAGCAGAATCTGGCTTATTTATTGATGAAAATGAAATGGCTGAGAATGGGGGATTCTTTTGAAATGTGCAACATAAAATAATAGATTTTCTCAACTGTATAAACTCTAAATCCAAAGAGAACGAGGGAGGAGACAGAGCACATTCTGGCTATACTTACTCTGCCTGCACTCTGGTGAAAAAGAAACCCCTGCCTGTTAGAAAGATAGCGAGTACACCTGTAAAGTCAGGTGGCTGACTTTCACCATAAGGCCCCAGCCACTGAGCTGTTGATCAGACACCTCTTTTCACACAGCTGGTACATTTAGATTCCCAGCCCCTCCCTCAAATCCCACAGTGTGCTCTCAAGGAAATGTGTGGAAATGAATTATGGAAATTTCTGATGGGAAACTTGGTGCATTAGTGTTTCATTTAGCTTGCTCGTACCCTGAAGCGCTGCTCCAACCTATGAGGGACAGAGCTGGAAATATAACTCTCAGCGGCAGGGAAGCCCACAGGGGTGCGTCTCCCAGTCAGGGCACGGGGCAGTCAATTTATCTGCCAGTGGCCTGGGCCTGTCTGATACAAGCTCTCTCACAGGTGGATTTATCACCGATGCCTGGTGCTGCAGGCCTACAAACTCAATACAGGCCTTCATTTTTTATACTGGCTAAGCACAGCAACCTCTGCTAACTCTCCCCAACCTCTGAAACTCAGGGAGCACTTCTCAAGACATGTTTTATTGGTGTCAGTGTTTCATTTTGAAGTTCTTCAGACACTTAAAAAGGAGGAAATCTTCGTTTATTGGGCTTCTATATATGTTATTGTATTACTGCGTGTTTGAGTTGTTAATATATTTGACAGATTTTTGCCTTTTAAGAAATATTACATTCTGGCTGGTCAGTGTCATCCCCTGGTAATACTACATATTACGAAACTACATATTCTGAAAATGAAATAAAGTACTTTATATGTTTTTTTCTTTGTACCCTTTTTGGGCATTTTATGCATTTATTTGATAGCTTACAGTTAAACGATGCTAACAGTGAAAGACAAGTGCTGATAGAGCTAACAGTGTTTACAACAGGGGCAACCGGAGGGTTCATGCTACGCTGTTGGTCGGGATGGCGTTACCGGCTATAACTGCTGTATGAGAGCAGTGCAGAGAGGCGGCCATGCCCACATGCACTAACATACACTAACATGCACCAAAAGTACGCACAGCCGGCACGGAGGCTTAAAAATTGCTATAAAGGCCTGTTTCACCAAAACTGCTCATTATCCGCAGGCTGTCACGAGACAAGCATTCATTTGTTGGTGTCCAGTACCTGCACAGCAGCACCAAGACTGTCAGTATCCCCAGCAAGCATTTATTTAGCCTGAGCTAATTTCTACATGATCATTTACATGTAGGCTAGATAACAACATGTTCCTTCCATGACCTTATTTTTGTGAGTAACCGTCTTGCTTTATGTGGTAACTTGAAACAATAGCAACGCTGTCGACTGATGGTCTGAATTTGCAACTGCAGCCTGTTGCACTTGCCCTGGCGTTAGAATAGGCTTATGCTGTCTGATGCTTGCAGATCTTGGTGGATCAAGAAAGACGTGCAACATGAGTAACGGTGTATTTATCATTTTGCTCATAAATGTATCACCTCCTGTGCAGCACTACAATTTTGTAGGAAAAACATATGTAGATTATATGTTTTTTATATTTATAATATCACACACTATTATACCTGATTTTACTACTGTAAGTAAAATACAAATAAATGCATTTCCAAATGTGTAGCTTAAAAATATGAGTTTTAGTTTTTAGCTCCTTTCCTTAGTTACTGAAGAAAGTCTGTAAGTTTGAGGTGAAGACAGCTCACTACTTTTTCAAATAGAATTACCATATACAACACTGAGGGCCCTGTTGTGCGCCTCAGTGTAAGTGTAACAGAGGACAGGGGGAGAATGAATTTGCCACAGGTGTGAGTTTTCCCAGAGAGGTTTGGAAATTTAAGACTACATATACGGTGTGTGTGTGTGTGTGTGTGTGTGTGTGTGTGTGTGTGTGTGCAAGAAAGGCCGGTGTGCACAGACCACTTTGAGGCATCACTAATGCAGGTTTTTCAACAAGAGTAACACCAGACAACAAGGAATTGACATAAAGGCGCTTTTGTTACGAAGAAAAATGTCTTAGTGTCCCTTTCATTTGTCATTTCACCATTATGTGTGGTGTTGTGGTCGAACAGGTATACATGTCTGAATAGTAAACTGAAAACATTGTGAACATTGGTACAGGAATATGATTATAGTCGGGCATTTACTGGCAATCTCACAGTCACACTGGGTGCAGCACGCAACACCTTCAGCATTGTAGCATTTGCAACACATTCTCCATTTAAATTTTTAATTAGCTTATGTCATCAAACTATTTTGGCTCATTAGCTGATCAGCTGGTTGTCTGGTTAAATCAGCAGGTACAATTAAAAAATCACTGTAGAGAAGGTTTGTTGAAAATATCCTTAAAAAGAGAACATTTTAGGAAGGTTTTACTGTGGTGAATGGGTATCACCACTTCCTATTCTGTGGCGTGTTCTGTAGGATCTTTAATCACTCAAGAGATTCACTTCATTGTTATACTATAACCCAGTTAGGGCAGGACCTCTCTGTCAGTCGGCTGCATTAATAGACTGTATAACTAGTATAAAAGTTCGTAAAAATAAACGTATTTGCTTACTCCTGCTAATGCTGCATAAGTAGAAAATAATCCAAATATTGTTTTTTTTAGGAGTTTTAGTTTCCTGAAACCTTAGAACCTGCTCACTATATTCCCGACTGTTTATATAAATGCACCGTCAGCTTGATTCTCATAACAAATATCTCTTTTAAGAAACACATTGTAGCAGCCAACTGGTCCCCATGTAGGAGGCAAACCCTTCGGCCAGCGGCAAGCTGGTCCCAGCCTGCTGGCAGAAGCAACAACGTGCCCACTTCATCCTTGAGCCACACCTCCACTCACAGTCCGTCACGCCAGCCTGCAGTGCATACCTGGCAAACGCCGCAGCGGCTTGCCAAGGAAGATTTATACCCGGTGTTTGACCTACTTGAGTTTGCATCTATATTAGTGAAGGAAAGAGCTTGGTTGTAGGGGAGAGAAAGGTCACAGAGATCCCAGGTCTTCCTCTGATGCATCAGGATGATGGAACTGGCTAATTTAATGAGCAACAGTTGTCCCCTCGGCCGCTACAGATGGTGCACTGCAGCTCAACTCAAAGCCGTCTGGAAACACAGTCTTCACAGCACACTTATCACCCCTTAACATATAGGCTCTCATCCTGTACAGGTGCAGAGAAACTTTACTTCAAAGTTATTGTATCGATATTTAGAGAATTATTTTTGTGCAAACCAACAACAAAAAAAAGCACCGCATAACATTCTGATTGGATTTTTGATGTTATCAATAATACCCTCAACTTCGCCGGTAAGTCATCCTACAGCTATGCAGAATGAAACGAGTCTGTTAATATTGCAGAGTATATTCTGTATCTGGGTTCAAACACATGTGAAACTGTGCACACTTTGTGATGCTAATGTAGAGTGGACCCTTTGACATCAAAAATAAATATATATGACTTGTGCATCATTTCATATACGTTTTTCCTTTAACTCAGTGTGACACACCAAGTGACTTTTTGATCTTGACCGGAATTGAAAATTAAGTTTATTGGTTTCAAAATGTCTTTTACACATAACAGCTTATAGTTTGATTTTATAATGATGCTCACCAAAAGGAGGAAGGAGGAAAGAGAAGAAATTCCATCAACTGATGAAAGTTCCTCACTGAATTGAGCAGCTGCAGCGCATCACGGTCCCAAGTCACAAACATGGCCCCAAACATTCTGTTCTTGACTTTAGTCTTCAGTCTTTCCCATTGTAATTACACCTTAGAAATTTACTACATTGCATTATGTGAGAAATAATTGCTTTCCCATATGCTCCTCTTGGATATGTGTATTTTCATACAGAAATAGATTACATATGGGATGCTCACTAGTCATACCAGGATATGCATGCGTGCAGCTGCGGGTTCATACTCCTGTGAGCGTTTTTTTTGCAATTCAAGTTCGGTCAAAGGGCCGTGAGATTAAATTGTGTTTAAGCGCCATGAACAGTTTTTTTGGGCTCTGCTAAATTGAAAATTCACACAATGATATAAAAAAGCAATTTTTGTATTTTTAACTACTGAAAAATACTGAGTTCTGATGTTATTGTGGTGAAAACTCTTATTGACTTTGTAAGTTGCACAACGTTAGCATGCTGTTACAAAATCTATTTTGACACTGTGCTCAGCTTTAAATGAACTTCCAAATTGCCGATTTTATTCATTCAGCGTTACCTGAAGCCGCCCATAAAGATTGGCTCAGTCCTCATCTCTATGCAGATGCTTACAGTTTTCTATGTTTGTATTGGCTCAGGTTAATTCATGTTGCATATCTGCCAGTTAAATATTTTTTTTTAGATACGAGAATCACCAAACTTTTTCTTGAGTAAAATAAGAATCTTTAAAATATTAGAAATTACAATTCAAAGTTGTGTCTGTGTATTTCAATACAATGTGCTAATAAATACATCGTATATCAACATTTTTCAAACGAAAGTGTTTACTTTCTCTCCTGTACATCACATTAATCCTAACTGAAAAGTTAATGGCGCAGAATGTTTTTTAAATAATTTTACCTGCCACAACAATAGCACTTTCTTCAATGGCAACATTAAAACACCACAGGTAAGTCACCTGACACTAAACCTAAATTAATTGAATGTCTGTGGAATGAGACGCAAGAGAAATGTGCTGGTGTACTGGGTAATGTGCATGACAGAATAACCCTTCCTTGTGTTTGGTAGGAAAAAAAGAGCTAATGTATTCAGTGTATTTGTGGTCATGCTCTTCAGTTTTTATCACCTAGAGACTAGCATTAAATCACCTCACTGGGGGAATGAGTCGCAGGAAAGGAAAAAAAAAAAGGAAGCAGCTTCTGGATCTAATGAATTCCTGGGAGAATAAACACGCCTTTGAATAAAGCCCTAATCACGAATTAAGTGGTTGTTGCCATCATACCTTTGTAGAACATACCCACGGACCTGTGAATGTGTGTGTTCAAATTATTTCCTCAGCTCCGGCAACAATGAAAAAAAGATAAGAGGTAAGCTACCCAGTCCTCAGCCAGTCCGTGTTTAAAGATAGGGCAGGGCTCATTTCCAAACTAATCCCTGGTCTAAATCCCTGCTTCATTTGCTCTGTGCAGACCGCTGCTTCAAGGGTCAAACCGGAATAACAGGGAAGCTGTCCGTGCCGTACGAAGGTCACCTTTGGCTTTCTCTTTTTCCAGTTAAATAAGCATTGTGATGTGGCATTATGATAAATGACCTGATATACAGTCACAGAGGGGCTCACTACAAACCGCCTGTTCATAACCCAAGTTTTTTTTTTCTTTACCGATATTGGCCCACGGACTTGCCTCACTGAACAAGGTAGAGCAACCAGTAGAACAAAGACTGGGGTAAGTTTGTCTCAGTGAATAATCCCACTGAGCCTTCTTTGAAGGAGTTCTTACACCAGGAAGGTGGATAGGGCAGATTTTAATCAATACAGGAAAACAAGGAGCTCAGGGGACGTAAGGAGCCTACCAGTCAGGATGAAGATTAAACACCTCTGTCGAAAACACTCAGCTCATGTCAGAAAGCCCGGGTAACTTCAAATCCATCTATCAAAACGGTATCAAACTGTGTTTTTCTAACAAAGCAATGTTATATGACATGTATTCTCCCCTACAGCTGTAGGTGAACAAGTGGATCATAAATCATAGCAGACAAAGCTCAGCTTGACCTCTAAATGGTTGTATATCAGGCTATTCTGATTCAGTGTGGATGTCTTTTGGCCTCAATAGGTATACTTACTTTATTTGAGCTTTGAACAATGCCGACTTCTCCCAGAGGGCTGATTCTGCATAGCAAACAATCTCTAGTTTTGTCCAACGGCTCTTTCTGAACTTTTCAGATATACCTGAGAAGTGTGAGCGTGCTCCATTTCTCAAGTCCTACAGTGAACATAATAGTTGTTTTTTGTAAATTTGTAAAAACAGATTGTAATAAAAAAAAACAACTAACTAACAATAAACTATGCCTCCATTGCAACATTTGTTGTCCGCATAGAAAGCTCTGAGTTTTGCTCAACATGCTAAAATAGTGGATAAATTCACCAGACTGTGAAAAACAGCATTCTTGGGGAACGTAAGGATGCAATGATGGAGGTCGCCGCTTTGAGGGACTTTGCCCGATCGCAGCATTTTTCTTCTGTGTTAATTAGACACTTCTAGTCATGTTGGCTGCGAGGCTGGTTTTGCTGTGAAATAATGTGTTTGATTAAAAGATCCAGCACTCACGAGAAGGCCTGTGTGATAAAGCCACGCTCAATCGGGGGACCCCCCCAGCTCTCTAAAAGCCCCCCCTCATTTTTCACCTCTTTCCCTAGACTAGAGAACAAGGAAAGGAAAGAACAACGTTGCCTGAAGTGGCCATGCTGCTCATTTCATAAGCAGCCTCACCACTTTGACTCATTTAAAAAGATGAAAGACGGTTACTGTAATATTTGAAGTGGTGGCCACCGCAGCTGAACAACATTGAGAGCGTTTCAGAGAGAAGTTTGAGTGTGTTTTATAAGAAGCGCTGTATAAGAACATGCTGGACTGGAGCATGAAATGCAGCACAATAAGAGAAGCAAACGCTGTCACAGACCCGTCTTAGGCTGAGAAGACTCGGTCCTCTTCTTAGAACTGTAGGTCACAGTCAGAGGGCCCAGCTGAATAATTGATCAATGAATGTGCAGTGAAAACAGAAACACAGCTTAGCACTATATTTCCCCTCTCCCCCTGTAATGTGCATTGAATCCCACAGATCCATCAGCTACATGCAAAGCTCCGCTGAGCTGAAAGACCTCCAAGTTCACTTCAATTATTCAGCATCCCTCCATGATTATGAATTATTGAGCTAAAAGTATGTTCCATACACGGTCATGTGCGGTAGCTTGCTGTAGACGGCACCCACTTCGTAGATGTGTGGGAGATCTGTGTTTGTGTGAAACAGCGGGCAGACAGGAACTATCAAAGCTGTGGACAGTCAAAACTGTAGACGATAGCCTAAACATGTAACGCCATATTTAAGCGGCTGAATTAAGGAATGATGAAATCCAGAAAATTGCTTGCTGTGTCAGCCATTACAGTTTAATGGGGAGGCCAGGCATGAGGAAGCACCCCACCTTCCAATTTTTTTTAATTAGGTAAGCAGTTTCCATAGCAGTAGATTCAAGTAGACTATTAATTGTTTCTTCCACACCTTGGCAAAGTTCTGGGCTCATGAGTCTGTGTTGTCTTTGGGGCTGAGAGTTGTTTAGTTTTAGCTGCCATCTGCTGACAGCTTGCACAGCCAGCATCGGTCCAATCACCCTCTGATGGTATGAATTGTGCCCGGGCCTCTGATGAAGAGTTGGGGTTTGCTTTTCTTGGCTTGAGCGGAGGAGGAAACAGATGATACAATTAATTATCAATAGGTCCCTCAGTAAATCAAAGCCATTTTGGCAGCCTATGACAAAAAAAAAGCCCACTGAACTGCCTGCGAGTCTTTGCCATCTCTTCATTGCCCATTCTCAACAACTGCTCTCTGGCCGCCTGCCTCCAGTACAATCCACAAGGTGTTTGAATAGATTGTTCAAATATTTTTACTGTTGATTCTTTCTCTCTCATTTTGAATATGAAGACAGTTTTCTCTGTGGAAGAGCGGAGAACCACTTGACTGAGCGCATTCAACTCTGCTGCCCGTCACCAAGGCTCTAATGAGCATTGGCTGTGGCCGAGGCAGGGAGGCTCATTATCTCCATGCCCATGCTGGCCTTCGTATTCCTGTTTGTGGTGAGCCCGTTCTTTTCTTATTGGAGGGTAAACATTTACCCAGCGGAGACAAGCCTTGACCATTAGGCGCTGGGGAGCCGCGGTAATCGAAAGAGGGCCCGCTGGAGTTCTGCACACCACCCTGCGCAACAGAATAACTCACTCACCCTCACTTTGACATTAACCTTTTATTGGAATTTACAACTGTCTGGGGAGTGTTCCTCTGCAGAGGTTGAACTATGGCTTTGGCCTTACAAAGCAAAGGCCATTAAGCAGGGTTTTTACAAGCCTAAGAAAGCTAGGTGGACCTCATGGACAAGTCATGAATTTTAAAACTGCCAAGGAGAATGTGTTCACAGTGTTGTTGAACACAAAGCAGCATCCACTTTTGCCACAGTAGTGGTCATTGGTAATGACATTATGGGGCATTCATTGTAAAAGGGACCTCCTGAATATTTTTCATGAGCAGAGTCCTGGTGAATACTGACACAAAAAACGGAGAGGTGATTTTAAAGAAAGTTTTCTCAGTTGTAGGTGCAAGTGGGCTGATGGGTAGCGTCGTTTCTCCCGGGGTTTAAGACCGTATGAGCGTGCCGCTAACTGGTGAGCAAGTGACAGTTTTATAGACGAAGATTGTGTTTTCATCAGCTCCCCTGCTGTGTGTTGGAAAAGCAACACATGTGATAGTGATGGAGTGTGTGCAGTCCTTCATCCTTATATTAGGGACTCTAGGGGGAGGAGTAGGGTGAGCTCTCTAGGGTAAGAGGGGCTCATTAGGCAGCCACTGCCTCCCCATAACCCAGCTGGGTCTGAGTGCCAGCAGACTGGGCAGCCATCTCTCTCTTCA
Source organism: Anarrhichthys ocellatus (assembly GCF_004355925.1). Lineage (NCBI taxonomy): Eukaryota > Metazoa > Chordata > Actinopteri > Perciformes > Anarhichadidae > Anarrhichthys > Anarrhichthys ocellatus. The sequence goes on along the minus strand of NW_022280032.1, from coordinate 10,117,158 downwards.
TCTCTCTCCTCTCTCACTCTTTACTCATCCACTTTACTCACACTGAACTGACTTGTTTTTCAGATTCAGATTTTTAATTACATATATGTGTATGATGGATAGTAAAAGTCATCTTTAAATGATCAGTTAGTGTGGAGGAAAAACCATATTCTACTGCACCTATTAATTTATGGCAGTTGCAGCAGCCGTGTCTCCGAACACGAATTCATTATCTCTTTTCATGAGAGATCCAAATACTATTTTTATGAGGGGCGCATACAATGTTATGTTTTGACTTATTTTTCCTCCCCGTCACACGCCCCATTAGGAGGCAGTCACTTCCAGGGCAAGTGAAAGAAATTAATTCTCAAAGAGCTTCTCAAGAAACCACTGGTCACATGCTTGTTAGTGCTCTGATGAGCCACTTTGCCTCCCTTCATGTTCTGGTAATTATACACTCAATTAGCAGCGTCTTTGTGTCTGTTGCCTTAAAGCTAATATTTTATTATTGATGCCCTTACTATTACAGAGTAGGTGCACAATCGTATTGGACTCCTTTGTGCTGAGTGAATTAAAACACTAGTTAGACGGTTGTGATGTGGTAGACTGTCCTTCATCCAGAAGGTCTCAGTTCAGGCCCACATTGACAGATACATCCATCGTTTTGAAGTGTCCTTGAGCAAACGTGTGGATCTCCACCAAACCAGGCCCCGCTGTTTTTTTACTGACCTGTACCTTGACCACTCTGCAGGGAGCAGGCAAGCAAACAGATTGACTTCCTATACCACAAGACAATGCAGCTTAATCTTACTGAATAGACATGAAAACAGCAAAAAACACTGTTATTTCATTTGTAGCCTTCAAAGGAAAAAATTTAATAAAATCTCATCCAGGAATTATGCTTTATGCAGCAGTTGTAATGCTAGGGGGGGTCTGCTCAAATTACTGCCTACCCCGTTCCAAGGCTGTGGACAGCCTGTCTTCAAATTTAGGCTGCTAAGCGGGAGAGTCAAATTGGAATTCCAATTCTGTTAAGAAGTCATGCCCAGCAGCAAATAATGCCAAATGGGCCCAGTGCAATAGGAAAGAAGACCATTATAGAGCAAAAATATTAAAGCACTGCTGATCTATTTGCTGAAGATAAACTTAGCATATGTCTCCCAGTGCTGTCTAGCCAGGGCCCGCAACAATGAAGATGTCTCTTTTGGAACTTGATTAAAAAGACACGTTAAGATCAAAGTCAAACGGCTCTCGAGCTCTGCAGATGTGATGAAATCTTTTACCGCAAGGAAGAATCATACATTTTTTTGATAATAGCTGTGCAACATGAAACAATGCAGAGTCTGTTTCAGCAGTTTTATAATTAACAAGACACTGCGATGGAAAATACGGCCAGTTTTTGGATTTAAGTAGTGAGGGTGTAAGACACTATCTGGATACATTGTTGGTGTTGTATGGCATTGTACTGTGTATTCAAAGATGACACAGAGAAGCCATCATGTTACCACCTGCAAGGAGATGTCCGAGCATCCTGATGCGTCTATTATCGTCCCTATATGCAGCTCTTGTCTGTCGATTTCTCATTTAAAGCTGTTTGCCTCCTGACAGTTCATCAGGTTCTCATCTCCAGGCCAGGGATGAGCCATCATCAGACCACATCAGGCATGGAGAGGCAATCACAGCTGGGCCTTTTTTAGTCATGGTGTGTTCTCCCAATGACAAGCCCACTGGCTGTGTGTTGGTCCTGGGTGCGCTTTTCTGCCTGCCACCACTGTGGAGCTCTTCCGAGGTACACAGATAGAGACAGGGGTGGAGACAGAACGGAGAGTCAGACACATCAGGCTCATTCATCTGTAACAGTAACCAAGCGGTGTATCACACCAGCCCACTACACTATCAGCCCGCGCCATGCTGAGAGATATACCTGAGGACTGTCATACTGTCCGCAAAGCAGCCCGGCACCAGGACCCACAGATGGCTCATTCTGAGCACACACCGACTGGTCTATCATTGCCTTGTCAGCGAGAGAGAGATGCTATACAGCTACAGTTTATTGCGCCACAGATCCGCTCAATCATGTAGAGAGTTGAAAATATGCACAGGGCTGCTAATCATATGTGGATGTGCGGAATGCAGAGAGTGATTTATACGGTGACATACAGTATTTCTGTAGGCATTTTCTCCTCCAGGTGCGTTTGCCATAATTGTTATCCCATGAAAGCTATTCCTTTATGTTTATTAACCTGTAGAGAGAGTAGGAAGAAGTACTGTAATAGAGCTGTTAGGAAGGACGGTCTGGGGCACAGATTTTAATGTTGAACTGTCAATTCCGGTTGGCAACCGACAATGTGTTTTTGTGTGCATATATCTGCGCTGCATGTGTCCCCAAAAAAGAGATATTAGCCCACTGTCGTCTGAACTTTGAGGCCTGGAAAAGATGATCACAAAATGAGTTGTGTTACTGTGAATGTGCCTTTAAAGCTTGTTGATTGTGTCAGCAAGTGAATACAAGTACACCAGTATTAATTATACATATGTTATCACTATGTTAAAATGACCTGGTTAAGCTCTTCTCTCAATTATAAGAGATCTGGTTAAGATGTCTTGCGCATATAAACAAGTCTCTTGATACTTTATCATCTACAAACACTCATTCTGTACATTCTGTACATTCCGTGGTGAGGACTTTTTGCTATTACTATTACCACGAGGTTTATCATTTATTTTCCTTGTAACAGAACATTTCTACTCGAGCCGAGTCAAAGAGGGAGGCTGTAGCTGGCGGCTACGTCTTTTCGCTGGCAGACCGATCTATCTCTGGCACCACAGGTGTAAAGGAATATTCTTTTAACTGGCTTATTCATGGCAACAGGGATATATGTTTGCAGGGTATCAAAGGTTTTTGTATGGAAGCCAAGCAAGAGTAGTTTTAGAGTATTAGTACTTTTAGCAGAGCATGGCTGAGGTTACTAAGTTTTTATGTATTGGGTTGTCTGTGTGTTGATTGTGCTGTACAGGTGTGCTCCTTGTACATTACCTGGTGCTATAAGAGGAAGGGCAGAGACGAGGGAGAGACACAAATTATGTCTGCAAAACTCAAATGTGACCCTGCTATGTTGGAAACACACCGTTGCATTATGGGGTTATGATAGTGGAAATGTATTGAATTAACATTGTCTGATGCTATAAAGATTTGTATTACCTTGTATTTAAATTACAGGTTTTTTTCGATGTATGTGATTCAATTTCTCCGACTATCTCTGTATTTAGCTAAAGAGCTCAGGTAGCATGTTATGACTCAAAATGTGTTATACTTCTAAGAACCAGAGTTTCAGACTTAGTAGAGTTGAAGGGACATATAAAGACTATATCATATATATCACATACACACACAAACACACAGACACACACACACACACACACACATATATGTATATATATATATATATATATATATATATATTTAATCATAATTTAAAGATTCTATGCTTAAACAGTATTTCTATTTCATAAACAGAACCTATAAAGATGACATTTATAAAGCGTTAGTGGTGTGTTAAAGTAGTGTATTTCCTTTCGGGTGATTCATTTGATGTGGAGCTTGTTTGGCAGCAATTTATAATGACGCTTATAGAAGCTTTCTCAATTTAGTCTATTAACCTTATCATACTTGCAAGGTCTTTTAAATGGGACCTAAAAAAGTCATAATTCAACTGGTCAGCTACGTAGTCAGGTAATGTTTCTGTAACATCCACTCATTCTCATTACGTCTCCAATCTCATGAAACCTATCAATGGTAATTGACTCGCGTAAACTTGGACACTAAATAGTACCATTTCCAAGCGGAGAGACAGTTCCAAACAGAGTTCCACTTTCAGAAGCCGCCCATTACTTGTAGAGTGACTTCTTTGTGTAGCTACCTGTGCTCCGGGTTTATTTTTACCCTCCCTACGTCCCTCCTCATTCTTTAGGAGCTTCAGGAGATGGCGTTAGTTTGGCTTCATCTCTGACAAAAGATAAATGAGCTCTGGGTCTGTGGTGATCCACTATGGCTGCCAGGGGGTTCCAAAATAGCAAACTATTTTTCATATGGAGCGAAGTGATGTGGAGTGCAGGCGCTAACATTTACCATATCATAGTATGCGGGAATACATTTAATTTCTTTCTTTTTTCATACTTTTACTTTACAACTATATTGATATTGGAGAGGTGAGAGCTGTGGCAATTAAAATTTATCAAGTGTGTGCTGAGACCTCACTTACATTGGATTTTTACAGAGATGACAAAAAAAGGGAAAATCATCAATTAAGAAAACAATTATGTCATTACGTAGGTAGAAATGATTCAGCATTGTTGAAAGTATCTTTAAATATACAGTATATTTCAAATGTAAAAAGTCGTTCGTTCCTCCGGTCTCAGCATTCATGTGATGTTCTCTTTCTCCTCCCTTGTAACAATGTGTAGTAATTAGGGTGGATTTGCAGAGCAGCGCAGTTGCTTTGATAGAATCTCGAAATTGGTCATTAATCACCTTCTCGCCACGAGGCAGAAAAACAACAGTGATGTGTTTTCACAGGAATAAAATGTCCCGTGTCAACAGGAGATCCACCAGCGCTCACTATCAGCTGAAAGAAACGTTCCCATTTAAATTAGGAGCTACAGAGCTTCCGAGGCTCTTTGAAGAGATGTGCTTGGCACAAACAAGAGCGGCAGCCTCTGCTGTGTTTTTAACAGCCGAAACATCGCTGACACCTGATGGGTGATCAAACGCGAGCCATCTCTCCCTGAATCCTCACGGGGGCTCATCTTTGTACTCCTCTCTCTACAAACCTGCAGACCATGCTGCTGGGACACCCCTCCACTCAATATTTACAAAAGGCTCGATCACCTGACTGGATGCACTACATTTGTAAAGGCAAATACATTTGTTGGTTCTGCAGCATTTGCACTCTCTGACTACAAACCTGTCAGTACTTTGGATATAAAGCCCCCCCCCCAATATTCTGAGGGGATGAGTTGCTGGCTAAATCACCTAGGTGTAGAAATGAGCCGTGATGCCTCATGGGAACAGAAATGGTTTGTGGGATGAACTCTTAATGGCGCTAGATTCAAGTTATTCCTGCTAGTGGAACTCAAGTCTTCTTTTCTCATCAATGTCTCAGTTCTTGTTCTTAATGATCGGTCCGTGGTGTGGTGCGTGCATGCTCATTAGAGCTGTATTAGCATGAGTATTACAGGAGCGATCAGACAAAGTCGGACTGGCCACACAGGAGATGTGCTCTGTGAGGGCCTTTTCTTGTCACCGAGGTAAGATGATTTATGATTTATTTTCCAATAACTCCCAGCCTGCTCTGTGCACTGGGCCCTCCTGTCAACAATCGCCGGGCACGGCTATACCCCCTTCCCTCTTGCATCCACCGCAGAAGCTTCGCCAGTGCTTCCTTCCTCTGTCGAGCCAAATTGAGAAAAGGCTTCCGCGGTTATTAATACAGCGTATTTGTACACGTGCATGTCTTGTAATTGGAACAAGGGAAGGGATGGTGGCGAGATTAAAAATCCATGAATGACAGAGCTCCAATAGTGTTGGATTCAGTTGGTGGCTGGCAAGCTCTGCACACCTGGGCCTCCAGGCAGATGGTGAGGGTTGAGGGTTACATAACACCAGGCTAAGCCATATGTCTCCCAACCACACTGAACCTTCAGGAAGCCCGTAGTTCGCCTCTGAATGCGGTCCATGTGAGACCAGAGGGCAAATGTGTTCTGCTCCCTGATCCCAGACCAGGTGTTGAGCGAGTTGCCTCACTGCGCCTCTGTTGTGAACATTGGCAGGAAAACAGCTAATAGTTGGATGTTGGTGTATAATAAAGCTAATGGTTGTGAGTCAAAGACATTGCCAGTTCTTATGTCCAGAGGACTGTAGCATTGTAAATCGTGGTGTAGTAGTGATCAGCTTGATTACATGTTGGTCAGGGTTTGTACAGGTCTGATACTGTAACTTTTCAGATGAAGCACAAAGTCATGGAAGTTGACCAGGTGTAGTTCTGGTCTAGGCTAATTTCAGTCCATTTAAGTGCCTTTTAAACATTTCAGTGTTGTTTACAGAAGCAAAAAGAAAGGCTTAGGAGGTCTGTTTGAAAAAAAACAAAAAAAACGTTAAGCGATCTCCTGGCTTCTCCGCACCTTATTCTCAACTAATTATCCATGGTAGATTTTCTCATTGTGATACAGCTGCTTGACAATGCAAGGCTTAAAAATACAAATGCAGAGGCAAGTGTACTACATCTCACACACAAACACTTTCCGAGTGACATTTGAGACATTTTGGGATGGTTATAATGCAGAGATGAAGCATCCAGAGGAGATTAGCGAGCTAAATGGGAAACAATAGACACTGCAGCGGGACAGGAGGATATGATTCTTCATTGTGTTAATCACAGCGGAACAGCCCTGTCGTCTTCACCAAACAATGCCATGGTGATGCTAATGGCACTGCCAACCATGACTAAGAGTGCACTCCAAATGATTGATAGCCAGAATTATATCAAGGTGACTTTCAGTCAGCTCCATCAGGTTGTTTAGTTTGATCGATAATAACCAACGCATCTTAACATAGACATGTCTGCCACACAAGCTCATTCATCAGCTTGCAGTCATAATCTTACTCTTTAATTTTAGTTAAACAGAGAGAAATATTTCCCCCTTGTCTGTCAAAAGGCATGTAACATAACGTATCTGCAGCAGCGAGAGACATATTAAATGACCAAAGTAAATTAATACATTGATCTCAGTGTTACTTTTTCCAACCGTAAAGTTATTTTTGAATCTACAGTAATACTCTGTTTTTCTCTAATGCGGCAATGTGTCACGAGTATTCCCGGTCCGAGGTCTGAAGAGCAACACTGGAGCTGGTCACATCCGCTCTTAATGTGGATGTATGAGCAGGTCAGGCCAGAGCAATGTCTCTGTCCACTTGGCCCACTGCCCCGGCACACAGCGCAGTGTGCCCACAGGCTCCAACAACAACACACAACGAGTGCCCCATGTGCTACATCACAAATGAAAGATCAAACATCGATGTTCACCATAGGCTCTCAGAGCAAGCTGTTAATCACAGTGAATTGAATGCGTTCCAGTTGAGAGATCACCCCGAGAGTACTCCAGTTAGGCTGTGTGTTTTCAGTGAAGTTTTTTTTTTTTTTAACCACATAATAGCGTACATAATATTGCACTGCCACCGTAGAATTGAGCAAAATGGCATATAATGGCTTTTTTCTATTGTGTGACTCTCCCTTGCATTATATTAAAGTTACATGTGTACATTTTGGTTGATTAAAAAAAAGTCCCAGTGCACTTATGCTGTGTAAGTAATATAATATAGAAATATCACATTTTCAAGGAAAGAGTAGGTATTAATGCAAATACATAATGCCTCTCATCAGCCCGGGTCGAACCTGAGCATTCGCCAACATGCCCACAACGGAGAGTTCAGATATCAAATTCAAAAAGACAGGGCAAATCCCCGAACGTGGCAACAAATAGCCCAATGGCAGTGAGTCACCTCTTTGAGAGGCTTATGCAAACCCAGGGGGAAGGTGATGGATTTTTTCCCTTACCTACAGTGAGCGGAGCAGATGCTGGAGAAAGATTCTGGATGTCACGAGAAGTAAAATATGAGTATGTGTGTGTGTTTGTGTGTGCGTGTGTGTACATGAAGCATTAGTTCACAGAGTTCTGGAGTTTCAATAACTTCTGAAATACTTGGAGGGTAAAAACGGATGAGACAGTGGAGATTATGCAACAACATGGCGTGAGGAGCTTCTCCCCAGGAAGGCCCAGATCTCTCAAGTTACATTTGAGGGCTTTAAGTTATGTTTATTGACACATTGGAGACAACAGGAATATGCAACTGCATGTAGAAGAAATGAAAAGCTTATTATATTTAAAACTGGCAGTATACTTTGTTGCCCAGGTGGAATATTGTTTTGATCTTGGCATTTTACAAAGGAGAAACGTATGAATCACATACAATTACAATCTGTGAACTTGTTTCATTTCAACTTAAGCAAACAAGCACATCAGTTTCCAATGCGTTTTCTCTCCAATCAAATAATAGTTACAACCGATCTTTTTTTTGTTGTACGGAATAACAGTCTGTCTAATTTGTTCTTGTTGATGATAATCAAACCTTACCTGAGTATTCCCAATTTAAATGTATTGTGATATACTGATCCTCTCATTGTGAATGCATTACAGAAAACTTCGTGTCTCCATGCACAAAGTTGAAGTGAGCTTGATTAACTCACTTTGTTCTGCATGCACTCTCTGTAAAGCTCTCAACTTTTCTATTCATATCTAACCATTTTTCAGCTCTGTTAATGCAGGTATTGTTTATTTTGAAAAGGTCATTAGAGTTGTGAAGAGAAGCGGGCTGCGTAGAAATGATTTGATTGAGGTAGTGGAGGTAGCTCTGGCACAGTGAGTTATGGACACCCAGCAGAGAGGAGCCTCTTCATTAGTGGAGTGATTAAAATTGATGGGAACCTATGGAGCTCCAGCTCCCCTGAACTCCCTGGAGCATAGCTCTCATTCTGCGCTCATTTATTTGGGACTTTGTGTTGATCAATAAAAGGTGCCTGCTGCTCACTACGGGGTCTGGCTGGGGAAAAAACCCACCTAGGAAAAAGAGAAGGGACTTGTTTTGTTGTTGAAGACAAACATTAATGTGAACAATTGAGGCTTGAGAAAACCTCGGGGAAACGGCAGCTTTGGCTGTTGTCTCTGTGTAATTTTCTTTACAGGCTGTCTATTTTAGTCTTGGTGAATTTCAGACGTTTATCAACCGACACCGTTTCAAAAACATAGTTTCAAAAACTCCAAGTTTGGTCATACTTTAAGCTAAAGCAACTCAATTTAAAGAGAGTGAAGACGCATGATTCATTCATGAAGCTTGTAAAGATGTAAACAGAATAATGTATGGGTGCTTTCTGGCATTAAGGAAGTGCTTTTATATGCCATCGTATTGATGGGTAAAGGTTTGTCACTGTACTAATATGATGGTATTGATAGTTTTCAAGGATGTGGACATTCTTTGGATGTTTTTTTAATATTTGTAACTTGATAAGCAAATTATTTTTTCTATTTCAGGTGTTTTTACTCAGTCTCTGTTAAAATGGGGTGCACATGAATCCCATTTATCAAGAGAGTAAGTCCTTTTTAGATAAATATATCTCGGTCTATTGTAAAATAATTGACTTAAGTAAATCAGTGCTCTCTCTATGCTACAACAGCTTTATGCAGAAAATGTCACATTGATTTAAAGCATATTAATTCAAGTTTTGGCAGCGTTTGTGGACAGTGTGATGCTCTTGAACCTGTAGTCGCTAAAAGGAACAGGAATGAATATCTGTGTGTTGGACCAGAGCCAGAAAATGGGCAGAGATGCTGAACAGAGTCCAGACCCTCTTTGTCTGTGTCCAGCTCCGCTCATTAGAGTGGTGCTGTGCAGCTCATGGCCCATTGCTCCCCACTGCTATGCAGGGCCGTGCCTAAACAAACAAAGATGATGTGAATCACATGTCAGGTGATTACAGGAAACGAGAGTCTCCGTAGTGCTCAGGGTTTGCAACACAATATACATGTGAGCTGTGACTTCAGGCTCAGGAAAGGTTATTTATATTTATTGAAATTTATTTTCAGCACTGAGACTTTGTTGCATGTTCAAAACTAACTTCGTAAACCAATTAGTGTCAGATCTTGTCAGATTAATTTTGAGTGTTTCATTTAGCTCACCACATGCACATGTAGGAATAGTCAGTTTTTACTACGAAGACCACTGGACTGGGTCATCAGATGGAAGTTTACACGATCAGCTAGCTTCAACTAAACATGCTCTGACGTTCACCTTACCCACTGAGATAAAATAAATATATTTTAACCAGAAACCCCCGGATATAGTGGTATCAGCATATACGTAAGTGACAAGAAATTGCAGCACAGAAGTACTGAATATGTTTAAGTTCATTTAGAAACTGTGATGTGACCCAACATGATGGGCACTCACAAGTTAATTGTTAAACTTCGAAATGTCCCGCCAGGTATATTTTATGCCGGAAAAATGGCCAAAAAGTTTCTATGACTGACCATATATTTGTTCTTAAAGCTGGTATTAGTTATGTTTTCAACCAATACATCATTAACATCAGTGGGAGTACATCCTTTCAGGCCCTCTTCTCTCACGCAGTAGCAAAAATAAGATATTCCAGTTCCAGGTTTTGCTGAAAGAGAGTGATGATATAACATGGATACGGTTTTTTTCAGAGCAACTTCATCAATACTATATGTAATATCTAATTTGCTTTTCATCTTCCTTTCACCTGCAGTGCTATCACAGCTCCGTTTCAACTTTGAATCTGCATGGCCTGACACTCAAACTGAGCCAATTAACTCACTCTTTTCGTGGAAAAGTACAGAATTTTTTAATCGTTATTACAAATCCTACAACTTTGGCGAAGGCATTGTTTAGAGATAAACATATCTCACAATTAAACAAAAATTGTAACTTCTACATTTTTGCACACTTTCAGATCTGGTAGCAAACGATGAAATAAACATTTGCTGCTCTAAGACTAATGTCATCTAAATTGTGAACAATACAGTTTAACAGAATTAAAATGACTTCTTTTGACTTGAGCCCTGTGATTTTCTCTGTGTGGACATTTCACCCTCTCTAGCCCGGCGGATCCAGAGAGACGCAGGCTTTGAGGAAAGTCTTTTTGTGTTAAAGCCTTTGAATATCTATTCTTTATGATCTCTATTCCCTCTGCTGGAGTTCAGAGTGTGCGTGAGCGGAGGAAGGGTGGAATCATAACACTGATGATGAGATGACACCGAACATACTTTGGAGAGCATTTTTGATTCTTTACACATTTTCCTAAACTCAGACAAATATATCCAGAAGCTATTACTGTATTCCATAAGCTGGTTCGATGAATAATGGTTGTTATGACAGGGAGCAGTGTCAATCAGACATGATAGCTTGCAGAAGTAAAATAAACATGAAACAAGGCGAATAAAAAGAGAGTTATATAAAGCTCTCCTTGATGTTCAGCATCGTACCTCTTTACCCCTAGTGTGTCTGTTCTATAATGGCACAAAGTAGGGACGGGTTGGCGCTGCCTTTTTCATCTCTCTGCCTTTTGTTAGTATGTTGAGAGAGGGAGAGTGAGGAAAGAGGAAGAAGAGGAGGGTTCTAGGGATTGGACCCGGTCCCTGCACACCCAATTAAAGGAATCTTCTGCTCAAAGACACAGTCTGGCAACATGTGTTCTGACATTTGTCTTCCTGAGTGTTGTGATTTATGGTACCATGGAGCTAAAGGCTAAATTAGCAGCCGCCCAACATCAGAGACCGCACAGTAACGTTGGAGGGGTGAGGACTGTCAGACGGGATCAGGCAGGCGGCAGCGTGCCGCTGGCTTGTTTTCATCATTGCATTCAACAGTACAGGCTGGCGACCATGGTGCTTTGTTGACTGACAAGTCAAAATAAGGTTCGCTGCAATGCAGGATCTGCATATTACATATAGGTGAACTCACATGTGGCTTCATCTACATCCATGTATACAGATATGGGTCCACATGAATTATTCCGTCCTTGATATGGGATATTTTTCTATCCTCTGAACCTTTAAAACATAAGCTGTGAACTAGATCTTCCTTCCCCAGACTGCTTTGATCTCGTCCTGTGGGACCTGTTTGTGCCACACAGGACTCTCCGATAAACCTTAGAACATGGCAGCAATTACAATACTAATTACACACATACCAAAACTCGACCTTACACTTGATTTACCTGCCCCTGTGCTTCGCCTCAGAATTTAACTTTAGACATGTCACACACAAACAAAAACAAGACACAAATAAAGAAAACAAAAGAGTACCCCTTATGTTACGTGCACAGACAGTAGAGAGTTACTGTGTGGAGTCACGGGATGTGCCATCCCAGCAGCCGGCGGAGAGGTGTGATCTCACAAGGTGAGAGGATGCTGGAGGAGAAGGCTGCCTTGCGGTCAGCAGGGAGGCGGCGGGCCTCAGGGAAAAGCTCTTAACTTCTGTCAGGCACAAATAACCACGCCATTTTTCACCTCCTGATTTTTAACTGAGAAAATCACTCCGGTCCCCAGTCATGTGAACTCTACACACACGCCATGAGTCAAATCTGGCTCTGACAGAAAGGAGTTCACTCTTAACCGCAAATCTTCTTTTTTTTCTACAGTGCAGTTAATATTTTTGGACTATTATGCGTAATATAGCCATTCTAAACTACAGACCAGTTGCATTCTGACCAGTCGGATGCATTCTGCTCTAACTGTTGTATCACTGAGCATGGATGAGTGCAGTGTGTCAACTCTGGCTGTCTTAGATTCATGCTACAGCATGCAGTAAAACTACTTATGAATTGAGGCATCAATAACCCTCTTTTATTTTCCACATAATTGCTAATGTGACCCTGGAAAAACTTGGTAAAATGGTAGATTTGAATAGTGAATCACATTCATGCATTCATGATTTAGTATGCTAAGGAATTCCTCTTCATACATACATATAAACAGAATGTATTAACATCCTGAGGCTGAGTGTGGACACACTCATTTACTGTGGACAAGCTGCTGCTAGGTGGTGCTATTGGGGAGACACTGCACACTGAGACTGAAGCAACACTGTGGATTCATCTGTATTTGCCAAAATCATTAAAAAGCGTAAGGCCATCTAGTAAGTAGCTCTCCTGCAGTTGTCTTTTGATATTCCTTTGCATTATATGTATAAAATATACAGTACTCCCCATGTTTGCTGAAATAGCAGCAATGACTTTTTAGTCTACCAGGCCTTCACTTGTGAGGAGTGATTCTTAAAGTGAAAATATATAAGAGTGGGTGCCCCCGTGCTGGAGTATGTTGCCATACATCACATAATTTAACACTTTGAAGTGTCAGAAATGTGTCACTCTGTCTCTCTCTTGATACCTTCATCTGTCAGAGTGAAATCATAAATACAATCATTTCCCCAATGTTGGCTCTTTATTCTGTCAACCGTTTCAAAATGTGACTGTGCCTCTTCATTTCCGACGCATGAATAAGTGAAAGGCCATTAATACGTCTCTTTCATTACACTCTGGCACTCCGCACTGCATGAGCATGCAAAGAACTGTGTGTTTGCCGGGCTCGGGTTCTGATGTCCGATTTGTACGGCAACAAAGATAAGTCACCATGTCCGCATGAAAAAAAAAACGTCATTCTGAGAATTCGTATTTCGTATAGTAGGAAAAACTAGTGCAGCACAAGAAGAGGAGTAAATATCTTAGTGATCTATCTGCTTGAGATAATGAGCAACATTTTTGCACTCATCTGAATGAATTATTTTCTTGTAAACACAGCTGAAATATATACATTATTTAAAGTCCATAGCATGCAACCTTCTGTAATCTGCCTGATTGGGAATTTAGATTTAAACAAACATCAACCCAAAATGAACTGAACAAACATGAATACCGTGCTTGTGGCCGATCTGGTCAAAGATATTTTTCTCGTCCTTTGACAAACATTTTTTTTTCTCTCTGGTCTATCGCCGGCCAATACCAAGACATGATTAGAGGTGAAACTCATCAGTCTCCTTGGCTGTTGTCTGATAAACTTTTTATTTGAAGGGTGTCCTGTCTGGTGTCTCTGGTGTCTTCCTCCAGTGCGCTCCTGATTTGAAATATAGCCTTACATAATGAGGGAGAAAAATAGAGCGGTGTTGCACCCCTGAGCCGGTGTCAGCTTAATCAATCATTTTTAAACACAGGCAGGCATGCTTACTCTACTCGCTTCACATCCGCCACATCCTTCTCCTGCTCAACAATGTGACAGCAGCATAATTCATTTTAACTCACAAATTAAACAGGGAGCATCAAACTTGTCCTTGCATCCTTTTGGTTTAAACACAGCGCACGTGTGTTGGCCTGGATTTAAGTTTGTGTTGCTTTTGTGTGGACATTTATATTGCACCTATAATCTGCAAGTGCTAAATAAAGCATTATGTGTTATTCTTGTCTCATGAAGTGCATGCACACATAAGGAGTGTTTAGATGTACCTGTGTGTACGATGCACATTTTAGATTACAAAAGTGTGTGTGCACATATTCAAACAGCAGTTAGGCAGATGCTGTTTTGTGTATTTCAGAGGTAAAAGTGCACTTGCGTCTCTTTCAAGTTTAAGTTTATCAGCTTCGTTGCTGAACATGCAACAGGCGTGGAATTTGAGAGTAGGGTTCGCACGGTTAAATTGCAGTGGGTCAGGAGGTCAGGGTAATTTGGACGAGCTGAAGCTGAGCAGAAGGAATGGAGCTTGGCCTCTTCGCTTGGCAGTGAGAGATTCCTTCTGGCACTCTGTCAAGAAGTCGGCCTTGAGCGCTGCGCAGCTCCAAAAGTTATATCATACTGTTGTTGGTGAGTTACATGCAAGGAGCGATGCACTGGAAACATGAAAACACATTCCCCCTGTGACTTGACCAAACTTCAAATATTGACTTTACTTTTGTAGGCTTTTGTGTATTCAGTATTTTTTATATAGATGAAATGGATGACTTGGTTGTCTTAATGTTTTTTATTTCAATTTTCCACACCTGCACATGCTCAGGGAACTTGAAATTAGTTGTTTGAATTACTACACAGTGGCACTGTAAACAATTGGGCTGCGCGTCTCTCACCTTGTGGTTCGCTGCCATGCCTGACACTTTTTACCTTCACGTGAATTATGTCACTCGACTAATGAAGTGTTTATCCAGCTTGAAAACAAACAAACAAAGGAAAGGTCAACACCAATTACAAAAGCTGCAGAAAAATGCAACACCAAGCACAGGTGACCGAATCTAAGACATCCAATCCAAACACAGGACAAGGCAAAATGACAACACATCAGCAAGACAGAAAGCCCATTGCTTTAATTTCCACTAATTGACAGCAGGTTATAGATACCACAGCTGTTGGATGTGAATGCAGTGTTGTCCAAGTGTATTGTTTTGGCCATGTTTAGTTCATGACAAGACAATATTTGTCATTTTTATGCATTTCCTTTATTTAAAAAAGTTAGTATGGCAATATTGGATTGAATAGTATAAATCATATTAGGTGCAGACATGAAATTTGGTAAATGGTGTAGCGCTTTATCTTCCGACCAGTCAAAGGGCTGTATAGTAAATGTCAACAGTCACCATTTCACACATTCATACACTGATGGCAGAGGCTGCCATACAAGGTCTGCCCATCAGGATCCAATCTAAATGTTCATTCATTCACACACACACACACACACACACACACACACAAACACACACTCGCACACTCACACACTGATGGCACAGCCTTCAGGAGCAATTTGAGGTTCAGTATTTCGCCCAAGGACACTTTTGACTTGCGGACTGGAGGAGCCAGGAATCGAAACACAGATCTTGTGATTAGTGGATGACCCACTCTACCACAGATACCCGTTTGATAGAAGTAACTCGAAAGAGATTTTAAAACATACTATAACTTTATTTGTGTGTAAAGGCAGATAATACTGGTTTTAATCAAATGCAATCACCAATAGGATACACTGTTATGTAAATTATGGTCATTTTCAGGAAGACAATAATACGATGTAGCAAAGACCTTGTAAAGTCAGACTAATGCATATTAATATACAAGCACATTTTTTTTTACAGATATATAGTGTTGAATAAAGAGATATTCCTTCGATGATTTGATCACTTTATACGTTCATTACTTTTAGGCATAGTGCTTTCTTTTCTCCACTGACTTATCAGCAGTCTGGATCTGCACCGAGAGGGCAGGGCCATGTCAAAGTCCACGTGCACCCTTTAAAGAGGCGTGGTTCCGCCTCGCCGCTCGCCTGCTGATCGCATGCAGAAAGCGTGGTGTTTGTAATTGCTGCGCAACAAGCGGTGCGCGGACACCGGTTGTCAGAGAGACGTTTGATGCCCGCTGTACGCGGCAGTGTATCTTAAAGCGCATTCTCTCCAAACTGCTGTCAATCTTTTACTTTTTATCAGAGCAGAGCGGACAGATTCCGGTTTCTTGTGTGAGTCCTTTCATCAGACCAAGACATGCAGTCCGCTCCTCCCACAGGACGGTGAAGAAGTTGATGATGATGATAATGGTGGTGATGATGATGAAAATAATGAGTAGCGCTCCGGCTATCCTTCTTTGAATTCTCAGACATGAAAGTTGTTTTAATGGTCGGGAGCTTATTGACTGCTGTGGCCAGGAATGTATCCACACTTCATGATGGAGCTGTAAATCACTTCTCTACCTTTTGCAGCTTTTTACGGTGAACTTGCAAACAGAGACTTTACTGTGTATTGTGAATGGAAATAGGAGGATGTGGCCATGTTTAACTGGGAGGGATTTGCAGATTGTGAATAAAGAAAACAGAAAAAAAATAACCGCAATACTCATTATTATTCATTATTTTCAGTTTCTTTGCCTTATTAAATGATCATGAGATGATGCAAATGCATGTCTTTTTTTGGACAGTTTTCATTTTCAAATTCAGCAGCAGTGTGTATATTCTACCGAGTAGAATATTCTCACAATGTGCCCATCTTGTAAGTAAGATGTGCCCATCTTGTAAGTAAGATAATACCTATGTAGAAAACTGCTGAGCTCGGTGAGACAGAAGCCTAATAAAACATTGCCATTCCCATGTAAAACTGCGCAGGGTCGATCAGCATGGATTACTTTCTGGCCTACATCTATTCTTCGGCTATTGACAACCTCTCCCTTCCCAGTGTGCATGACTGGAGCTCTCACTAGCGCTGCTAGTGGACAATCAAACCTACACACCCTCCTCCAGACACACTCGCATTTCCCATTTCTTACTTCTAGTCTAAATTAGATAGCAAGACGCAGTGTCGGAGCTCACAGATCGCGTAGAATTAGTTTGAAGTATTAGCGCTAGTTAAACAGCAAATCTGAAATTCAACATGGAGTCCCCTCCAGATCCAGCGAGCGACCCGGGCAACAGCGCCTCGGAGCCGGCTACCCCGGTCAGGGAAACCCCGGTAAACCTGGAGACGCTCCGGAAAGCGGACCATCCAGCCCCGGTTCGAAGGCAGACTTGTTCAAGCACCAACAGAGGTAAGCCGGACGCGTTTCGCTTTGTAATGTGTGCGTAATAAAGACCGATCGCGGGATTTTTTTAAAATTTTATATCAAACTTCAAAATGAATTAAATCGCTTCTCCATAAATAACTGCACACTGTTTAAATACACCCGACCACAGGGACATGGCTTTTTATTGCGCACCACCGCGGCTTTTACCCGTTCGCTTGTAATTATTGCCTCGGTGTGTGTTGCTGGTTTTCAGGCTCCACTGACAGCTCGAATCATAGGGGGGGGGGGGGGGGGGGTGATACGGTCACAGATGTCACGTTTACTCTGACTGCAAGATAAATCAATTACCCAGCAACTTCACGTTGACCAGCAGGAGCTTTTCCTCGTGCCAAAACGGGCCAACCTGTCCGCCTGAACGCGATATTGTCAAAGTGTCAAAAGTGAACTTTTGGAAACTGCGGGCTAGTTCATCGATCAGTCCCATTCTCCTTTGTATATAGGGACGTGTCCTCCACTGTCCCTGCTACAGCACACAGCGCCGTCTGGCTGGGTTTGTTTTTTTACATCTCCAGCTAACAGATTTTAGGCTATTCCTGTGTGCAAAAAGACGCCCAAGCAGCTGGAATTTGTTTAGCTCTCAAACACTGTTTCAAGCATGAGGGGCGCTGCACGACTAAACCTCCACATGATCAGACAGTAAAAAAACTACACGGACCTATATTATCAATTAGCCCGTCAACAGTCTTTCTACATTGCTGCAGAGGAGTAGTTCATTTTGACATGATTTATCCACCACGTCCCGTCCATGTTGTACAGTACAGACAGTATTTAACCACACCCCCTCTCGGCTGTCTCCAGCACAGGGCTAACCGGGCTCATCCAAGTTCAAAGAAATACGGATTTCTCCACTGATTCTTGACAGGCACGGTTGGCGTGTACATTGCAGTGAGGCGAGCGACGTACATGTGGCAATTAATTCATTGCGCGGTGTGTGTTTTTTTTGTGCGCGCGCTCTTCCTGCGCGCAAGGGTATATTTAGAGTGTGATATGGTGAATGTGGAATGTAAGCTGGTTATGTAACAGGTTTAGCCATAAACAGAGGCGCGCAACTGAGAGCAGAAATCATCATCATCGCAAATCTTTTCGCTTGTTAGACTCGATAACCACTCTCCACGAAAACCACGATTATTTAATTAAAAAAAGAAAATCACTACTTCAGCGGGCATTTATATGCCACTGAAGGGAAACGGTGTCTTTGTGGGTTGGCACAGCCTGGAGCACTTATGTAATAGCGGAGAAAAGACAGGTTGTTGGGAAGCTTCGTGGATTGATTTCTTCTTTTTTCGCAAGTCTGACTTTGAGACACTCCTAACCTGCTGACCCATATTCACCTCACACTTTTATGCACAGGATTAAAGTGCGTCTGGGAAAGAGAAAGACAGGAAAAAGAACGCCTTCAGTCTGTTATGTAATGCCGAATGGGTGAAAAAAAAACCAACAACAACACATGTTCAGTGGGACAACCTCTGCAGCCTTAAAGGAGTTTCCCTGCACTGGAACTTTATTTTGATCTTTGTGCAAAGAATAAGAATGTTTGTTAGAGAGGGCTAGCAGTAGAGGGCTTTTACAAAAGTTTTAAGAACTTTTTGAAAACTTAGTGTCAGTCCACATTTGTCTGAATTGGGTTATGATTCAATTCCTAAATTGATTCATCCCGTCATGTTTACCTGCGTTGATCATATCTCAGTGTGTATTAGCCTATCACTCGGTGTATTCCGTCAAACAGGAAATGTGATCATGTAGAAATATTCAGAACATCGGCCATGCAGGAGAGCAGAATAAATGTTTGCTTTCACGAAGAATTGATGGCTTAATTACTGTTTAAAAAAAGCATTGATGCAAAAGTACGGCTGTTCTATTAACAAAGTAACTGCAGTTAGTTTATTGCGTCGGCACATTTCAGTGCAGATTCCTCAAAAAATAAAACAATAAACGTCTGGCTCACGGTAGTGTTGCAGGCCTGTAAGACATTTTTTAGGATTACAGCTATATGCTCAGGCTTTCAAGCCAGCTACAGAAAGCAACATCTGAAAGGCGGCAGACACTTGCTCAAGCACAGTTTCCCTCTTTGCACCAGCTGTATGAGACTTTCTGAGGATGCACATTTCTTATCCTGCACACAGAGCATTTACTGTTTTAACCCTGAGTGCTAATACCTTTTTAAGTGGAAAGGGCTTACTTCAGCAGAAACTCTGCTGTAAGACTTGAGTGGGTCAGAGAACAGGCCTTGGAGGGCTGTGGATATCATTACTGGGAAAAAGGGAAGGCTGTTATTTTCATATTGCAAGATCCCTTGCTTCGCAAATTTGGAAACAATCAATATTAATGGCTTGGTTATGTAAGGTCACGGTTGGTCTCTGCAGAGGCTTGAACCCTCACAGTTGCACAGCTCTGAAGCCGCAAATCTGATAAGAGCTCCGGTGTCCTGGATCCTCCGTTAACATGAGTACGTTTGAAAGTGTGTGTGTGGACAGTACATGTGCATGTTGCAGTAGTTAGTGCCCCTATATGACACTGGCCACTACGCTTGTTTTCTTGTTTTGCACAAATGCTTGTTATTTAGTCATCTGAACGTCATGCTCCTTCGTTCGGGAGAAAGATGTGGAATCGATTGCTAAAACATTATGTTGCCTTTATCATTGTCAAAGTTGTAATTAGCTGAAGTGCGATGTGGTTTCTTACAGCAGGAAATATTGCAACGTGTCCTACTTATTATTCTTACCTCGGTTATGTAGATTCCACTTCTTTTGATCTTTTTATACTAAATACCAGTTTTGAATCTGTTATGTCACAACATTTACCCCTCACACGTCTTTGTTACCCTTAAGATAAACTATGTATCAGTTTTAAGTGTTTCATTGTGGGAAGCAACTCTTTCTTGACACTTGCGGCTTTAGTAGCTGATCCAAACTAAAGAGGCAGGGTTGAAAAAAATAAATGCAGTCTTCTCTTAACGAACACGCAACCAGACTTTCACCAGCAGTTTTATTTTTGGGTAGCGAAATGAGAGCTCTCGACTAGAGTGGCAGCATTTATTCAGTTGTTGTTGACACAAGAGGGATGAGGTGCAGGGACGCAGAGGCTTTAAAAAAAAAAAAAAAAGGTTTTACACAAAATCTCAGAAAGCCAGGAGTTGGCATTGGGCTTGTACGCCATTCGAGTGGACAGCAACATTATTGAGCCTGTGGCATTCTCAAATTCAATGAATTAGGGCTCTCCGCCCGCTGGAGAGCATGAAGATACAGGTATGGGCTTATAGCTGAGCCTTCAGCCCGGGCAGATCCGAAAGAGGAACTCCATTAGGTGTCTCCTTTTTTCTGGCTGGCTGCCTGTAACATAATATCTAGTTTCAGTCGTCCTGCGTTTTCAATTCTTCAATGTGGGTGAGGTGATGATATCATGAGCTCTTTTATTGGTACCTGTCAGACCGTTAACATTGTTAAATGTTAATAATCAGCCTATTTGAAGTCAAAGCTCGGTATTTGATTCATTCACATGAAGTTCCCCTCAGACCAACAATATGAAACAGTCTAACTGAAAAAGATAAACAGTGTTTCTCCGGCTGTACGCTGAGCTGTTACATAGATGGTGACATCTGCTCTCAGTTCAGACTTTGGCACCACTACCTTTTTAAAAAAAAAAAAAAAAAGGTCTTTTGTGTTTATGAGCTTCAAAGGTCAAATTTAATTTGAGTGGCAGCTTGCTTATCTAAGGAGGATGTACCTGTGAATGTCAACACAATATCAGGACTATAGTGGTTAAATAAGCTCTAATTGAGATTTTATCATGTCAGTTGTCAGGCCCTTTCTTTCTCGCTGTCGGTTCAAAATACCAAAGCAAAATGCGACAAATAATGAAATATCGGTTTGGCTCTAATTGTCCTACTTATTTGTAAAGTGCTGTAATTTTTATGTCCCGTTAAGTGAAAAATCCTTTTTGTCTTTTGTGGATTGTTTTGATTTCTATCGTCTAAAAGTATGGTAACCCCGGTCCCCTTTTTAAAAAATATTTTTATATCGTAAACAAATTAT
This sequence comes from Anarrhichthys ocellatus, assembly GCF_004355925.1. Classification (NCBI taxonomy): domain Eukaryota; kingdom Metazoa; phylum Chordata; class Actinopteri; order Perciformes; family Anarhichadidae; genus Anarrhichthys; species Anarrhichthys ocellatus. The sequence continues at coordinate 10,095,937 of NW_022280032.1, read as the reverse complement.
TCTCATGTTAAGATTACTTTTTTTTTTTCTTTGTGTATATGTGTACTGTATATAACAACTCTGTCCATTAAAACATGATCTTTCATATTGAAGTTTAGTTTTGTAATAAAGCTAACTAGATAATACAGACCAGAGGCGTGTTGGTCTCTGTACAGAAACTTTGTTTGCAAGTGTCTTAGTGTGGATATAGATGGCTCAACTTTTAAGCTCAATTTATTCAAATATTTAAATCAAGTTCCTCCTGACTGTAGGAAACAGGTCCAGCTTTGTGAGAAACTTACATACACTTTATTTTTTTAAATGGCAGACATTTATTATATGAATGTTAGAGTCCAAGGCTGCAAGTTCACTTTTTTAACAATTCTTTGGTCAAGCGGTTAAGGTTAGCCGTATCAGTGCTGCATCTGTGGGGCTTCAAGATGTTTTTAGTTCAATCTTTGAATTGAATTGGTGCTGGCATATTACCAAACTGTTCATTTCACTGCTCAGGATACACACTATAGATAAAGAAGTGGAAGTTAAAGGGTTTGTCAAAGTAAAACACTCCTCCAAGAATGCATAGCACAATTGTTCCGGTGTAACTGCAGTTCTTTGGTAACCTGTGAGTCATTTGTCAGATGTATCGGGCGTATACTATGTGCTCAACGCAATGCAAACCCTAATAGGCTATGTTAATTTAAAAAAGTTTAGAAATGTCATACTTATTCTAGACCAATCTGAAGTTTGATTCTTGTGGGGCAGTTTATTTTGGAGTTTGAATCACCAGTGACTTAACTGGGGCTGGCGAGGAAGCTTCAACTGGTGACAGACACCAGATTTGATGTGAAATCTCCAGTGGTGAATGACAGCTCAGATCTATGGCCCATTTACAGAAGTTTGTGTCTTAGAAATAAAAGTCTGCATAGTAATGACCGGAAATACTCCAGATGCATTATTGGAGGGCGTTAAAGGAGTCTAAATTTAATGTGGTACACTGTGACCTAAGTACTGTTGCTGCTTGGCTCCGTGCTGCTCTGTGCCTCTCTGATATGAATTGGGCCCCTTAGAAGAGGCCTGGAGGGAGAGAGGTGCTGAGAGGGGTCTAAAGGATCACTCCGAGGAATTATTATGTCGCATCTCGGGCCAAGCCTTTTCACATCTCTACCAGTGTGGAGGGTGCAAAGCTCCCGAGCATGTATAGGTGAGCCCTTCACACTGAAAAAAACCCAGCAGTCAGTCGGGATCTTTACCAGCAGGATCTCTGAAACCGTCATTCTTGTGCCTTTGAACAAAGTCATACTGGATACATACATCCACACTGCCTCGTGTCAAGTCATGTCAATATAAAGCCGTGAGTGTCTGCACACTCAGAGAAGAGATATACGTATATTTTACCACGGAGCCTTTACGGCTTCATGCAGGCTGCAGAGCGGCTGACATGTGTTGAACACTTGAGAGGAAAATCTCCCGGCCACGCAGGGTCTCCCAGACGTTATGTGCGTGTGCACACTTTAAAACAGGAAGAGGTAACGTTGTAAAATCTAAAGTATGTTAGTCAAACAGCACACCTCAAGAGCCCCTTAACCATTATTTATCTTGCTTTTCTGAAGTCCTCACGGCAGCTCCGTTTGAAGGACTGTTGAGTGGTGGACTATGACATCAGTCAAAGATGAAAATGGAAGTTGCATGTTGTAGCCGTCGAGCATAGATGAAGACCGGTAACAAGGCAGAATAATCCACGTGCTTTCTCCTCTGGTTAGAGTTATGCTGATGTACCTTAACAAGGTCTGCACATGTATTCTCAGGATTTATTATATATACAGTAACTCGTCTAGACTCGAAAAAGGTATTCTCAGGATTTGCTGAAACTTTCAAGCACATCGTCATCATTAGTTTCTGCGTCATTATTTCACCACAGTTTTTGTTCATTTGCACAAATCCATCTTAAAATTGAACACATATTATAAATAATATAGTTTCTGGAGTTGGTAATTTTTTCCCTAGTGCCTATTCTTTGATTTTTCTTTAGTCGTATCACTTGGGGTAAGGTAATAATACTGAGGAAGTCAAAGCACACATATCACATCCTCCACCGTAATTTTTGTTACATCAGTACCACTGGAGTATTACTCAACAAAGTTTATTTGTCACCAAAAAATAAACAAAAAACTTTTGGAGACAAGGGAGATAAAAACGACTTGAAAATCAGTGTCATTTCTGTTGGCTTGATTATTTATATTGGAATAACAAGCGCGACTTAATCTCATAAATAAAAAAGGGAGAGATACAGATCCGTCCCCTCCAGGTACTGCCACCACTTAATCGAATTAGCTCCACTCTCAGGCTTGACGGGCTCTTCAAACACCCCTGGTGACTTCTGAGTGCCGATTACAATCAGCTACTATTTTCAGCCTTTGATTAAAATCTGGTGAGGTTGGACAGAATTTTGTTTAGCGCAGAACCAACTAATTATTAACATCGCAGCCCAGCTCTTTTTTTTTTCGTTGCCAGTTACAGTGGGCCAATGGGCTGGAGTACTTAAGCAATACCCATCAGTATTAATCATGTTGACTCACTGTGTGTGAAACTATTAGCTTCTTCTTATTGAAACATCTCACAATAGTCTGTGTTGTCCAAACACAGATCTTTCTACCGACCTTTGTGTCATTTGAAACCAGAACTCTGTGTGTAGAACTCTGGCTTGATTATTTGTGAGATCAAAGAAGACATTTGGATACGTCTCATAGTGTAACATTATAAGACTATAATCGTTTTTAGATAATCCATTCCCCCACACAGGAGGGGTCGTCACAATGCAGATGTTCTCGTCTGGCAGACGACAATAATGCTCACCATCTTTTACTGATGAAATAATAGAAGATGATCACGATTGTTCATGCCTCACACAGTATGTCAGAGAATCATTGTAATGTGCCTGTCAAACACAATTCTGCTCTTTTGTTGCTTTCGAAAGGCGGCTCTTGAATATGAACAAGTCACTAATGAATATTTGGTTCTTGCATGTCTGCGGATTGATTGCTTTAGGAGGCGTACTAAGACGGAGTGTGGCAATGCTGCTGCTGTGCTGCTTTCTGACAGTGATTGAAAGACAGAGTCACTCTTCACCATGCATGGCCCACGAATCCTGCTCTCATTCACTGACAAATATCAGCTGCCTGATCAATCAATATTTGCAGCTTTATTTTACTAATGCAGTACTTAAGAGGCAATAATTAACGCCATGCTGGGTTGTTAAAAGCCTATTTTTATGTGACAGACAGAAATAGACCTACAGAAATAGGAAGATGAAGGCCTTTGGTCGATGTTGATAGTGGCACATCGTGCAGACATTCCTTATACATTGTACTATGCACTTGTGATTAACTTAGCACATAAGAATCCCTGTTGTTTTCAAGTGTTGACAAATGATATTGTACAAAACAGGAGTTATTATTACTTTAAAAAAAGCCATTATGAATGACTCAAAAGTATTTGGATTATAGCTAGGTTAAGGACAGTTAAGGAAAGTCCAAATGCAACTCAAATCAAAGTAAATAAAATGTAATCAAACACAAATCAATGTCTTTATGAATTCAGAAATATCTGATTTTTTAAAAAAACATTTGGCAAAACCTTCATCAACATAATATCTCTTTATGAACTGTTTTCATTCGGCCATTGTTGAGGTTTGAGTAATTGAAATATAGTATGAAACAGTTTAACTGAGGGAATATTCATTCGATGTCATCTTGTGTCAAACAAGTGTGGCTTGTGATGCTCATTAATTTCTGCTTGCTCCACTTGCAGTGTTTGGGCCCTCTTTGCTGGCTCCGTGCCACAGCGTCTTCTGAAAGAGCCACTTCATCTCTGTCAGGGGCAGGTGGAAATTTGCTGCACACTTCTAATTGGACAAAGTGCCTTTCAAACTCTGAGCCATCATACACATATCAGATTATCATCCAGACCAGGTGTCAACGGAGGTATTCCACCTCCCTCCTCTCCTCCTGCTCTCTTGTGCATCTCTTTGTGGATGTTCAGATTCTCCCTATGCTGTTTTGCTTTTTAAACCCCCTGCCGCCCAGTGGCCCAAGGCATAATAGGCCTTGTCGTACAGATTGATTACAAGAAAGTGCACTTGTTATTTTCACTTTGAAACTTTTATTGTGTTTGCGCCTCAAAAAAGTGATTTTACAGATGATGCTAAATTTGCCTGCCTTATGATCCCTCCTAAGTTTAAAGCAATAGCTTGGTCATCTTTTGTCTCAAGTACAGAAACAGCCAGAAGGAGAATGTGAGGCTGCAAGCTAGCTCACAGGGGGCTTTAAGGCCTTTCTCAAGGCCAGATCTCACTATGCTTGTAAAAGTAATAGGTGAAATCTTCAGATCTATTCTTCACGTAACAGGTAACCAGCGAAAAAAGAGCATAACTCAAGTGATGTTATTTTGTCTGTTTGAAGAAGCTAAAAGCATGACTGCTGCATTTTGAATGAGCCAAGTGAAACAGACTAGTGACTGATGTAAGAATAAAGTGCAGGTGGTCTAAATGTGAGAAGATAACAGACTTGTTCCTTTCATATTTTTACAGATAAAGTACAGAAACATCTACCATATCTTAGAGACAGCTAAGTGAAGAGAAGCTTGCTTGTTTTTCAGACGATAGCTTGTAAATGGAAAATATGATTGAACCTTGAAGAGCAGCCCTGGTAATGTGTGTGAAATAGAACACGCTGAACCGATTACACCAAGTGTTGTTCTTTCGTTACGTATACAATATTTTAGTCGGTCAAATTCCTCTGTGTTAAGATCGACATGAAACCTGATTTCTGTGCACAAAAGCTGTTCTTTGACTAACACAAACAACCGTGGTTGTTGTTGTTGTTGTTGTTGTTGTTGCTCTGCTTCTGACATGGAGCACTGATATGAAAGTAAAACTTCTGTATTAGTGGAAGAATTAAGTGAACAATATCTCATTATATCACAGTATCCCTTGATAGCAGAAACCAGTTGCATGCAGTGATAAATACATTATCACTGCTCCTTTCACACATCGGGCGAACTTGGCAAAATTGTGGCTTACTCAATTGCTTATCTTGTCTGCACGTCGTCGGCGCAGATGTATTACCCTGTGCTGATTTGATTCTGGGCAAAGGGAAGCGGACAGGAGAGATTGATGGTGCTGTCCCCAGTCAGACAGATAACACCTGATTCTGCCTGCAGGGGGTTGGTCTAGCGCACTCCTCCCCTGCACCTCAGATGCGTGGAAGGCTGTGCCAAGGAGGTGAACCGCTCCTTCACTCAATGCAAATTCCGGGCCACATTCAGAGATGATCCCAGGACGATTGAGCCAATGTGGCCCCGAGCACTCGGCGCCACACGATCCATGCATCAGCCGCACCTGGGAGAAACCAACACAGGCGTGGGGGTCATTTGTTTAACACAGGTGCATCATGTATCTCGGCGCACTCAAACGAGCGCATGCACACACGTACCCCGCACGCTTGAACGCACGCTCGGAGGCAGACGCATGCCTGAATGGGCACACACGCACAGCTACACAAGTGTTAATGAAATGCTGTCTGCACACATGGTTGTATATTGGAAGTCTTGATGAAGTATCACTCGGGAAAATACTGTAATAGAACAGTACTTTGTGAACTTTAGGAAACACTGTTGAAGGGATTGTGATGAGGTCTGTAAGATAGTTGCAGTTTTGCGATAAATTACGGATACACTGCATAAGTATTTCATAAGTAGCACTTCTCAAATGGGATTCATATTTCTAATAAGCTTAAGCTTTCAAATGGATGTTCCCAAGATCTCTCTTTGCAGTGATTAATAGACAGAAAATAAATCAACAAACTAAATATTTTGTGAAACAAAATAAGCTATTTGAGGACTGTAGTTAATTTATTGATATTAAGAATAATCATTGGTTGCAGCTCTAGTACAATTTAAGTGTAGAATAACAGAATGCTCTTCACATTGGCATCACACTTGCATGTTCCCTGCTTTGACGGCACCATATGGACACAGAGAGCATTTCAAAAAAATACTCTTGCTCTTTGCGCTTTAAAAGCTCTTTTGATGCTATTTCATCATTTGTTATAATTCACCAACCATCAGTAACATCTGAGCATCTTATGATCCCCACGAATCAAAGCATGTTGCAACATCTTCAAACAAACATACAGTGGAGCAAAACATTTTTTGTTTTGTTTTTTTAAATTCAATAACAAGGAGTGCAGCACAGGTTCTCAGTGTGTGAAGCAGATGGTGAAAGGCTAGTGTATAATAGATCTCAATATTAACTGCAGCACATGCTGAGAGTGTCGGTGGATGGCACACAGCAGAGTGAAAGAGAAGCAATGACCTTCTGTCCCATCATTTACCCTCTTCTGCCCCCCATACCGCTCTCAAATTACTTTGTTTTAGCCAATTAAAGCAGCCGGCTGAGCATCAAGCAGGCTGCCATTTTTCGCTCACCTGGACCCATGTGACATTATCGCTCTGTCATCAGGAGAGATGGCCGTAAGTGGGAATCTCCGCCGTGGCACCGTGCCACCTAAGACCCCACTGTGTTCGCTGAGATTAATATAATGATTATCCCTCCGACTTGTAAGAATCTCAGTCAGCTCCCTCACCTGTTCCCGGTGATACTTGCACAGCTCCTCACGGCATGAACCAATGAGCAAACGATTGCTGTGGTTATACCGCGCTCCAAAGCACACAATAGATATACGTCTAATGGTATTTCCTGTGTGTTACTTCTAGTACACAAAATGATCAGTTTCGAAATGTGCAAGGAATCTATTGTCCTTAAGTTGCCTTGTCGAAGATCAAGATACCATATGCTGAGGAATGGTTCTCCATCCAAATCCTTTAATGGCTCAATAATGGACAGAAAGTCGGCAGACACAATACCATGGCATGGGATGAGTGAAGGGCCGGAGTGTGTGGTGTTTAACAGCCATACGAGCACAGATTATGTGCTTGAAGGGGCTGAATTGAGTGCCAGCAGTGACAGTTGGGCTGGGAATTGAGTGTGCCCGGGACGTGCGGCTTGACTCCGCTCGGAAACACCACTGGGTCCAGGGCTCATCTCCGTAGTCCTCCGCCTCCCCCCTCCTGTAGAGGCATTGTGGCCTGCCGCTTGCTCTGCTTCACCAGGGGAATGGACAGGCCCCTGTTCCCCGCTTGATGAGCACTCACTAATGGCTGCTTCTTTGAAAGCTGACGGGCCGTTTGAGGAGGAGTGTCTTTTACTTCCCTCCAGCTTGCCTTGGCCGGGCATTCGTCAGGCTGCCTGGCTTTGCTGTCCTGCCCACATGATGGTGCGCCAAGGGGCTGGAACGTCTGTCATTTGTTTTACTTTCAAATAAAAGTTGATGATTTACCAATAAAAAGTAAAAATAGTCTTTTGATGATGTCTGGAGGCATATGGAGAAAATGTTGCAATAGCGACATTTTCAGCACTGTGTCAGGCTAGAAATAACAAAAAGACAAAAGAGATTTGTCTTCTTACTTTTTTGTACCTCCTCTGATAATAAAAAATAGTGTGGCCATAGTTTTTTTTTAAACAAGTGAATTTAGAATTTAGATGCACAATGATTTCATGCAAAAATGAAATCCCCCTCCGACATGTTTTTTTTAAGAAATGGTATTGTTACTGTTCGGCTGCATGAGAAGGACTCCAGCAGCAGTCTTGAGGAGATGTATTGTTAACACAGCTTTAAACTGGGAGGTCTGTAATAACAAAATACGCAGCTGTGTTTGAAATTGGGCCCCTCCACAGTTTGCGTACTTTTTACAGGTTGTTAATTCTCTATAGTTCACAAACCAAGCAAGATGACATGAGCATCTACCGTAAGACAAGAGGAAACCAAAGGAAGTCTTAAAAGTGAGGAGTAGGCTGGTATTCTTATAAAGACATCTACACGATACATGATAGCCGAATAGTGTTAACTCTTCATTGTATACAGTTGATGGATCAGTAAAGCTGCCAGTTATGTGGTCGGTTATCCTCTGGTACCTTGACCTGTCTTTTCACCCCAGAGGGAGCCGTTGTTCCTGTTGCCCTCCTCTTCACTGGCGAACCAGCGTTTGGCTTCTGGAGACTCCATTAGGAAGATGGAGTCGTCCTTGGAAATCTGCTCTCTGTAACTTCTCCAGTCTTCACTCTCTCTATCCCTCTCCCTCTCCCACTCTTGTTTCCTATATGCACTCTTTTTGCCCCACTTGAAACTAGGGTGGAGGTCAGAATGGCGAATTTAATGTAAGAGCTGACGTGCTTCCATGGAGCACCCTGTCAACTCAAAACAATAGGTTTGCCGGAGCTGTTACGCGGAATAAAGAATGTTCGCATGTTCCCAGAGAAATGTCCTCTGCTCGACATTCCCAAAAGAGATGAGAACATTTGTCCGCATACATTTTTACCGGTCCTGGCCCAGTAGCAAATGGAGGTTGAAGCATAATGAATTAATTTAACATGTGAGCAAAAAAGTTATTTCACCTGAGAGGTTCAAAAAGCCATCCAATTCGCATGTTGGAACTTTAACCCTTGTCATATTTGATTTGATCATTAATTGCACACAATGTCTGCACTGGTCCTTTTTATTCAGCTTTGTGTTGATGTAAATTCAAGCTCTTGTTTGAAGCCAACAAATGATGTTGCAGCTTTATTAGGCTGCACATAATATCCGTGAGAACGTAACAGATGTTAGCAGTTGCATAATGGCAAGAAGAAAAAAAAAAAGCAGCCGGCTGTGGTGTTGTACAGCGCTGTGATCAAATAGTTTAATTTGATGTGACCTCTTTGTCTCGTTGGTATCTCTGGCTCTTGGTAGGAGCTGACTGTACAACACGGCATGTCAACAAACAGGTTAAGATGAATGGAGACAGGAGCCAGTCAGGCTCATAAGGAAGTTAACTGTGTAGTTGAGTGTATTCTGTATTCTAATGAGTGCAACTAATAAGGGCATGACAATAAATCAAGCTCTGTTTGTCAAGTCAATGGCCATTTATTTTATTTTGGAACAGGATGTTGAGGTATCTTGTGAGGTAATAAAAAAAAATACCCTGATTGATGGATGTTAATATGACCGATTTATTCGTTTCCATTTTCAGAGATCTCTCTCCAGTTGTCACAGGCAGTCTCCTCTCAAATTATATTCATTTGGATATGACATTTTAATTGGAACACTATTCCCATTAATTGAACAAATTAGAGAGAGTCTGCTGGGGGAAAGGTAATCTCTGGGAGAGATGATTTTGGAATTCACAATTTAGAATTAAAAATCAGCTGCTTTGGCTTTGTTTGTGTGGCAGCCAGTGTTGCGGCAGTGCACGCACGCAGCGCCAGCGCTGGAGGTCTCGGCGGCACTCAGGGCTCACATTGTCTTCATTAAAAACGATTAAGGAATAGGTCAATTTAGTCTGCTTGGCTAGTCGGAGCGGTGCACTTCCTCCTATGAAATGTCTTTGTCTTCATCTGCTGGGTCACTCGAGCAGCAAATACGATCCGTCACTGTTTTATGCATGTTTACATGTCTGATTGAACGTCTGTGAGAGTCATGGCAGCAGTCTTTAAATGTCATTTTGTTTTTTTTATTGGTGTGTGTGTGTGCGTACTCACACGTGTTTGGGTGTTCATGCTGCTGTGCTCCTTTTCAGTACGCTTGCCGTCTGAGTGCTGATGAGTTGCTGTCTGATTAGCAATGAAAAGCGACGTTCACCCCGCAGCTTGAACTACTGTGAGCAATTAATTACGCTAATAAAAATCACCTTAAAATTTGTGCGGTTGATTTCATAAACATATGTTGTAACAGAAATGTTCCCTACATCAAACATGAGCTTTCTGTGATGTTTCAGGCCGAATGGATGCTGTTTCTGTGTGGCTAAATAGAGCTTTTTACCCCCACTGCTCACACAAGAATTTAAGATTCAATGTTGCTTTCAACGTTCCTCCACATTAACTTCTGTTTACAATGCAGTGTTTTTGGAATTGCCTTCCAGACAGACAATTAACACTAACTAAATACAAAATGTGTTGCACATTTTTTACATCTCAGGGTGACCACCTGTCAGTTTAGGTAGACTGGCAATTTGGCCAGGAGAGAAAACCTGGTTCCAAGAAGAGCCAGGTGTAGATAAATGTTGCACATATGTTGTCAGACTATAAAGGAAATTGTCGATTCATCATGCGTGTGCATTCTAACAAATGATTGCAACATTCTCTAATTTGATGTACATTGTTTTAGAGTATCACACACACACACACTGCCTATGCAATAAAAGAGAAATCTCTGTTGCTAATATTTGAATTGCAGCTTTGCAAAATGAGCCTTTTGAAATCGCAGCTCATTGTGTTCCACCCTATCCAGATCATGGGGTTTCGCAGCGACCACATTGTTGTGTGTCAACAGACACTGATCACCTGTGACCACATGACTGAATGCTGAATATGAACCTTGAACATGAAATACAGCACCGTTTTTGAAACACTAAAACCATTAGATTGTGCTTTCTAATTGAAATAATGTTCAATTTTATAATATTTCATCAACCCCTGGCACTCGCAGTTAATATATTGAAGAGCACAATGTTCCTAAATTGAATCGCTACTCTTGCCCCTGACATGAATGAGGTAAGAAATAAAGAAAATTAATATCTTACAAGGTCGGGAAGTACAGTAGTGTTCATGCATAGTGGCTGAGAGCCCTAATTGGAGCTCTCCGTAGTCAAATGTGGAGGGGAAGCGGAGGATCGGTGTAAGGAGGAAAGAGAGAGAGAGAGCCAGACAGTGGGGGCTCCAAGATAGCGGGGCCGAGGGGAAAAGTTCCCCCATGCTTGTCAGAGTTTGAGCAAGTTCAGAATTGATGGAGCCCACAGGCAGCACTGCTAATTTTAGTTGAAATCACCTAAGTGGTTTGGCTAATTTATCCAGGCTCCTCGGCCTCAGCCGCTGGTTCCTGGCTCTCCGCTGCCTCCCCCCTCCCTCCCACATATATCCACAAAGCGTGAAGGTACCAGGAGGTGACAGTGGGAACAGAAGGTTGTGCCCAGCTGATTGGTGGTTTCAACCTGCGTTGTACATTTTGGATATTGTTTGACCCTTAACGACAGGCCAGGTTCAACCATCTATTCCATAGAATGACTTATACCACTTTGTATTTTATGGAAACGGCGAAATTATAATTTAATTTGAAAACACGTGAAGAAAAAAAAGATCCAATCACTGATCAATCTGGTATCTCCTAATAATATTTTATATTTCTGATGGTTTAATGTAGATATGAGGATTTAAATATCAAGAGATGACAATCGTTTTAAAGCTTTTGGAGAGGGTTTTGCCAACAAGTCTGACTGTGTGTGTAATGATGGTCTGCCAGCTGGATATGCCGAACATGTTGAAGCTTAACAAGCATCATTGCTGGCTTTTGATTGTTTCATAACAAATCAGACGGCCCCTGCCTTTGCGGTTCCTTTGAACATCCATTTGATAGAAGGTTGAGAAAAATGTCATTAAAATGAAACTTAAAATTGGGATGAAGGCAACAGGTCAGCATAGATGAAATGAATATTTAGCTTCCCGGTAATTGCGATGCTGTTATATTCTCTGTAGAGGCTCGTAGGCTGGAACTGGCTGAGTCTGGGATCTTGGATGTGACTGTAAAGGTTATTTTGTACGATTGTAGACATCCACATGATGAAACCAGAGCAGGTTGTCTAAACAAGTGAAATATCAGGGTGACTGAAGTACATCAAAACCGTCAGACTTTGTGAGCTTCTTGAATGAGCAGCAGCGTGGATATGCATGCCAAGATGTCGCTTGTGTTTTTCTGTTGCTCGACTCAAGAGTTTCTATGGAGTAATTAGTGTCATGCTTGCTCAGAGGATCTATTCACTTAAAAAAAACAAAAATCAATGGAATTGCTCACTGTCCGTTATTAAGTGACAGCTCATAATTGAGAATTTAATGATGTTAAATTGTGTTTTGTATTTCATAAGTCTAGTAACAACAGACGAGGAGCTTTTGTATTAAAAAGAAGTCAAATGTGATCACACCCTGATGTGACTTTACACTAAGTTATAACAATGAAGATTGTGTTTATACAATATATGATTAATACAGGCTGCATTTGAATTATTAACCTGATCTTTTCTGATCATATGGGATGTGTAAAATATTATACCAGAAACTTTTTAAAGATGTTTAAAGGCAGATTGTGTTAGCAGCTTGAAAGAAACACTGAATTGCACACCAGGCCTGTGCAGTCATCCATTCATGAATCAATCATTTTGAAAGAAAAGTGCGGGCAAAACTGGGAGGGGAATGTTACCTTTGATGAAAAACACTTAAATCAATCTAGTAAAAAACTTGCAGAGACATTATGAAAAGCCCCCCTGTTTTTCTCAATATTTAATTCGCAGACAAATGAAATATTAATTGATTTCTGGTCTTTGTAAGGAATAGGTTAACCCCGGGTTCATATTCATCACAAGGCAGCAAAAAAATCTAGATTGCACTGGACTGTCTTTTTTATTTTATTTTTTGTGCAGAAGCATTAACATGATGGCGTATACGATTAGTTTGATTTATGTTTGATGATATGCATTTTATTATCTGGAACCAAGTAACAGATTATGACAAAAGACAGATAATTAGAAGAAGATAATGTTTCATTGTTCTAAAACAATGACACTATATCCACAGCTAAGATGAAAGTTGATTTCCATTCTTCCTGTTTTCAAAAGAGATATCTGAATATAAACCGTTTGCTTTTCCACACAGAGCACAGTTTCTTGAAACAAGGCTTTTTTTTCCCAGACCAGTGATCAAGAGGAGATGCTTGCCGTCTTGTGTTCGAGCCAATCAGTATTTGGCAGATGCATATAGGGGTTTTACGTATGTGCCAGGCACCTGGTCAAACTGCAAACAATGAGGGGCTTACGGATTCTCTTTATCCAACAACGACTGAGAAGGTACTGGGAATGTTAGAGCTCTTATGGCCCCTTTTAGGAAATGCTGATGCTCGAAAATTCTCAGCACTTCTGGATGCTGTGGAAATGTTTCGGAGCTTTATATACAGTATGCAGTTGGAATTCTACAAGCTATACATCATTAACATTGACATTATTCAGGTTTAATCATCTTACAAGGAGCACATTTTGCTGTCTGTCATTTGCATTTACTCATTACCATCTAAACAAAGCAATCAGCCTTCCAAATTCATCCAGCTGACTGCCACAAAGGTGTAACATCCTATACAGAAACGTGAATGAGGAATATATAGGTAAAATATAATATACTTAATGATCTTGTGGAATAGCGATGCATGTAGGCAGCTTAGCAAAATACCAGCAGAAGTGAGTTTCAGTGTGGAGGGTCTTGCTTGAGTCTTTAGCAGTGATCTAATAATGAGTTCCACAGATGGGTTTGTTGGCTGAAGCTCTGCTGAGTCCACCGTGTGTGCGGTAGAGAGTGTCAAAGTGTCTCCTGTGCAGGATCATCTCCAGGTTTGGGGAATGGATGGTGTCTGCCAGACACGCTGGCAGTCAGTGGGCCTTCTCTCCTGCACTACCTGGGCTGGAGCTCTGCCAGGGTTAATTATAGGGGAGCTCCAGAGTCTTGTGTCACTAAGGATGGTTGACAGGATATTGTCATACTGCCATGTCCTATACAGAAAAGACAAGAGTAAGAGCACACCTGCTAAGCCGGAGTTTCTGCAGCGTTTTTCTCTTCCACAGGCATTTCACTCCAGGTCTGGAATGAACAGTTGCCAAGAGCCAAATGGCTGGTAAAATGTGTGTTTGGTGGATAAATCAGTAATAATACCCCAATACCGTAAAGCTATTATTTTGTTGTAACATGTTCACTTGGGATTTCTTGAGCTGATCTGGTAAGGATCTGTTTCGGGGCCGATCCGGGCATATCAAATACAGCCGATCAAAATCTGCTGTTATTTCCATGTGTCCTTGGCTGCAATTGTACACCTCTATTTAGCGTGGGTGAATTTAAAGAGCACTCCGCCGATTTAGCATCGCACTCCTAGGACATTTTCGGACTCACAATGGACAGGTTAAAAAAACACATGTTCAAAATCGATGTTGCAGCGGTCAGAGATTCAGGTTTCATGCTAGTAGCGTTTAATGTAGCCTCGAGCAGGTGACACGCATATATTTTTGTAGTCTTCAGACCCAACTGACGTTGAGTCAAGTGACATCACTTGAAGCATATGCAGTAGTCCTCCCCAAGACCTGTAAACAAAATGTCATGTGTAAAATCGGTTAAAGCGATGTATATTCAGGGTCCCCAGAGAATGGTTACTGATGATGTTGGTGATCCCTTGACCTTTCTGACTGCGCCATCGTAATGTCAAATTTCCCCTTGACCAACTCTTTCATCCTTAAAATCTTGATGAGTAATTGCTAGATTCCCACCAACACACTTTCACAATCATCAGGACGGAAGAAATACTAAAGGATTTCCTTAAACACACACATTATGCTCATGTGTGACTGTGTTAAAAAAATCAAACTTTGTCAAAGAATTATTTTCAGAGGTTTTCGATCCTCTGTGGAGCACATTCCTGGTTTACTGCAGTGACCCCTTGACCTTTACTGTACCACCACCGTCGGGCCAGAGTTTCCACTTGTACACAACATCTTTCAAATTCTAAAGGGCAGATTACCATGAACATTACTTAACGCTGTCACACTCCACAGAAGAACTTTGTCCATTTTGGTCATTGACCTTTTCTCTGCCACCCTTGCCTCAAATTAGCAATGTTGTTAACAAACGAAATAATTGCTTTGAATTTTGCTTTGGATATGTAAGGTTTCCAGTTGATTTAGGTTAGAGTTTCCTGTAGGGCCCCACTTACAGAAATATATCCACTTGAACACAATATATCTTTTATTTGTTTGCGGCTGATTCTCATTATGTTTTATGTGCATATTCATGGCTTCCGCAGGAAAAACCCATCTGAACTTTGTGATTCAATGACCTGTTTTCTAGTGCCATTCTGAGGTCAAACTTTACATTTTTATGCCCTTTGGCAGCAAGGCTCTAAGAACATCTGGGCGTTTGTCACTAACACTTTTGCATTATGTGTAATAAACATTGCAGCTGCGTAAGGCTACTAGTGGGGCCTCAAACATTTAGTCTTGTTTAATTTGTCAGCACCTGTTGGATGAGACTAAAAGCTCATTTCTATTTTCTCAAATGTCCCCTTTTAATCCAGTGGCACCAACGCTTCCAACCAGATCTACGTTTGTAGCTTAAATTGGTTTGCTAGACAGACAAATTTGTCATCTGAGAATTTTCAAGGTCTTTTACAAAGTTTCCCAAAGTGAACGGTGAAGCTGGAATTGTTAAAGCAAGTTGTGCATCTATCAACTCTCATCTGGCTTTTCTCTAAAGTAAAAGTGTGTTACTTTCCTTCTTTTACTTAGACAAGTGTCTAGTCATGGCAATCTGGTGCACACTGGCCTAGAAAAAAAGAACAGCTTGTGTTGCTGAAGTTTCCTCCCCTGTCTAGTTATTTTTAAAATGCCCCATTTCCGCCATTGTTTTGGCATTGTTTTGACCTTACGCGGAAAACAATTTTCCCCAAGTCAAATTAGCTTTCAACATTCAAAGAAATCTTGTAATATAATGGTTTGACGGTTCTGCCTGTGAAATATAAAGAAATGGAAGGCCATGCCACTGGGGTTAATAATATTCATCCTCTTCAACAAGTACCTTGGGATCATAAGTGTCCTTGAAAGCAAACGGCATCTCACTTATGCTGGGCATCTTGCAGCCCTCGTGGGTAATAGTAGTCTACATTTCAACTCTGTGCTCATTGTATCAGGCTGATTCACATGCTTCCTCCGCTGGTAGCGTTAACAAGGGTCGGTGGTAAAAAAGATGCTAAATATTTCTCCTGCTGTAATTCTTTCAGCCTTAACCAGTGAAGATAATTGGTAAAATCCTTTTCTTGCTAATACTTATTATATAATCTTCTTTGTACATGAGAAAAAGCATCTTCTGCAAGAGATCAATAGCAGCTCATCAGTCTTTCGAATGCGCCAGTGTGAGAACTAAAGTCAGCCTTCATGCAAGTCAATGAGCACCTGGAGTGCTTTTCCCAGAGGCTGCTAAGTGTGCATAGCAAGGAACTATCAGGAAACTGCAGTGAGGTCTCACAACCTGCTTTGATAGGACAGAGTCAGGGAGGCTTTGTGCAGAGATGTTGGGCCCGCCGAGGTTTACACCACCTGTTTGTTTCCCTTCTCCTGAGCAGCACAGATCTCGCATGCCTTTGTGTGCCCAGCCTGCCGGGAATTGGGGTGTTAGATACAACAAAAAAGTTGACTGAGGAGTGCTCAGTTCGGGATTGTGATTTATTAATCCGCACTTTAAATTCCAAACTAACGGCGTGGGGCTGTGATGCAGACTCTGGGGAGTAATCTTTAAACAGAACAACAGTGGAGAATAGACAATATACTAGCACGGTGCAGCCAACGGACACAAGGAACAAAAGCTGCCGAGCCAAGAGTTCAAGAAGTGGAGGTCATGGACAAAAAACTGAAGTTTATCTTTCTGAGTGAACTACATTTTAGTACTCACCCAATAAGCTGCTCAATAAGGCTTTGTCCAAGAAGCCCTTTAAAGGCAGATTTGAGCTACATACTTTTGTCTTTATGGCCATCATTTGGATGAATACCAAATTAAGAATAGCCTCTGATATAATCTTTTTATGTGGAAGTCGGGAATGATTATAGTTAATTTAGTCCCACCTGTGAGAGTGCAAACACAAAAAAGTGAAAGTCAACGGTTCTGGTACAGTAGTGGCCTCAGGTGGATATTTCTACCGTGGAGATTCATCCAGCAGGAGAGAAATATTTTTGTTCCTGCCAGACATTTCTTTGGCAATCTTTCACTTCTTGACTTGGCTCTGAGTTTACACGCGCCAGGCCAGCCAACAAGGTGGTTACAGAAGCAACAACGTTGAAGCATACACATGTCAGAAGGTCTCAGATCAAAATTACAACTTTTTTTCATATGAAAGACTTGCATGTCTTTGAACAAAAGCTAATGGTAAACAAAGGTTTTTCGTCATATTCTCAAGTCTATTTCTAGATAAGCCCGTGAAACAGAAGGTGCATTGTGAATTTAAAACTCACTAAGGCCGTTTACCAAATGTTTGGTCCTCGCAGTCCATCATCCACCGCAGCACACTCTGTGTAGTGTTGAATTTCACTATCTCCGCAGAGCTGTCAGCTGGCGCCAGATCTCACTCTAGCTGCATATGAAGTCAATTATGTGCAACCGTTCCCCCTCGATAATACACAGATGTCACTTAGAATGTATTTCTTTTGGGGTTACTTTGATATCTTTTGATATGATGGCCATCCATCATCACAGATGTTGTGGTCTCCAGCCTGGTGTGTCAGGCCGTTACAGTAGTCAAAACAATGATGTGATGCATTTCCTAACAGAGCCAGCACCACATGTGCAGTGTGTTTTTAAATGTGTGTGTGTATGTGTACATAGTTACTCCAGATACTCAAACTGCCCATCAGTGATCATATTCTATGTTTTTTACTCAGGAAAAGAGTTGTATAGCTTATATAAGTATATTGAATTGCCAGGTATTGCTTAGATCTAAACCCTTAACACACGTTTTAGCTATTGGAATGACCAATTCATGAATACATTGTCCTCATTACAAAGTGATAAGTGTGTCTGAATA
This sequence comes from Anarrhichthys ocellatus, assembly GCF_004355925.1. Classification (NCBI taxonomy): domain Eukaryota; kingdom Metazoa; phylum Chordata; class Actinopteri; order Perciformes; family Anarhichadidae; genus Anarrhichthys; species Anarrhichthys ocellatus. The sequence goes on along the minus strand of NW_022280032.1, from coordinate 10,078,220 downwards.
TTGCTTTTGTACCGGCTGTCTGGGATTTCCTTTTAAAGTGCTGTGTAAGTGTGAGGGCAAAGCCGCTCCTCTGTCCATTAGAGCAGAACCACTATCCTTCACCTGACAAAGTTTGGGGAAAGGACACGGATGTTTCCAGTCTACTTCATAGAGTTCAGGCTAGCTCCGCCTTGGGAGCCCAAGTTTTTGCGTTTGAAGAGTGGATGTGAGGGGTAAATGGGACGGGGGTGATGGGCCGGTGGGGGTCTATATGAGCGGACACGGATGCGAATAGATGGTCTAAAATAAGAAGTAGCCCCTTGGTCAGAGTGGAGGCAGATGGAGGCTCAAAGAATGAAATGATGCCAGCATTCTTTGTGCAGTCTGGTGCCAGCAGTGCACTCGATGGACCGCTTGAGACCCGGGTAGGGCCGATGTGATAAGACAGCTGCCTTAGCCTAACCTCCACAAGGTCACTCTGGCCAGAGTAGAACACCGCGCTGATGAGGGGACGCACCCCGGATCAGCGGAAAGACGGATGAGTTGAAAGTGAAACATGTCAGGATTTCTCTTTTAAACCGTGGAACTTGAAAGATGCGTTTTTCCGAGAAGCATTATTAAAGTTTGCACAATTTGTGAGTGAGCTCTGTTATGCGAGAGCAGTACAAAGTTGCATTGGTTGTGGAAGTTTTAAACATCAGCACACTGTTTCTGAACTATGTTTTAAATGAGCTACCCAGTATATCAAAGCAGAAATTAGCATGGAGAAAGTTTGGAGGTGCTAATGACTTTGACTGTCCCTGTGGAAAGGCTTACTGTTCCGGAGAAGCTGTAGAGTATGTGTGTGTGTGTGTGTGTGTGTGTGTGTGTGTGTGTGTGTGTGTGTGTGTGTGTGTGTGTCTGCGTTACGGAGCGAGAGCAGAGTGTGATTCACTAGTTAATAAATCATGCCAGATGAGTTTATCATGGAGATACAGAAGCTCCTCTGGGTCCTGAGCTAACAGCGAGTATCTGGGAGCTGGTACAACACATGATGAAATGCCGTTGTCATGTATATCATTTTTATAGCCCCTAACTTTTTACCTTCATTGCCGTCAACGGGGCAGGATGAGTGACTGTGTATCAAATATACCAATGTGCCGCTTTAAGGAGGAGCCGGCTGTCTTATCAAGCTGGAAACATTTTGGCTCACGCACCACATTCACTGCCACGGCACCTTGAAATCAGTTTTTATCAGCCTAATCCGGTTTGATTATCTGCTGGCAACAAATTAACTATTCTTGTTTACTGTAATTGATCTCTTCGATGAGTACTTGGTAATTCTGCCGAACTTTTTCATCTTTGCTTTCACAGGGGCATTGATAATATCTCCCCAGTGTGCACTGAAGATGCTCTTATCTTTATGCAGTCGATGCAGCTTGTCATCCATTGGGTACTCGGATAATCATCATTAAATTGACTTGATAGCTTCTGACTCGGTGACTAAATGAGTAACTTGTAACAAGCATTATTTCAGCATCATGTGCTGAAATGACAAAATAGATCTTGATCGTGTCTCTTTTTTTCTTGTTTTCTTGGAAATTGCTTTCATTTCGAGGTGACCGAACTCTTTGGAATGACTTTGAAGGCAAGAGCGGGCAATGCACCATTCCTCCTGCGCTCCTCTCAGGGAATAAAAGTCAGTATAACGGCTATCTCAGCTAATGACTTGGGAGAACAAACCTTGGTCTCTTAACATCTAAGACTTATTATTTTTAGCTCTGGCCAATACTAAGCTTATCCCTCTTACAGGGAGCACGTTTTGTGATATCAGATGTGGAAATTAAAGCTAAATGACTTAAGGGGACGATTGCCCACAATGCAAGTAGGCTAGTCTGACCTTCAATAAAGCTAAGCTTGACATGCCTATTTCCCCCTTTTTTGCTCAAGTCTTTTCAAATCAGCAGGCTTGTAACAAGATGGCTCGGTATTAACTGTCAGTTTTCTGCATTTCTCAAAGGTCCATATTTGCAGGGATTCAGAAGACTTTCCCTGAGATCATTTTGTTTTATAGTAACATTTCACCGACAAATTTTCTGGAATGAACTATATAACTATTTAATGCCGATCATTCCCCATGAATTTTCAGTTGATCTCAGTATTGAGATGAATGTGTTTAAAACAGCACAGTGTGAAGTCAGGGGAACAGAGGCCTGCGCTGTTTCGTCTGCTGTTGAGTTTTGTTTTTGGTTGTTCTTGTTTTTTATCACCCTGACCAGCATCATGTAGGTAGAGATGTAAATCACATTTCTAGTATGTCTTAACATGCAGGGAACAGTTAAATGAAAGTAAACCACAACCTTTCTGTTTTTAGATCCGGTTCGGAGCGATTGAGAAACTAATCAAAGATGATAAATGGATTGCTAAAATAAGTGTGACCCTTTTTATACACCCTAACCTCTAAACCACACTAAGTAATCTTATTTAACAGTTTCCTTTTCTAACACTTGTTGGGTTCATGTACTTGCACTTCATTTTGTATTTTGTAACACCTCAGTGGGTGTACTGGTGGGACTATTCTGAGTTTTTATTTATATATCTTTTTTAATATGCCCACTCTCACCTCTGTGCCTTTTGGTTCGCAGAAGAGCTCAGAGCTTCAAAGTTCCATCCGATGTTTTTGACTCCTTCTTGTAATGAGATGAAGTACAGTACATAAGGGGAAAAACTCTCAAGATGCTTTTCCAGGGGGCTTTGGAATACATTTGGTAAAATGTTTATGATGCCAAAGACCAGGGCTGGCTTCTCATTAGCTGATCTACCCGTTGCAAGTGTTACAGCGGCATTAGTCTTTTGGGTTAATCTTCAAACGTTCCCATATTTATACCCATCAAATACCAGTGACTGTCTGCGACACCCTTGTGTGCATTCGGGGAACTTGCTTAGTTAAACGCCACAGAATAAATGCAGAAATGTGAGCTAAACTTGACAAGATCAAACACACGAATGTACAGACGCTGGCCAGTGTTCTAAGTACGCTGCATTATTCATGTTCTTCAACATGGGGTTCCAAATGAGAGTCTGGTGGCTGTTTTTGGAGTTAGAGTCATGGAAATCAGTGTGACCCGTACTCGAGTCTATGGACAAAGCTTTGCATATGTGGTGCACTGGAAGTGGAATTAATGGCCAACCAAGTTCATCAGCACTCCAATTTAGACGAGGTTTGATTCAAGTTCTAGGAATCGTTCACATTCATCACAGCCGTGTGCTTTTAAGTCCTGTCTGTCTGAAAGTTTTGGCTTCTCACTCCTGACTTATTATTCTAAGTGTAATGTAACATCAGAATACGTGATGATGACGATAATAATTCATGTCAGAATTAAGAACATTCTGCAGTTTTCCTCAATCGCAATGCTCAGCTTTTCTAAGCATACATTTTTTTGGAGCTTAAAAAGTTTTCTTAACAGCATAATAGGCCATTTCGTGATATGCTGTAGACTTGACACTCCCTCCAGAGGGTTGCTCTCACATCAAGCAGCTATGGCCTGTGGTTAAATGCAAAATTTACTGCTAGCATTGTAATAAGCCAGTGCAACAAAATAAGGATTATCACCCTGTGGCGTGCTGGTTCAGTAGGAGGACGCTGAACCAAAGGCTGAGCATCCATCCTATTAACACCACATATCCCTTGAAGAGTAAGCAGCAGGCTACAGCCGAGCATGTTGTCTTCATCCTTGAATCAGAACTGGCAATAACATATTCAGACTGAAGGGCCTCAATTAGACACTTTAAAACTCTGTGTAATTGGTGTCTTTCTGCAGATTGCCTGTGGATGTGTAGTGCTCAAATTAACACAGCCCAACTTTATGTCTGTAGTGCAGTGATTGTCATGCAGTGTGGTGGCGGCGGCAAGGTAACTGAGACGCTGTGGTTTTATACTTCAGCGTGTGCTCTGCTTTGTCAGGCACCTCTGCTCTGAGGTCGTAGGGAAACTGTACTCATGTTTCAGACATACTACTGTATGTATTGTGTGCTCTGTATTTACACAACACATGAAATCAATTGAGTTCAAGATGTGTTGTTTAAATTCTCTGCAACTTCTAAAATTTAATCCAAGTATGTGTTTTACTTAAAACTTAAACTTTTATTATCAAGTAAATCTATCAAAACATTGGTTGAAAAAAAAAGAAGCTTTTCCCTCAATACGTTCAGGCATGCCTTTACTGATTGCTGCACTGTGGCACCTCGTCTTTAATAGAATGATTGTAATACGGATAAAAGAAGACGAAGCCGAGCTACAGGCTTCGGTAGACATTCACAGTTGGCTGTTGGTGTGGAGGCACAAATGACTCATGTTTCTGTAATTGACACACGTCTGGCACATCTACTCACCAAGGTCAGGTAAACTGTGGACACTAGAGCAAGTTATTTGGCATCCAAGTAAGTTCAATAGAATCAATAATAGATGCTCTCAGAGCTGGGGAAAAGGGTTTGGTTTTGAGTTCTTTAACAATTAGCATTACTGCCAAGTTACTGTACTGTACGCGTTTGACCTTTCTGTTATTCTAACGGTATCCATGAGCACCTAGCTACAGTATGAAAACATCCTGGTCCTTGCAGTCTATTTCCTGTTTCCTCTGTCAGTATTAGTTCTGTAGCAGCCCTTTGTCGCTTCACTGCGAGTATGTAGACAGGCCTGACTGCTCTCCAATCTAAACATGTCAGCTTCACCGTGTCTTTTCCGCAGGCACAAGCAGCTCTCTGTTAGCCACCAAGGAACAAACACATGCGTAGCAAAGGAAAGCCCTAACCTCCGCCTCCGGAGTGCGAGTCCTCTCAGCTTAAAGAGCACCTCAGCATGGATACCAGACCCTCCCAGGAGGGACCTGGTTAGTGGCCAGTACCTGCAAAGCCCACTGGAGTCCCAGCAGAGCTCCGCAGCTGGTGGCTGATGGGCTATGTGAGAGCACTTGTCACACTCACCCCGGTGAAGGAGCAGCCGGGGGTCCGGTTCAGGCAAGGGGCTCTGCCCGTGGATCACACGCTGGCCCCTGTCTCTGTGCCTCCACGCTGGCAACCTCATGAATGTTTCAGCGAAGTGCTGTAAGGTCTGCCTGGAGAGTCTGGCCTAATCCTGCACTCCTTGAGCCGTGCTGCTTCACCTTGCCACAGAGACACTGTTTCTCATCGAGGGGGCTGAGATGTGGTCAAGCAGATGCAGATATTGAACTTCCCGGGGGCTGCTCTGGTCTCTTCCCCCCCCCCCTCGGCGTACAGTATAGAGCGGCAGGTGGGATTAGAGCACTCGGGCATCCAGCCTTCTCTCCCTCTCTGACTGTTAACAATCCCCATATCGAAATCCTGTCAGCACAGTGCTTTGTGTCTTCCATTAGCATTTTGTTGTGGTGTGCATCCTGAATGGCTCGGTGCGCTTCTCGAACTGCTCAATCTGGCAGGCGTCTTAAAAAGGCGATACATCCAATACTAATGAGGCTGCTTTCATACTAAAACTGCATTGGCACTTTTGTCACTTTACAATTCGGCTTTTTTTTTTTTTTTTTTCAACCTCATTTAATTGAATCACGGCAAGTGGTTTGCTGTTGACAAACTGACACCAGTAATAATACACATTAGAGAAAGAAATGTGCCTTATCAGTTCTGGAAAGCAGCCATTACTGATGCAGTACACAGTTACAGTGTTGTAGCATTCAAATGTTATTCATGCACAGTCAGCAGCGGTGTCTCTTTTTCTCCCTGTGGTCATTGACTTCAGGTTGTAAGCTTCCTGTTTCTGATAATTGAAGGTGAAGTCTGTGTGCGAGTGTGTAAATGAAAGGGAGGCGAGATCATGAGCATGTTGCTCGACTATAGTCTCTCCTGTGTGAGTGCAGTGGTAGCCTTTGCCCTGTAGAAAGCTCTGTCTGCTTCTGCTGCCCACTCGCTGACTAAGTAAAGGCTACATTTGCATAATTATCTGTTTAATTGTTGGGCTACTTCCATAGCACGGTCCTTTTTTTTGTAGGCTGCGGAGTCCACACTAAATTTGTTACAGAGATATGGGGGTAGAGATTACAAAGCAAGCGAACTGCCAGCTCATGGCTTTCTTCTGCTTAACCTGATAATTGTGCTCATAAACACTTTTCCGCCCACGTACATTTTTGGGAGATAATTTGCCAAATGAATTTAAAACAATCACGTTTCTCAGAATTGACAAGAATATTCGCCAAGATTAGGGACTTTATCATGTTGCTGAAAATAAAATCTGAGTTTTAGGAGGAGGAATGGAGGAAGGAGTTTGGCAGCATTAACTGTACCACAAAATACAGTTAAATATTATTTCAATCCCAGCGACATGTCGCTCAGGCCAGAAGGCAGCTAAGTTATAACTGTATATTGTTGACATGAATAATAATAATTAAGATTAGAACTTTTTAACAGTGTTGTAGGTGGTTGTGTCACTGCTGAGCAAGCAACACATGATGGGGTCCCATCTGCATTTTACAGTCCAGTGATAGTGGAAAAGCATTAGTGCCCCCTCCCCCTTTCCCGGACCCCTCACATTCCCCCATCTCCATCCTGTTTTCATCTCCCAGGCTTCAGCTGCGGCTCTGCGAAATGCTCTACTGCTGAACAATTAACTGAGAGACTGTGAACTATGATTCATGTAATTAATATTTTGTGCAGAAGAAGTGAAAGAAGGATTGAAACCCCCCCCCCCCCCCCAAAAAAAAACATAAAAGCTCATTTTAATTGAATTAATCCCTCGGCACAGGTCAGAGGAGCAAGCTGAATTTATCTCTGCTATCCAATTCCCAGAGGCCGGTGCAGACATAAAGGTGTGTGTGTGATTTGTTTTTCTGAATAATGTTGTGGACACTCTAAGCCTCCCTCTGAGAGACGACAGTCAAGTATGCACTTATCTTTTTCTCCTCATGCTGCCTTGGCGTAGTGGGAAATGCAGTATTTAGGAGGAACTGTGTGAGAGACTGTTGAATCAGTAACTTTGTTCCATATGACACCGCCTCAGCTCTGCAGGGTGTTATGCTTTGGCATGCAGTCTCGGTTTCCCTCAGTGGCGAAGCTTGCGCTCACTCGGTGTGTAGGCTATCAGTGGTGGGTAGAGTGCTCTTTTGAAACTGACTATAGTACGAGTGTTTGTGCCCACTGCTGCTGCATTTGCTGCGCTGGGCAGGCTCTGATCAGCCTGAGCCTTGCCTGCAGAGAGCTGGCGCAGCCTCCAATCCTATTCTATGTTCAAAGGTAAAGCAGACCTCTCAGAGGCCCTGTCTTTGATGTGCTCTTCGACACCAGACTCATATCTCTGCCACTGCACATCTCCTGGCAGACGACAAGAGCCAGTCCAAAGGAAGGAGGGAAAAGAAAACTCAATTTGCAAGTCACAATGCATTTCTACAGACATGCTTCATATTCAATCGCGGGCTTGTTTCTTGAGTCTGTTGGTATTATTTCCGCGAAGAGCACAACAACGGCAAGTAGAGAATTAAAAGGGCTGCTGCATTTAAGCCTCCAGTGCTGGTTGGTTGAGAAGCTGAGCTAGGATTAGCAGTAGAACAATGGTTCCCTCACAATGGGCATCCTCCATATAGCATCACTGTATCTGCTGCAGATAAGGCACACCTATAAGCATCTGAATTAGGCTGAATTTGCTCCGTTTGTTCATCAATCTTTGGATTGTAAATGACTCAAGTGAGACGTTAGGTATCATTTAATCTGATATACTGTCCTCGGCCAACACTTTTTGCAGATCCTGCTATGGTGTGTAAATTAGCTGAAAATAATGCAAATGATCTGAACAAGGTGTTAAATTTAACATCACCCGTCTTGTTATGCAGTTTGCCAACTACGGAGCATAGAATAAATGAAATCAAATGCATTTTGGTGCAAGAGGTACATGACCACCATAGCATCTCTGAGGAGTATCTGTCTTAATGATTTATACCGCCACAAAGACCTTTGAGAATTAGCAGTTGAGGGTGATATTCACGGCGTCGTTTCAGTGTTGCAAATGAGTGTCCCTTGGATGCCTAATAGGAGGAAGAGGAGCTGAGGAAAATGAGGAGATGCCTCTTTGCTGGCTTTTTTCGGCAAAATGATACCAGTCTTGAAAAAAGGGTTTATACTCCCTTGTTTCTAGTTGGCTGAGGATACAGCCTCAACACTTTGGTTTGGTTTTCTGAGCTATCACTTCAGCCACGAGGTTGAGAAGCCCAAGCTTCGAGCCTGAGAAGAGTGAGTCAGTGTTCAAAGTTTATTTATTATTGGTTGTCATGAAAACAAAGCAGTAGCTATTGCATAGACATCGTTGCTCAGGGACACACCCACATTACAGCTCAGCTTGGATAAAGCCAGCTGTGATTGCACGGTGAAGTTGACTATGCTGTAGATGAATTCACATCTTTTTTTTTTCCTTTTTATGATCAGCGCATTTCCTTTCTGATTCGTCAGGGTAATATATTCATTGACTTTGTATACACCGAGAAATCAAATTGAGTGTCAGTTTTCATCGACCCCATACATCCATAAGTGCTTACCTTGCTTGCTGCTAGACAAGTTGTCATGTTGGGCTTGACCACAAGGAATATTTTGAAAGAGAAAGAGATTTGCTGCATGCCACACCCATGCTCTTTGGTGGAGTGCCCAAAAATTTCAGTTTCGATGTGGAAAAACACCTCAGAAAGCAGTAGTTAATCTGCTGGGATAAGCTCTTTGTCAGCTGTTCACGTTGCAGGAACAGTCAAGAGAATCCAATCCTTACACATGCGCACCATAGTCAGGATTATAGCAGGTTTTGTTTTTACATTGGACACACCATTGAAATAGATCCTTCTCAATGAATGAGTCTTTGCCAAGATGGAGGTTTTGATGAAAACCTCTTCCATTTGATCTAAGGAATCACGTGTGGAATGCTTAGTGTTGTTATACAATTACAGGAACTTATGGGTATGATCAGGTTTAACTACCTCTCGGGTTTGCACCCAGACGTCATGTTTATGTTTGTGAAATATTTTCTGAGTGCTCCTTTTCAGATACTCAAAGTGTCACTCATCTGTGTTGGTCACCACCCGCATGCACGGTGCAGCAGGTGCAGTGGTAGCACTCAGGATAGCGATGAGGTGCAGCTCAGCATCGTATTTGAATGTGTACAACAGCAGACAAATGTTATCGCACTAAACAGCTTTCAGTCAATTTCTCTCACAGAGATAACTCATTTCACAACATGATGCAGCAGTTTGTTAGCATGAATGTGATACTGAGAAAAATCTGACATTTGTTCAATGGTTATGTGCCAGCTGCCATTGTTGCCTCTTTTCAGTCTCGACCTTTGCAACTATTTGATCCTCCACAAACAGCCTAACTCGGTAATAATCGACAGCCAAAATGCCAAACTAAAGGCTTCAAAACCGTAGTCCACAAACCAATGGATGCCGTCATGATGGCTACGTCCGTCAGTCTATGATTAGTGCTGAGATGAAATCAACAAGCAGCAGCCAGTCAAGCAGTCAGCCAAGCACACACCCCCACACCGCAAAACATGCCTCTGTTTAATCGTTTGTTATGTTAAACACTGGGTCAGGTGATTGCTTGTAATGTGAATGGGGGAAATAAATCATAAACTGTGCACTATCTGCCCTGCACCAAACAACAAAGAGAAGTTAGTGACAAGCTGGTGAACATCTCGGAGCATTTAGCGGCTAAAGAGCCAAATATTTTCCACGAGTTAGTGGAGACCAAAACAGGAGGAGGTGAATATTGGACTCATCAGATGGACAGACACGCAACTCCAAATGAATGATAATGTTGCTCCATGTCTGCTGGAAGCAATTGTTTGCTTTAAACGCTTGACTTTGCCTTTGCTTTTAAAAAAAAGAGTACTTATACAGTCAGTATATGCCAATGCAAAATGACAACTACAAATACGCAATTCATGGTTTTTGAGAGATGCTGATGGGTTTTAGTTGACCTCAGTATAGTCAGATGTGCCATTGTGTCCAGCAACAAAAGCTCAGAGAAGTGATCACACAAGTTATTAAATGGCTTAAGACGTGTGAGATTTCTTACCAACAATGAGCATTGCGCTTGTTTCTTAACACAAGTGAGCATCAACTTTTCTTTCTTCCTCCCTGTCCACATTCTCAAGACTTCCTTGATATAAAGCACCCAGCACTACAATAGAGACTTAATTTGTGTGCGATCAATGTGTTTTTTTTAATGATGTATCAAAGGCGCTGAAATAAATTAGATATCCAGGTGTAACATTTGTCCAGTGATCAAATTTATAGACTTTCCAGCATGCCATTGTATACTCAACAATCAACGTAACAGCAAATAATGTGAAAAGTTACCCCTCTACTACATCTCCTCCATCTATTTTATTACCTTATAATTTCCTGGACAGAGTGGAGCTTTGCAGCGACCAGCGCATTTAAACCCTTTGGAACCAATTGTAGGAGAAAGGCTGTCTTGGGATGCCCTCAGTGGAGAGCAGCTAGGCTCATTAGTTAAATCCCCACCGTGGGCTAATACAGCCCTCTAGGAGTGAAAGAGAGAGGGGGAGAGAAGAAGACATTGCTTTGACTCCTTCTCAGGGGTTTCTTTCCCACATTTTCTTGCATGCATCAGCAGCTAAGAAGGTGATGCACGTCGCCAGTTTTGAAGCCGCCTTCAGCGTTCTATTGAAGCGCTTTATCGGGGGTTTCACAGTGCTGGGCGATATGCTGATGGTCAGATGTGATGAATCTATCACAATCAAACTGCAAATGTCATCATTGTTATCACAGTAAAAAAAAAAAAAAAAAAAAAAAAGATTCAAAAATGTAAACAAACTAAATTAACTTTCCACTTTGAGAAAGCCCAGTTCATCCCAGAGGATTACTGACAATGGACAGAATATCCTAAAGGATCTTCAAAATGTGGCGTACACATGCGAGCAGTCTGACCTTTTCCATTAGTAAGTGATAGTAAAACTCTTGTTTTGTTCATAATGATTGGGGAACTGGAGGCCACAATGCAGGCAGGTCCCCACTTAACCAGAATTTATCTTTTTGGCAGTAAGAGGAGGGGTTTTGAGTGCTGTTATCTATGGCCTCCCCCATGAACAAGTAAACAGCCCATTTATTATTAACTCAGGTTTAAGGTAGAGCATTAATCCTCTCTGACAGTTTGCCTACTTGTTAAGGCAGCCAGTTCTTCCTCCACAGCAGATGGCTTTCAGCTGCTGTTAGTCTACTTCGCAGCCCCACTAGATAAGAGCTGAGAACCCTCCGAAGTTTGTGCTGCATTGTCTCTATCAGCAATGAGTTAATGTAAGGTAATTACACTTATCGGTTGTTAAGGTGTAACTGTTTGGAAATATCAAGATACCACAGAGACCGTTCATCAAAATAAGCCGCCGCATGTGTAATTCATTTTGGTGATTTTCAACAATCCCTTAAAGACATTTCATCTCCAGCTGATTTTTGCTCATTTTAAATGGTCACTTTGAGTTCACTTCATCATACATTTCAGACACTCAGTCTTTGGATGACAAACTTTGGCCCCTTCTCCACTTTCCCTGCTGTTGCTGTTGATAATTGCACAAGAGCTCCCGTGGACACAGCTGTTGAATTGTGTCCTGACTTGAACTTGTAAACCGAGTCACCCTGAGACTCTCGTCGGCCTTCTCTTCGCCTTGTCTGCACAAAATCCCTTTTACATCGGGGCGGTATGGACGTCTCAACAATTCAACAATCCAAGGTTGTTTAGTAAAGATATGTGCTGTGTCTCTCGCTGGCCACGTCTTTAAAGAGAGGACCTCTCTTGGCCTGCTTCCTTGTTCTCATTCGATAATACACTTCACCAGTAGTGTAAATCCTGGCTGAATGTTTGTGCTGACAGCCATGATTTTATGTTGGGAATGAAGCCGTTTTGTGTAGAATATCAGGGTTGCCTTTCTATTTTATCGAGTATGCCTAGGACTCCAAACCAGGGAATTCTATCAGTAGACAGGTTAAAAAGGCAATACAGACTTTAGTACACTGAAGGAGAGGATATCTGTTTGCTCTCCATCAACACTGTAGCACATGAATCAATGGAAGCCTGTGGGAATCAAGTGTGAAGCTGGGAGAAAAAGAGGTGAGGGAGAGAGGGAGGGAGGGAGTACTTTCCGACTTGAAGGCCTCGTCCCTTTTTTGAGTAGTAGTAGTACTCCCTGTGTGACAGTGCGAGTCCTCTGTGAGGAGAAAAAAGGTCCCCCTCTTTTGCCTGTAAGAGTGAAGGCAGAGCTGACAGCAGAACTAATACTAATAGTTTATAGCTTGGAACTAAAGACAGCCACTCTAAATATCCGTGAACTATAGTCAGTCTTATCTTCAGTAGCTCCAACATCTGGCTCACAGCTTTTCTTGCATTCAGTTTACTTAATGATTGAAATGAGGCACTGCAAAGACACTTTAACAACTTCCCACCTGATGCAGCCTAGAAAAGCCTGACTGTTGTGGAGTATGCAAGTTCAAATATAACCGAATGAGATACAAGTACACAGTTATAGTGTTTCTCCAGAATATCTATACACTTGTTTTCCTGGTGTATCTGTACATTTATTTATTTTGTGGGGGGGGGAATCTCAAACAAGGCGCACAGCAGTAGAGCTAGAATAAAGAAATTGTTTGATTTTAATGAACGCAGCTCTAATTCCCTCTTCACCACTGATTATGGAGGAGGAAAAGTATCCGACCACTGCTGAGATAAATCAGCGGGCATAAAGAGCTGCATGAATTACGACATAAAGATAATTCATTCTTTCGGCTGTTTCACACATTCATTTCTGCCCTTTTGGTTTTTGAGATAGAACATGAATGTTACACAATAGGGTATCTAGTTCAATTAGGCAACTTTTTCCAACTGAAATGTACTTTCTCTAAGCCACTGTAACACTTCAATACTGCTGTATTCAGCATTCATGCCATGGCAAATACAGAGGATTGTCTTGTACAAACACTTTTGCCCAAAATTGGGTCTTTTCCAGGGTTTGAAGTTATTCAATCCGAAGTTCCGTGGTATTGCGAGCACACGGAGAAGGAATAGAAGGATTTGTTGGAATCACCAGCTATGCAAACGAAATGGAATATCTTATTTTGTGGACATGCTTAATTTGGATTAACCATATGAAAGCAATTAAACGGAGGCTTCCATTTATGGGATGGCGGGAACAGAAAATGTCAATTTAACTGTTACCACTGGAAAGTATGAAATAAGACTGAGAGTCTTGAAACCACGCTCTGCTCCCATTTCAGTGTGTATGTGTGTGTGTGTGTGAGTGTGTGTGTGTGTGTGTGTGTGTGTGTCAGTCGGAAGCTGTCTGTCTCTGCCTGCACACAGCTCAGACACTGCTCTGATGTCACCAGCAAGGTCACATAGAAGGCACAACATCCTCCCATTCAGCTTCAGGTTTTACCCCACCCATCAGCAGCTAGACCCACACTAGTATACAGCCAATGAGTGGATGAGTGTTTCTGTTTGTGTGGGCATGCCTTTCTCTCTCTCTCTCTCTCACAAAAGAGAACTTGACTTTGCATGAGTGTATTCACAACAAATGTGACATAGTGTGTGCAGGCGAGACAAAGACTGTTTACATGCACACTCGCATCTGATGATGGTGCTCTTAACCTCAGTCTCAAACTGTGAAGCCAACCATGGCAGCTCGCCACGGTGAGATCGTTACCGCACTACGCTAAAAGTATTTGTTAAATATTGGTATTTATATTCTAAACGGCAGCGTGGTAAATGTGTGCCGCTGTTGCGTGCCACAGGCAGCACATTTCTTTATCATCACCTCAGATTTACCTCAGCTCTTCAGACCAGACATGTGAGAGGCAACAACATGAGAGGCACCTGTAGAAATAGAAGTGCAGGAAGCAACACATGAACAGTAAGTAAATAGTAAGGGAATACATTTACAATTTTAGATCCAACAATTGTAATTTATGTAATTTAATCAATTAAAAATAACCAATTTATTTATACGTTCAATTTGTGAGGACTGTTATCTGGACATTTCTGATCGTTTCAATGAATACGATCAAAACATTAAATGAGTTTTCAAATTCTGTATTGATTAATTGTATGTCACTCAACTAAAAACTCAGTGGACTAGCCACTGCCATTGTGTGCCATACTGAAGATTATCAGTAATCCTGTGTGTACATGTGTAAACACATACAGGCAGTCACAGCATCACACTGTTGTGAAACGAGACCAAACAGGTAGTGGAGAAAGTTTGGTAAACACGAGGCGAATATCATCCTTTGTGTTATGCTGCTTTCTCCAGTGTAAGGCATGCTACTAAGTTTATTAAGGTGAGGTGATCTTCTAGATTTTTCTTAGTGTCAACATATTCCCAAAGCCAACAGTGTGTCTGTAAGTCTCTCAATACTTTCTGACTTCGCTATCTTGTCTGTGACTATCCACCCCAATCTCATTCGTTGCTATACTGAAGGTGTAAATCTTGGATTGGAACTGGATTTGTAATATACACTGTTGGCTTTACAAAAGGCTTAATTATTTCTCAAAACATCTGTTCATTTCATTGTTGATCTATGTGGGGAATAAAATATAGAATATCACCAAGCTTCTCCTTTAAGACTAGCCACAAATGCTATGAAGGAAATCCTATCTCAAGACATAAATGCATATTGTAGCTGTCGGCTTAACTGAATCTATAGCTCTTCGAGCCAAAACAGAAGACCAGTTAATAAATGTTTTTTGTGTAACGGGGAAGTCACCAGCCCACAAAAAAAATCTTTCATTGGTAACAGTGACTTCCGGCAATATTACAAAATTCTCTGATTCTAGCTCCTTAAGAGTGATTTTTTTCTTTGCTCCTCTATTAAAGTCAACTCAATATCTGAAAGGTGGGGACAAAACCAGACCTTTGAGGAGGTTGTAAGAGATTTTATAGACCAAACAACTTACCGGTTAATGGAGAAAATAAACATCAGATTATTCCCAATGAAATTAATATTTAGTCGCAGCCCTACTCTTAATAACAAAAACTTAAAATACGCTAACAACTAAAATTTCATATTCATTTGTGACACTTTTTTTACTGCAAGAAATGTAATACTAACAATTTAAACATTTATAGGTTAAATATGTCATGCTCTGCAAAGACACGGTAGTGTCCTTCAGATTTTGCAGTTTACTCACCCAAATCAACACTCTACAGCCACTGAGTGCATTAGAGTGTCGACTGTACATGTGTGAATGTGTCAGAAGAGACAGACTGCATTTGTGAGGCTAAGTGTATGAGTGTGTTACCCCAAGTGTGAATGCAACTGTGTGAGGGTGAAAAGGTAGAGCGGATGCATGTGTTTCAGTGTTTGTGCAAGGCTGTGTGCGCATGTGGACATACTTGTCTGATACAGTATAGAGTGTGTGTGTCCGTGTGTGTGTGGGTGTGTGCGTGTGCGTGTGTGTGTGTGTGTGTGTGTGTGTGTGTGTGTGTGTGTGGGCCTGCTCTACACTGCGCTGGGGGCCAAAACACTAGAGATTGCTTTGATCTGGATTCTCTGTGTCTCGTCCAATCACAATCATGTCACCAACTCCCCACGGCAGCAGCGACTCATTCATGGTGCAGAGAGGAGACCCTCCTGCATGTTATTACTTTATATACACTTCATTTTACATGATCTATGCTCACAAAATAGCCTCATCCGTATCCCACAGAAGCCTCGCCACACTGACGGACAAAAGGATTTTACATTAAATGGCAAACCAGATGCGTTCGCATTCAGGAGCATCTGCATCGAGCGGACAGTAAAGCGACCGAAGTATCGGAAAAGTTGAGGCAGGTTTGTGTGCAGTGGAGTCTGTCACTTAGAGGAGATATATGTTTTGGTAATGTGAGAGCTGTTAACTGGCTCCCAGAAACTGGAGGGAAGAATTTAACAACCTACAACACTGAAATATTCATGTACAGTTGACACTTCAATCATCCTAGAAGGTCTTTTTGAAAGCTGTCCTGTGTTTAACTCAATGATGAAACATACACTTTAAACTGTTGACTCTTAGCTGTGGTGCAAGCTTTGCCTCTACTGTCATCTGAAATTACAACAAGATTACATTTTTCCAAAAGGTAATGCCCATTTTATACATCTTTCTTTAACTAATGATAATATATCAGAAATCCATTATAATGCCCAAATAAAAATGCATGTAATGCAAGAGACACTGCATGTCTTCACTGCAGGCTACAAGAATTAATAGTTACCCAGATTCAAAACGCATTAGACCAATGTAGCTGCCTCAATGTGAAAGCAAAGAGCAGTATTTGTTTAGATGGCTGTTAAAGTTAGATGAAAAGACATTGTAATCAAAATATATTAGGGAGTTTAATATGTCTTCCTCCTGGCTGTTTTGAGACCGCAGCAGTGCTAAGGATCTAAGTCCAGCCCTGATTTGTCTCTTGAAACAGTATGGATGTAGCCCAAAGGCTCTTGCCTGTGACAATAAATGAAAGACATTTCAACGCATGTAAAAATTGTTATTGTACAGTAACGTCAACTCACCAAAATCCAAGTTAGATGCAACAGCAGTAGCCTAAAAGTACACTCTATATCATTTCTTCCACACAGCTTTTAAAGTTCATGTTGGAAACTATCCCATGTTTAACACAGTAACACTAATTTCTACTTGCCTCAAAGCTGGAAAATAGTGGAGCCTCTAAATGGATTCCCATCCACCTGTTTTTTTATTTATGTGCATTTTCAATTTGAGCGTAGAAAAACTTGGGAGGAAACCTGGATGATTATAGCAGTGCAGAGCGGCGGCCGTGAGCTAGCAAGTGGGGAACACTCGCATGCAAGAAGGTTCACTTAAAAGCATGTGCGACCGCGGCTATGTCAACAAAGCAACGAGAAGCTTGTATTAGAACTTCAACTTACTGACTTCATTCCCTGCACAGTTACACATTACTCCACTATATCTTTACATAGCAAATGGCTGTTTGCTGCTATATTAATGCGCTGAATATCGTACAGAGCATCTTTAAAGATCACAAAAGATTGCGCTCCACCGGAGGGACAATTTGTGTGGACCGATGAGGACACTATAACCTTCCTCAATACATGCAACTAACATAAATGCTATATTTCTCTTTTATTTTACATAATTTGATGCATTCTCTTGTTGCACCTTCTTCTTCTTTCTTAGTTTATTCGCACCCTGAATTAGTATCAACTGCTGTTCATTTCAATGCTCTTCATATTCAGGTAACAGTACAAGAATGAAACAAGCAATCATTTTCATTTGTCATCGCAGAAAGTTGGTTAAAATTTGCCAATTTCACAATAAACTAAATGATAAATTAAATGGCCAAACTGCACAGCACCATCTGTTGGTCAAATAGGATTATTAATATTTTTTAAATTTGTGTGAAGTAGCTAAAGCATAGCGCTGGGGCAGAAAAAAGCCACGAACAGTGGGACTTAAATTGATCCGTGCAGTGGTGCAATTTTAAATTGGATAAACTAAAATCATGGCACAGCAGTCATCCTTTGTTGTTAAAGTTTGTTGTTAAAGTGCCACTTTGCTTCTGAAATTATATATTTCTTGAATTTAGGCAGAAGACTAATAGGGGAGGCCAGAGACTGACAACCTGGCAGAAAGACAAATTTGTTGATAACTGGAGCTGACACTGAGTGATGGGTAGAAAAATTGTCTGCTCCCATTACCTCTTGGAATTGAAATACATGTTGTGTTGTGTCATTTGTATTCATTGCAACTGCGGCCCTTCAACATCACAAAAACAACTTTTACATTACCTGACATTGATTATTGGCAAGCAAATAGTTTTGAATCGAAAATATACGGCATGTAACTTCTGATAGACCTCGATAGAAATATTGACGATATAATACTTTATAATCACAGACCACAAACAGGGGATGTTGTGATAATACATTCAGTAAATGAAGCTATTCACACTGTTGAATATTAAGCTGTGTAGCATCTCATTCATGATTGTTTAATTTTTCTTCGTATACTAAACTAACATTGATGATGAAACAGCAAAATAAACGGATGCCCTGTCCAAGCCCGGCATTAGGCCTTTTTATTGGACTCATATTATGTGATCACAGGAGAGCAATAGCCTGGAGCAAATTGATTAGTTCAAAGAGGCCGTGGGTAAAATGGGAGCATTCGGTCCAACACCTGTCTGACAGAAACAGCTTTTGCCCACTAGTGTTTGACATGTCGGGGTAAAGAGCTCAGGAAATGAAAATGCAAATAAAATAATAATGCCTTCTTCCTGCTTTTGCAAAACAGTGAGGGCTTGCATCTGTGGGAGGGGTGGGATGTCTAACAAGAACTAATGCTGTTTATGAAAGCAGAGTTTTTGCATCTAATCACAATGTCTATTCCCATGGGTCTGCTAGTTCTTCATGCTTCCCTTCAGACTGGTAGAGCACCTCTCTTCCAGGAGCGCTGTATTTTTAGGATGTTGTGAAGCTTCCTCAGCTGCATACAGAATGAGATTCTTGCCTTTAGGGGGATGTCGAGTTTGAAGATGATGTCCTTTGGATTTGATTAATTCAGTAAGGGAGAGAGAAGCTGTCCCCGACTCAAAATAGACTCCCTTTAAATGACTATATTGCTGTTGTTTTCTTACTTTTGACTGTTTGGTCTCTTTGCCACTTATCAGCGTACCACGACAGGAAGCGCATAAAAAAATAAATATGTTGTAGGGCTATCAGTGATGGGAGTGAATCTGCTTGTGTGCACATGCCTGTGTTTTGCATGAGTACGGAAGAAAATGCTCAGCACAGTCAGGCCTGTCGTCTTTTTTTTCCCTCCCTCCTCTTTACCTGGTTCTCTCGTCTCCACTTCTGCAACACTTGTCCAGAGCGCTGCCTTCTGAAGTTTGCCATCAAGGCCTATTCAAACCTGATTCACATGTAGTTTATTTGGTAGTATTTTTCCTTCTTCTTTTTTGTGACATGTAAAGGAAATGTTACAGATTGCATTGTAAAAAAAGAGCAGTAGATAAAAGCATTATAGCAGTCATTTATTTCAGAGTGGTCAGAGGAACACAACATGAAATACAAGTCTGTTTAAGGCCGTAGCAAATTGTCTTACTGAATGAACTATTCTGGCTGTAAATTGGAGATTTTAATGTCATCAAAATGGTCCGAAGAGCTCTGTATTTTTTGCAGTAAGCAGTCGTTCACCAGAGCTTTGTAATGGATATATGTCTGATCCATCGCATTTATCAGTGGTTGCCTTAACTAAAAAACTCACAATTCCCCTGAAAGATTATAATAAATCTTCAAAAACCATGTACCAAATCCGGTTGGGCTACAGTATGTCAATCATGTACTTAATATTCTGTCTCATTTAGCATCTTGAAGAGCGATTAATGACACGAACAATCTTTACAACAATCCCCCAAAGATGAAAGCACTCTCAAACAAAAGCACATGCGCTACAACTTTGATTCAGCGCTTTAATACAATGCTAATTAGATCACATGCAGTGTCTCCTCATGAAATCTGCTCCCATCGTCTAATTATAACGGCCAGATATGCCGTAATGGGACACATGTATTTTAAATCAAAGCAGTTGTGTGGCAGAGAAGGGTGATGGGGAAGCAGCGCTGACACTGTCACCGCGTGCGGACAGCTCGGACGTTAGCTTCGG
Organism: Anarrhichthys ocellatus; assembly: GCF_004355925.1. Lineage (NCBI taxonomy): Eukaryota > Metazoa > Chordata > Actinopteri > Perciformes > Anarhichadidae > Anarrhichthys > Anarrhichthys ocellatus. The sequence goes on along the minus strand of NW_022280032.1, from coordinate 10,058,567 downwards.
CGTGTCAGTCAAATTGCGACAATGCCACCCTATGGATCGCTCCATACAGGAGAGGCTGCTGCTGGCGGGGTGGGAGGGCTAATTGTGTGTCTGTATGACTAGTGTGCAGCCCCGGGATGACTAATGAAGAATCCTCAGCTTCTGAACACGTCGTTCACCTCCTTCAGCACTAATTAATGGCTCATCGGAGGAGGACTGAATTTCACCCCAGCCCTTTTTCACCTATTATCCACTACTTTAACATAGGCCTCCTCTGCATACTGAGCATGTATTAAAGCAGCCCGAGTAATGTAAAGCCTCATCTGAATGTCTTGCCGCAAAGTGTGTTTTTCTAATGAATTAAAGATGGCTTCCTTGCTCTCTTGCTGGTAAACACTGCTGTTTGCCGCATAATCAGCATACAGATTAATACAAATGAGTGCCATGGTTAAATTCAAAATTCAGATAATGGTTGGAAGTGAAAGATGTTAAAAACAGTGGATGTGTAATCAGATGCAGTCGCAGCAGCTCTTAATCACTGTCAACTTTTGTACTTGTGCTCGGTCTTATCAGTCGTGGGAAATGATCATACATCCCTGTATTTCCAGGAGATGTTTTCTCGACTACAAATCCTTCTCAGGGTGTGTCAGTGTGTGGGCCTCTGTGAATGGGTTTATCTATACCAACGTCGACCTTCCGTTGTGCAGGGTTGATATGGGGGCCGTGAGCTGACTGTCGGAGAGAAAATCACAGCTGGGAGTGGGAGACTTGTTCCTGATCTGACAAAAAACAGCAGCTGATGTGAAAATGGCTCAATTAGGGCAGCAATAAACTCGTTAGGGCCCACGTTGTGCCCGTCTGGGCCGGGGCTTTTTTATTTGCCGCTGCGGTTAATATTGCTTCAGCACATTAAAATGTGCAGTTGATGGGTGCTCAGGAGCCCTGGTTGTGTCAGAGAGTGCTCTCCTGGTGGACACTTAAACAAAGAATGAGCCGACTCCTCTCCCTCAGCAGAGGCACAATTACCAGTGCTGTTTTTCCCGGGGAGAGAACAAAACATGGTACGGCGCTCCGACTTTGTCCTACAGGCTAATAGAAGGGTTTCACTCCTTCAGTTATACAGCTGGCAACATGATGTCAGCAACACAATACGCTATCCGGTAGCCACAGATCAAAGCAATAGTCTTAAATCATGGGGTTTAGCATTGACAGGCTGTAACAATAAGGGTCATTCTTCCTCCACGTCTGTCTGCCAAACAACTGAAGTAAGCATACCTTTTCTCATGTAGAGCCAAGACGTACACAGACAGATGATCACAGTGGCGGTTGGGCAGCCGATAGCACTATCCCCCGGCTGCTGCCCACGTTTGTGTCTCTGACAATTAGACTCCAGGCTGACAGGGGAGCACGGTTCAGCCGCTGTGTTAAGAGACTTTGTCAAATGTGTAGCACATCAAAATGCACGGGTGGACCCAGCTGAAGTCAGTCATCCCCTATTAACGATGGCCCTATTAGCTCCTCCCGTGACCTGTGAGCTGGGAAATGAAAGGCGTGGAGGTGCAGTCATTTATATAACCAATGTCAGGGTGCGTCGGACATGGACACCCCTCATCTCCCCGCGCCTCATCAGCCTCTCTGATCAGATGGGGATGCATAATACATCAGATGGCCAGTAAGTGGAGGAAAGACATTCATCACTGTCCACCTTTCAAATTAGATCCCACAGACGTGGCAATCAGTCAGACGCATCAGTATTCAGGCCTGACAGAAGGCTCTCCTGCAGAGACATCCCCTCCATTACGGCTTTACAAACCCTACTTCAGTGTAACAACTGCCCCTTGCCACATAATCTGTACTTTAAACAATAGTGTTTTTCCCTACATTGACTTTTACTCCAATGTGTTAACGTGCTACTTTGATTGTCTGTATAGATTTGTGGATATAGGAGTTAGAGGGAGACGAAAGGACTACCAGCAGAGTGCTCGTGTCTTACAAGCTATGTTTCTTTTGAGCTTCTCAAGGAGATGAGCCTGTGTCTGTAGGGCGTAGACCAGACTTACAGTATGAAATAAAGCTGTAGTTTAGTTTTAATGCTTCCCATCTTTCTCTTGGGGACGTTTTCATCTTATGATAGCGTGTAACTGTGTTTGGTCAAAGCACATTCTGATGGATGCATCACAATTTGAATAAGATGTAGTTTCTTGGAAGTTTATATATTATTGTTCCATAAGTGTTCTCAATGCTGTCCGTATCAAATAATCATTTAAACCGACGACCACAGCTCGCCTAATTAGAAATGTTCTCTTTTCTTTCCTCATGCTTCTGTCCCATTGATGATGGCCTCTGCCTACTGCTCCTCAGGTAAGAAAGTGTTTTTATTGAATCCTTTGTCTGTACACAAGCTAATGAAATGTAACTAATCATTCAGTTGTATACTCTGTGATAGATAAAGACTGGCAAAGCTCACTTTTACCAAAGTGAATCCCAACTAATAGTTTTTTTCACCTTAATTGTAACATTTTCTGAAGCAATATAGTATTGCAGCAAGTGTGTGGCTACATTTTCATTCACAAATGCATACATGTACATACATATATATGTTTCCTTAAAACTGACTGAAACATAAAGTTGGAAGATCATGAGCAGTCCATTATGAAATACAGAGGATGACCTTTAAAGGGACAGTTCACCCCCAAATCAGAAATACATGTTTCCCTCTTAGCTGTTCCTCGTTTTAGAGATATTGGCCGTAGAGATGTCCGCCTTCTCTAAACTACAATGGGAGATTGTTTCTCAAGATAATCCACCAATGTTTGCCATTAATTAACTAGACTGTGGCGGCCCACCAAATTTGATTTTTGTACCGCCACAACTTCATAATGATCCTACAATTTTTCACACTCAACTGGTGGGCTCGCTCGGCCTGTGTGCATTTTCGAGCGACTGGCTCTGGTTCGGCTCGGAAAAGGAAAGTCCCAGCTGGTAAAGGTGGAGCTAATTGTAACTAATTATACTTAATATAAATTATAATTTTGTATTAAGAATTTGGATCTTCCAAAGTAGCTAGTAACTCAAATTGTCAAATAAATGTGGTGAAGTCTAAAGTACAATATTTCCCTCTGTGATGTAGTGGAGTGTAAACTTAGATAAAATGGAAATGTTCAAGAAAAGTAAGCGTGGCTCAAAATTTAACTTAAGTACATGACTTGAGTAGTGTAAATGTACTTAGTTACATTCCACCCCTGCCAAAATAAGAGCACAACATTGTTTATAAGAGCATCAAGTTCTTGACAGATCAAGCCTCTATTTGCTCTCAAAGTGACCAGATTGTTGCATACAACTTCAAAATGTACAACATTTTATTCCGTGGGGAGGATGACCCCAGACCCCCTCGAGGTCACCTCCCATAGTCTCACAAAATCCTACTGTAACCACCGAGTCCATAGATCTTGTTGTGAGCAGTTTCATGACATGAACTGTCCCTTGAATTCAACTCCATCATAATAACATTAACGCATTCACAAAAACTCTCCTGGATGCTTCATCAGCCTTATTCATTTTGCGGTGATCTCAATTACTTCAGTTACATTTTGCTGAAAATTGCACGACAAATCAAATGCTGCATGCCCTGTTACTGTGCAAAGCAGGTCCTCTCGCCAGCTCTGAATTTGCAGTTAATATGACAAGCCAATCTCAGCACTTGTTTCTGATGTATTAAGCAATGGCCTCTCTGTCTCTTGGTTTTCATCAGCAATTAAGATGGAGCAAAAAGGGTCTTTCCACAAGTCTTTTTCCATTTAGACCTCAGGGAGAGCGCTTTATTTAGTCTAGCCAGTCTGCAATGCGTATCTTTTGTTGGACTTGACTGGACCATGATGCTAAATGAGTCTATTGTCTATGCCAGAGTGCAGAGAAGCAGATGTGCTGGGCAGTCAGCATGAGCCTCAGCCACAGCTCTTCTTCCTGGATGTTTGGTTCTGTGGTGTCCAACTGTCAGAGTTTCTCCGAGGCTGCTAATCGGCTTTGAAATGGAAACAATTAGTTCCATGGCTGAGGTAGTTTGTTGTGTGGTTGGATTCTGCCTGAGACTCTAAGGCTTGTGCTGTGTCATTGGAAGCTAGCAGAAAGGATTCAGTTTCTTCGAGTTAAATGTTTGCTTCTTGTGTTTCCGACATTGTAAATTCAAAGAGTTTAAACCCTGCTTTTAATTTATTTATAAAATCATAAAATAAATAATTTAGTTCTAATCTCCCTCAGTAATCCACATAATCTGTTGAAAAATAATGAGATGCAATTTAGCCCCCCAGCTTGTTATTAAGACAATGTAACCTGTTCTATGTGTGGTGACTTAAAAGTGTGGAAGCATTGAGGCTGCTCTTGGAAGGTCTCCTCAGTCTCCTTTCATCAGATGTCTGGCTTTAATTTGTCTCAACGCGCCTGAGGAAAGGTCACGATCTAGATGCTTTCACCCTTCTCTACTGGTCTTCAGCTTTCCACAAGAGGGAAAAGGAGAGACAGAGGGATGGACAGAGTGGGAGGCATGTCCTGGTATTCCTGCCAAGGCTCTCCCTTATTTCCCCCCATAAATGCACATCCTCATTTATAATGAGCGTGCCTGTTCGGCAGACTGGTGGCTCATTTGTTAGTTAGGGGAGGGATTGGCTGGGATGACCAGGGACACCTGGATGGCTGACGGCATCTACATACTCACTGTAGCACCGAGGTGTTTGAACATGTCCCAGAGCGCACCTTGTCTCTGGGATCCCTTCTCCAAAATGTAACATTTGGAACTCGTCTTCTTTCCTCTCCTCTCCTCCTTTCTTCTCCTATCTTCTCTCTTCTCATCTCTCTGAGATTGACATTACATCATGTGCAGAATACATTATGTTTAAAGCACTGTGCACTTTGTAAAGAAGATGTCAATGTTGTAACGCACACATTTAAAGATAAAGCAATTTTTTATAGAAATTAATTTTGGATGAAGAGATAATAACTTTAAAATGAAAGACTTTGCTAATATAATTCACAATATGACTCTGTTAAGAGGCATGACATGATCGGAATATTTGGTTGAAATTCTCACCAAAGCACTTGTGCAGTCATAGCCAAGTCAGGCATCAATGCTTAGAGGAACTCTGTAAATTTAATGAAAAAGAACAATGAATACTCATAGATAATTACAATCACAAGGTGTGTCACACTTTGTGTTGGTGCACAAAATGAGATTGCGTACATCAGTACAGATAATGGATGGCAACAGGGGGAAAATGTTTTTAATACGTTCTGACCTTAAGGCAATAATTGATTCAATTCGCCTCATCGCAATTCACTAATTTCTGTGGGAGAAATAGCTGTGGGATTTTACATTTTATATGAAGGCAGGGGGGGGGGTTGGAGATGGCTGGAAGCATGCACAATTACTCACATGAAAGAGCCCATGTTAAATGAGCTTGGCACTCAAGAAACAAACCTCAATGTGCCTGCGCAGACTGTTGTGTGCATGTTAATCAATAGTCATGATTTATTCAATGATGTAGCTGTCAGGAAGTGGTTGTGTGAAGTGTGAAGAGGCTTTTGAGAGGCGCACACTGGTTTGATCTATTGTCCGGAGAGATGGAGAGGTTTTGTTTTTAGAATATGTAATGTACAGATTACAGTACCAGGACCTCAATTGTCTTCTGATGTGAACATATTTTGGGGATCAAGTACTAAGTGAAAAGGCAAATTTCCTTGACAGTTTACTTTGTTTTAGCACGCGTCTCATTGTGTCACTGTATGTGGTTGCTACTGCAAACGGTTCGTTCAGGGCATTCATTTTCTAATCTGGTAATGTCTAAATACCGCCTTTGGATCAGGGTTTCACGAGCTATGTCCTGAAAATAGAGTGAAAAACAAGCGGAATCAACCATGTCTGTGTTTGTTTGGCCCACTCCGTTCAGGGTTCTTGCGAAACTTAACCAGCGTGGCATTGACAAAGATTACGGTCCCACAGGCCACAGTGGGTGTGCAGAAGAAAGTGTCCCCGCTCTGGCAGCGGGCACTGAAACATATATACTTAGGCACAGTGGCATACGCTGGCACACAGCGACATACACGAACACACTCGAGACACACGCAAACGCACGCAGCGAGAAAGGCGGACTTACATATTGCCAACAAGGAGAGAGTCAGAGTCCAAACATTTGTAGTGAGTGTTTGACTCAGCTCGACCCCCTCATAGACACTTTTAATGGAGTTGGCTCTCCATCCATCCTTCACCGTGGATCCAGCTCAGATGGAACGCCACCACCTCTCTCTCCATCGTTGCCTGTGTCTCTAGACAAAAAAGTAGTGGAAAGGGGAAGTTAATGACATAAAAACCATCCCACTGTCTCTTTAAGTGGGGATTAGAGAAAAAAAAATGAGGAGTGCAGGCCAAGGGAGAAGTGGGGGCTGTGAGTGGGAGTGTAAAAATAAGAAGCCCGGCAGGAGCGGTACAGCAAGGTCACCTCTGCTGTGGTGTCGGGCCTGTCGGATCGAAGGCATGGCTAAGGGGTTGCAGTGGTACGGACCGGTCTCCCAGGAATGCTTCAGGAAGATCTCCTGCCATACCTGAGGCAGCCGCTCATTTATCTGGAATGCTGCGCTCCGGCTGCTAACGACCAGCTCAAATTGGACTATTTTTTCCCATTTGTCAGTTGGCCAGCTGCACTGGCTCAGCTGCGCATCTGTGCGGAGGCAGGGCGTAGGACAATGAAAGTTCCAAACTCATTTTTCTCACTTCTCTTCATTTTGTGTCTCTCTTCTCACAGTTGGGAGAGTTTTCAGTATTGTTGCCGCCTGTCAGTCCAAGTAAGTCTCCCCTGGCGCAGTGTTAATGGAGACGAGTGCCTTTGGCATGTGGCAAAGCTTTTTCTGTGACATTTATAAGGCCCCTGCACAGCAGGAGTTCTCAGCGTGGCTTGTAATCTGCCTGTTGTGGAGGATATTTAACATTGTATGCAAGTTTTCTCCAGCGATAAGGTTTGATGTTACAATTCTACCCTTTATGGAGGACTAATGTCAAAATTATAATTGCAGTAGCTGAGAAAATATCCATGTACAGCAGTTGACAAAATATCAGGAATACCTTCAATATAGTGCAGTCCAGTACAAAAACACTACACTACAAATGAAAGCATTACGATTCATCTTAGACACATTCTAAAGTTTTGCAAAGTTAATATTTATTGCAGTGTAATGCATTAGATTGCATTGTACATGCATTCCATGTTATGTTCTTGTATTTCTTTCTTTATATTATTGTATTTACAGTTTATCAGAATATTTTATCACAAGTAGAATAGATTCACACACTATATAATCACTTTTCCATTTCTATCAAAACACACAACTTTTTGAAAATCTCCAAACTATGTGAACAACACCCCCTTACTTTGTTCATTCAAGAGGAAATGAGAGGGGTTTTCCTCGACATTTTTCATTATTTAAATGAGCCTCATCAAACAGGCCATTAATATGGAAATTAGCCTCCTTTGGCTTTATTGCATATCCTTTCCAAGCCCATTGAAAATCCAAATGTTACTTTGGGTTTACACTGACGTGTGTAAGTGTCATCTAAATTTACTGGGTAGATTATTATACTGCTTGGTGAAATGAATTCACTGAAATATAAATTCAGGCGCAGGATAAAATGAAAACACATTTTGTGTGCCTTCCATTCTTGTTAAATATCACTGAGGTGCAAATGTTTATATTCCCATTTTAATTAAGTACTTTTAACCCCTCCTCTCCCCCTTGTATAGCATGCACCTGCAATTATCTTATGAATTAAACAAGGCTTGGTCATTTTTATATTACAAATGCTTGCCCCAGCAAAAAGTGTCGTATGTATTATTGTTGATTTTGATCGAGTTGGAAATAGACTCACCCTCGCCTACTCCACTCACTCACCCTGTTTCTTATGGTAAGAATAACTGATTATAACTATCCCACTGTCTGGAGTTTATTTCTGGGGTGCAGCCAGTGCAGAGGAAAACCACTGACCGGTCTGGAACTGGCAGATGCGAGTCAGTCTGACAAGGTGTGAAAAGAGTCATGATCTTCTTCTCTCTCCCTCTCAGATCTCACTTTGATGGACTGCTTTGTAGTGCAAGGAGCCGGGCAAGTGCTGCTAAGCTACATTACAATATATGGCGTGTTTGCCCAGCAGGTGCCATTTCCCTCTCTGCCATAATATGAAACAATTTGCATTGCTAGCGCACTGAATGCCAATGTCAACTTAGGCATGTAGCTCACAGACCTCCTCTCTAAACACCTCTGGCACCACCTGAAAAAAGTATCAGCAATGTGCTGCTTGTTAACATCAGTTTATATTCAGGTGATGTTTTAAACTCCATTAGTGTTTGAATCTTAAAGTGTAGGTTAACCCAAAGTAAAAATAATAATATTATATATAGATATTTGTTAAATGAGTTAAGAATTCCACAGATCTGGCTGTGAATGGTTTCACTCGGACTATTTCTGTTAAAGAAAGTATTTCCAAAGAAAGCTGTTAACATCATATTTGGAACGGGGACACTGAACAAATCTGAAAAGGCGTTGAGCTGTTTATTGAATTCTTTTTTTTTATGTTTAAAGCACCACAAAAGAAATGCAATTCACTTCAAATTAAAAAAGAAATACTCTATAAATTGATGGGAAAACCTTTGGATGAGCAGCAAAGGATGTATTCCTCTACCGGGACAGAAAAACATGCAATGTGCGTGATATATACAGAGTAGACAAAAGCAAAAGTACAAATACAATATGGTGCGACGGAAAGACAATAATAAGTAAACAAAGCCAAAACATACAGCATTAAAAAACTCAAATCATTTTTTTTTAAATTAAAAGTATTTTGCTATGCTTACCCCTCTCTGCTGTGATAGAGGAGCCCCCCCACATCAGTGTTCTTCTATGGGCTTAAATCTTACTTTCAGACTGGTGATTGTGCAGATGTGTGTGGGCAGCCACTAAAAATAGTTCAGAATTTCACCTCACCTTCAACGGCCTCGCAGGCAGTACACCAGAGGAGTACGGAACCTGTAAGTCGTTGCTATGTACAATATGTGATTGTATCACTCTGTGGGTTACTCCACATCTTGACCCTTGAAAGAGTGACGGCTGACACCAGCTATAGCCTCTAATGCAGGGCCAGCACTGAGGCCACCTTGAGACCAACAGTAGCCCTGTGTGGAAAAATAGCAGCGCTCTCGTTTATTTGAAGCCCCCTGCATTGTTTTAATGCAAGGCTCTGCTGCTGTTCTTCTCAGATACATATGTGACTCTTTGACAGGCCAGCTGAAACTCTGTCTGTCACTTAGTGGGCAGCGTAACACAAAGGGACATGTTGTGTGGAACCTTGTAATGCACAAATGAATGGTGATATGTGATGACAGGACTAAGCCACTGAACACACCTATGACTGGCTGCAGGCTAGTCGGCGGAGGCAGGTGAAATGCCTTAGCCATCGTTGTTTAATGTTATGTGACATTGCTCTTTGCTTGCTGCTAACAGTTCAGCTGAGCAGCAAGTCGGATACAAACGCTTCTGTTATCTTTGCCTGTGTTATTTGTTAGCTTGTGGTTCCTCTCTGTAAGATGTGTTTAGGCATAATGAGTGTGGAAGTGGTGCTTAATACTGAACATCAAGGTTAATGAAGTCAGCATTCAATTAATTAAAAGCAGGCCTTGGTTGTACAATGACTCCGTCACCCTCTTTGATAATAACACTGGCCACTCTTTGTGTTCACGGTTTGAGATTATGCACCTCGTTTACCTCTTACGCCTCTTAAAAAGCCATTACTCTCTCAACTTTGATGTCAATAACTCAACTCAGGATCCTTTCAGATTAATTAATGTGATTAAAAAAAAGGATAAGTTTCCACTAAGATGAGTAGAGCGCTTCTGAAGTTCAGGGAAATGGCCAAGATTCTTTCAACATTCTGTAGGTGTTTACCAAATAATCCCACACAACAAGTGAAGCAGAAACTTAATTGTAACTAATTAGCTCCCTAGAGGTTTAATTGGATCTGCATTCTTTATTCCCTAGTTTACCTGCAATATGTAAATCATGCTTCCATGTTGAGGAGCGGGGGGGAAGGGTATGGCAGGGATCCGTAAAGAGAAGCTGAATAAAGTGAAGTTGAAAAATCAGTCTATAACAAGCTTAATTTCTGTCTTGTCTGGCTCTCCTCACCCATTGGGCACCCTGGAGCTGTTTCCTGCCTGTGTAAATCAATATGCGTTCGCTAACGGTAGAGAATACAGCTCATCTCGGAGGTCAGGTAATAAGAAGGCTTTGTTTTTCGCTCAGATGAGTTGCTATCTCTGGATTGAAAGTGACTTTGTAGACAGACTTATTTTTTGCACGGAAACCCATCCTGAACTAACCTGGGGACAATGAGCAACCTGTCTCTCCTGTGTTTTTAACAGCAATCCTTTGAGGTAATGCTGTTTTTTCTTTTGGCTGATTTCACTTAAAATGATTAGGCTCCAACCGCAGCACCACCATCTGTCCACCTTTACTTCGGAGTACAATTTTCTGGGCCAGGACCCTTTCTGTTTTCAGGTTCATCTGCACTGTCCCAAACTGGGAGTCGGCTGGTGGGATATTGTTCATTTTCCTCTTGACAAATTACGTGATGGGTTAAAGGTTAAACAAGCTATGCTACCGCCAAAACAGGATATTACTGTTTTTTCTTTCAGTTAAAACTCCCTAAAATCACCAACCAGACACAATGAGTGTCTTTTCATCCCGGACCTTCAACTATAGCGCAGACAATACTGTCCATCCTGTTTTGTTTCTATAGCAACTGCAGCTCTTAACTTGGCCTTACCGAGCCTGAACAAGTATAAAGTTGCTAAACTAGGAGAAAACAGATGTCCGCGGACTGCTTGCCAGATCCTCTCCAAAGTCATTTTTGTAACACAGCTTCATTCCTTTTAAGAACACTTCATCGACAATTTCTTTCCAAGCTGGTTCAAATTTCACTGTGAGGAGTGACCTCATCAGGGAGGCTTTTTAATTATACTGCAGACATTGCATTATGCAACCTATGGGGGGAAAAAAAACAAAAAAAAGAATCCTTTGTCCAAAATCTGGGATGCTCTGTTTCAGCTTTGTCGGTGTGTGCAAACACAACAATATAACAGGGAGGAAAAGAAGAGTCATGGAGGGTCGCAGTGGCAGAAGAGAAAGGAAAAGGGTGTGGAGCGCTCAGCCTCAGAAAGTGTTACATCACCAGACCACTTTTCCATCAGGCCACACATACTTCACCACAGTGAAACTCATGTGACTAGAGTCACTGAGCAGACTCAGGATTTTGGTCTGAAATGTGAGCAGAAGTTTGACTCCAACTTTTCGTTGACATTTGGCTTAAACCAATTTTTTTTTCACAAGATGAGAAATATGAAAAAAGCCTGAAGCGAAGTCATCGTATTTCGAAATTCATCAAAAATATATATTCCTCATACTTGGCATGTATGTATTATATATGTAGATAGGTCTTGTGTGTGATGCTTAGAACCTGGAATCTATATGGCGTGCACATACGAGATGAAAACTGACAAACGCAAACCCCTCAATATCCTTCTTTGATGTGACACAGTTAACCACTGTTAGATAACACAAACAAAAGAAAGTTAATCATCATACATTATATTTGCTATCAGATATTCAAGAAATAGAACCAATAGCAGATGAAAGTCAGTGTCTCAAAATGTAGTTTACACACATCTTGAGACTCTGTAAACGTGCTGAGTTTTTAAATCAGTCTCTTATATTTTAAAATGCAGTTTAGGAATAATAACATTGTTTCACTTTAAAACACCTGACAGAGATTTAAAAACGTGGGATTTCCAGAATAATACAGAATATATAAATGCACTCCTGTCAAATAGTTGAAAGTACTTTCTAAGGCAATAATGTTCATTTTAAAAATCTGTACATATAATAAATAAAGGAAGACAAACATGTATCATTATTTCCGTACAATTTCTTTTTTTAATTATCCCATCCATCCTTTTTTTTAAACAATATTTTGCTTATACGACAAAATGCTTCATATTAAGAGAAAGTAGCTTTAAGCAGAACGTTCAATCAAGAGCTGACCTAACACTGTGGTATAAGAAAGATCCAGAATAAAACCAGATCTTTGCACCGTTGCTGCTCCTTTTAAGGAAAATTGCAAGTCTGGTTTACCATATTACACCTAGATCATTACAAACAAATGCAGCAAAGCAAGAAGAGTATTAGATTTACGCATTGAAAAAAATGTTGTACTGTGGGTGAAGAAAAATGGACAAAAAATAAAATAAAAAGATTTAGTGATTTAGTGAACACAACACTACTTATTAGGTTTGTCGAGCCACTCTTCCTGCCTTCAGATCATTAGAACATGGAGGAATTATCTTGTTAACTTGCTGATTAAAAATACATTGCCACAGGGAATGCAAGTGGTTTAGCGATATGTTTAAAAAGTCATATTTCTGCTTGAAACACTTGAAACACTGCTACTGTCTCTGTTTACTTAGTGTTATATTTGTTGAGTATTTTCATCGTGAAAATCTTCTAATGCAATGAGACGGTGTGACAGCCACACAAAATGTTTATATATATATTATGTGGTGGTAAAAGTCTTATTATCGGTGTTGTTATTATTACCGGGAGTAGCAGTTGTGGTAGGAGTAGAAATGGCAGTATTTTCTTCTGCAGATGTACGTCTGGCAACCATCAGTGACAGAGTGCTGTCATGCCTGCCTGAGAAGGTTCATCATGAGCTCTAGCAAAGCATGTCAGGCATGCAGGTGAAAGACTGGAATGTGATTAGTCTGTCCTGCAGGATTGTGATAAGAGGCCACAGTTCATGCATATCACCGAAGGAGGAACTATTTGAAAAAGTGATACTTAATAAAGACTCGCTGAAAAAATGAAATCCACATTCAAGTCGATCACCTTTCATTTGCTAATTGAGCTGCTAAGTTTGATTGGGAAAGACATGTTTCTATTAATGTCAATACCTGGCGTGTGTGTGTGTTGGTTTTTTTAAAGTCACGTATTCTACACTTGCTTATAGCAAACAGTACTCCTTTGCGTCCTCAAGAAGATAATGACGGACTTCAAGGTTCATGCATAATGCAAAGGCTGTGAAAATAGTGTTTCCTGAGAGCGCCTTTGGACTTAAGTGAAATATAACCTGAATTTGACATTTTCTAATATCCTACACCAAACTTTTTGTTTCAAAGAGATAGGGGCGGTAATTGCTGCACCAGAAGAAAGACTGCCGATCCTTCTGGGTATTGCGGGTGACTGTGGGGACATGGCGAGATTGGAACATGGTAATTGCAAAGACAAGGGCTGAGAATAAATGGAAAAAAAGAGAGTTCTTTACTGTCAGAGAGAGGAAGGTCAGAGGCACAAATGTATGACATCCATGCATGTTACAGTGTATTATTCACAGTGTACACAGGGGACCGCTACCTTTTCTTAGATATCCAATTCATCGCTTTGCTTTCTGACAAAGAGAGGAGATGATCTCTGCTGAAGTCCCCCCCCCCCCCACTGCACTGAAGTAACAAGATGTGATACAAGATGCAAAGATGTCAACAGCGCTGGGTCGCAGTGAATATCAGAGCAGGCTACAGTATGCTTCTTTTTTCCCTCCTCCCCAAATCATTATTTCATTATTTGATTAATGCTTCCACGGTGTTGTCAGAATGCTTATACATTTCCTTAAAGATGAAAGACAAACAGCAGCAATTTATTTCTCCAGATTAGATATTGATCACAGCCAGTGTGCTGGGCGTCAGATATCTTCCCTGAAAAATGAATGTCAAATGGTAAGCATCACTACTTTTATATTTTCATTTTTCTATTAAAAAGGCGAGCACCATAGCCATGTGTGTCGTGTGCTCTTAATAGGAAATATCTACTGTTTTTTTGGCTGGTGATTCTCAGGCTATAATTGAATCTCTTTGACGGGATATTTTCTGATCAGCCTTGTTTATGTCTTGTCCCACTCTTCAGTATGGTCCCAATAACATAATTGTCTCCAAATCTTCTCAATAGCGCTGTCCCATTTAGAGACTAAAGAGAGTGGACAGGGAGACGGCTGACTGGCTGGAGGCACAGCACACTACACAATGAAGAAGAAATGTCAGAGGGAAATAAATAGGACCAATGTCCCAAGCAGCGTCCCCCCCCCCCCCCCTGTGCAGGCTGGGGGTTTTTGAGTAGCCCCGTCTCTGTAATAGACTGCTCGAGAGAAAACTTTCATGAAGATTATAAAGAGAAATGGCAGCCCATATGCTCCGAACAATATGAATAACTCCTCTCTGTTGTGTTGTCATGTTTGGTCTGTCTGAGATGATGACAAGAAAGGTTCTCTTACTGTACATTAAAACCAAGAGCGTTGTTAATATTTCATTCAGTCCTCTTCTTCGTCATACATATTTGACCGTCACTGAAATGTTGGATCGGTAAAATGCAACCAAAGAAGACATTCGCAGGCTGTTTTTCGGAGAGGACAATAATAAACAAAATCATACGTATAATCAGTGATTCTTTTCAGAAGTGCAGAGGCTGGCATTGGACACACTCACACAGTGTTATGAATAATTTCTGTGTCTTTCTCTAAAAGATGACAACAGCAGTGAAATCACTGTTGCACAAAGGGAGCATAAACAGCAAGATAACTCACAGACTCCAGAGACGGGCAGGAGAAAACAAATAATGATGTTCCTGTGTGTATGCTCCACCATAACGGGGTCTTAAGCTACAGCACAGTGGGTCATTACAGAAATTCAATCCACTGGAATTTGGATTCATTAGATGTGGATTCTGTGAGTGACTCCTGTGTGACCTTTTCGGTTGATGATTTCAGACAGGAAGTCACTCAGTTGTGTTTGTTTTCTGTCTAAAGACTACAGTGGCTGTATAAACGCTTGTATTTCTTCACCCTGTACACGTTATTTAACAATTGTTACATTATATATCTCTCCATATGCACTGATTTAGAGGTAAAGTCCAGGTGGTTAATGTCGCAGAATATTTTCTCAGAAAAAAACATCCCCCAGTTTGATCATTTATTTGCTATAAGTGCATATATGCATCATATCCAAAATTACTTTTTCACCATAGCCGCCTTTTATTCCACGCTGTCAGAGAAAACACTGTTGTTTTGTATGTAGTGCCAGTGTGGCAGTCGAGTGTGAATTATCTCACTGATTCTGTCAGGGTAAGACAAACAGGCAGAAGAGCGAGACATCAATTACTGTAGCTACTCCTGGGGAAAATAAAAGCATTGGAATCTAATGACTGTATTGCGCTTACCTGCTGTTATATAATTTATACCCTGTTAACCATCCATCACCTCCCTGCGTACAATTAACTACGAGATCCAAGTGGTTTTCGGCTCAGGAAAAAAAAAAAGGACTCCAAATGGCATTCATTTGTAATGTATACCAGAAGTCCTCTTCATAACATTGTGTGTTTTGTATGCGCTCTCTTCTCATAAACACAAGTGTTTGTTTGCTTAGTCCTTCATTTCATGCCGATTTTAACCCCGCATTCCTGAAGTAATGCTTTTGACTTTGAAAAGCTCCTACACATCAGAGAAGCACAGCTGATGATTTGCACTGCGAGCTACGCTGTGAGTCACTGAGGCTTAGCAGGATCTTCTGCTCTGACTCAAACATGTGCTGCCAGGGATAGAGGCTTTCTCCCCCACTTTTATTGTCTCACTGCCACAATGCTGCCTCAGACATCTCCAACCGAATCCCTCGTCACACAGAAAACATAACGTGTCCCTTGAATCTGTTGCCTCATGAACACAGGCCAATCAGACCGGTGACTGCAATCAGAAGCACCTCTGTGAAATTTCCAGGAGAATGTCTTGGGTTCTCACCCACATTGCATCGCGTTAGGCGACTGCGCGTTGTCAGGAGAGAGGTGTCTCTGTGACAGTTTTTAACCGTTGTGAAGCTGAGCCAGCTGCTTCAACAAAGTTTGAAGTCCGGTGTTAGTTTTGACAGTGAGAAATGTGCCATATGGGCTCTGTAAATAAAGAAATATAATCTACTATATGATAATGAGAGAAAAACATAAAACGGCTAGGCCACAATAAGATGGGCCACACTTAAAAAAAGAAATAAATAGAGAGGCAAAATAATCCATCTGGAGTTAACAGAAAATCCATGACAATCAGTAATGACACTATATGTTCAATTTTCCCCCCAGACAGCCATTTCTTTTTGATCTCTTCCCCTTTGCCTCAATCATTTTCTCCCCAACCAAGAAATCCCTCTCGCTCGCTCCCTTTTATCGCCACCGAAATTCATTCAACATGTCCGCTTATAGGCATTCTATTATTTCTTTATTTATGTATTCCACTTTTTATTCGGAATCACATGTTAATGAAGAGCGTCATTATCAACCTTAAATATTTAATTTTCCGCTCTGTGTCTGCTTCCAAGGGAGGCTGACTGGAAGAGCAGCGGCGGCAAGGGGAGGGCGGAGGGGGGGGGAGAGAGGATGGAAAGAGTCGTGCTGTAGCGTCAGCCCTATCTGCATCCGTTGCTTTAAAGTCGGCTCCAACCAAAGCAGAAGTATATCAGTGATTTTTTTTCACATCGGCTCCATCTGAAGTCCAGTTACAAGCCACCGTTTCTAAACACCCAGAGATCCAAGACCTGGTGTAGCTATACTGCGCTCCAGATTCGGCTTCAGTATTGCACTTTGCCCCTTAGCCCCATCTCTAAACTCCATCCCCAGCCTCAGCATTAGCTCCAGAGAGGCTGAGTGCCCTTGTGATAAGGTGTGAGGCCTGTCTGCCTCTGACTGACAAGCCTGCTCTCACCATGCCAGTGCCTGCTGCTTGATAAGAGAAAATGTCAGCGTGATTTTGGGAAATGTCATTTATCGTGGCTTTCTGGCCGTGTCTGTAACCCAGACTGATTATGTTTGCTGGACATTTATATCACTGGGGGTGGCTTGGAAAATTGTACAAATGCTATGTTTTTCTGTGATAACGGCACTTAATATCCCCTTTGCCGTAATGGGTTTGATTTTGTTCCCTTACCTTCTCCTCCCTTGTCTGTATAGTCTCAACATCCTATTCTGTGCTTGCTAGTTTATTTTATGAAGAGTGTATAAGACACCATCAAAGTGTCTGGCGTGTGGAGGCGTTTAGATCGGGGATTCACTCCACACCCAGACAAAGACTTCCACCGCTCTCCGTATTGTGCAGAATGTATGAGTTGAAGTGTGTGTGGTGTGAGAGGAGCCCCAGATTTCAAGTGACAATCTGCTAGTCTTTGTCAGAGCGTGTGTGTGTGGGCTGCGCGGTGGATAGGGGACATCTTGCTGTATTATTTAGAAAGTCGATCCTCCCCACAGATGAGTGGGTTAACAGGAACCATTAATTGGTTTAGCAGGATCATATAGACACTAGTTCCGGCTTAGCTGCGAGGCAGAAAATGCTTGCGTTCAGATATATTCAAAAGCTGCTGCTTGTTGTTGTTATTATTATTTTATTTTACACTGCGAATGCTTGCGCCGTGAAGATGGACTATTTGCGTTTACTTTTATGCCTTAGGTTTTGATTTGTGGATCCAAGATGAAGCAGAGCTGAGTTTGTACTCGCGTCATCACTTTTAATGTCGGATTCAAAACCCAAGCTGTCATATATTATTCAGGGAGTTTTCGTCTTTTCTTCGAAGCACTTCACTATAGTACTGCACCTCGGCTTGCTGCATGATTCGAGGAGCCGTGCAGTTCAGAGGAAGGCCTATGATTCAGTGTTGTATATTTTTTTCCCCTCATTGTTGACTCAAAGTGACATTTATGGGACACCCTGATAAAGCAATTCTTCCCGCTGCTCAGACCAGGCCGGTATTTTCAACAGATTTTCTCATTCATTTGTATTCACTTTTTTTTCTAGGAGACCCAGGCTGCCTTTTGTGATCCACAGCCCCGAAGTAGACTGAGACAGAAAGAAGTGTCTTTAACATGGGCTCCCTGGCAGCCTCTCGGGAGCTTTGTGAGAGTGTTGTCCCCCCACTCTTAACCAAATTTATTGCTAGTCTGACTGTGGAAATCTAACAAAGGCACTGGCCCACTGTTCCCGGTATATTTGTCAAATCACTGCACCTGTGAGAGTCCCTGCGCAAGATGAATTCTAGGTTGGAGTGTTTTGTCCAGGAATAAATCTCTCTTTTTGCATTGTCTTTGTTTGGGCGAGCGGTAGGCTGGGAATGAGCTTTCCTCGTCACACGAAGTGGTGTGGGTGAAAGCCATGATAAATGGTGCTCTTTGTTGACACCTTCATTGGTTTATTTATGGCTCATTAATTGAAGTGAAAAGGAGACTTGTTGGCGCAGCAGGGGGAGGCAGCGCTAGGCCTCCGTGGCTGTGCCTCAGAGCGACCCACAGGCTTTTGGGGGGGAGAGAGAGAGAGAGAGGGAGAGGGAGAGGCAGGCATCCCTCTCTCACTTCTGTCTGTTTGCTGTTTGCTGGGGAGAGAAAGGGAGACAAGCCATTCATCAGGAATGGATGGGGAGTGAAAGAGCAAGCCGAGCATATGCAGCCAGCCTCCACCATTCCCAGTCGTCTCTTTAACATTTCATTTTGCACACAAGAACCTAAGGAGAGAAACACTTGTTTGTTGTAATAAATGAGAGATGCTTATCTTAAATAGACAGTAAGAAAAGTGGATGCATGTTTATATTTTGCGGAGTTGTGGGCAATTTCAGATTATGATTTGTTTTTTAGAAAGCCACTTAGATGTCAGTGCTTGTTGTACACATGTGGCATATTGTGTGTTTTCTCACAGCTGCACTCGGATTTGTTCTGGAATTTTCGATACCTCGTCTTTTCACCCCGCCACAATTTCCTTTGAACGCTTTTGAGTCTTCCGAGGAGAAAGAGCCACTTCAGACATAAGCTCATGAGCACACTTGATTAACAAGTGGATTAACTATGCTCGTTTCATGGGATGATGTACCTCAAAGCACTTCAAAGGCCACGCCGGGTGCCCGTGAGGTGCAGTAATGAGGGGTTCTTCTACACAACGACAAATTTGGTGGCCCCGCTTCATGTGAACCTGATCATTTTCTCATTTTGTGTGCGCGCTCGCTCTTTTCTCTGCTCGCTGCCGCTCGGTTTCTCTTGCTTCCTCTCACTCTTTTTTTTTTTTTCTCTCTCTCTCTCGGTCTCTCATCTCCTTCCACCTTCTCCATCTCTTCCCTCAGATTTCCTCTCATTGATCCCCCTTGAGTTGAGATGTGAGATTCTTCCTCGGTCGTGCACAGAAGGTTATCGCAAAGCAGCTATTTGTATATGAGTATTAACCCTCTCAATGTTTCTTTAGTCTACATGTCGCCAACCTATAAAGATGACCATCCTCAGAATCAGTCTGTGAGCAATCATGTAACGGGAAGTTGCCCAGCTTTCTGTTGTCCTTGAACTGTTAGTCCAGGTTCGACTCCTGTAAAGCCCACGTCTGACATCTCTCAGCGCTGTCACAGCTGTCAGTCAGCTCTCAGTGTCCTCCAACACTTTTCCATCTCTCAACACCCAGGCTTCTGCCTCACTCTGTATGAGAGGAACAAGTCCTGGCCTGTCATACACTCATCCAGGACGCAGTTTAGGAGGGAGGTGGGGGGAGATTCAATTTTCTAAGTGCCATATCGTCCTCCTGAGGAGCATAGTGCGGTTTCTCTCCGTCTCCAGCTGTGGAGAGGCATGCGCAACTCTGGCACAGCGGAGTAGCCCGCTCGCGTTCCACTCTCTATCTCTCCCTGCCTGCATTTTTATTATTTTGATCTGGCAAGCACATGAGAGATAGTAATCTACACTTCAATTACATCGCACAAGTCATCAGATGCTATCTTGCGCTCATGATAGAATGTGCTCTGAGGCAGCCCAGCACCACTGTGAAACAGCCCCTAGAGAGCCACAGTCTCAGCGTGTGTGCATCATGTGTGTGAGTTCTATCTATCTGTGTTTGTCTTTGTGTGTTGATGTGTGTGTGTGTGTGTGTGTGTGTGTGTGAAAGAGAGAGAGCTAGAGGAGCAGAGAGGCCAACAGACCGACAGAGAGACTGACTCTGGGAACTAGCTCTATTTATCAGTATAAAACACGTATTTGCCAGTAGGGTACAGTATTTAACCTCGGTTTGTCATTGCACTGATTCTTATCATTACATTTAATTTAGTTTGAAATGAACACACTGTGCTGTAATAAGAAGATGAATTTTGTGCATCGTTTATCATCTGACTTCCTGATAGTAACCAGCAGAGGACTAATACAGACGTGTTTTAAGGTCTTCTACAAGGCTTGTCCTCCCATTAGATTCAGCTGATTGTAAACTGTGCTGTTAAACTGCAATTTTAATGCCACTCACAGTGTTACTTTCCCAGGCAAAAAAAACGAGTTAATTTAACATATCATT
Source organism: Anarrhichthys ocellatus (assembly GCF_004355925.1). Classification (NCBI taxonomy): domain Eukaryota; kingdom Metazoa; phylum Chordata; class Actinopteri; order Perciformes; family Anarhichadidae; genus Anarrhichthys; species Anarrhichthys ocellatus. Next base: position 10,038,118 of record NW_022280032.1, on the reverse strand, counting down.
TGAAAATGATCTTTTTAATATAAGCTTTCACACCTGTTAGTGTGTCCAGAAAAGATATATAAATGTATGAATTGTCTGTTTCTCTTTTCGGTGCTGTGTCCTTCCTGTCTTCTTCTGATCACCACCACATTCTAAAGGTACGTGTTGTTACTAAACCACACATCAGACTGATCAATGAACCGATGCTGTTTGAAATACATCAACTACACAGTGTGCAACAACAGGACAGTGTTTGACTTGTGATTGCACTGTGATGGTTGATGTATTCGACTTGTTTTAGCAGGTGCTGACCAGACTTAGCACTGTTTATTTGAAACCTGAAATGTATTCCCTGTCCTCTAAAGACAAAGACAAAGAAGGCGAGAGTGAGTGTGTCAGACTGACTAACACATTAAATGTCTGTAAGCTGAAGTTAGTGATCACCATAAAGGAAGCAAGCACCAGAATAATTACACTTTCAGTAATAAATATCTAGCTCTGATATAAATGACATGCTTAATCTGACATGTACTCATTCAAACATAAATGAATACTTGTATTAATGTATGTGTGCCTGAGCATGTGCATACAAAAAGGGGGTCAGATGTTTACTATCAGTTTCATCCCTGCACGTTTTTTTTCAGTTTCTTTTAATATATGAGGCAAAATTCATTAATAAGACAATAATCATTTATCCCATTCATTGATTTGTAAATTGTAGTTTACATGTAGGTGTCAGTCTTTGTCTAAAGCCAACCACCTACAGTTGCAGTATTCTTCCACTGAGTGGCAGGTATTCAGTGCTCATACTCCCCGCTCACGAACACCGGCAAATCAAGACAGATGGCTGGATTCCATAGTTCTTATCAGGCCTTAATGTGCACTTATACAGTGACAGAGAACTCTCCTTGAGGCCGACACACCAATGCTTGAGAATTGAGCTGGAAGGAGATAGCACTCTACGGGCCCAGCCATTTTCTTCCATCAGAGAGTCTGTGATGTGAGGCAGCCCTGCCAGCGAGGCTGTTTCTCAGGTAGGGACGGCGCTCAGCGCTCTGCCTTGCCTTTCCACTCCTGCTGAAACAGCAGCTGGAAAACCTCACCTACTCTCGCCCCATTAGGCAACACTTCACGCAAGACAATAGATGTGCAATTCATTGTGAGGCACTTTGTTGTCTTTCTCAGACATCTGGCAGGACTCAAATAGCCCTTTTTTTCTTCGAGTTTTGATCCCTTTTCTTGGTTGTTCATTTATGTCCTCCCGTCAATAAACTTGCTGATGTAATCACCAGATGTTAAAGGGTAAGGGTATTTATTGAGTCCTATTTATTGAGGACTGTTGCAGCAGTAAGCCAAGTGGCTCGAATCTAAGAAGCTACTTCTGCTTTTAATCAGAGGTTTGATTGAAACCGTTGCACACAGCTCCAGTGTGTTTCAGGGGATGAGGTGGCAATAAAAATTTGCTCTCTATCTTTGTTTGTGCGTTACCTGCTGATAAAAGCTCCTTGATGTTTGAATATCTAACCGAAGGAGAAAATGTAAATATTTTCTACCAGACATTTTGAGCGGGACTGCATGCAGCGAAGGTCTCCAAAGCGCACTGCTGTCTAAATGAGTGGTTATTGACAGACCTTTGGTGTCATGAGAATCACAAGTTGTTTGAATCTCTGGTACACTAGCAAAATGTGATCCTCTCTGATGCTTGCATTTGAACTTATTTTGATGTCCCTGAGCATTAAGGGAAGTGACAGCTTACAAATAAATTCATAATTATCACATCTGAAAGCCGCCATCCCAAACTTTATTTGCATACCCAACACTTGGAGGAATGTGGGTAATAAACCCTGAGGGTCTCCCAGACTCTGGCAAAGTCGCAGCTGTCATCTCATCAGCCTTTGGGTCTTTCTCAGAAGCTAGCAAAAAGGGAAAGGCAGACTGGAGTGAGACAATACTGCTCTGTTAAAAAGAGGCTACAGTAAATGGGCAGCACTGAGTAAGGTTCAGCAGAGCACAAAAGGAAACTGAAGGACAAGATTGTTCCCATTGTGTTTCCACTGTGTATTTCCCCACAGAGCAAGGTCTACCAAGGCCCCGCGGGCTTCATTTCACCCCTTCAAAACCCAACATATTTCTTTGAGTGTCCTGAAGATAGGAACACAATGACTGCCTGTAGAATTTCATCTTAATTCTACCTGGGAACACAAAAGACTAATCACAGCCATCACAAAAGGGCTGTTCCTGCAGCCCAGTGTGTGATAGGACAGGCTCCGGCAGCATAAAGGCATGGCCCTCCAGAGAGCCAGGAGGCTGGAAGAAGCAGCCAAATGGGAAGCTGAATAGGCCAGGAGACACCCAAGATTATGTCTCCTCCACCATGCGGGGAGAGAGCGCAGACCTGTAGGACTAGACATCCATCAGAGGAGGTCAGGCTCGGGGCCCGAAGCAATAGAACAGTAATAATTTCAGAACATGTGATGAGAACACGAAAAGTTAAACGATAACGGTTGTGTAACATCGTACTTTACAGAGCATGTGTGTGACGTTAGAGCGTCATGAGTAATGTTCCTCCCGCTGCTCATTTCATAAGAGATTACAGATTATTCACAATGGGCTCTTTATCAAAAGTTGTTAAGTATCGGAGTGAAAATACGAAACATCTGGTTTATTTATGTTCCCTTCCCTACGTACCTCCTTCCTGCACATCCTGCTTGATGCTGCACTTGGCTCACAGTAAAAAGCCCTACAGTGTATTGATCTAAGTGGCTAGAGTGAACTAAAAACCTGTGTTTTGGCATGTTGCAGAATAAAAGTGGAGAAATGTTTTCAGTTGACTCCGTAGCTCCACCTTCCAAACAGATATTTCCTCCTCTGTGGCTCAGCCTCAGTACCTCCCCAAAAGGTTCAGCTAAAGCTTGCCTAATTGGTTGCTGGGCTTTAATTAGCCTGTCTTGTTTGCATGGCTGCCATTAGGAATTCAAAAAGGGTGGAGTGATAGCTGACATTTCCCCCTTACTCCCCTCTTTCTAGAATCCTCCCCTCTGATTCATCTCATCTTCATTTCCCCAGATCCTGTTTTTAAAGTTTTATTTAGGGTGTCATTTATTTAACAAGGGATTATTTATTTAGCGCATCAAATCATTCTGGAATGAATATTTATATATTTGTGAGGGTTTTAAATATTTACATGGTCTCTTCATTTCTAGTTTTGGAGCCACTGTAATGAGTGCTGTTGTTGAATGTCGAGGGGAATAACAAGACTGGTTTCAAAGTGAAAAGTCGTTTGAATATATTTCTAACTTAATTGGTATGAATCTATTATCAGGCTTGATGCTCTGATCATAGTTTAATTGGAGGTATATTATCATGGAACGGCTTCGGCGGTGGTTAATGATATTTCATTCGACTGATGATATTAATTTGAATGGCAATGAATGATTCATATCAGGGGTGGCGTTTGAAAACACTCGGCAGTGACATGACCCCATGTCAGCTGCTCTAATGCACTCGCAGACTCCTACTTGACTAAATTCCGTTAATCCTCAAAGAAGCTTAGCCAGTTTTGCCCTGATGCTCACTCTCTTTCTGCATCTTGTTTTACATAGACACCATTGTGTAATGGTGGCTTATAAAAGAGGATGAACATTAACAGGGTTGTGTCCCCAGGACGTTAACCACTACTGGTTCTGTCTGGCGTGAGAGTGCCAGTGAGAGTGCCAGTGGTCTAACCCGGCTTGTGGAGACATGTAGAGACTCATACTAAGTTTACACTTATTGGGCCTTAGAAGAGTCGTATTGGCAGCAGGCGGTAGGAGAACACAGAGAACGCCTCTCCACACTAGACCACCCCCCCCCCCACACACACACACACACACACACACACACGCACACACACACCCCTTCAGTCTTAATGACTAACCAGCATGAGAAGTGGAGGAGAGGAAGAGCCTGGAAGAGCCTGATTTGTTCTGCATGCTAAATATGGCCTGTAATCTTTATTCCTCTGAGTGCCTTATTAAAAGTGAAAGGAAGATGAAATCCCACCAGCCAGCCCATCCTTTCTGCTGTTTATTAGAGGGGCTTTTCCTCTGTTAATATTGAGGTTATGGTAACCTTAGTGGTGATAGATGCATCTTGTGACTTCAGGTAATAATAGCAATGATTGATTCCCACCTGAACCCTGGAGGTGTAATCTAGCAGGATGGAAGAGATAAAGTGGCAGCCAGCATCTGAGAGATACACAGAGAGGCAGATTCCATCCAACAGTGCTGTTTATCATCCAGCTCCTTGTCAGAATTTATGATGTTTCCCCTCGTCTCTAATTCATCATTCATTAACTACTCTTTTCTCCCCCCAAATCCATCTCTATTTGTTAGTTTTATCACTAAAGTTAGGATGAAAAATACCTGTGTGTTAGTTTTTGATTCGGCAGGAAGATTAATGTGATTTTTGACTGCAAGTGTGTCACATCAGTCAGATCTGATTTGATAATCCAAGTGAGCTTCGTCCCGCGGTTGTAGAGTTTGTTGTTTGCTGGAAGTGGCACACAGTTGCTATCATTTGCAAAAAAAAGACTTGACATTTTTTTTTAGACTCAATTAATTTATTTAGATTAATGCTGGGGTTGCATTTACACTGCAGTTAGATCTTATAGCAGGAATTCCACAACATACAATAAAATGGAGGAAAAAACAAAAATAACATTTCTGAAAGAATCCATGCAGTAATAATTGGAGCACAGCACAATTTGCATAGGTTCCTTTTCCTGCCCTTTCTATGCAGCTGAAATGATTCCCACTTGTGATTTTTTTCTATCATTATGTAAACAGATAACCAGAATCAGAGAGAATATGATCAGCATATTTTTGTGCCTCTATTTGCATTATGGTGCTTGTGTTGGTGGCACTAATGAAGCTCAATGACAAGTGGAGTCCTAGATACATTTTTTTTTTACAGCTCCACACCTTTCCTGTTGTAGGGCTGCACTATATATATATATATATATATATATATATATATATATATATATACACTATCTATTATTCCATTAGCAGGTAATTAATGACTCTCATTTGTGTAACTGTTATTAAGCCCTTTGAAAGATTGTTTGTGTTCAGATGAAATGAAACACATCCCAGAAGCCATCCATTGTGGCTGATAGATTAAAAGAGCAATAAAGCTCTTTGAAAAATGATATTTTATCAACGGTAATTTTTCACCGTACCTCAGGGGCAGCAATGACAGGAAAACACTGCAGTCCTCCTTCATGTTGATATCCTTTTTTTAGTCAAACTACCAGGGGAGTACACTAAGTGTGATTTATTCATCCCTTGACCAGTAAAAGGTGTCAGCCAGGTGAAAATGGATGCTGGGAGAGTATTGACAGGAGAAATAGCAGTGCAGTTGTCCTGCTCTGTCACAGCATATATATAGAGGGGGGGGGGGGGGTGTAACTTGTCCTATAGTCTGGATGTCTAGTTCACATCTGTCTGACTGAGTCCCTTTAAACATCTATTCTCTGCCTCTGATGATTTTTCCTTTGCCGTTAGAGAACAATAATTAAATGGACATGTTAAGCTTTTTTAGCTACCTATTCTATATGATATTATAATTTCCAATTATTATTTTTTTGGGCCGTTCTTTGCTTGTATCCTGGAGTGCATTGGATAAATTTCAGACGGGAATCTGATTTCCCACATGAGCAGATCAAATTGTCTCTTTTGTTCATGGTTTCTCTCTGCCAATGTAAAAAGATCTAGGTTCCTTTTTTTTCCTCTTCTTCTTCTTTTTTTTTTTTTTTTTTTTGCTTATTGAAGAATAGGAGGATGGGGGAATCAAAAGCAGTGTGTCTTGTGAACAAACACCCAGCCTTTCCAAAGAAGAAGCTGTGTAACACGGGCACTGGCATTCCACAACTCCAGCTGGAAAGGCACAGAGCATCTCCTTGGGATTTATATTTAGCATTTGCTATGCTACTTATAAAATATTTCATAAATAATGTGAATATATTAGACGGGGAGAGAGAACTGTCGCCAGTCATTCCATATGCACTGCCATAGCAACAAGATGTTCCGCCTTTATCTGTTTAGGGCCCATGATTCTTAAACTGTTCATTGCCCACGTTTCCTTTTTTAATCAGAGTGTGTTTGGGATCCCCTGCAGCAGGGATCTCGATAAAAGGATTAACTCTGCCTCTACTAGTTAACCACGTTTAGACTTTGCCAGGCAGGCCCTCAAAATGAAAATAGATGGATTTCAAATGCCTAAATCAATGTGTTTTGATTGTGTGTCATCAAGTATCATGTGGCAATGTATTTATCAATTTATCTACAGCAATGATTACAGGAAACAAGAGTTTAGTTAACTTTATATTTGACATGTGAATATTAAGCATGATGATATTTTAATTTTGGTGTTTTTCTGTCACATTAATTAATATGCATATTAATTCTCGCTCTCTAAAATTTACATTTGCTATTTTGTTTTAACATAAGCCTTTGTCACTCTCTTGACATTTATTTCCCCTGTAATTGAAGCTCGGTGACGTTTTGCCCTTCTAAAGATGTGAAATTATCTTTTTAAAGGAGTAAAAAAAATAAGATAGAGATGTCTTCTCTGTCCAAAAGCAGTGGGGGTTAAAATCGTATCCTCGTGAGACTTAAAAAGGACAGCAAGCCTTGACCAAGGTGCTGTCTGGCAGAAGATATAAATCTTTCTAGCGGAGAACATCCACTTGTATTCATTACTGGTTTTGATCCAGCAGGCCTTGTTGAAATCTGGAGGCATTGTGCCGGCCACTGCTGCACTGCCGGCTGGGTAACACAGAGGAGCAGGGAAGCGCTGGCTCCTTTGTCACTGCTGTTAGCATTAGCCAGAGATTTGCATATATTTCTCTTGGAAGCATTAAAGGAATACAAAAAAAGACTAATTCACTATTGAAAGTCTCCCTTGCAAGATTAAAAGAGTCCCATTAGAAATGTATGACTGCTCATGTAGTTTTTATTTAATTTCTCTGCCCCCCC
>NW_022280032.1:10015538-10030720 GCF_004355925.1 Anarrhichthys ocellatus | reverse complement strand
CCCCTTCTTTTGTTTGAAGCTTTGATTATTCGCCAGGTTGGCAGAAAAAAATAAAAATAAATGGTGAAAAAAAATTACAGCTGCCATCTTCTCTAATATTACTTTGCTTTAAAATGCACTTCATGGCAATAGCTCTTTTCCCTCAGGTTATCTCTATAGAAAACTCACTTTCATTTTGGAAAGGATGAAATCATTTTTTTTCATACATGAAATACATATACATGCAGCTGAATTGTAATTTTAAAGTTGCATATGTAATATGTTGCTTTTTTTTTAGATTGATCGCTAGACAGGATGCAGGTTGTTCAACAAGAAAGAATTAAATGTTTCCAAGAAATAACAATAATGTATAATCTTAAACATGTTAGGGTTCATTCATGTTACAAGTATTAAATACAAATTGTTTTTTTTCTTTTTCTCCATCTTCGGCACCGTAGCGCCGGGCTGCCACTGCCACAGTAGCACAGTGTACCACACACACACACACGTCTGAATGAGAACATGTGAACAGCAGTCCCAGAGGGAGTGCCCACAATGCTTATCACTCTGACCTGAATTCTGTGACGACAGACAATTTTACAAACAGCTGGGGATCAATCAAAGCCCACTTGAAATATGCCTCCTACCACTTTTACATTAGGAAGCATGCTGTTCAAAATGGAACATTTTCACTTGTATTTGTGATAATTTTACAGGCAAAGTTGGTCTCCTCATGGGGCCTCAAGTGTCAAATGATTTATTCCTCCCCCCACTGCCACCTCCACTCTCCTGAGCTGTGGTGAAGGGGTGGAGGGAAGGGGTAAGATTTACTTTAAGTTGTCTCTAAGCCTGGGGATGCAGTCAACAAGGGAAGGATAGATATAGTATTTGTGTTTAAGCTAAAATACTGTCCCCACCACTTACCACAACCCCCATCCCACGCAGTTTGTTGTCAACAGATTGTGCCTCCGTGGGTTTGCGTGAATTTATGATGTCATTAGTATAAACACTTTGAAGACAAAGTAACGGCTCTGAACTTGCTCCTCTCAGGTACAAGTGGCTCCTCTAATTGTCCCCAAATTCAGCCAGGAGTCACTCCTCTCCCAGCAGATGTCAGTGTTACTTCTAATGACACAAGATGTCATTGTCAAAACTCAAAGGGAGACAAGTATCTTTGAGCACTGTAATGTCTTATAGCTGTACCCTCATGCTTTTAATGGTTTTCAGCAACAGCTCCAAAGGTAGTTCCTCAACAGGTGGCACTGATGTTGCACCCAAAACTATACTATTTTCCGCCAAAACACTGGCAGACTTTTATTTTTCAATTCAGAAGAAGCTCTGCCGTGATGTTATGAAATCGCCGGACAAAGCTCTGTTTTTTCCCCCTCCTTCTTTAGTTGGATTGTGTTTTTAGAAGGGTGTGAGTTTATGTTCGGTTTCAGTGTTTTTAGAGGATCGCGAGGGGAGAATGCAAATTCCAACTCTCCAAATTCCAAATAAAGAAAGAAAAACTAGCCTCGGACACTCACAATAGTGCTCATCACATGTATGTGGTTGAATTTGAACTTTTTTGTCAAGACGACATGCCACTTCTTCAGTTGTGTTAAAAGTTGCTCCCAGACAAACAAAAAGTGTCATACAAGTATAGCCGCAGGATGAAACAGATGTGTTGGCTGTGGTGTTAATGTGAGTTGTTTTAGCCAGTCTCTTTACTCTCCTGAACTCGGTGAGCTCGGTCCTCCTCCATCTGGTGTGTAGAGTGTCAGTTCTCCTGAGTAATGTTCGACACGAGGTCAGCAGAACACCGCAGACTCGCTACATATGCTTCTCAAACTGTTGCTGTTGGTCAGGTGAACGTACATTATAATCCACATTAAACCGGATAATTAGCTTTTTTGTGAGCCATTAATTCTGGCAGATGCACGGGGGCAGAGGGGGGAATAAATAATGTGGCTGTGTGACACAGTGCTAAAAAACGGGCATATTTCCAACAGCTCATTTCGACTCCTCTAAATTGGCCTCATTGTAGATGAAATATTAAATGGCCAGCCTGGCCATTAATGCTGACTTTTATGGATCGGATGCTGTTGTACTTAATATACCGGTTCAGTTGTCCCTTTTATTCCTTGGCAGTGTCCTGTCGGCCCGTGATGTATTGCACGAAGAGCGAACCTGCCGGTACACAATGGGGTTTCAACCCACGTGAAGCTCTCTGGCACTGGTCCAGACTGGGAGTGAGAGCGGAGGAGTCGGAGCTGTGTTGTCTGAAGCGAGTTCTCTGCTGTGTAGCATTGCCATTAATAGGGGTCCTTTATGGTGGCTTCACACTTTGGAATTTCAATTGTCTTGTTGTTGAAAACAATTAAAAAATATATTTTTGACAAACCAATTAAATGACAAACCAATTGACATCAATGGCCAGATTTTAAAGTTCCATTGTAAGAATAAATAGTTGATTTTGGTATTTGCAGCAATTCCAGTCTAAACTTTTGCAGTGCACGATTTAAAGCCAAGTGTCCCATTTTTGACCCACACAGTTTAAATTATAAACATAGTTGATTTAAGTAAATTGGAATTCAATAATCTGCTCTTGAATTTTAATTGATTTTGATGCAGAAACTTCCACATGTTCAACACTTCAGCTAATGACAGGATGTATGTAAAACTAATGGCCAAATTCCTGTCACCCTCAGCTCTACTTGCATCCTCATAGAGCAGATGCAGTATGTTATTTTCAATACTTTGAGCCAACATATCACCTGTTAAAACCACATATCATTTAGATGCATACATTTAAATAATCAACCATTCAAAAATGTATACATATATATATATGTATATATGAATATATGTATATATATTTAAAGCTGCACCAATCAATATTTTTTCAGTATGGTGTAATTTAAATAGTACTGTGTCACTCATAGTGACAAACCCATAGAGAATTGTCACAGAGCGCTTAAGGGCTCTGGCTCATCATTTTCGGTTTTCTGTCCTGCAAATTGTGTTGTCGACCTTTTGCAACTGCAGCTTTTCTCTCGGATAAACCCTCTGTACACTGCCTGTCTCAAACCAAACCAGTTGGTGACTAGCTGGGGCACACAGTGTAGCATGTTAGCAGCTAAAGAGGAAGATTTGTTTTTTAAAGGAGAGTTAATATTGGCCATATATTAATGACAACTCCAAATGATTGGTGAATTGGCTCTAAGTTGGCTTGATGTGTGAATAGCACTTGATGGCTAACAGTTGCAATAATAATTTTATAAAACAATAATATCAATACAATTTTCAGCTTTTCCTGCTGCCCCAAATGGCCAAAAAGTATAAAGTGTATATAAAGTAATACAGCTTTAATGTTAGATAAACAAAAAACGACTATACAAACAAGTTACACTTACTGTATAATTGATGTAATTTCTTTATTGATTGATTGATTCATGTTGCCCTGCGAGTTGATATATTTGAGTAATTTGTCCTTTACACTAAAGCTAAATGAATCTGCATGTGTTTCATCCTGAAAAGGTTAAGTGAGACATTTGATTTAATTCAAATAGGTAAATTAAATATTGTGTGATTTATACTCACTTTTTCAAATGTTATATATTACATTGCTTACTGTGACTACTTACTTACTTATTAGCTTGGTAATGTCAAACAGTATTTTAATTTCCAATACTTATTAACATAACATGCTTACTCATCTGCTTAATAATATTACATTGAGCACAAGTAGCAGTAAGTCAAGCCCACTATGTCTTAACCCGACCGCATGAATTTCACCAGCTGTAACTTCATTGACAAATAGGCTTAATTCTCTCTTCGTACAAGGACACTGGTGGATAACAGAGTGGAGTGAAATCAAATATACTCTGAAGTACTGTGTTTGACTGTCCATCGTGGTCCACAGAGCAATGCTTATAACATCTGCTGTTAAGATCCTAAAATAATAGACTTTAATAGCAGAGAATAGATCATTTCATGGTTCAGAGGATGACTGAAAGTAACTCCGTGCTTTCAATTAGTACCAATGAAGATGCTATTAGGAGACACAATAAAAGACACCCTTTTTTTCTTTGATTACGCTTTTGTGAAATATGCATCATCAAGACTGTTCAGGTGTAAAAATCGTTATCGTTGGTCTTATTCACAACCTGGTGGCGTGATTGTTAATCAGCTTTGTGGAAGAAAACTGTTAAGACTGAGTAAATGTAATAAATGTCTTGCAGTAGTCCATGGGGAAATGTTATAAGAGGATCATTTTTGGCAATTTTCTTTCATCTTTCATCAAAGCTTTTGATTTGATTTATTTGACATATAAAAAAACAAATTATCTATCTAAGTGAGTGCTTTTTATCACAAGCTGCGATAAAATCGTAGATTGTGCCATCCATAACTCTGCGACAGGTCAATATATATATTGAAATCAAAACAAACCTACCAAGAGACCCCTCTCTTTCACACACGCACACACACACACACACAAACAAATCAAACACACATCCAAAAAATCCTTGGAATGTTGCGACAGTTTGTAAAACTTTAAAAGAGCCAAGTCTGAAATCATGGCTTTGGAATTTTGGAAAGCAGTATTTAGTTTTAAGTGATAATCTGAAGCCTTTCGTTCAATCTAATATTGCAAAACTGAATTTCCAAAAAGTAGATATTCCTTAATGTTTAAGATTTCATTTGTAATTATACTGATCATAGATGATATATTATATAGTTGTATGTGCAGAACAAAATTCCCCACATACAAAGTTAAACCTGAAATACTCTGTGATAAAAATTGTGTTTGGCTTAAATATGGGGGAAAAAAGATAGGTCAGTTTATAATTCTGGTGGAAGAATTATAGCCGTACAGGCGCGCGAGCAGCCGGGGCTCTCCTGAAGAAGGACATCCCCCCCCCCCCTCTGCATCATCAACAGTGGGGGAGGATGTGGCTGTTTTCTGCCTCGAAGGAAGACGTTGGCCAGGGACCATAATGCCCGCAGCCGCGAGCAAAGCCCCCTAAAATATTCATCACATAACTTTTCTGTGTGACTATATGTTTTTAGCAGATGGTTACATCTTTGAGTCGAGAACAAAGTTGTAAAAGGAATATGATTTCACTTGTTGCCATGGGAACAGAGATGGATGAAGATGTTTCATGGTTCAGTGGTTGCCTCGCCTCTCCTCGTGTGTGTGTGTGTATATGTGTATGGGGGTGTGGGTCTTCATGTATTCGCATAAGGAATTGCTTTATGTAACTATTTTAATTTGTAAGTGAGGGGCAGATTTCTGCTGTCACTTAATTTCTCTGAAGGATATTATGTTAAGTTGCCTGGTGAAAGGTCAGTGCAGTTCCAAGAGAGGATCATTTCCTAATGCACTATTACAAGACATATCAAGCTTCTAGTATTATAGAAATAATAAACGCTCTTGTCAGAAGCTCTGTTCGGAAGCTCTATTCAGAGCGTGATTTATTTCGCTCTGTGATCGCGGAGTGGTGCTCATTTCACAGTGTATTAGCTGACTGTCTAAATAGTGATGATTCAGTAGCACGGCTACTCGTCGTCACGTGACACATGAAAGGGAGGATCTGTCGATAAAGGCGACAATAACAGAAGCCCAAGTTATCTTGTGCCGTTTTTTTAGCTGCATTTCAAAATGAGTGTTCTTCCATTCGAGACGAGCTAATTAGATTGTGTGAGTTGCATGATATGGGGTCCTACACATAAAAGCCTTGCTGTGGAGATGAGCAACGGTTGCCTGTACCCCAGACAGTGCTGATAGTAGAGCCACTCCTTTAATTCCACTCTTAAAAATCAGATCCTAATTGGGTGTCTGATTTTAGTAACTTGTTCAGCAATTTAAGAAAATTGCTTTTTGAAATGTAACAATTTCAGTGATCTTTAGCATCTCATTTCTCATTCTGTGCACTCCACAGAGGCCTGTCTCTTTTCAGGCCTCATCAGGCAGTAATTGAAAGGTCCTCCTTTGCTTGTAAACCATTGACCCTATAGACTTTATCACGCAGTTCATTTGGACGCATGCAAAACTGTTTTTCGAGCCTGTCGGGAGGCTGAAAGAAGAAAGGAAGAAAATAGTTTGTGGATAATTGTTTTAAGATGCTGCTACATTGAGTTTCTGTTTATCTATTCTTACTTGAGCCTCGCATTGTACAGAGTACTTCTACCAGAGACCACAAAACACACACGTACATGTAGCACACATATGCACACACACAAACCTCTTACAATTAATTAAATATAACTTGGCAGCGTGCTGCTCTAAGACGCCACATGAAGAATGTAGTTATTAGAGGAGGCACCTGCAGACTGAGCACGGAGCCTTTTATTTTGTTCCTGCGACAAAGAGGAAGACACAATTTCCACCGAGGCATGTATGAGCGGTGAAGTGTAGCTTAATGGGAGGGTTTTATTCATCAAGCGAGGTCTGTGCACTCGTCCACTGCGAAGCTGCCTTGAGGGACAGTGAGTGATTCCGACCACTCAGCCTCATTATGGAATCATATTAATATTTAAGGGTTTGGAATTGAGGAATAAAGAGGGTAATTGATAGCATCAAAATGGAAGTGTTTGAACTCTGCTACAATGTGTGCTCAAAATGCAGCTACACCAATCCTCCTCCTTTTTTTTTTTAAAGTGATAAAATTGTTGAGTACAATTCCAACCCTTGAACCTAGTTGTGAATGGCATACACGGTCACAGATGAGCACGGAAGACACAACTGACTGGCTGATGAGTCGTGCCAAGCAGAGGAGATTGAGTCACAGCACAAGCAGTGGTGTTTGTGTCCATTGCTGCAGCTTAAGAGCCACGGGCCAGCCTTCACTGGAGAAAGAATGTTGGAGAAAAAGCAACACAGGCCTATTTGTTTCCATTTCCTGTTTATTTTAATATACCCTGCTAAACAGGGTTATGTAGATTAAACACTCAGAAAAGGACCGTAACCTTTCAGGTCTTCACTGTGTGCCTCTGTGTGTTAATCAGCTGATTAGACTGTATAGAAGGAAAGTGACATGTAAGCATAAATGAGTCTGCAGGCAAGTAGACTGTGAATGATAATAATGCTCAGGAGTCCTACTTAGCATAACATAAGGGACTGCTGCTTGTGCTCATGGCATTCTTCAGAACATAGTCAGTGGACTTTGTTACAGAGTAGCACTAATTAGGCTTTACCACGACGTTTAGCCAGCGGCTCTACAAAAAATACCATTGTGGCTCGTTTCTGGATCTCGTGCATGATTTAGTCGGAGCGTTGCATCAGCCAGTTCTGGGCATGAATGCTAACTTCTGCTGTTACCTGCTATGAGAGCAGCATATGGAGATACCGCCGTGCAGGTGCAAGCAGCCTGCTATTTGATTGTTACCAAGAGATTGATAATCATACAACAAAGGTTTAGGATGATGTTCAGTCTGCAAAAAATGCCAGTACACAGACAGATTGCTAACAGATGCCACCGCACCTGTAGCTCCTAATCGAGTTCATTTTCTGCTTTACGGGGGAAAAAAAGGTTTTAGACAGGCAACAGGCATTTGGTTTAAAAATTGATGCAATAATAATGGTGTAGAAGCAAAAACAACAACAACAAAAACATATTGTGATCATAAACAAGATGCACATACTCGACACATCATACTGTATTAGCCTGGCAATAAAGGACATGAAGCATTAGTTCATATTCTGTATAAATTAAGAGTCGGCAAGTCATTTATTCAAGTCACATCACTTTTAAGTCTCACACTATACTACAATATTATGTGCTCCTGTGTTCTTCGCAGCCCAAATGAATGATCGCTTTTCAAGCAATTGCTTAGTAGCACTTAAGTACTAGTTTGGGCAGCTTCTCCTCATTAGGCTTCGTCAAAGAGTGTACATGCTAATAAGACCTCATTACTAAAAGGTCTGCACAAGACCATTTTTTTTTTTTTTTTTGCACATTAAGTATTAAAACAAACACAAAATTACACCATGTGATGTTTGATCAGATCTGTTCTTTGTGTTGCTGGTAGAAACAGTGTGAGTTATAAAGAACGTTGTGGCTACACAAAGGCTGTGTTGAATGAGGGGTGTGTGATTAAGCAGCAGGGCCTGATAGTACTAAGATGTGGTGTCTATTGCCTGAGAAAAAAAAACATTAATGCACTGACTGCAGCCAGTGAATTTTTCTTGTGGAGTGCCTGTGTTAGTATAAATAGATAGCCAATTTGTAAAATCGTCCGCCTGAACATAAGCATCTTGGGCCACTCTAATTGGTCAATTTCCCGCCTGTATTGAGTGCCTAGATTGATTTATTGCCTTTTTTAAAAGGCCGTGGGGACCCACAGAACAGCTGTGCCAGCCGTCCGTGCCGGAACTGTTATGAAAACAAGGGGCTGAGTGCTGCGCGTCGGACAGCAGTCACGGCAGCAAACGGCGAGTAGAATGGAGCAGAGCGGCATGGCAGACAGCTGGCAGAGACAACGTCTGCTGTCTGGCACCGCTGGAGATGCAGGATTTATTTCAGCAAACACTGCTGAGTGGAGAAGCCCTGCCCTGGTGGAGATCTCTCCTTTTCTCACACAAACACACCACCAGGAATTTGCCTGATTGCCGCAACGCCTAAACCATATGAGAGCCTGCGTGATTGGAGCCAGAGAATAGACATTTTTCATGTCGTGATATCCCCCTTGACATGGAAGAGGGCTCAGTGAGAGCGGATTTGAGTGTTCTGTCTCTCTGGGCTTGAGTGATAGCTCCCCAACCTGAGCATATCACGGCTGAATCCGGCTGTTTGCGAGCAATCACAGTGATTTACTCTCCCGCGTCGTATCTTGCTGAAACAATTGCATCACGTGTGAGATTTCAAATACTATATCCATCTATTCGCTCACATGTGACCTGTCTGAGCTTTGCTGTTTGTTTTACGAGTTGCCATCAGAGTGTATCTCTGTGTTTAGAGATGTGCAGTGATCGTAAATCTCACAAGGAACGCTTGAGGCCGAAAGCAGCGCGCAAAGCTGTTGAGAGAAGTTACCCTACAACGGGACTCATGACCCGTGTGGGTAGGAACTAAAGAGTTTGCTCATCATGAAGAATTGTATAAAGTCTGGGTAAGTGTAATGCGCATCTGCTCTGTGTAAATGAGAAACAAAATGGTTCCTTAAATACAAGCACATGCCTGTATTTCCTCTTGCCACAACACATTTTTTCCACATTTCCACATTTTCTTTTCATTCTTTTTGATTACATTAGTTTCCAAGCGGTTTCCAGGCATCACTTGTGCACAAACTTTATTTCCATGTGTCTGTTTTGATTCAAAAAGTAACATTAAGGATTGCTACAACTAACCCTTATTGTGTGGTTAGACAACACTAAGATATTCCACTCCATGTCGAAGCATCCACTGTAAGCACCCTAGCAAGCCGTTGACTGTGGTTCTCTTGTGCAATGTGAGTGCAGATAGCTAAGTGTCTCCTTTTTGAACTGTGATTCTTAGAAATTCCTGTATTTAGCACTGGGGAGTGGGAGCCGGAGTCTTCCACAGGCATTTCAATGTACGTTCTGTGAGTCCTCCACTAAAGGCAAAAAAGAGAGAGAGAGAGACCAAGAGCGTTCGTGTGCAAAAGTGTGTGTAAGAGAGAATGAAAGTGAGAGAGAGACGGAGAGGGAGAGAGTAATCGCACAGTCTTCATCTAGTACTTAACTTTAGGAAATATGAGTCTGGTTGAAGATGAAAGGGACTTAATCTCAAATGCCTCTCTCCTCTACTCTCTCTCTCTCTCTCTTTCTCTCTCTGTCTGTCTTTCTCACTACCTGCTGCCCACTGGGACTGGCCCATTCCAGCACATTGGAGTGCATTATGTAATCCCCTCCAAGTCTCCACGCCCTGCAGTAATGGTTTAATTAGGGGAGGGGAGGCAGGCATCATCGCATCCCACCTGCCATCTCAAACATGCACCAAGCGATTTCTCCACCAGAGACACCTCTCAATCTATCAGTAGTAGTCCTCCACACTTTGATGAACATTATCTGACTGGTATCTTTTTGAGCTGTTAGCATTGTGCCTGCTGATGCATACTGAGATGCAGAGTTGACAGAGCTTGTCTGTTCATTGTCCCTCGTGCAGCTTGTGGCCCCAGCCTGCTATCCTTTTTCCTTTCCCTCCAGTAGGCTCTCTCTCACTCTCTCTCTCTCACTCTCACTCTCTCTCACTCTCTCACTCTCTCTCCACCCCACCCAGTCCCTAGCCAGCCAGTCAGTGCGGGCGTGCTCAGTCTGTCAACACTTTCACAGCACTCAGAGTGTTTGAATGGAAACAGGAGGAAACCATACAGACTTGCCAGAACAGGCCTCAGAAAGCAGGGGTTAATATCGGCTAGCGCATGATGTAACTCGGTCTGCCACACTTAAGTCTTTCACTAGCCGACTGTGTTTTAATAGATATTCAGTTTCCTTCCAGTTGTGTGGATGGTAAGCATTTTGAAATTATTAATTTAGAAATGTTTATAGTTGAAACAGGTGCAGGTTTACATTGGACATTGAGGGATTTCTGTTAATATATGAGGAAACACAAACCTTCATTTGTATTTCACTGGTCTAAACCAATATTCTGCACACACTGTATACAGAAGAAATATTAGATGGTTTAATGGGTCAATACATTTTAATAGCGCACTAAAATGCCTTATAGAATTGCACCATCATGATGAAAAGTGGCTTATTTTTTGTGACTTGGTGCAATGGTCCATGCCATTGCAACGAGATCAGTGGCATACTACAACCGTAGCCCTACCAATAATATTTAGCATCAATTTACTGCCATTTATTTGTTTTGGTTACGTTAATTTTTTTATACATGTTTAAAGCCAAGTGCCCAAATATCTGTCTGCCTTTTGACATCCTCACATGAGCTTCCCGGGACTCATGAAAGAGCAGCTCGGCCTCATTTGACCCAGCCTGCTTGTTCATCACCGAACAACCTGTAACATATTACAATTTCAACGACCTTTGTTGATATGCTGTATAATCACAGAGTTGAATTGTGACTTGATGTGACTTGTTTATGTTGATGCACACTGTAGTGAGCCCTCCAGTGCTCCTCGTGTGAAGGGCTTATCAGCGAGTGACGAGGCCAGCCCCACTCCAGGGCGGAAATCTGCCTCTCCCAGGAAGAGTGACTGTCCTTGGGACAGGATTCACTCTGCTCCTGGCACAAACAAACGTACATTTTGCATAGGGTTAACAGCACTTTCCCCGCTATCCTGGAGGGCTGAGTAGAATTAAGCAGCATTTGATAATGACTTATTAAAAACTGTGGCTGAATAAATGAAGTGTGCTGTGTAGCCATTAGAGGATGGGTGCTATTATGTTAAACGTTTTGATTTGTGAAGTGGGGTGTGGATTTGCTAATCCAGAGGCAGTTGGGGGATGCTGGAGGGAGGAATCAAGCCATGCATATAATATGAGAACATTAGCTTGATGTACACAGACGGGTGCTTCTGAGCAGGACAAATGCGGATGATCGATGAACTCCAGAAGCAAAAAAAGAAAATAATAATACAAATTTGCAAAATCACCTCATTAAGCTTTCGTAGATCAGAGATATAGTTGTGCTAAAAATCCACAAAATGTCCACAACACATCTTTTTTTGTTAACTTACAGTTTTATCTCTACAACTCTGATCCCACTTCAAAAAGTCTTTCATGTTGGAGGTGAAGGTTGAAAAGCTATATCTATTCATAGACAGATGTTGCTGTATTATGGCTTGGCCGAAGCAGGCCAATGAGGATGGAGCATTTCTCCTCAGCTTTTTTCCAGCCCTGACTGCCAGACTCCGTCTGAGACTGATAAATCACCCTGCCCCAGCCCTTCTCCTGTGTTTTCTTTTCAAATGTAGAATCGATGGATTTTTCCTTCATTTCATTGACCTGTGCATAATGGTGCTCTCACTCCTCTACCATTGGGAAGGAGCCCAGCGCCGCAGACATGCCTGCCCAGGCAAAGACAGGCGGCCTGGGCTTTGTGTTGCTTATTGTTCAGCCTGGAGAAATTAATGTGCTGTGAAATTAGCATTTTATCTGACTGCAGATACAGTAATGGAGGCAATTAGAGTGCAGGGGAGAAGCAGTGCTTGGGGTAGTGGAGAGGTAAGGGACAATCCTCGAGCTGCAGGAGCCCAGCGGAGAGTTGCACAGCCGGCCTCACAGATAACACAATCACCTCCGTCTGGCAAGCAACATAGTCTGACTAGAATGTCTGCCGGTTAATAAAGAACACATTTGTTGTATGAAATGACACTGTATCATTTTGATGAGCTAACTGGGAAACCACACTGGAAGAAAATGACTGTAATGCAATATCTTTTATTCATATGTTGGCAGGAAGGGTGATCTTTTTTTTGCGTTTGCGGCTAGTGCTCTGCCGTTGATTTTTAACGTTTTTTCGACAGAACTGTTAGCTGAAATTATTGGAATGGGATGGGGTGAGGCAATGAAATCAATGCACCTTTTGAGCTTGGATCATTTCTCATCAGTTATTTTCAGACATGACATTGTGTATTTACAGCCGCAGGGGCACATTGTCATCTCTCTTTATCACGTCTCCAGATTGAAATTGATCTCTCCGATTGTGAGCCACGGGCAAGGAGATGGACTTTATCAGATGCCGAGGAGCTGCCAGCGTGCTATGTTGTCACCTGAAGCTTCGTTAGATTATTTATTTATTCTTCAAAAGACACTCTGATTTGATGCTGGAAGGGAGATGCTAACATAATGCTATGTTTAATTCTGTGAGCTGCGAAACCATCATGGCACCAACCTATGATCCTGTTCTGTTCTGCTGAGGGTGTACCTGTCTCTATAGTATGCCCATACAGCGTTATTAGACACTCGTACTGTTATGCATTCCTGTGTTATAATATGCTTATGGAACTGTACAGTATATCCCTCTGGCTTCCCCCACGAACATCCTGTCAGGTTCTGAGTCAAATATTGACATAGCTTATAGTTACAACTGAAAAAAAAAATCTTCAAAGTTTGCTGTGTAGACAATAGATGAAGTGTTCTCCCTTTGGTCCATATGACCTCCTGAGTGGTTTGTTTGTTTAGCAAGAGCAGTCAAACAGGTGCACAAAGACCGCTGGGGAGGAAATCCTTTAAGTGTATTTTTCTCCACAGAATATCTAGAAAAGGTAAACCGAAAGCAGGTTTTTAAAGCAAATGTTTCATATCTGTATTAAATATAAATAAAAGTCCTAATTTGAAGTCTTTTCACATGTGACGTCTAATACGTATTGTTCTTGCATTTTTCATGCGATTTAAGGAGCAATAATGGCAGTATGAACTGCCTTTCTTGTGATTACTAATTCTCTAATTTTCTGCAAGCATGTGGGTTCAAGCAAGTGTAACGGAAACTTTATTTTTTTTCTTTCTTAAATCTGTTGGGGCGAAGCCAGCCACCCACCTCCAGTCCCCCCTCTGCTTTTCTGAGTAAAGACAGCATGACTTCTGCAGTTGGAGGATCACGCCCAATAAGAACATTATCCCAAAGAGTGCACTGGGCTGGCAAGAGTCTGAGATAATACCCCTTCCTCTTAAACTCCAGCAGCTCCAGCTCACAGAGTAGAGGCAGAGACAGGGAGGCCTTACCAAATGATACCCCACAGCACCCATGAAACCAATTGTTCCCCCGACACCTTATGCTTTAGGGAGGAGAGTGATGAGATAGCTGGTTGTCTGCATAATATCCTTATTCTCAAACATGAGGGTGTAGTCCGTGTGTCCATTAGTGTCAACACACCAATGCTAAATGGGCCCGGGCTGTCTTTTCTTTCTAGCTGCAGAGTAGACTGTGGTAGTTGGTCCACAGGGTATTATCCATTCTGATTGGGAGGCTGCGCTGCCTCTGAGGAGAGGGAGATAGATGAGGACATGCCACAATGCTGAGGTACTGTATGTGTATGATTAGAGAGGCAGCTCCGATACCTGTCACCCGCAGCATGTTTACGTGCTAAATGATGCTGATCAAATGGATGAGTGCCAGCAGTGCAGCAGATGAATGAGAGGTCTTAAGCAGTCATTTACAATATCTTCGGCGTGAGATTAGCCACGTTACGAGGTGATACTTACAAACGACACCTTTGTCTGAGAGAGCTCATCTTGAAAATACAAATGGGATTCCTGCAGCCCTGCGCTTTTCTTCTCTCGCTCTCTCCGTTACAGGTCGTCATTGTGAGGCGAATTGAAAGGCTCTCTCCTCATTAAGGCTACTGTTGAAGTGGGCAGTGTTACGCAACTGAGCTATCTGCCCAGCAGCCCTGGATTACAGCAGGACAACCCCCTCTTCTCAGAGCCTGTGCCTTCTCTGTGCTCCCTTACCGATCTCAGACCAGGTGTTGTGGCTTAGGCTGACATTCGGCGAGGGGGCCGAATCTGTCCCGAGTCCAGCGTAATCAGAAGGCCCCAGGTTGAATGCAGACTTGGCCCAGGGCCTCACATCTTGTTTGAGTTAACAGCACAAGCTGAGCGGCCTGTTTACAATCTCCACAGCAGGGGCAGAAAAGCTCACTAAATGTGTCTGGATGGCTGTCAGATGTGGAACAGTTGTGCTGAAATGGAGGAAATTATGTCACTTCTTTTTCCCCTCTCTCATGTGACCGTGATGACTAAAGAGCCGTGATCAGGGTGATGTGATTTACGCAGAGGGAGACTCGCGCTGTGGTGACAGTTGTGCCGCGTCTGTTTTTTCTTCAGCCGCTTCATGAGGCACAGAGCAGGGGCACTGTTCCTTACATGCATCACAATGCCCTCTACAGGTGTATGATGGTGACATCCTTTTTCCTGATTAAATCTGAGCAGAAATATGCGTGGCTCTTGTCTCGATAAGAAAACCCTGCAATGATTTACAGTGACGAAGAGAGCAGATGAAGTCTTTATCTACGTGTAGTCTCACTCAGCTAAAAATCAGTAAAGGCCACATGAGCAAAGAGTTCCTTGTAAACACGGTTCCCCCTGAAAAGGAACAATAAAGTGGTCGGCCATTAAAAATGTACACTGTCAAAGGTAAAGGAGCAGCTTGCTTACTTTACCTCAAATATTTATTCACTCTCATGGTCCTTGAAAGCTTCAATGTGGATTGCTTGAAGGGGTAAAATATAGAGTTGGGTGCATGCGTGTGTGTGTGTGTGTGTGTGTGTGTGTGTGTGTGTGTGTGTGTGTG
>NW_022280032.1:10001946-10015528 GCF_004355925.1 Anarrhichthys ocellatus | reverse complement strand
GTGTGTGTGTGTGTGTGTGTGTGTGTGTGTGTGTGTGTGTGTGTGTGCGTGTGTAATAGAGAGAGAGGGATACCTGGTCACACCTTTCTATCACTCTGGGCTTCATTCTGTGATGCGGTACCTCACTGAGAGCCATGCAAGGAATCAGAGTGCACTTACTGCCGGTGCCCAGGGATATCTATCACAATGGCTGTGGTGTATACAGCCATATAACCATTAAGAAAAGAAAGAATATGACTCTAAAGACTCGTTGCCTTTTTGTGTACAGGCCTTCAGCTATTCCTGCAACATCACCTTCTTTCACTGCCTATCTTGACGTGCAGCACTAGTTCAAATTGTTTATGTGTGGGGTTTTTTTTGATGTCACGCAGCATTGACTTGATTGGTTTATTTGTTTTTAGTTCATCTCCGGCCTCCGTCTCCTTACGGATGAGAGAGCTCACATTTGCTAAGCATGTGCAATGTTTCAATTATAGTTATAATTCACCTCATGCCCTGGAAGGGGACGTAGATTATGAGTGCACAGAGAGATGAGAAGGTTTATAATGAGTGTTAGTTGTATTGCCTTGTGCATGTTTCTTGCGTGCATGTTTCATGAGCCTGTGTTTCACTCACTGTCCCTATGTGATCACTACAGACAGGCAGACAATGAGCAGACTGAAAGACCAAAATATGTGTATTTTTAGAGCTTACTTAAGTTTTAATTAAAGTAATGAAATGGACGATAAAAGCATTGTCAAGATTTTTTGACATCTTTCGCCCCCTATATACTGTACATGCTGACATGTTGAGATGTGGCATTTTCAACAATGAGTCTTTCCCTCTTTCTTTTGGATATTCTTAAATCTCTTATCTTATTAATCTTTAAAAAAAAAAAGAAAAGAAGGCTTTTTGCCGCAGGCTGCAGAAGAGGAATTTGTGTTTAGTGGATTCCTGTTCCCAGATGAGGAGAGCTAAATGAGTTTGGAGGCTTCCTGAATGCTCTATAATTGTGATGAGGCTCTGTTCCTCTGAACAATTAAAGATGCAGGAGCCCTGTCTCTTCTGAGATCCATCCCGGACCACTATCGTTGAGTCTTCCCAGTCACACAACACGTTGTAGTCGGAGGATGACCACCTATCTCTTTCCGCTGCCCAGCTACTACTTTAAGAGACAATCTCAAGGTCGGCATCATGCCCAACGCTATGATCAATTTATTACTCGCTGTCAAAGCATTAGAGGGTAGAAACGGAGGACTTGCCAGTCTCCCCAGTGGTCCAAACCCCCCCCCCCCATTCCTCCCCTGCTCCCAGTCTCGCATAGCAGGCTTTATTTGTCCCCTCAGAACAAAGCGGAGAACAAAGCTGCATAGCCGTCTGGTCTGTGAAGCTGTGTGGCTATGCTAATGTCTCCTGGCTGGTTGGAGTCTTATTGAATGGGTGAGCAGAAGAGGTAAATAAGCGTGTCTGGATGAGAGGTGGGGGCCAGTGGGTGAAAGAAATGAAGTAATAGACTATTCCAAGGGTCAGCCCATGCGAAAGCAAATATTTATATAAGTGATTAAAATACCCTCCCCACATCCCGCCCACTTCATTTAAATGAGGAACTAAACTGTAAAACGATTCATCTCCTAGAGGCAAGTCTGAAGGAGGAAGCAGGAAGAGGCATTTGTGGGTGGAAAAAAGAGCAAACAAACAGTGACGTAAATCTGACTCACTCGTCTTTTGCCTTCACAATGCAAAGATTAAAGCAGCAGGCTCTTTCGGGGATGCAGATTTCATCCCTTGCTTTTCTTAGACTTTCATCCTCACAGTGACGAGTCTGTGGAATTTCACACTGCCATAGCCATTTCTACAAAGGGTCAGAATGACTAATCTTACTAGCAGTATTGCTCTCTTCATCCTCTTTTACCTCCTAAAATATTATGTGAACTTTTCGTTGAAGATGCTTTGATAAAACAGCAGAGCAACTGCTTTTATGTATGTTATTATATGTATGTTATAATGATCTTTTTGACCTTGGTCTTATTTCTTTTGTATTTTTCACAAGAAATACATTGAATCCTTATTGTGAGTTTGTATCAACAATGATTCTTATGCAGGTCGGGCCTTTCAACCTCACATAATGCAAGATGTTAGCACTCTAGATATTAGTTTATGTTATCCTCGACAACGTGTATCTAATCAAAATACTCATATCATCAAATCTTGTGATTTCTCTGTATGATAGGTGCAGCAAATGGATTCTCATGTCAGTTTTAATTTGCGACCTGCGGCAATTTGTCACAGAACCAATCAGGTTTGTCTCAGTCATCTCCTCATCTGATAACGGTGGGGGAATCCTGAGGTGCAGACACTTTAACATACAGCTGTCTCGATCTGTGTCCTGCTCTAATTGAAATCAGGATGCGATAACATGCTCATTATGGAGGAAGTCGGAAGAGATGGAGTCAAGCCAACAACCCTGCCAGGGCTTTGCCTTGATGTAGTGTTGATGTGGCAGGCTTGACCACTTTTTTTAATCATAAATCAATGTCTCCAGCAGTGTAGTATTTAATCTTACAACACATAGACAGAGGAGGAAGTTGAGTCAGCGTGCAAGGGTCTCTAGTTGCATCTGAAGCTGATTAGCCTATCATCATCTAGCAACAACATTGTTCCCAGTGTGCCGCTGTTTGGGAGTTGAGCGATTCGCTTTTTATTTTGATGCCTTCATGAAAGCTTCGTGTTGAGATATAGCCCTGTCAAGCACCATTAACTGGTGGATTGTTACAGTACGTCGCATCCTGATGTCATTCACTAAATCTGGATTCTGGAAGTTTACAGTCCTAAACAGAAGGAATCATGTTATCACTCACCTGATGATAAAAAAGGTCCAAGTTGTTTAATTGTGATGTGTTTAGACTCACATGAGGGCTCTGTAGTTACACTTTTTATTTACAGTGTGTACATAATTTACATATGTAGATACAAATATTTTCATTTGTAGCCATTGAAATCTTCGATTAAACAAATTTCACATTGTCAAGAACGACTTTGAATAATTCATGAGAGATTATAATTTGCACGTTTAATTCTGATTTCCAACTTTTCTGCTAATTCAGTATTCTTCCTTATTTCCTTATTTTCTCCAGAGTAACGCTAGGTGAACTGTGAGTTATCTTCTTTAAATGCATACTTCATCAAGATCCCTTTGTTCAAATCCTTAAAGCAGTTTTTAGTAGCCTATTTAGCCAATGCTAAGGCACTTACCGTCTGGAAAATAATGTGCTCTTTTTAGAATATATGTAACAGCACTGGTGGCTTACACTAAACTGCTATGCTCTCAATAGGATAATTAAATGCCAATGGCTGTAAGGGGAGTGATTGAACAGGCATCAGGTATCCACATTATGAAACAATTTGTGTGGTCACTCACAAAGCAAAACACTGCTGTTTACTCCAACCAGGTTCCCTGTAAAATACGACTGCAGTGATACAAAACAATACAAATGGAAGTAGAAGTGTCCCTGAAGCACTAATCATAGTGTTTTCAAGCAATGATTAGTTGTAGTTTTATTGTACTGCAGTTGTATGTTAGAAAGAGTTGGATGGGCAGTAAAGGGGCTGCATTATGAGCTAAGCTTGGGAGAGTCTGTCGGACTATCTGATGTCAAAAGGAATCATTTCTTTTCCTCCATCTAGGCCTTTTAGTGGTCATCGGGGAGCCTTAGACATGGCGCTGCAAATCCCTCTGACTTTGGTGCGGCTGCAGCTGCAGCTTTCTGATGCCCACACCCTAAATCAACCCTGTCGATCTCAGTGTGGCTCTGTAAATATGATCGACGACAACTGTTTCGACGCCTCTCTGTCTGTTTGTACACGTATGTTGAGTTTACTCTAAATATCAGTCAGGTAGCTGAGTGGTAGTGAGACGTGTCTGTGGAGCAGCTCTATATTAAGACTGGCGTACTATTTAGAAACTGACTGTAACAGAAATTCAGGATGAGTAAGACTGTTGTGTTTTGTTATCTAGCTAAACTGTACTTGTCTAAAATACAAGTAGGTTATTAAGGACATGTTGGGTGTGCCAGTGTTTAATAAAAAGTAAGCTTAAATTACACATCCATCCATCCATCCATCCATCCATCCATCCATCCATTTTCCACCGCTTATCCGGGGTCGGGTCGCGGTGGCAGCAGGTCAAGCAGGCCGACCCAGACCTCCCTCTCACCGGCAACATGTTCCAGCTCATTCTGGGGGATCCCGAGGCGTTCCCAGGCCAGCTGGGAGATGTAATCTCTCCAGCGTGTTCTGGGTCTTCCCCGGGGTCTCTTCCCAGTTGGACGTGCCTGGAAAACCTCCAGTGGGAGGCGTCCAGGAGGCATCCTAATTAGATGCCCGAACCACCTCAGCTGACTCCTTTCGATGCGAAGGAGTAGCGGCTCTACTCCAAGCTCCCTCCTGATGACCGAGCTCCTTACCCTATCTCTAAGGCTGAGCCCGGCCACCCTACGGAGGAAGCTCATTTCGGCCGCTTGTAGCCGCGACCTTGTCCTTTCGGTCATGACCCACAGTTCGTGATCATAGGTGAGGGTAGGAACGTAGACCGAGTGGTAAATTGAGAGCTTTGCCTTCCGGCTCAGATCCCTCTTCACCAAGACGGTCTGGTGCAGCGCCTGCTTTACTGCTGCAGCCGCACCGATCCGTCTGTCGATCTCCCGCTCCATCTTACCCTCACTCGTGAACAAGACCCCGAGATACTTGAACTCCTTCGCTTGAGGTAGGCACTCCGTCCCCACCTGGAGGGAGCAATCCACCGGTTTCCGGCAGAGCACCATGGCCTCAGATTTGGAGGTGCTAACTTTCATCCCCGCCGCTTCACACTCGGCTGCAAACCGCCCCAGTGAATGCTGGAGGTCACGATCCGAGGAGGCTAACAGGACCACATCATCTGCAAATAGCAGAGAGGCGATCCCGAGACCCCCGAGACTGACGTTCTCCGCCCCCAGGCTGCGCCTAGATATCCTGTCTATGAAAGTCACGAACAGGACCGGTGACAAAGGGCAGCCCTGGCGGAGGCCAACACCCACCGGGAACGTGTCTGACTTATTGCCGAGAATGCGGACACAGCTCCTACTGCAGTCGTACAGAGACCGGATCGCCCGTTGTAACGGGTCCGGCACCCCATACTCCCGCAGCACCCCCCACAAGACCCCCCGAGGGACCCGGTCGAAAGCCTTCTCCAAGTCCACAAAGCACATGTAGACTGGTTGGGCAAACTCCCAGAACCCCTCCAGTAGTCTTGCGAGGGTAAAGAGCTGGTCCACTGTTCCACGGCCGGGACGGAATCCGAATTGCTCCTCTTGAATCTGAGGTTCGACAAGCGGTCGGAGCCTCCTTTCCAGCACCCTGGCATAAGCCTTAAATTACACAATGCATTTAAATCAAATCTCATGGAGCAGCACACTGGATACCACAACACACACCCAGTTGGGTAGAGAGTTTGTTATACTGCATTATAAATTGTGTTATTATTTTTCTGTTGTTCTTTTGTCCAGCCTATTAGTACTGTCGTTATCGAGAAAGTAAACAAATTACGTGCAGCGTCCCTTTGCTTCAAACCCTTTATCATGTCGACCCACGATGTTGCAATATGATTCGATGTGTCGCCTCATTTTCATGTCTGTCATAGAAAAAAAAACCTTTTACATTCGTTGTCAAGTCGTTCACAGCTGGTGAGTGTGGAACTAGCTAAGATCATTTTCACTTGTTAATGTGCAACGATGACATGCTTGTTACTTTCTTTCCCATTATTATTCACTCCCCTATAATGTGTGGTGAATATGAAGCTGATTAAATTGGACAAATGCAGTACAATATGCTGACAGCAGCACCACTCTGTCATTGCACAGAACAAGCGAATCCGTTCCCGTCTCACCTCCCCTGCTGAGTTTCCATCACACAGTGGAGACCACTTCTAACGCTACCTTCAGGAACAGTTGGGCAGGCGTTGACATTTATAATAGGAGTGTTATATAACAATTAATGTTACTTATGTTGAAACAACATTTAATTTAAAGCAGCTGGAGCTTCCACCAATACCTGTGTTAGTTTCATGTTTAAGTCCATTTACTGCAATTAACTACTTTACATCACAGGTCATCATTTTGCAACAATGTTGCTGCCATTTCAGGCACCCACTGGTTTCCATCAGTGTCCTGAGTATGAAAATATATCAGTTTAACAATAATGTAACATTGTAAATGCAGATATGATGTTTACTGCTTATTGATTTGCATACCATATGTAATAGAAAAGAAACCAAGGGCTGTCTATCAGTGGTACTGTACATTACAAAATCTATAACTGTACAGAATGCATGGGAAAATGAAAAGTATATTTTAATCTGTATAGTTACAAAACTAAAATTTCCAAATGAGGACTTATTGTCCTGTCATTTAATTTACCACTGACAGTATGTGATGTAAGTGATTGCTCATCTATTATTCATCAGCAATGCATGTGTAAGTACATTTGCAGATTTAAAACCGTAAACAGTAAAGGTGAGATTTGACCTGCGACAGCAGTCTTATACAGCATGAATGGGTCAAAGCAGTCAGAACGTGCATTCAGTCATTGTATGTGCATGTACTGTATGAAAGGGAAATAAAAATGTCACAGCATGTGTACTGTTTCTGCCTTGCATGGTGGGTATTGGCATTGTCTGCTCACAGTGGAGCTATGGGGCTCTCATTGCCTGTAGCACTGCTATAATCCTGCATTTGAAGAGGATCTGTTCGGGGGACTGGAGACAAAGCATTCTGTAGAGGGTATCAAGTGTCCGCCACCAAAGCTCAGCTCCCTAGGCTGCCCTCCAGGGGGGTTTCTTGTGAGCTGCAAAGAAATCAAGTTGAGGGTAAGACTCAGTCTATGGGATTTGAACCTGGCTTCTGTAAGGAGCCACGGTATTGGTCGAGACAGGATGAGATCACAAGCCGCCGCTAGTTTGGTCTGTGTTTCACAAGGTCGATACAGTGACTTCTGACGTGGTTTGTTGCATTTTTTTCCCCCAGCAATGCTCCACTGACCTACTTCCTTTTAATCCCTCGATGTGACTTTAATTGACTAGAGGGAGGGGCAGGGAGGAGAAAGGGGTGTGTCTGTGTGTTTTACGAGGGGGGCAGCAGGTGCAGGGAAGGGGGCTGTTAGGGACATAGGGAACACAGGAGCAACCAAGAGAAAGGGAGATTTGAGAGCTTGAGTGATTTCCTGCTGCCACTGCTGTGTTCAGGCCACAAATTAATTTGATTCTGTTATGTAACTGTAATCATCATCCTCTCTAATCACATCAGTGGCTTTGTGAGACACCCAAAATAGAGGGATTGTGGGCTGGACAGGAGGCGGGGCGAACTGACGGGTCTGTGTTGCAGAGGGCCAAAGAAAGTAAATGGACTGGGGCCCGGCAGCAAGCGTCTGAAAAAGACAGCTGTCGCAAAAGAAAGGCGTAACTAACTAGACTGCACAAAATAGAATGAGGTGCAATTCTCCAGAAATAAATTAAATCTATTTACATTTCATGTAAGGGTTTTTGTCTTTAGCACACAGTTACTTAATCTTGAGGAATGCTGTGAATTGAGCTGCCGTGAAATCCTCCATATAGTGACAGTTGTGTAACTTTAAGGAATCATTTTGGGAATTACACTTATTTGCTTTTTTGCCAAGAGTAAAATGAGAGTATCAACATTACTTTTATATCTGTACTCTAAGTACGAAGCCAGTAGCAAATTGGCTTAGCTTAACGTAGAGACTATTATCAGGGGGAGACAGCGAGCCTGGTTCAGTCTAAAAGTTAAAGGATTATATTTGGTATGTAAAGATAAAGTGGAGTATGAAGTCACTCTCCCAAGTTTTTATCCAAGCTTCATCTTGCTTTGTTGACATTGCCGGACCAGTCGCTCGTGCTTTTAGTGCACGTTAGTGCATGTGAGCCGCCACATTGCTGACACGGCACCCACACTCTGGGTTCCCCACAGGTAAATTGTTTATGCTGTCAGCACTTTTGCTGCTCTTTGCACTATTAGCGCTGTTAGCATTGTTAGCTGCGACCCGGCGGCTCAGCCGTCACAATGTTGAGAGCCGTAGAGAGGCAATAGAAATACTCTAAATCTCGTATATATCACCTTTAAACAAATGTGTCTCTGTGATTCACAAATTCACTGTATCTTATTTGTTTGATCTGCACAAACACTTAAGTGTAAAATGGAAACAGTTAACAGTGGGGTTCAAAATAGAACTCAATATAACTTTTTTATGGCAGACATTTGACTTCTCATATTAGGAAATGCTGCCATCATTACTGTTATTAATTGCTCCTGTATACCTGCTGCTGACATGTCAACATTTCTGCAGAGAACAGGCATAAATACTGTATATTTCCAAAGTATATATGCTTCAAATGTTCACAAAATTAGAATATGAATTGATGAGTTCACCAGAAAATTTAAGGACTGCTTGTTTTACACAAGTAGTTTTTATATTTTATATATTATTAGTTTATTAGATATTTACATTAATGATTCCACAGTTAGGTTTGTTTCCAGACCTGACTCAAGGAAAAATAGGGTTATAATAGTATACCATTCTACAGATAGTACTTTTAAGTTTTGATGACTGGTGAGAATGATAATTATTTTAATTCAAAGCTGTATTAAATATGTTCCAGTGTCCTTTATGCAAATATTGTATGAGCATCTGTCTGTTGGCCAAATTCAGTGCTTGATAATCATCACAGTGAAAAAACCCACAGGCTTAAAAAGTATATTTCTGGAACACTGAAATGGTAATGACAATTTAGCAACCAACAACTTCAACATGCACATATTTGAATGCACAATGTGTTTAAATCATGTCCAGCATCATGCTGAAGACATTATATCACACTGCCATTGTGGAAAAATCGACAGGTTGTGAGCCAGATATATCAAGTCAGGCACTGCTTTGCTGGAGAGAACGGGAAGCACTGAGCCATGACTGTGTATTATCAAAGAAATATTTCTTGGCCGGCATTAGATGAGCTCATGATAGATTTCCGGAGTGGACAGACGCCGACCAACATGGCTTCATTTGAACGGAGTGTGATGCGCATTGTCTTTCAGCGGGCTGACCGTGACTCTTGGGCCCCAAGTTGTTCCAGATGGGTCAAAGGTTAACTGATTTGGTGAGGGTTGTCTCCGGGGGTCTGATTGGGAAGCTGACGGCCCTCTGAGTGTCCTCTGCAAAGTGCAGTCCTGTGTCACATACTGACACACTCGTGTTTGCCTTGAGTACCATTGGGTCCTCTGTCGTGTCCTGAAAAGAACAAACATGCTGTCTGTGAAAAAACTCTCACCGTGTCTAGTCCTTTGTTCTCAACCTGAGCTGGATGAATACAGTCATGGTGAAAATACAAGTGGGATGCAGCATCAACAGAGGTGTCTTGCTTCCTGTATCTATTGATTCTTTGTGATTGTAGCCTGCTTTTTTATTTAGTCACCAAATCACACCGGAACCTAGATGACAGTCTTCATCTAGGCTCAGAATACAGACGACCATGCTTTGTACCTTGTTAGTACACGGTTATGTGACAAATGCACATGGTCCACATGGCTTTTGCTTTGCATCAGAACTGCCTGTTTGTGTGTCATGTGTTTGTTGTTGTGGAGGGGTAGGAGGCTTGCGGTGTGCCTTCTCCCCTCCAGCTGAAACCTGTCAGTCCCTCTGGGGAGCTGGGCCCAGGTTTACAGGACAGCTGAGGCAGCCCTGACAGCCCGGCTCATCTCGTTTGGAGCAAGGCATGCCGCTTTGCCGCTTGCTGCCTGGACAGGATTTGTTCCCTTCCTGCCACTTTACATCCACAAGCTCTACATTTAATTAGAATCACTTGTCATGTCTCGTATATCACCTGGGCCTCTTGGTGTCAGCTGTCAGCCAAAGAAATGCGATAGTTATTCATTGCTCTGCGGAAGTGCAACAGCAAGGTCACAGGACAGAATACACCTTGAGCTAACTGTACCTAATGTTCATGTGTGGCTGCACATGTGGGGTGTCCAACTGAACAGATTTCTCACGTAAAGCTCTTATTTTGCATCCGAAACTATTCGATTTTTTTGTTACAGTAAGCCACATACCAAACTGATGGAGTCCAGCTCAAGTGCAAAGCTAATGGTAGTCGATGGGTTGGCACTGCAGGGTTGAGTGGACTTTTAGAGGCTATTAGTGGCCCTAGTGGGCATTGGCTTGTGGTGCGGCCTGGACTATCTGAGATCCCTTTCTGTAGAGCTGGATGAAGCCCAAAAAGCACAGAGGTAACCAGGCAACCATGTGGCTCCATGTGTGCAAGCCTTGCTTACATGAGACCCTGCGCTAAGATAATGCATACATGATGGATGCAATAACCTCTGACCTGTGTACACATCTGTGTGGCTCTTGCATTTCGAACTACTCACCAGAATTCTGTGCTCGTTGGACACTCACCTGCCTCGGTCTGGTGTCTGTGCAGGCAGCACCATGTACCATGTTTGTTTTTGCTTTGATAATGTTGTCCCTGTCACTTTAAATGGCAACGTTTTTTCCCCCCGGTTCCTCTCTCGTTCTGTCTCAGTCTGTCTGTCTCACTCTCTCCCCCTGCTTTAACAGCCTGGTTATATAACTCCCTTTTCTCTCTCAGACATCCCAGAGCTCTTGCAGTCAGCTGACAGCACCCAAATGTCTGCTGGTAAACACACTGCTTTCTGTCTTTTCTCTCTCCTGATTTTTTTTTTTCTTCTTCTTTTTACTTCCTCTTCACCCCTCCTACACCCTACTCCTCAGCGATTAGGGATTGATTCTCTCCTCTGTCCCTCTGCCTCCTCTTCCATTGGTTGGGCTCCATATCCCCAGGCCAGTTTCCACATATTAGCACCCGAGGCCAGGGGAGGCGGGCAGATTCGCATTGCCTGCCATGGCCCATGGATCCTGCAAGCCAGTGAAAAATGAGCTTTACAGAGGCAATAAATTGCATCCAATTTAGAGATGAAGGCAGAAATAAATTTCTCTTTTCTGAAGTCTGAAGAAAGGGGAAAAAAAAGCCCCTAGATAATTTCTGTTCCATCTTTTTTATGTGAAAAATTCTTTGAAATACCCTTTTTTGTTGTTTGAATTCATGAAATAATTATATGTCTGCACTTTGATTGCATTTTTATGTTCAGCAGGTTATGAAAATAATCATTCTTGTCTTTGCTGACGTGTTTTGCATCTTGCTTGAAATGCGTTTGAGTCAGAGGAGACATTTTGAAAAGATACATTTATCAGACATGATTTGGCACACACACACACACACAAGCACAACTCTCCCCTCCCCATTTCTCATCATTGCATTATCCTAAATGAACTGTCCAAGAGGCTTAGGCTCTCTCAGCTCACTGCTGCAAAGTCTAGGAAATTGTGAGATGTAGTCTCAGAAATGATGAAAGGGAGTGTTTAGTAATGACCACATCTACTTTCTACCTCTCCTGTTCACTGCCTGTTCCCCAAATGTTTTCCGAAGCCTCCATCACACCTTCACCTCCTTTAATGGCTCCTGAATTAATGAAGATCTTAGCAAAAACACTTGAGTCTGTAAAGCTTGCATCAACAGTACAAGCCAATGGATGGCCTAGCACTCATTTTCCCTTTGGTGATGTGCTAGCCTCCTATTATACTCTGAAGCCCAAACTCCAGGCTGAGATGTTTCCCTTTGTGTTCAGGTAGAAGGAGTGTTGTGTGCCAGTACTTTCCTGTGTATTACCCGGCCTGCCAAAAAAAAAAACAGTGCAAGAGACATAAGGGGGATACACTCTGGAGAATTGCATCCCATTCTGTTTTTCTTGTCTCTATTTTTTTTCTCCAAGGGATTTTTCTCCTCAGTTAAAAGGCTGTTTCTCAACACTATTTCAATGTGCTGACACCCCAACTGTGAGGTGTTGAAATTGGCAAAAAAAAAAAAAAAACGTTGTCAGCGCACGGTGTTGTGGTGCCAGTGAACTCTAAAAGTACAACATGAAAGGGGTGATTTTGTGTATGTTAGAGTGCATTTACTGACAACATCGCCATGCTGTTACTCATCACTGACTTCACCCTAGGAGATGAATAATGGCAAATGGGCAAAACATTCTTTGTTTGCTGTACAGTATTTACTGACAGTATTTACTTTGTATCACAGAGAATTGTTTTGTTTTGCAGCCAAATCAGCACAAATGGATTTACAGTGCTAAGCGTTAGGTTGTTTGTTTCCCATTTTAGATTGTACTACTGTATTTTCACACTCTCTGTGGTCATTAATGGAAAAGTGTTACATGCTACATGAAAGTACAAGGAAATACAAAAGTGCACGAGCAAACGGCTTTATTGGAAGTTAACGCGTCATGTATTTTAAGTTGCATTTCGTCAACACTTTCACTGTCTTGGGGCTGATGCTGCAATGTACCACAAGCTTGTGCTGTTCATCTAAGCAGGCAGTTAGCTAAGCTCAGCTGATTAATAAATAACCATGCCATGGTCTTGGATCAGTGCACCTCTAATGTGCTCAGACTCTCTGCCTTGTTCCTGTTGCGTCTATATTCCGCTTGGCTTCGTAAATGCAAAGGAGGGGTGGGGTCTTTCTGCTGTCTATCAGCATGTCGTAGGGGCGTCTCAGCATGTAGTCATCAAAGCCCGCTGTGGCATGAGCTCCCCTCATACTGCCTTGTTTGTCTCTCCACATGGCCAAACGCAATTGGACATAAGCTCCCCGTAGCTCAGCCTCCCCCCCGCTCTCCTCCCCTCCCTTTGCTTGTGTAAATTATGTAAGTGCAAGGGAGGCAGCGGTGATGAGGCATACAGTGGTGGCATTTCAGTAACCCGGGTTGTGAGCAGCACATGTGAGCCCACTATAGCCCGTCTGCCACGCTCTCACATGGTCTGCCCGCTGCATCAGCTACACCAAACGCATTTTTAACTGGGGTTTCCAGAGCAGCCTGGCTAGATATGGTGAAGACATGGGGTTAGTGGGTTCACCTCACTGACTGTTCTCTAGTTAGGGGCTGACATCTTTAAATGTGCTGTCTGTGTATTGTGTAGCCATGCAGGGGAATTCTCCCTCTCTCTCTCTCTCTCTCCACAGCTCAGACGAGGCTCTGGCTCTGTGTTCAGCCCCTCTCATAAAATAACAATAGAATGGCACTTTAAAACGCAGACCTCACAGGCGATGAGCAATCGGCTCCAAAAAAGGCATGCTAGCAAGACAGATGGACTTTCATGATAAAGCTTTCTATGTGCTTTTAGTATTTCTCATGGATTATTTGGTGTTTAATTGGACCATTTTAATATCCTACAACAGATTTGAGTGTATCAAAGTGCCAACCCCATGGTGTTAAATATCTGTTCCTACAGTTCTGTCTGATTATGTCCTCTAAATATCCTTCTTGTGCTTCAAAGCTGCTCTTTTGGGCAAATAACTTACCGTATGAGACATGGAGTACTCCATCTCTGTCTTTTTTTCTCTCACTCACCCATGCACATACACACACACACACACACATACACACACACACACACACACACACACACACACACACACACACACACA
>NW_022280032.1:9954224-10001936 GCF_004355925.1 Anarrhichthys ocellatus | reverse complement strand
ACACACACACACACACACACACACACACACACACACACACACACACAGAGGAGCCTAGTCAAACAGAAAGTCAGACTGCAATTGTGATGAAATAATTAAGAGAAGATAATCTTTCCGATAATCAATTCATCAGCAATGACAGCAAATATTGGCCAGTTCTGTGAAAGTATTTGCTGCTTTTCTTTTGTTTTTTTGTGTTATTACATTTTGAATATCTTCAGTTCGACAGTATAAGACATTTGAACACAATCTTGGACATTTTATATTATCATTGACATTTTCAGAATCAGAACCGTTACACATAAAGGGAATTTGACTTGGTGAATGGTGCATAACAATAAACAGTGCAATAATCAAGACATAATTTAAAAATAGAAAAATAAAGAAAAACAATAAATAAAAAAACAGACAACAGTACGTTAAAACAAGTATATTATAAAAGTGGCAAGTGTATTTTTGTATAAAAGCATGTGCAAGGACAATCAATTATTCAAAAAACAAATAAATCAAATGCATCAATACAAACTGCTGCCCCACCGAACACATCAGAACACAAATCACAAGCCATATAACTCATCCTCCTCCCATTTAGCTCACTCTTTACACTCAATAACATGTAGCTCATCTCCTCTTGCTCTCTGCTGGTGGGACCTCTAACCGTGATTTGCGACAACAGGTGCCAGTCACCCTTCGGATACAGTCCTCCCGAAACAACAGGTTCCCTTACCTCTGTAGTCCGACCTGATACCCTCTTGAGTCCGCCTCACCTGTCTAATTGCCAAACTTAACAGTTGCTCTGTTGTAGCTCTGTAGGTTGAATAGGAGGTAAGTGCCTTCTCTGTCTTTCTGATCATCCACACGGTCTGTGAATTGCTATAAGTAAGTGTGTCCCATCTGCCAGGCAGAAATCAATAGGTGCTCTTCACGCCGCGCTGAGCTTCTTCTGGCTTCTGAGGAATAATTAAAGAGCCAGCTTGCTTCACACAACCAAGATGACTAATGCTGTTTAAGGAATACCTCTCTTACATAAATCAATAGTTCTTGTTTCTCTCCCCTCATTTCCCTCTTTCACACTCTCTTCTTCTTCTCCTCCCTCTTGTTCTCTGTGTGTGTTTGTGTGTGTTTCTCAAGGCAGACAAAGTTCTCATTTCTGCTTGTAGGTCAGTGTGTCACTGTGCCATGACCATGATGCTGACGCATTTTGACAACCTCTGAGTGGAGAGAGAAAAAAAAGCAACTCTCCTCCCCCTCCAAAAGCAAGGCAGATGCAACACATTCAGTTGTTAAACATGGGAATGGTAGCTCTCTGTATGTGACCCTTGTTATTAACCCTGCACACAGGGGTCAAGGCCAGGAACAAAAGAGCATGCATCTGTTTAGGCTGCTTGTTCAAGTCTCTGCCCCCGCACCAACAGAGAGGCATATTAAATATGTGTGAAATAATGCATGGTTATGAGTGAGCGCCATGCACACCTTTCCACCATATTAAGTTTTCATAATTGAATAAAACATGGAAGTGCTCTGAACATCCCCACAGAGAGGAAATGGCAGTCACTAAAGCATAGAAGCCAACTCAATAAAGAATTGCAAATGAATAAGTGATGCGAAGCAAACGAAGTGTGGCATATGAGAACAAGGGGGTGATTTACTCTAAAACAATATTTGAAACAGCAGGTGAATGAAGGGCAGTAATTACCTTGTAAAGGGAGGGTGGTTGTGAAGTGGTCGGCCTCGTATGAATTACTACTGGGCTTTGAGTCTGGCACGTTATTTTAAAACCGTCCGTTTTTTAACTAGACAGAATATCAAATCATATGCAAACATCACCAGAGAAACATTTCTGTCAACCATATTTTCAGTTCCACACACAGAAAGAGAGAGAGAGAGGGAGACAGGGGGGGGAAAGCTGGGAGAGGAGGTACACTGTGAGATATCCTGAAGGTCCTTGGCAGCATTAGAGAAAGGCCTGCGAGGTTAGGAAACATCAAATCAATGCATTGTAATGTGAATTGACTGCTGACTTTGATCATCTGCCTTGGGAGTGCTTTAGCATTGAGTGCTGTCACACTGGCTGGGTTAGGCAAATATGGCATGGGCTGAAAAGGAGAGAGATGGGGAGGAAGAGACAGGTTAGAATGGCGGGTGAGAAAAAAGGGATCTGTGATGCCTGGCTTTCATCAGAGAGTAATGGGCACATTAAAATTCAATGTATGCTTGGTAAATGGTATAATGTAGATGTTAAGCATAGTTCAATTGATTCATAATTGCACATGGTGAATATATATATATATATATATATATAAATGACATGAGGGGGTGTTTCTTAAAGGTGCAAGAACAGAGTTTGGGAGCGTTTCGATCGCATTTCAATGGCTCTCAACATGGCCGGCGTCGGTGTTAACGGTGCAAACTACGGCGGAAGTGCTGACAGAGCTAACTGTGTTTACCTGGGGGGTAACCGGAGGGTGGGTGCTACGCTTTTGTGTCGACGCAGTAACGGCAGTATGAGAGCATTGCAGAGCGGTGGCCGTGAGGTAGCCAGTGGGGCACGCTCACATTCACGAAAATGCACTAAAAGCATGCAAGGCTGGCCCAGCTATGTCAATAAAGCTCAGAGAAGCTTGGATAACAACTCAGAGGGAGAGCGAAGTCATTCTCTGTTTAGGTAGACATTACTCCACTATAACCTTACATAGCAAGTAGTTGTTCACTGCTCTATCAATGGTCAGAATGTTAAATACAGCTCCTATAATACAATAATCATGCACTGTTGTCTCTGAAAGTATTTCTTTCTTTTATACTGCAGTGTTTGGGGGGAAAAAAAGATTTTTAGCCCAGACTGACCTGTATAGCTAGGGCAGACAGCTGATATCCTCTCCTCCAAAATGATGGGTCAGCCCTGCTTAGTGTCTGAAGCTGCTGATATCCTAGCTCTGAAAGTGGAAATGCTCTTAAGCCTTTCTCCTATAATGGAGTGGCCAGTCTAATCTTGCCCTCTGTGAGTGAGAGCAGGTAAGGAAGACAGTTTTTACCACAACACTATGACCCTTGCTGTGGCACTACACTGTTCAGATTACAGTTCAGTGCAGGAGTGGCATCCTTGTTCTTTTGCCACTGTCAGCTGCACCATCCAGTACCCTCAGGAGGATGTCCCTCTTACATAAGGCACACAGTGGCAGGGTTTTGGATCTGAACGCTTTGTTAATGCTGCTGCTGTTTCATTTCAGATTAAAATCTGTAACTGTGCAATACACATGATTCAGAGCATTAATACAGCAGCAAACAACTGTTTGCTATGTAAAGATATAGCGGAGTAATAAAGTAAGTTAGTCTAAATCAACACTGAAGTGTGTGCATGTGTGCGTACCCCTAGCTCACGGCTGCCACTCTGCACTGCCTCATATTGCAGTTACAGCTGGTCGTCGTGGAAGCATGACACCCCCACTCCGGTTCCCCCTCAATTGTACTCTGTTAGCTCTTACAGCACTTTTTCCGTTGTTTTGCACTATTAGCGCTGTTAGCACCGTTAGCTGCGAACTACTGGCTCAGCCGTCGCCGTGTTGAGCGATAGACATGCTCCCGATCTCTTACATAGTACGTCTGAGAAAATTGTTTGAAAGTAGCTGTTTATCTGTAAATATGTGCCCTCTTTGTCCAAAAAATAATAATAATGATAATTGATAGAAACAAAGGCCAACTGAGAGCTCTTAGACGGAGTGTTTGACTGAAAAACACAGTGCAGTTATGTCACTGTGACAAAGAAAATATGAGGGAGGGTAGATGCTGTACAGGAAGAGAGAGATTCCTTGAGTCAAGCTGCAAAGAGCAGGAAAGAAAAGCCCAAAACCTCTTGTCACTGTATGAAAAGAATAGCAAGACGACCCGTAGGTATTGGGCTGCTAGGTGCATCTCCTAACAAGCTGACTGTTCAAAGGCTTTTTAGTGCTCTAGAGAACATGAAAGGCATGTTTAAAAATTTAAAAGCCCGATCTGTTCCAGTGCTATGGAGCGGCAGAGGGAAGCAGATTTTTACGTCGCCATAATTCCCTAGTTGCTTGCTTTGTAAATTAATTAAGATGTTTATGACAGCTGCTTGCACCTAATGGAATGCTTATAGACTATGCTATTAATTATTACTGCTGGCCACGGCTGCAAGCTTTCATATTGCTGAGAACGTATGGCTGTGGCTGCAGTACAGACTCCCCGCTCAGCCTCAGACCCCTCTTGACTTTGTGATTGCATGGAGTGTCAGTGGGCTGACTCTGCATATGTTGTGGATGTGTGTAATGCGTATTGGGCCATTTGTGTACTCCGTTTGCTCGTGATACCATGTGCCTGGCCGTCTCTATCAGTGTTGATAGTTGCGTAAACGATAATGTAATGTAGATGGAAATGGGCAGTATGCCACAAAGCTTTCCCTGAACACAACAGGGAAGGTTAGAACTGCCTTTGGTATAGGCCAGCATTGTGATTGCTGATGCTGATTGGATGTTTCCCTCGTGTAAAGTGCAAAATCCGTGCTCTCTGTCTGTCCTCTCTGTAACCTGGCTTGGCTGTAGGATGTGTTATCTTGCTGTGCTTCCTGGACAAATACCCTTTTTTTTATCGTGTGACATTAGGAGTGTATATTAGGATTGTCATCTTCCTACTTGGTAAACCATCAGTCCTTCCTGTTACCTTGTCCTGTTGTTAGTGTAGGGCAATCGTAGCGTGAACTGTAACTGACCTCATGAGCCTGGAGGAAGTTCAGTGGTTTGCTCCCAACCGTTAACTTGGCTCTGGAGTTGTGCTTTCAGTGAGGAAGAATAAACAACTCGGCTGCAATGCCTATGAGTGTGCAAATGCTAGTATGGCTAATTATAGTTCCTCTTTCATATGACTTCACCCCAAGTTCTTCCTCTGACATTGTTATGCAACAGCATAAGTATAACCCCATCGACAGCAGGAAGCTTTGTTACAGCAAGATATATTAGGCAGAGTTTTTAGATATAAATTTAGATATTATAAATTGCTGGTTGAGTTTGATGAATTTCGATCGTGGGTGGTGATGTGGTGTTGGAAAGTAAATACGTGTATTTACTCAAGTACTTTGAGTAGGTTGAGATCCACTGAAAGATATGATGATATGAAGACAGTGCTTATCAGCTTTGTAGTTACAGTGTTGGTGGAAAGAATCTCTTAACAGTCAGGGCGTCCAGACTGTGGTATCAAGTTACCCAAGAGTCAATGTGACAAATGAATAAGGTAACACAGTCTGTTGATTACACTACGTGAGGTTTGTACTCCTCTATCCACGCACAAGTGAGGCTTCATGTCTTCACTCTGCAGAGCTTTATCCCGCGTTATCCTCCGATTACATTGACATACAGAATGCAGCGGGGGGAGGGAGAATGCAAAATATGGAATCACACTCCACCTGCGCCACAAGAGGCGATGTGTGAAATATGTATTCAGTCTTTCATCAACCTCTTTATCTGCTACACATGGGTTATCCTCGCGAGTAAAGTCCTCTGTTGTGTTTTGAAACAGGAGGTGGAAACTGTGATCTGTGTTCTATTAATCATCGTCCAGCTCCGTGGCTGTCCCGTTACCACACATGTGCGTAATTACAGGGTATTTGTGCTTTAAGCATGTTCTGTTGCTTGGAAATGGAAGAGTGGCTCCACTGATGAACTCCCTGCTAATATGGCTACCTTTGATCTGCATGGAGCACGGAGGGCTTACAGAACTCGCAGGTTTTAATTATGAAATACATGAAAAATAGATGCTGCACTAAGTGCCGACCATGACTGCAGTGAATCACAGTAGCAGCGGGCTCGCTTGTTTGCCTCTGCTTCTCCTTCCTTTATGTCTTCCAGTGCTACACTCAATCCCCATCTCTCTGACTCAGTTCGTTACTGCGGAGAAGCCAAAAAGACGAGTCCATGATATTAATTAGTGGATTGACAGACATGTAATTCATCTCAGAGGAAGTTTTCATTACATGGGAGGCTTCAGAGGGGCAGTTTGGCTTATTGGCAAGTGCTAAGACCAGACCTAATGGGGCTGCAGTTCCCTCCCTTTTGAGCAATTACAACCAAGTCCTTATCAGCAGAGCCACGAGTCCACTGTTGTGGGACCTTGACTTCCAACACACTCGCATGGAGTGATCCTTCCCCATAGACCCTTGTTCATTAGACAAGTGCCTGCTGTACTGTACTTTACTGGATGAGAATTGAGACTGTATGAGTGATGGTAATGAAAGGGTTCCAATATATTTCTGAGTCAGCCTTTATAGAGCTGATATTAGCTGACATTAGTTTGTCATCAAAGCTCTAGTCCCCCCCAGCCGTTCCTTCCCAGGCTTGTGTGGACGGTCTATTGACAGACCTGGACAGCTCTGGTAACAGATTGTCACTAACTGTCAGAGCACATATCAACTCATATGTTCTAATCCCGTCTTTTATAACTACTACCCTTGAGATGATATAAAATACCGAGCTCGGACAGGGGAGTTGAATAAACAAACATTGAGCAACACTTCATCTGTTGAAATGATGTATGCCTTTTGGCAAAACCTCCGTGGTTTCCTGAAGTAGATGGCCTGTGAATCATCCTTTGCAACCTTGTATGGAAACAGACGACAGTCAAAAATATAAAGTGAAAACAAGCAATTTCTGAGATTCTCTTTATTTAACTGCAGTGCGCTGTGTCTTGTGAATATATAAGCATTCTGAATAGGTTAGCCCAGAGGGGCACATCTCTTTCGGCCGACTGTAATACTCTTACAACCTATTACTGTGCATAACTGGAGTGTGTGCCTGAGGAGCTGCAGGTAATTGTATTCTCCCTTTAGATTTCAACTTGTGTAGGGCTAATATATTGTAATGTGATTAGAAGAGTTGTCTCTGGGGAACGCTACTGTTGACGAGAGGCAGAGCAACCTCTAACCTCTATGTATACTGTATTGCGATATTGGGAATTGTGTTGTATTTTTCTGTTTACATTCTGAAAATAAGAAAATACTGAAAGGCTGCAATGTTTTTTTTTTTTTATGTAATTACACCACTTGACATAAACGGTCCACTGACAACCTATCCGTTTCACATCTGTAGTTAAAGCCTTTATGTTTGAGTGGGTAAACACACCCAGTGGTGGCCTATTCACACTGCTGTTCAGTGTAGCTCAATAATGGTAAAGTAAGCCAGGGTGGTCTGCTGAATATGGTTTGTCTTTATTTATGGTGCAGGCTGAAAGGCTATTGGGTTTCATGTGTGGTTGAGGCTGGATCACTGGGAGATTACCGCTGGGCTGGGAACCGCCAGCACAGAGAGTAGACAGAGGCCTGCCTGTGCCCCTGGCCTCACTTTGACCAGTGCCCTGGGCCTTCCTGCATCTGTCAGACCCCTCGGGACCAGCTCGCACTCAGAGGAGAATTACTTAATAGTACAGCTACAGCCAGGATCAGAGCGAACAACATCAGAGCGGCAGAAAGCCCTAACATTTTGGCTTTTCACCTGCAGTACTGTACTGAATCGTACAACAAAACAACTCAATGGAATGCCTCAGTGGTTTCTGATTGAACGGTTACGTTTTTAGTTTGTAGATGTTTCCTGAATTTTTCTTCACCATAGCTGACCTTCACTGGTCCTCTAAGCTTGTGGCAGATAAATAAATACTGAGCACAGAGAGAGCGGAATGATAAATATAAGTACAACAGTTATATCAGCTGTACTCCACAGAATAGTCATTAACAATAGGGCTGTTGGCACCATGTAGCCTTGGACGTTGTACAACAGAGTCGTTTTTGGATTTTGTCGGGTTTTTTTAAGCTCTCAGCTAAGTGAACCTGTGCAGCAGTGTCTTACCAATAACAATAGCACTTATCGCAGCGTTCCCTGCGGTACAATTAAAATTCCGTCAGAGTCTTCAATCTGCCTCCCAGCCATGCCTGCTGTTTCTCGGCCCTCCTGGGCCACGTCAATTCCTCTGCTGCAATGTATAATTCACGAGCCACCAAACAGCACTGAGGACTCACCTGGAGACTCACAGGCCCAGCAATGCAGAACCGCGCCGGGGAGACGTTGTACATGAAGCCTGGGAGACATTTGTAGGGGGCGAGGTGCGTGCGCCATGTTACCTCAAGTCAGCTAGGGTTTCTATGATGTCAGGGTCACCCTGATAACATCCCCCCTCCTCCGATCATTCAGCTTCTTCCCTTTCTCAGTAAGGCATGTATGCTTTTATTTTGTTCTGCCCTTTCTCCTTTCATCTTCTGAAAGACAATTGTGGTGTCCTCTAAAACTAATTTGGATGTATATCTTCTATTTGCAGACAATTCCATAGCGATGCATTGGCGTAACCTGTGGAGTCTCGGAGTGGTTGCTTTTAGTTAAAACCAATTAGAAATGACCAGAAATAACAGCGCCTGGAGACAGAGAAGTCATTTTTCTCTTGCGCCTCCCCAGAGAATTGGCCTCTCTATGGATTAAGTGTTTTAGTATATTAGGGGGCAGCTGATTAGAATCATTGTGCTTTTTTAATCATTACATTTTTGCATGTATAGTTTATAGCAGGATAATAGCTAATAAGGCTAAGTGTGTCACTGCAAAAGAGTAGATTTTTTACATGACTTTGTGTATGAAACTTAGCCTTCAGACTGCCAAAGTTAGAACAGCACAGAGGTCCTTGAATCAGCTCTTCCATCCTATTTTATGACTTTTGATGAGTAACCGTGCATCATATCTTTGTATTTTAACTGCACATAACACTGTCTGACCGGTTACATTACTTTAAGATTTTATTTATATATGAATTGTCCACTATCTAAATGAGTCACTTACTCATTCAAGCCTGAATTTGGACTATGTCAAAAGATGTATATTTACAGCAACATGACTCACAGCAAAACA
This sequence comes from Anarrhichthys ocellatus, assembly GCF_004355925.1. NCBI lineage: Eukaryota > Metazoa > Chordata > Actinopteri > Perciformes > Anarhichadidae > Anarrhichthys > Anarrhichthys ocellatus. The sequence goes on along the minus strand of NW_022280032.1, from coordinate 9,993,045 downwards.
TGTTTTGGAGCTTTTTGATGGCTAAGAAGAGAAACACATTCATTGTTTCTAGTTATTTTCTCTCAGGAATGTAGCAGCATTTTGTCAGGCGGGCAGGCGGCAGCACTCAAAAGATGGACTACTGAATGTGGCTACATCTATCATTCTTAAGATGACCACACTTAGGCACCATCATTAACCAGCAACCTCAGGAGTAGACTCAAATTAACAGTCCCGTACAACTGCCATCATTAAGACAGGACCATAACCAAACCTTCTCATTATTGTCTGATGTTTTTTCTATCTTAGAGGCCTTATTAACTGTAAAGAGTCTGTACCGCCAGCATTCCCAAAGCCCTTTGGTATTGACCGGGAATTCCAGTAGGTGTCTAGTCCGTCCCTCACTGGGCCCTCGCTGGCTCTTCCAGCAGCTGGGTCTGTTGGGCAGGCTATGTCCTTGTGTGCGGCGGGCGTGCAGCGGTGGCATGTGGAGCAGGCGGCAGGAAGCGAGCCTCCCTGTCTCCCCAGACTGAACAGTGAATGAGGATAAGTGAGGAGCACCAGTCAATGAATCAAGCAGCAGGAAGGGAACAGCCAGGGGGGGAGTGTGACGTCCCCACGGGAGAGGCCTCGCATTAGGAACCTCCTCGTCTGTGTGTTTCTGGCACAGGTTAAATGGATCGCTCCCATTAGCGCGCTGAGAGGACAGCTCCATTATATGAAGGAGACTGTAACTTTGAATGTCACGGTGCAACAACCCCAGAGCACGCCTCGTCTCCCAGGGAGGCAGGGTGACAATAACCATCCATGATAATCATTCCCTGTCAGGCTTTAAGGAACCTGAAATTATGACGTACAGCCTGCCACGCGCCTCAGACTTCATTACAGCGCTGTCACTTTGAGTCGCCTGCGATGGCACGGTGCTCCACAGCCGGCTGCAGCACTGAGGCTGCCAAACCTAGACTCGCTCTCCTCCTGTCTAGATGGCATGTTTACAGGATGTGTGCCCCCCCTGCAGATAGATGTGGTGGAGGTTAACCTCCACTCGCCTGCACAGTTCTTCTCTAGTCTAGGCGAAGTCTCACGAGAACATGTGCTGAATTGTTTACCAATGCAAGTGAAAATATGACTGATCGAAGTCCACACAGTGACAACTGTCCCCCCCTATCGTGACAAATGTTGAAATTAGAATCAAACTGCTACAGACAACAGGCTTGTCTTTTAACTTCAGTATCCATCATATATAAATAATCCCCAGAAAGCACTTGGGTGTTAATGAAAGGCGGACCTTGTGTTGTAAGAGTGTTTATAGCAGCCTGTTTGTCAGCCAAGGAGAGCTTCACCTCCACTCTGACCTCCGAACCTGCCATCCAGTGGAGAAGACATGAGCTGGCAGGCATTGCCAATGTCAGTACCCAGAGCTAACTCCTTCTTTCTCACCACCTGACTCATTCATTGGCTTTGTGGCCCCTTCTCCTTGCCACCTCCAATCACAGGGCTGTGAATGACACATAGAGGAGGAAGTGGGCCCATGTACCACCCCTCCTGCTTCCTGTAACCTGCATAGCAACAGGCCAAATGAGCCTTGGCTGTGAGGACGGAATTGGTTTTCTCTCTGCACCTTAGAACACATTAATGAAGAGAATAGTTTTCATATTATTAGGTTTCTGTGATGCGGTGAGTGAGAGATGGACAGTTGTTGATGGGACCGCTTATTTGAAACAAACACACAGCTCTGGCTATAGTTTCTGTGTTTACTTCTGGAGTTTGTGATTTACATGTATGGTATATATGATCTCTTTCTGTACATCTGGATTTATTGACTCTTTGACATTTGCTGACGGTACCTGGTGGAGTTTTCGATCACTAGGGGCGCAGTAGAAAAGAAAAAAAAAAAGGTTTATCAGTTTCCTGTGGCATGAGGACAGACTTGCATGCCACAAGCATGCTGGTGATGTGGTACACATTACTGCTGAATGCAGAGAAAAAAGAGAGAGGAATAAGTCGACTACTAGATGATTTAAACAATGCCGGTTTCAAAACAAATTCACTAATATTATGCAGTTGTACATTTTAGGATCTAAGAATACACACAATACGTAATATTAGTTGTGAGATAAAGTCCGAAGTCCAGTGAACGAAACCATTTACAGTTTTTATATCACTAATTTAATAGACTTGAGCTCATGGAGCAGTGTGGCAATAGGGGTAGAACTCAAAATTTGTGGTTGGCTTAAGTTTATTAAATAGGAAATGTCATGATTATACAATAATAATCATTCATTACTGCATCATTGATGTACAGTTCAACATCTGAGGATTAGAAACAAGAGCCTTTAAAGTGCCAGATAAATTGTTCCTTTTGTCTTTGTGGTGAAGAAGCCAGAGACGGCAGAGCAGCTCTCGAGTATTCACACTGTGGTCTGTGTGGCTTTCTGGGCGAAAGCACACGCATATACTCTACGCATACTCTCACATAGACTTGTGTTTCTTTCGCTTCCTCCGTCATCGACATTTTGCAGATGGTTGTTTGCAACTTAAAGATCTGTGGTCAGTCAGATGACAAACAGGCTGCTATTTTGATTTCTCGGTCACTTTTTGCTCCCGCTGTATGCTATGCACATTTTATATGAAATACGGCGCCTTTTGATTTGATAATATCCCTTTTCTAACTGTCACCAGACTCCCCCTAAATAGTTTGACAATGTCTCCTTTATGTGTCTGTAACTGTAATGTGAGGTTTGACAAAAAGCCATTAAAAAGCTGCTAGTTTGCTATTTTCTTCTAATACAGTTTCCCCTAAGCATACCAGCTATGTTCCCCACATGGTCTAAGAGCTTGTCTTACCCATCAAAACAAAGAGCCAGTTAACTGCTTAATATTGGCTTTTACAGCTGCCTTGTGTTGCAGCACCTTGAGACCACTGCTCTTTAATGGACCATCAGCTCTTGCTGGCTTCTCTGTCATTTGATTGAAGTGTAAAATTAAGACTGGATTACAGTTTATTTTCTCCTTGCGTAAAGTCACAGCTGGGCAGAACAGAAGCTTTTGGCCCTGAGCACTGGAACAATGCTAGAGCTCCATCACAGACTGCTGGCCCCTAGGTGACTGTTTTCCCTCTTTCTGCTCAGTGGAGTTGATATTAGTTACGTGTTTCTGTGTGTATGTCTATAGGAGGCTGAAGGGCTTATTTCTTTTCCCCCTCGTTGCTCTTTGACTCGTTTCCCCTCAAACGTGTCTGAAACGTTGTTATCTCTGGCCAGACGCCTTTTTCACAGAGAGTTATTGAATCATGTCAGCTCGCCGTCCCCCGAGTTTCAAATGCAAGCTGTAGAAAAATTAGCCATTGCTTCCGCATGACAAGTGGGATCTATTAGTGCGCTATCGCCCCGCAAAGCACGAGCATCCAGCGGGCCGCTGGGGACCACGGCTGGCTGTGCGCTCGTCCGCGTCAGGCTCCTGGGGCATTAGACCAATGTTGCAGACAGCAAGAACCGAAGTGGCTCACTCGATGAGTTGACACCCGAAGGGCCGAGGCAGGGCAGCACGAGCAGTGGCAGCCCAGTTCTGACTCACACTGGTCAGACTGGCCACTTGTTTGATAAGCAGTTTGCAACTTCCACACATAACTGCTTGTATCTCATATATGGTTTATCAAATCTTTTCTACCTCTATGATTATATTATCTCTCAGACCTCACTCTCAGCACAAGGTTTACAGTAAACTGGGGGGTGTAAATTGGAGGAAGTTTAAGGATGAAAATGATCTAAATCCTTCATCCTCGACGCCTCAGTGCTCGTTTAATTGCAGCACTGCTTGCTAATATGTTTGACCTTACTTTTATATCCAGTATAATTCCACATGTATGCAAGTCTCACCGATTAAAATGATTACCATCCAATTTCTAAACTACCTGCTTGGCTAAAATGGACTCCTTAGTGGACGGACTCGACCACAGGCCCTTCTGGAGATAAGTAATATATTATTACAGCGATGGCACGCTGCATTTAGACCACAGCAGTGCAACAGCTTCATGACATTGTCAGTGCTCTTATAAAACGTGGTGGAACGTGGTAATTTTACTCTACTAAATGTATCTGGCTGATTGTTACTTTGCAGATTCAGATTAACAATACAGAAAAGATTTAATTCATACTTAATTAATTCATATAAATAAAAATAATTCTGATATTTTTTCATCAATATGGCTTCATAGGTCACAAGCTGAGCAGTATGTAAAGTTTATACTTATACTCAAAAGGCTTCATTTGCGTCAATGCCCCCAGGCCCCCCAACCTGATTTTGGTCACCTTTTTCACCATTCTAGAGTTTGTAGGTCTGATTCATTCTCACAATATAAATAATATGTATAATCTGTGCCACTCCACATTGTAATGCACATTTAGATGATGCTTTATGCTCCCAGAAACTTCACATTTTTGATTGTTTTGATATTTGATTTGATGCTTTTGATTCTCTTATCAATCACTAGCTTGTCAACATTATAATAAATGAAAAACCAAAAAAATGCACGCAATTTCAAGATCTCTGATTTGTTTTTCACCCGCTGCTGGCACTCTTTTAAAAGTATATTTAAAATATTATATGTAATTATTTTCTTTATATTCCGACTTAATTGATGTTTTGTACCATCATTTGTGCTTAGATTTATACTTTTGTCTTGTGCTTTCATATATGTTTTTTTTGTGCACAGTATCTCTTGAAAAAGAGGTCCTAATCTCAATAAATAAATAAATAAATCAAGGATTAACTAACTAACAAGGAGGTCAAAGTGCCTCCATCCAGCTCTGGGCCACAGGCTTAGTCATGTGCTCATGCCCAATCAGTGCGGCTGCTCAACGCATTAGCATTCCAAATGTTGTTTGTTTAAAGTATAGTTTTTTATTCATTGCCCTCAGAGGATAAAGTTTCCACCACGTTGTTGTGGATGTTAATGTAGCATGGCTGTAGGTCAGACACCAGCCTACACACATCGTAGCCCTGGGCCTGCCACTTCAGTGACCTTGGACAGTGACAGTGTGTTGGAGCACAGGGTCAACTTCAGCATCGCCATCACCACCATCAGTTAGCTAGCAGCAGAGCCATGTAAAGCTTTTATTCAGTGGGTATTTTCCTATTTATGTTTCATGGTTTACTTGTTTTCTCTTTGCAGGTATCTCAGTAACAAAGAAGACACATACTTGTGAGTACACCGATTTTTTTTTTATTACTTTTTATTTGTGTTGCACTACAATTTTAAGGCTGTAAACTGTCATTTTATTCTAAGAAAAATTCTACACTGATTAATGTGGGGAAAACCAAATTTTCCATACCTCATATACAGTAGAGATGATAAGATCATCTTGTTTCTGTTGACTCTTCTTTCATCAGTGCCTATATGCATATTGTTGCACGACTAGTATTGTAATAAATCAATGCCCTCAATTAGATCAGTGCCATCCACTTTCACTGTTTCGTATTTCTCCATCCTGCAGTGAATATGATGATAACCCCAGAGAGGAAATTAAAATGCTATGCAGTCATATGACTGTTTGATAATCATGCACAGTTGAAGCAGACCGTGTTTTCTGCAAGGCCTTGCAGCTGAGCAAAACGGATGTGGTGTTGTGTGGTGGTTTGCAAACTCTGAAGCTGCATTAGCTACCAAGAGTTTGTATTCTTCATGTACAGATCATATCACTGCAATTGAAAGATACATACTTCTTTTTGCTGTACAACAATAGCACACAGGCTTTGCCTTGTCTAACCACCAGCACTGCCTTTTCAATATCAGTCTGCTCATGAAGAATTGATGAACAGTCAAACCTGTAAATCAATGATTTTCAAGAGATTTGTACTCCATTTTGACACGTGTGAAGTGTGTTCGGAAAGGCATGTAAAAACGCTTTTGTGCGGTGTACTGCAGTGTGTCTGTTTAAGTGTGTAGGTCTATGTGTGTGTGTGTGTGTATGTGTGTGTTCATACCCCACTGTGTGAACGGAAGAAACTAGCCCTGAAGGCTATCCTTTCCCTCTGATCACTCTGATGAAACTTGTGGAGAGGGAAGGCCAGAGGGCTTTTCTGTAAGAGCGGTCGAAGAGTTTCAGATTGTGAGAAGCTGCATCTCGCCCTGTAAAACACCCCGGCTCTTTCTTACATCAGACAGCAGGGCAAAGGATATGATCACCTAGACAGGTCTACCTTACTCAAACAGCCCTGTCAAAACAGCAGTATGATTGTGTGTTAAGCTATTTGCTTGTCTGGAGGGGCTTTGGTATTTCTTTTTTGATGTATGCATGTTCGTGTTTGTGTCAGGATGTCTTCAAGGTAGCACAGAAACGCTTTGACCCACCATCCACCACCCCACTATCTTCATTAGTGCGGCGCTAAGCACCTCAACACCGGAAGGGGCTCAAATCAAAGAGCATGATTTAGGAGTCTTGGGTTCAAAGCCCTGGGCAGAGACTGGACCACGCTGTCTCATATCAGTGAGAAATATTCAAATCGTGTCCTTGTGAGGAAATCAAAGTAAAGCCCCTTTAACAAGTAGTTGATTGCTGTGCCTCACAGACAGGAAGCGGCTGTAGAACCTCGTCAGAACTGTGTTCACAAGAATAAGTTCAAGGGCTGGTTAATGGTCATTGAGAATATGGAGGGAAGGTCTTTCTTGGAGAAGCCTGGTGATTATATGGTGGAGTAATAATGATGGAGATCGCTCTGCCCTACATGGTTATAGCCAGGCTGTAGATCTATTTCTGTTCTCGGAGTGAAAACATTGGCTTCCCCACTATATGCCAGTCCACACTGCCACTCGTAATGTGAGCTTGGCAGTCTTGCTTGTATGTGTGTGCAAGTGTGTGTGTGTTTTAGGAGGTCTTCCTAGTCCAACCTAGACCACAGGGATGGGCCGTGTCTCTGACTAACTCCCCACTCTGCCTGAGTGATCAAACTGCTGGAAGCTTCCCGCCATGCCAGTCCCCTCATCAATATAAATTACAGGGGCAGCTGTTCACTGGCAGACTGCTCTCTCCTCTTCTCTCCTCTCCTCTCCTCTCCTTCCCTCTTTCATTCAACCAACTGGACTAATCATAGAGCCATCAGAAGGTGAAGTATTCTAGATGAAAACAGATACTCATTGTTCCTATGACTGCGATGTCCTCTCTCAAGTCTAGCTGCTATAAGGACTTAAGCAACCTCTCTTCTCTCTGTCTGACTCCCCTTCTTTCTTCATTCCCTATAAGGGGCGGCCCCTCGACAGCACTTCCTTTAACCACAAGGCTATAATTCTCAGCAAGAAGTCAGCTGTGGTTTTCCTGTACATTTCCCTGACAGTTTAACATATGCTCTGTTGTATTAGTTTTTAGTAGCAGTTGATGTTAAAAAATACGCTGCCTGTGACAGAGGTGACAGCAAGAGATTGTTTTTTTCTTGTCTTACTTTGATGCCGGACACCAGATATACGCGGTCACCGTCTCCTACCTCAGCAAGGCTGCGTTGCTGTGAGATGAGTTTCTGTTTGGACCTGTTGAGAGAGATGGTGTGGAGCGGAGGATCAGATGCAGCAGCTGATTACAATGAGATTAGACGTCTCACCTCTAATCTGCCATCAGCAGTCTGGGGCTCTGTCTCAGCTCGAATAGCAGAGCGCTAGCTAACGCTCACACACACACATACAGGTCGTGTAGCCAGGATGCTCTTCCTCGAACAGAGCAGATCTCCTGATTACCTCGAGCTAATCCTCTCTCACTCTTGCAGATGAAGTACAATATACTGATTGTCTGGCTGACTGTTCAGACGATGATGCACAATAAAACAAAGGCTTGAGTATCTACATTAAGTGTTTACAAAAGATTAGACAAAACATACGAAATGATTTAATAATACCTCCATATAACAGAAACACTAAACAATATTCTAATAAAAAACCCAAAACTGTCCTCAAAAATCACCTAATGATATGAATTTGCAGTCTTAACAATAGCTGAAAATAAATAAGCATTGTTATTTTATTTTATTTCATTATATTTCAGGGGTGTTTGCAGTATTCTGCCAATCCCCTGTATTAATGTGTACTATGTGTAGTGTGTGCCTGAGTTTAGATTGGGAATAAAGTGGCCAGAGGGAGGCAGTAGTAGTAGTGAATGTAACTCCGGGAAAAGAAAAAAGGAGACAGACGATGCTTCCTCTCTTCAGTTTTACAGATACATTGTAGAGAGTCCCAGTTTTTTCACCCTATATTTATCTCCATTGCGATGACAGGCTCCGTACACTGATTGAGAAACATGGCCTTGCTCCTGCGTCTTAATTCATTTGCTAGCAGCTTGTATTGAGTTTCTCTCGTCTGAGATCCACACTCGCATAGTAATAGTACAGCCAATCTGTTTTAAAGGAAACTGATGATTTAGATTTTTCTCCACTGTCTTAGAAAACCTGAGTGCAGAGTTACAGTGAAATAATATCAGTCGTTGAGATTCAACTCAAAGTTATAAAGCCAGAGTTTGTAGATTTTTTTTTTGCTTTTGTGCATTTGAGATTCCTCATAAATGTAGTCTGGTGTATGTTCAGAACAATATGCTAACAGCATTATTAATCCCAATAATGCTCTTTGTGTTCACGTGACAGATTTTACCTCCGTAAAGCATCTATTTTACCTCTAAAAGACGTCAGATCCTGCTTGGATTTCTGAGTGATAGAATGCTGCTGCATTGGCTCTGTGAATTGAGGTATTTTCAGTTAATCAAACATGAGATTTATGGTCCTTAATAGTGCTGTACATTGCCAATTTAGGCGAATAATATGTCCCAGTTGCTGTCTAATTTTGCTTGGCAACAGGCGCACTCCTGTGGAATCGCCCGGGGCAGTGCGAGTTGTCTCTGCATAGCTCAGTTTTCCATGCTCAGTGGCTGTTTGAAGGTATTTCATCACATTGTTGCCTTGATTCAGCTCTGTGGGGATTTGTTAGTTGCACTCATGTGGGAAGTGCATCCAGTACATTGTTAAGCTCGGGCTGATAATGAAGATCAGCCAGCCAGAGTCCCCTGAGCTACGCGGAGAGAGATAGTCTAGTGAGACGCACAGCACAGACATAGTGGAGCAGGACGAGTGCACACAGCAATACACACAGACGCAGAGGAATCATCAGCACAAAGCATACAACACTGAACTGTGCTGTAGTGTATTAGAGCAAAAACAAAAAACACAATACAGCAGCGCATACAGTACATTCGATTATTATCAAATAGGTTATACTCTGTTGTTCTTACGAAACATAATTCCAAGTTTGTAAAATTGGCATTATTATGTTTAAACGTTGGTTGAGCAATATTGCAATCATTTTCATGTTGTTGCCCTTTTATTAGGATTGAAATTGACATTGCGGGGCCCCACTAAGCACCGCCGCTCTTTCTGTTGAAGTTATTTGATTCTCAGCGTGGTACAAGAACTTGTTGTTTCCTCTCCTCCCAGAGCAACATTGAACGCTTAAATTGACGCAATTTCTTTCTCCCACTGTACTGTAGGTTATGTTTCATCTTTCTCTATTTGTTTGTTCCACAAAAACAGTATTCTTTTTGGACATTCTGGTATAATCTATAACAGACGGCTATTTTTTTTTCTGAAATAGGTCAATGTAATCACAACAGTGAGGGATGGACAGTCAGTGTAAAAGGGAAATCAATAGAGCTATCTATTTGTCGTAAACCAGGCCAGCATGATTTTTCTCCATTTTTCCTCTGGTGCCATACTTTCTCCCCTCCAACACAATATGGCAGGTCCTCATTTTTCGGTAAAAGCATTATGTCTGCCATTTTGTAAAATTGCAAATGGCCTTTGTACATGTGCTTTCTTTGCATACATTTCTGTGGGTGTGGACGCTTCTTTCTATCACCTCCTGGGGGCCCAGGGTGTTTTATAAGGAGGAGAATGCTAGGGGGAACCGTAGGGGTGCACAACAGCTTTTTGTGGGGGGAGCTCTGCTTTTGTTGGCTTTTAATCTGGTTCTTCTCTTGGTGCCGGCTCTTTCAGAGAATTTGCGCCGGAGTGAAGAGAGGCCTCGTCAGCTTTTCCTCAACCTCTCCCTTTTGTGTCTCACTGAAAACTGAAAGGCCCTGTCTTGACGTGTTGTCAGACAAGAAAACAAGAGTAACTGACATGTGACAAGGACACAATGCTTGGCTGGGCCAGCCAAAGTAAGTGGCCCCATCTGCTGCCGGCGATTTCGCTTCTGCCGGCTGTCTGCCACCTCAGGTGAAAGGGGCCGGGGACCGTGGGCTGTGCTGAGATGGTGGCGTCTGCCAGGCGAAGCAGTTGGCATGGCTGGGAGGGCACGGCCGGCCTTGCGCTCACGGCAGCGCACAGCCGGCCAGCCTTTGCACAAGCGCAGGTTATCCGTCACTCATCGGGTTTCCGATGCCTCATCACTTTCCCATGGTGTACACACACTCAGCGCAAGACAAGATTGTCAGCTGGTAATGAAAGGTTTGATTCATGGAGGGCGACGGAGGCGGAGGTCATGGAGCTCCTCCAGATATGATCCTGACGGATGCTGATGGGGAAGCTTTAAGATGGGGGCCATAATTAAATGTCCTCGTGCCATCATCAAGTTCCTCAGTCGCAGCCATGCACATAGTCTGTCCAGACTTATCACTCTGACCAGCATGTATCTGATATTGATTGTCTTCACTTCTCACTGAAGTGCATTTTTGAGACAAATTATACTAAACTGAAGTGGAGTAAAAAAATAAAAAATCTATTGTCAGAATTATCCCATTGTTTTTGTTTAGGGTTTTGAAAATTCTGATGCAATATCATGCATGAATTAAGGAAAGTAAAATGAACATATATAATTTCATTCCTGAATTATTCAGAGGAATGTTGTTGAATAAACCAAGCAACGAGTAAGATGTCCCCTACAATACAATTATTCTGAAATGTCATGTAAGCACCATTTCAAGGTCAGTAATGATCGTCACAGTGCAACAAAGAAAAATAAATATGTTGGGGAAAAACACAACAAAATAGACTGAATACCGAGCTTCGTATGTTTACTGAAACTTAATTAGATGCATTTGAAGTAAGGATCCTGTCTTTCCAACAAAAATTGTCACTCTGCTCAGAAACTAAAGTAGAAAAAAAAGTTACATCGACCGAGAAGAAAGCAGAAGTGCTCACGAAAGCTTGCAGTGATATTATACATTGACATTTGTGCTGATCGCATTGTGCACATTTTGTTGAATCTGCTTTATTAGAGAAATGCTGTTTTTTCCCGTTGCTATTAATTTGTGTTTCTGTGGGTGTGCAGTGCGAGAACAGAGAGATGCGGTTAACCCATTGTGAAGTTAGCCGTCATCATTAAGATTCTACAGATAACAGGCATGCGGATTTCTACTGCTCAGCATTATAGGATCCCAGACATCAAAGGCAGGTTTTCATTCTACTAGGTCTGCGGCAGAAGAAGAAGAAAAAAAAACAGAAAAGGAGACATGGAGTCAGGAAAATAAGGCAGATTGGGGGAAGAGAGGAGAGCATGTATACGTACCTGCACGAGTCAGGTGACACAATGCTCTGTAATGTGTTTTCTACCAAAGAGGGTCCCTCCTGCATAGTTAGCTCCTTGCTAAATCGGCGTCCTCTCTGATTAAGTGGCACGGTCCTTAATAACGCCGTGGCTAGCTGCAGGTTGGTTCACTTTGAAGATCAAGTTCATTTCTCACCATGGTCATTAAAGTGCAGGTCTGCATGATTCAAATCAATTCACTTATGTGCTTTTTTTTCTCCTCTCTTACGTGCAACAACATTATCAGCTCATATTTGTATCCATCCTTATTTAATATATAAAGGTACTACCAATAGTATTTTTCTTTGTACAAATGCTGTAATGCTATTTCCAGTTCTATTACACAGATATCACAATGAAGTTCCCCTTAATTCAGATTACTTTCTCTTTCAGCGTAGTGCCATTATGCTTTTGCCATTACATCAGCGTGAGCTGTTCTACAGTGAGTGTATTGAATGTACAAGAGAGAGAAATATGCTGTTCTCCAGTATTGTGCTGGATTACAGAATCAAGGTCGACTCACAAGACACAGAGCAGCATTATCCCTTAATCCTGTGTTTTGGTTTCAAATAGCCTTTTTACACCTAATCTTCACAAGTAAAATGACAAACATGAATACTGAGGTAGGTATTTAAATGTGCATTACCTACAATGTTAAGGTCAAAGGCTTATGCTGACTTAAAGTGGCTCTACATTTTGTGAAAGAACACACAATCATGTGTTTGCCACTTATTTTGTTGCGGCCGTATTACGGAAGACTAGGGAGTCTTGTGATGAAATTTCCCCAGGCGGTTTCAGATGGATAAGTCTGGGAACTTTTCATCCAAACTATGAGTCATTTGTTTGTTTTTCTTTCTTTTTTGTGTGTTGCTTTTACACTCTCACACTATTTTGAATGAAGATGCTCTTCTCCCTTTGCTTTTAACTTCTCACCAAGTCTCACTTGGCCTGCTGTACTTTGGCACTGGTAGGACAAGCTTCACTGAGTCAACAGATATAGAGAGTCCACCAGTTACAGCACCAGTGTCTCCCTTTGACCAGACTGGTCTTAGTGTGTCCGTCAGGCTCAGCTGTGGCAGAGCTGGAGGAAACTTAAAGGTGCTGTGAAAGACTAAAAGTGGGCCAGCCGCTGCTGCCTCCTGTTGACCTACCTTGTTCGGAGGGTCCAGGTACAGACTGATGACAGAACTCCTCCTCAGCGGACCACATTACTAATGTGTGAGGGTGCAAGAGGAGCACACCCAGTGATGAATCACTCCCCTGCACCCATGGCATCCTCATAAGTCAAGAGTAAAAGTGTTGAGAGTGTGCTCAGTAAAAGAGCTCCTTGGTGCCGTCCACCGTAGAGAAACTCCATCCAGGGGAAGGGGGAAGGCTAAGTGGTGCACATCGCGAATAGCCTGAAGATCTCCCTCAATCTTGAGGAAAACATTGGTCCCTCTAGTGGGTCACTTGTTTTTATTAAGCTCATAGAACTTAGGAAAAGTTACTTTCATGCTTGAACAGAGCTGCTTTTTTAATAAATGAGAGTAATCTACATTGCGTTGATCTGCACTGCCTCACCGGACCAACTGCATTACCTGAAGTCGCAGAGAGAACATTAAATATGTGTTAGTTTAAGAGGGTTCTGCGCTGAGCAGTCACAGAAAAGAGCTCTGCCTCATTACTCACTTTGGTGTTCCAATAGAGAGAATAATGGTGAAATTGTTCAGCCTAAATGCAGAAGAAATATTGAGTAATTTAGAGGTTTTAAAATTGTTGGGTTTTTTTATTGAAAAAAACTCTATTGACGCAAATATTGTACATCCCAGTTTGTTTTTCTGTTTTCTTCTTTTCTTCTATAGCCTTAAGCCAGAAGGTTAACTATTTTAGTTTACACGCCTACCTCCCCCCAGAGCTGATGTCAGGCTATATTGGTGATGCTGTGGGAGTGTGTAAGTTTGACGCCAGGTAATACATCACACACTCCGGGGGTTCTCCCTGGTATGCTCCTCAATAATGAAGTTCATTCGTTAACTTCTCCCTCAAAGGCCAAGTTCCCCCTGCTGCCCTTTTCAACAGCTAACGCAACTCTTACCAGAGTCACCCGACCAACGGAAGAAAATAAACAAAACCACATCACCATGCTTTTTCCCCTTGACAGGCTCAGTGGTTGCCTTTGCAGGGCATGAAGAATAAGCAGGTCCATTACCAATCCCTCATGCCTGGTTATAGCCATAATTATCACAGGGAAAATGACCTGCTCTGTTTGGTTTGTCGTGGAGGGGCTGCGCCTTCCTAATCACCTCCTTCTTCCCTCCTGTCGTCCTCATGCCATGGAGATGGAGCTGCTTTTGGGGGAGTCTTGCCAGTTCATTAGAATTCACAGGGTTCCACCTCCCTGCCTAGCCAGGCTAAGCCTCTCACACAGACTGCCATGCCTGTGATAATCTCCCCTCCTCGTTCCCTTTCGCTCCTTCTCTCTCTCTATCCTCCTATCCCTTTCCTTTCTGTCCCCAAGGGCAGCTTCGCACAAAGGAGATGCGGTGCAATTCATTGTTAAATCTGATTTCTATTGATCTATTGAAAGATTGTTCCGTGAGATTTATGATAGCACTCCAGCAGTGCTGACGATCCCTCTTTACCACTGCCTTTTCATCTGATAAACCAAATAAATAAACAGATTTTGAATGTATAAGGCGCATATTTTTTTCAAGGCTGTATCAATAAAGTGAACATTCAGTTCCAGCGGGCCGATTGTAAACACGTTTCTTGCTGCTGGAGACACACAGAAATACCTGGCATTTCACTTACTTTAAATCTAGCAGACAGATAACAGCAACAACTACGCAGCCACTAAACAAAATAGCGACTAAAAAGTAGCCGAGGGCCTTTGATGTTTTTCATTGAAGTGCAGTGCTTATTATATTGTTCAGAGCCTCTTGTCACCACCTCACTCATACCTGCAAGGGTCATTTCATTTGAGGCAGGCATGCAAGTCTGCCTCAAATTTGAAGCGTGGTCAATCCGTGGAGGACAAATATGGCTTTGCTACCACGGTGACACAGTACTTTTGATTGAATTGATTTGGAAATACCAGAGGCTCTTATTTTTTGTGTTTGTTCAAAAAAAAATTTAAATTTCACTCTATAAATAACCCTGGCAGTAAAACAAAAGGCTATAGCCTTGTCAACCATTTGCTATAAGTACTGTGTTGTTGATTCGGATTACATGACAGTTGACGGGTGTACACTTCACCTATGTAGGAATGATATGCTTTCAGGTTTATTCATTTTGACCCTCCTGTTCTATAAATATTGTGCTTGTGTCTGTTTGTATTGAGTGACAGATAGAAAGAGAGAATGGTGCTGAGCTGGCAGTCTAAAGGATGAAGGACAGTGTATATAGTCATCTGATCAGAGTGTACGGTAACTGTTAAGATTGCAGAAAGCACAATACTTACCTACAGCTGCTACCTTGCTAGACTAGTAGACACACTGCTTTGCTCCGTGGAAAACCCATTAGCCGTAATGACTGAACAGCATTTCCTGTAGCTACACATTATACCATGAAACCCAGGCACAACAGCGGCATGTAGCATGTTCTTAAACTCTCACTTCTCTTATTCAAACTTGTCTTTAAATGCAACCCTTCGCAGTCCTCTGGATATAACCCAATAGTGTCCTCTATTTTCTCTGAAATAGGTATTCCCTTTGTTGTCTGTGTGATTTATTGAAGTTTTCCCACAAGTGGAAGCCCCCAGGAAATTGCTTGGAATGGCCCTAAATTGGTTTATGATTGTGTGGTGTGGGCCAGTGCTGTTATGGTTCTAATATTATGCCCTCCACTCCTTGGCATCTATATTAAATTGATCTGTATTGTTTTCATGGAGTGCCTGTTGAAGCTTGCTAATTCTACCGCTGCTTCAGGCTGCTGTGCCTCCGAACACCCAGGTGGCTCTTGTGGTCGTAATATAAGCCTCAACTCTCTAAAATACCTCACGACGAGATTCCCACACACAATGAGGAAGTCCATAACTGTTTATCCCGTGCAGGTCAAAGGCCGCAGAGTGCAACAGCACGCAGAGGACAGTTCTGAGGCTGGTCCAGAGCTGTAAGAGTTAACATGGATCAGCTGCATGGTGAGTCTGTGCGTGGAATGGCTACTGACAGACTGCTAATGAGGCCATTATCAGCTCTGGTCCTCTCCTCTCCTCCAGGGGCACCAGTGGATGCTCCGCACCTCATCTCGATTGAATTCCATTCCACAGGGCTTGTTTACAGTAAATACATTTGCTTGAATTAATCCAAGAGGAGTGTGAGACACATGACTGGGCTGGTGTAAATGCACAAATGTAGTGTCCGTACCAGAAACTCTCTCCCTCCTGGAGTCACAGCAACTTCACTATCACGATTTATATTTTATACTAAAATAAATGATTGACTAAAAGGATTCTATTGATGGCTACAGTGATCAGCATATTCATACCCACAGACGTTTGACCATCAGAGCCTTTGTGGCTTAATCAATGCCCTAATGAACAACTATCAGCAGGGTATTGGCATACTGTCACTGCTAATGTGGAGCAGTCAAGGGAGAGTGTGATCAAGAGCAAATGAAGCAGCTTAGCTGGAGACATTTCTCCTTAGGGAGGCCTGGGCTTTTAAGCACAATTATATACAGTTGCAGGCACTATATTTGTTGTAGAGTAGAACAACATCAAGATTGGTTTATTAGTTTTATGTTTTTCTTAAAGGGTAAGTTCACCACAATTAAAAATTATATTGTATTATAATACAATTTAGTTTGTCGTGCTCACAGTATTGAAAAAAAGAAAAGAGAGGACAGAGAGATGGGGAATGACGTGCAACAAAGATCCCCACCCAGATTTACACTACGGACATCGCGTTCAATGGTTGGTGACTTAAACCCTATAAGCCTCAGGACTGCCCCAAAAAAATCATGATTGATAGTGGATAGCAGGGCCGTCCTTCAATCAGAGGATCGGCGGTTTGATCCCCGGCTCTGGCTCCGCTAGTTGCATGTCGATGTGTCCTTGAGCAAGACACTTAACCCCAAATATTGCTCCCGTATCTGTGCCTACGGTGTAGAAATGTGATAGAATCTCAATTGTAAGTCGCTTTGGTTAAAAGCGTCTGCTAAATGACTGTAATGTAATGAAAAATTCTTTGTCCACAGAAAGTTTCCAAGTTACTGCGGATAATCTACAGAACTGTCGATGTTTGTTTCTTTGGTAGAAAGTAATATGCTTTTTGTTTTTATAATTCGGGAGAACAAACCCACGTGAAAGCGGATGGATGGTGAAGATATCTTAGAGGACAATTAGGCTCTTGATAGACCTTTTATGTTTTGTGGAAGGCTGCTGACTTTAGATGCAAAGAGCCAAGTGGAGTAGATATCAGTGTACCACATCGGTTTTGATGCAACATTTTATAGGTTTTACTTTTTCATTGTTAGAAATAGCCAGTGGTGTTGGTTGTTTCATAATTCTCCTAACCTGTAGGGAACTCATTCGCAGCATAGATTGTAAGCAGACGAAACATGTGCTCAGACGGTAATAAGGATGTTATCCTCCTCTCAGATGTTTTTGGATAACCAGCCAGCAAGCGCAACTCCTCCTGCAGTATCATGTTGTTGTTTTTTTTCCCTTAACCATCGCTCAGCGTTAAGCCACTGTCTGTCAAGCCACGGTTGGTACACTGATAGAGCAGTCGGTTTCTGAGAGCGAACCACAGATAGTGGCAGTTAGACATGTTCCTGCGTGGGCCTTGGCCCTGACTCATTTGGTGAACTTTGAAGATCTTGTGGGGAGACGGCAACATTGAAATGAGTCAACTGCTCTGTCTCTGACATCACATTGTTTGGATAGTTTACCAGGGCCTGTCTACGTGTAGTTTGTATCCCAAGCACGCTCCATTTGATGCTATCAGCCTCTGAATGATATTTTGTTCATTAGACGGTGTGCAATAAGAGACTGGTGTTGACACAACGTGAGTTAATGTGTTTAGTGTCTCTAATGGATCATAGAGGTCCTAATGAAACATTGTCATGGGAAGATTTATGTTGCAAGCTGCTGAGTCCTCATTTCCATTGTATATGTGGTTAGAAGCACCTTTATTCATTGAACAGAACACGATAGAAAACTTCAAATGCATATAGATATTTAGTATGTAAAACGGGAATAAAAAAATAAATCTATCAAAATGTCTCTCACGCATTGTTGAAAGTGAAAGCATCATAATCCTGTGGCAAAGATACAGTGCTGCTGTTGTGATATTGATGTCAAACCACTGTAGCGATTGTAAAATAAGCCTCTGAAATTTGAAATATTGGTGGTGTTAAAAAAAGTATTTTTCCTGTAATTTTTAGATATTTAGAATATAGATTTAGAATATTGCAGCGCCTGAAACTGAAGCTGCATGATGTTTGTCTTGAGACGAGATGATATGAGCGCCAGCTTATTTGTGGAAATGCCAAATGCAACGTGGTTATTGGCCAAGGCTGGATTGCACTAAAACCAGAATATTGTATCAGAGAGAGGCAGCTGGTTAGGAGTCAGAACAGATTATCATATGAGAGAGGATGAGCGAGGAGAGGGGGAGGAGAGAGAGAGAGAGAGAGACAGAGAGGTAGGGACTGGAATGGGAAGCAGGGGGCGAGAGTGAGGGGCACAGGAGGGAGAGAAGGAGAAATGATAGCAAGAAACTCATCGCCCGGTCGCTGTGGGGTGGAAGGGATCATCCGAACCCTTCCGTCACTATCTCGCCTTCTTCACCTGTCAAAAAGAGTGTGTGAGAGCCGTCGGAGTGTGTGTGTGTGTGTGTATGTGTGTGTGAGAGAAGGGCATGCGGGTCCTCTGAGAGGTCATGGGAAGAAGCTGAGGCTCCACTCGTCTTCTCTCGGTGTAGGGCCCACCGCTGCTTGCAGACATCTGGCCTCACACTGATCACTCATATCTACAGACAGGGAGGAGGAGAAGAGCGGAGCGCTTCCATCTTTGAGCCACAGAAACATTACAGATCTCCCTCATATCCATCCTCTCCGCTTTCCTTTTATTACTTTTTTTGCTATTTTTCGGCTTCACCTCTCTCTCATCCCCGTGTAGGCATTTATCCCCTCCTTGACTTTTTTCTTATCCTTAACATAGCACTGTTTTTCTTTTCTTTTTTTTTTTAGCAGAAAACCAAGAGAGTAGAAGGGATAGAACAATAGTGTGATAAACTGACGTCTGCTAGAACTGGTTCTGACTTTATCCTTGCACTAAAAATATATGCCAAGGGAAGATAGCGAGAGTGCGCTGTGTCTAGCAAGCCGGTATACAAGGCTCTGACTGCAATCAGTGGGAAGAGGGCCAGCTTCCCTGCCTGAGCTCTCAGCGCCCCTACTGGCTGCATGCTGTGCCAATCAAAGGCTAGTGGGTGGGGAGCAGTCAGACATGAACACTGATGTCACAGTCACATGGATTCTGGTGTGGTCATGCTCGGAGGCTGAGAGACAGAGCTGTGCTGGCCAGCTGCTGCTGAGACAGCAGTGGAGGGCTTTGCGCTGGTGATAGTTGTTCTCTTATGGACTCGAAGCTTAATGATGTATTTTGTGATTTCAGCTATGAAAGGTAAGAGAAAAATGCATGCTGATCCTGCACCCTGAGTAACAAGTAGGGAAGTACGGCTCTGCTATTCATAGCCTGCCAACTCTTTGCATTTCATTTGCAAGGCATGCGTGTGACAGAGAGAGAGAGTGAGAGAGAGAGAGAGAGAGAGAGAGAGAGAGAGAGACAGAGAGAGAGAGAGAGAGAGAGAGGGAGGGAGGAATACAGTAACACTGTGCTTCTGAATGCGTGCAAGTGAATTAGGCTTTTCTAATGTTTCTTTTCATGCATGAACAGATGTGCAAATATGTTCTTTATTCAGAAAGAGACACTGAGCTAGACTCATTTAACTTTTTAAAATTTGTAAAGGTATTTTGGTTTGATTCTTTTACTCCTTGTGTGGGGAGCTGTGCAAACCACAGCGGTGTAATCTTTGCACGTCTCTGACAAGCACAGCTCCTGAGAAGTTTTTTTGGCATTAATGTGAGGTAGCATTTCAGAGAGAGAGGGGGGCAAAGGGTCGGAAAGGGGGGCCGGGGGCTCTTGTTGCTATTCTCTCTGTCCCGTTCTTAATCCTGTTGTTCCAGTCCAGAGGATGTGTCTGTTCCGCGGGAAGATGTGCGTGGCAGTGTTGAACGTGGGTCGCAGACGGGCGACAAGGCACTGGCGCGACTGGCAGACTGTGATTCTTTGAGTTGATACTGGTGCATGTGTGTGTATATCTGTGTGTGAGTGTGTTGTGTTCCACTGACCTATTTTTTGGTTAGTCGTGTGTACATATGTGGCCATGAGAGCAGGACTGGGTCCTGCCAGTCGCTGTGATGTTGATCTAATATGCTTAATCCCAGCTCGTCCACCCCCTCCATCATACAGGCATACATGCGCACACACACATCCGCACAGACAGACACTGAAAGTGCAGTCAGACATACAGTACAGCACACACTCCTTCTCTCGTGCATGCTTGCACACGCGCACATAATCATGCTTTTCACACATATTAATACACTCAGTCTTCCATATTGAGAAATGGGAACAACCATATCCAAACAAATGTGCTCGTATGCATAATACAGTCAAAAACAATAACAGGCAGCTGTCATTTTGTGTTGAAGGAGAAATGTCAGGAATGATGTAATTTTTGTCTTCCCATCTGACCTGAAATATATTTACATTTGTGCTTTTTGTTTTAATATTTACTGTCCAGACAAAAAAGTAATGGAGTATTTTCAAAATACTTATATGTATACATATTAATATATAGTAATATATTCATGAATAATCCATGTGTGAAATAACAGGCTTTTATCAAATGTATATATTAGTATTAATATTAGTGGTATTGATAATAACCCTTACAGCATTTCCTAGTTACAGTTTATGTATTTGCGTAATAAGTTTGCCATCTAGATGCAGTTAAATATCATGTTCTTTGTGTGAGAGACTTGCAACTCTGAGCGTAGTGTTAATTTCTTCTATTTTTCCCCTATATCGATCACAATGTGTGAGAATTCATTTATGAAGGGAGGCTCACAGTCAGTTGTGAAATTGAGAGGAAGTGCAGTCCTGTATCTCATTTTCAATGAGATGCATATGAAAGATGGCCTTTGACCTAATGTCCTTTATGCAGTTTATAGTGGAGGGCTTTATGAAATCATATTGGTTTTGGATGGAATCGACTGCTGTGTAGCTTTTCTATGACTTTTTTAAAGTGTGGCATATACACAGCATTTTAATGTGTATATTTCTTCTTTTCCTGACTTAGTGCATTTTTTCCTTTTTTAATAAGTGCATTTTCTTTATTTGTCATCAGCCGTAAACATGTTAAGATGTTTACTAGCCATTCTATTTTCCAGTCTTTATGTCTACTTTGTGCTCTGTCTCACCCCTTATTGGTACGTTCAGCTGCTGGTGTCATGATAGGACACTGTATCAATGTCAGAAATTAAATTAAAATATGAACAAGCTGTATAATTGGAAACTAATTTAAACGGCAGTAGTAATTTCTTCCTGAAAATGGTCAGTGAAATGAATGGATGAACAGAACATGACTTTGTTATTATGTTAATTGTGTTCATACTGCATGTGCCTTTTTCTGTTGTTTTAAAAATAAAATGTTTTTCATACTGTGCACTGCAAAAAAATGCTAATATATTATACCAAACATCTCTATGTGTCTCTGTGGCTTTGTCTCTACTCTGCACCCCCCTTTACCCACCTATTCCTCTCTATTCAGCCTCTCTACCACACCACTGCCTCTCAAGTACCTAATTACCTGTAATGGAAACATCCCTCTCATTACCCCATGCAAATTAGCCAGCCTACTCAGCACAATTAGGATGAAAATTCCAATTACATAATTAAAGAAAGTTGTTTGATGTGTAGATTGACAGAAAAGGTAAAACCATCCTCAGTACATATAATTAACCCTTCATAAAGAGCATCATTGTGACGAGGTATACATAGCGGTGGGGAATGTAACTGAGTACTTTTACTCAAGTACTTGTACTTTACTTGAGTATTTCCTGTTTATGACATGTTATACTTCTACTCCAAATGTTTTACGTTTATCTGACAGTAGTTACCTGACAAATTAAGATTCTACATCCAAAACAGAACAACATTAGAACATTTAAAATATGTGTTTTAAAAATGTTAACTACCCATCAGTATGTAACATATGATGATTAGTCAGTGAATCTTTGTCTTAAGTTACAGTAAACTGAATCATTTTGAAGTCTGGACTGTTTGTCGGTAAAAAAAACAAGACATTTGAAGGTGTCACTTTGAGCTCTGGGTAATTGTGTTTGACATATCAAACTATTTTCTTACGTTTTACTAAACGGATTGATCAAGAAAATAACGCGCATATTTAAAAAAAACTATATAGTAATATTTGTTTGGCATAATGTCTAATTAGATGTACTAAATGCACCCATAGGAGCTATTTATCTGCGTTGGATACTTTTAGTTTTGTATTGTATTGTATGTACATTTTCCAGTTAATTCTTATAACTTTACTCAAATCAGAGTATTTTTACAATTGTGGTATTGGCACTTCTAGTAAAATAAAGGATCTGAGTATTTCTTCCATCACTGCAAAAGCAGTAATGTTTTAAAAGTGTGGAAAGCAAGGCACAGTGCATGCAGACTGCACATTAATATGTGATTTAACACGAGTGTGTACCAGACTGTAAAAAATGTACTGGGGCCGTAGAGAGCTAAAGCTAAATATCTTGTGATAGACGCTGTAAGGCTATGTTAACAAGGCTGTAAATATTTGCTGTAGATTTGGTACTCTTTGTCTCTTTCTATCAGTGGCCGATTGAGGTGCTCACTACCCAGTGCTGCAGGCTCTCACACATTAAGGTAGAGGTTAACAAGATTGGCTATTATCCAGTTAGGGACTGAGGACATGAAGAGCTAAAGGAAAGATCGCCACAGATTAAGGGGAAGACAAATATAGCATAAGTCACCTGCAAGGATTTAAAATAAAAGCCCCATTTACAAAGAGAGTATTTTAAAAAGGGTTCATATTTATTTTAGTCTGATTAAAATAATTTGAGTTTGAACGTGAACATAATTCCGATATTCTAAACAGTAGCCTAAAATGACATTTTGCATTTATGAAATATGTTTAGATTCAATTTCACCTTCTTTTTACATGTTGCTCTGACAGATGGAGGCTGCGTTCTTTAGCCCTCTCTCTTGCCTCTCAGCTGGCTGAAGAAGTGGAATGGCGTCCCCACAGGTTATTAAAGTGTGTGAGGTGTGCCAGTCTTTGCTGCGCACACTGAGACTAACATCCTGGCCGTCTGACTGTGTGTGGAGGGACTGGTTAATGAGATATTGACTGCCCATTGAGAGCATGGATTTTTGATTTGGCTCCATAGAATTTGGGAGGATAGGGAGGTGCACTCTGGAGAGAAGAGGAGAGATGGGCACTAATTCTAAATGATTTTTTTTTTTTGTTATAGTTAGTATTGTTTGTGACAATTTGTCTTTTGATAATTCTTCTTTTGAAATTATTATTATAAATAACAAATCACATAATATATCAGAATCAACCATGTATGTGCATGTGAATATAAATTAAAATACTTACAAAATTATATGAGTAAGAACATAGATTCTTAATCTGCGTAATTCATTAAAAAAAGTACATCAATTTACAGAAGGGCTTAATTGCTATAGCCATACTTTATATTGCTAAAAAATGTATAGCTACTCAGGATTGATTGACTATGGAATTGATTTTTCTATACATTGAGTCTTTGCAACAACCAAATACAAATGAATACAGTCTTTTCATACTCATTTTATGTTTATAGTTTGTACAAACATTAATCTGCGACTCCATCCAAGCCATTGGTAGTGTGCCAGGCAGCTCTGTCAGTCATCTCGTCTTGTCAGTCACACCTTGTGGCTTTGACAGATTAGATTAGATCCAATCACAGGCGAGGTTAAATGACTCTCCTGTCCTATGCCCAATCAAACAGCGGGGTACAACAAACAACAGCGGCTCAAGACAACCATTGGGCTACATGAGAGGATTGCTGTTCATTCTGAAACATTCACTCCGAGTTCAGTCAGGGTTCTCAATTTGGCTCCCCAGTCAGGTAAAAAACTGAGCTGGGCTTAGTCAAACGCCTCTAACTTAAGGGTAATTTCCTGCGTTACTTTCACTCAGTATTTCAGGAGTCACTTATAGATTCTTTGAAGTGTCTCCCTGTCATGCAGCATTTAGCTGCTGATAGAATACTCCCACTGTCAGCACTCCTTAGATAATCATATACCACAGTCCATGGAGTTAAAGAACATTTCACTTTCTTTTTTTCCTCTTTCTTCCTGTAGCTTCCGCTGTCGAATATGTGAAGTGAGTGTAGGGATTGGATGTATTTCACTGTTCACAGAAACCGTTTGCTTTACATTCTAAGTGATTGTTATGTTTGGTCAGTTACAGTACTTATGTGCATACTCTGTGGACTTATTAGCTTCATAATAAGAATAAAATATATTTGATTATATATCTCTTCAGCCGGACTTGCCCTGTTTTACCCTCATAGGCTTTGCCCCATGGGGCTCAGAAGTTAGCAGAGTTTTAAGAGATTGAAGAGTGAAGTTTATCCCCTTGTACTTTCATTCTGAGTGTGTTTCGTACCATTGGCTTTTTCTCTCTGTGGGCCTCTGGAGGGCTGTCCGTTGGCTTTTTGAAGTTGCATCAAAGAGGAAATGGGGGAGAAAAAGCATTATTGATTTTGCGTTTTGTCTGACTCAAACACTGAGGACAGAAAAACACATAAGGAGTTAGGTGTTGGCAATGGGGCAGCTCCGTCTCTTGTGTGTGAGCCAGAGGGAGACGGGGGAGAAACTGAAAAGCGGTAGAAGGTGAGGAGTAACACCAGACAACACTAATGCATCTCTCCCTAGAGTCGTATGCTCAGCCCTCTCGCTTCCTTCGTCCTGTCCTCTCTGGTTTTAATGGTAGAGTAAATAAAGCCCATTACTGTACAGCTGGAGACAAAACCTCCGTCTATCCCCGCCGTGCGCGATAGCTTTTCCTCCTCCTCCATCAGGCCGGCGACTCCCGAGCTCTGACAGCATTCTCCAGTTGACCTGCTTTTCCATGAAACACCAAGCTGCTCTCTTCTCAGTTGTAATCAGATCTCCCTGCTAGGCAAGCAAGCCAGCTGCAGGCAAGAAGAGGAGTATTGTTTGTGTGGTTTATCACCTTTCTCCTCCTCCTGTGTCAGCGCAGCAGAGGTGAGACGAGAGTGGAGTACTTTACTGCTGCTTAATGTGACCTAGGGTTGACCAAAAAGGAGCTCTCAGTGACAGCCGCTGATAAGAGCTGTCACTATTATGGCTAACACAGCACTTTTGCTATATGGACATATGGCACAGCCATGTTCTGTGAACTTTATTGAAAGTGATTTCCTAGGTTGCACATATGGATGTCTATGGAATTTGTATTAAGAGACTGTAAATAGTGATGACATTGTCAGAATTGCAGCAGAAGTATGCTGTATAGTCGGGGAGCCTGGACGGGGTCAGAGGTCACAGCATGCTAAGTCACACTCCCCTCTGCTCCATGGAGAGCGACTGCGGCATCTAGGGACCCTGGCGGGGGAACAAAGGATGAAAAATGAGAGGTGCACAGAATTTTGATGAGATGAGGGAGCAGGCAGCGTTACAACAAAGATCGTCACAACATGCGCTCCGCCGCTTGATTACAAAAGGGAGAAGAGTTTGTGAGGTGTTTGATTACGTGTCCCAGCAGAGGCCATTAGGGGTTCTACTTGTAGGATGGCATCATCTACACTCATCTGATCTGGCTTCTGCGCCGATGAAAAAACAAGGATTGTGAATCCTCCTGAGCACTAGGGGGTGCTCTTCAAGATAGACAAAGAATGTGAATAATTAGAGTTTTGAAGTTGCTACAGTCTCCTAACTATGCTGTCATTGGTGCAGCAGATTGTAATAGGGCATGTTTGAATCTCCCAGAGGAACCTGTACAGGCCGGAGTGAAAACTAACTCTCAAGGTTAGCAGCATTAGGCCCTCCTTACCCCAATAAGATGCATGAAAGGAATTGTATCATCATAAATAACAAAGAAAAACAGCCTTGCTAGAGCAGTCTGCTTAAGATTGATTTTTATGCACATGCATTCATTTGAAATAAAAGAAATGCTGTTTCAGTGCTAATTGCAAAGATGAAAGGAGGTAGAATGTGCAAGGCAATGAACTTTGTTTAAAGGCGCCGCGCATGGCTTATTCAGGGACATGGTGCTTTAATGAACTCCAACGCCATTTATGGAATCGTAGAGTTTGTTTTGAAATTGAAACTGTATTTACACCGTTTTATACAAGAGAACGGTTGAATTACCATGTTGAATTACTCAACATGGTAATTCAGCGAGTCAGGCAGCAGAGCCAACTAAACAATGCGTGTCCTAGACAATGAGAGTGTGTATGTTTCCCAGCTGGAGCAAAGGGGTTAACTGGCTGTGGAGAGATCCTTGACCTATCTGAGATGAGCTCCCCACCCCCCCTAGCAATGTGGAATATCTGATTGCTGATTATGAGTTTATTCCCCATCGTGCTGAGCCTTTTGCATGTCAGGATCCATCCCTCCCCAACTGAACTGATTAAGGAGCTGTAGATGATGCTACAGCTCTCAGCAACTGCTGAAAGACTCTCAGAAAGCCTGGTAATCTGGAGTGCAGCTGGCAATCACCCACCACTGACTCTTTTTGAGCATTTTTGGGTTGTTTTGTTGTTTTCAAGTGGGTATTTTGGCATATTGTTGTCTTTGTTCCCCTGGGCTTCTTGTTTCTGGATGAGAGCTTTCCTAGTGCTGAGCGCAGGTCGTTGTCAACCTGGCTGCTCAGCTCAGCCCAGTCCAGCCGCAACAACAGCAGCGTCAGCAGAGACCCTCGCTCAAAGTCTCAGGCTGTGCTTATGATCTCCCTCTTACAGGAGTCTAATTTGGGCAAAAAACAGATCTTCATCCGTGATGTAAAAAAGCTCTCCCTTTACTCATTTTCAGAGCTCCCAGAATCCAATACACGGGACAATGTCGTCAGATAAATTGAAAGAAATGGCTCCTCAAAAAAACATGTCCTCGTGTAAACTTTGACGGGTTTATATGGCGTTCAATGGATTTCTGTCACAAGGAAACAAATAGAGTTTTTCTCGCAAAAAGACTGGCACGACTGCTTTATTTGCTTGCAGGGATCTGTCGCTTAGTTACAAATCAGCAGCTGTCGTCTCTAAGTTTTGTTTTTGTCAATAGTTGGAGGGGAGAGGAAGACCGCCCTGTTCCTACTGCGCTGAAGGCTGTTTTAATCTCTTTAATGTGTGACTTGGGGCAAAAGAGGAGGAATCTGCCCAAACAAAGCATTCTCAATTACTATCAAAGCTGCACAGCCCACTGCTAATGACGTCCAACTGTCATAAGTATCACCCACAGTGTTACTGCTTATTTCTTCAATACTTAAATGTTTTGTTATTTATGGACAATACAGTCATATACTAAACAAAATTATTACCAGCAATATTACACAGGTACACATAAAAACGGAGGAAGAAAAATGGCACTTGCTCTTGTGTATTTGTATTTAAAGGCTTATGTTACCGCCTCTTTCTGCAGTCAACAGTAAAGTTAATGGAGTTCCAGATGTGACACCATCAGTCTCAGTAAACAAATGGCTATTGTCTGAGCTCTGCTTCCTTGTGTAAATTAAATGTTTTAAGGTGTTACACTGCTGTGATGAAAGACACCAGAGTCTGAACCACAGTGTCTGAGAAGTGATGGGTGGGACGGTCCTCCCAGACTGTGCATGTTTGTGTGCGAATTTGTAGCAGGTATGTTATTTGTTTTTTATGATAAAAGTCTTTATTACGTTATTATAAAATTAAATGATTTTGTATGTATTTTTTATGCATTTGTGCAAATATTTATTGCGTGTGACAGTATAGTTAAGTTTCATTCATTTTTAGGGAATACGTTGCTAAATCTCATTATCGTCGTGCTTAGATTTTAATTTCAGTGAAATTTCTTTGTTACATAAAGCGCAGGCAAATTCTTCTTAATATTTCGTCACATCATGTCCTGTCTCAGCCTCATTGTTCTGGATCATATCAGCTGTCACTGCGGATAAACCAAAGGTAAGAGGGGAAACAGGTAAAGGCATGATGGGATGATTTTCCTCAAATTGAGGATGATCAGAGTCAAACTACTGTACGTTTGACATACCTTGCCCACTTGAGTGGGTAAAGAAGTTGTTGTTTTTCATCGTTTGACACATGATTGCATCGGGCCGTTCTGCTTTGATCTCAGCATGGATTTTCTTTTTCTTTCTCTTGATGTGGGATTATTATAATTTATACATAAGGGATTTTGTTTTTTTCTTGAACCCCAGCAAACTTGAGTAAACATGGTATACATAGAAGATTAACATTGTATTCATTTACACATTCTCATTAGCGAGCCCTAAGGTAATTAATCAGAGGCCATGTATATAAGGAGATAGACACCGTTCGAATAATGTATTCCTTTCTACTCTTACCGAGTGTGAGAAAAAGTGTCTGATCAATTCCCCCCTTAGATGTAGCTCTTTGAAGACATGCAGTGTCTTATGAGAGCACCACCACAGTATTTATTCTCTAGAAACTGAAGGCTGCAGACCTTGAATATACTGTACAAACATTGCAGGCCATTGTTGCCTCAGCCTAATAGATCATATACATACAAACTAAACTGAACAGCCATGAGAAAGTGTGCATTCAAATGAAAACAATATCTGGTAATGCTAGCTGAAGTGATCACTTCATGAAGTTTGCATCTCATTCACCCTTTCACACACAGTCACACGTGGCAGTGAGCTACCATGCATAGTGCTTGCCTGACCATTTTTATGTTCATTGGCTTACCCAAGAACTCTTTTTTGCTGTTCCAAGTGCAGCAGTGTGGTGTAACATATACTGTACTGCAAATTGTACCCGACACCCACAGTAGTGCCTCAATAAGGTCCAACATATTGGCTTTCTTTAAAGTAAAACAAAGGCTCAATCTGGTGTGTACAACAATTCTGCCAGGGATCACATGTAGATAGCTTCAGGCTTTAATTGCAACCATTATAAATTAATTTTGTTTCTACATGAATGTGCCTAGAGGGTAGTCCCAGTCGCTGATTGAATAATTAGTAGCTGCCCTGTAAATCACATGCTAACTCCACATGTTTGCAAGCGCATATTGAATGAATGTCCTGAAAAGCGGAATTTTAGATGATGTCAAGTCTTACCAGTCTCTTTGTAACACGTGTTAACATCTGTTTATTGTCGACGCTAACAGTTATTTTCTCATGTCATGTCATGTAGTTGAGGTCGAGAACATTAAACCATCCAACTACTTCTCTTACGCTCATGAATCAGATGATCCTGAAAATCTGAAACTATACACATAACTGTGTGTTTCTTGTTTTGGTCAAGAATTTCAAAGATCCCAGCACTGTGAGCGTTTTATTTCCCTACATAAAGGCATTAACATAAACTAGTTTCCTTGAGTATTTTTTACCTTGGTTCCATCACACTAAAGCAGAGGTGGTGTATTCCAGCAGCTCAGTTTCTCTCTGAGGCAATCCGGAGATTGTTCAGTTTGTACTGTAAACTGAATGTTATCCATAGGCAACAGATATGTTATGGCTGTTACTGATGTATGTCCGTAAGATAGATTTGATGTCACAATAGTATATCCCTTGAGCAACCACAAAAGCCTCCATTGATGAGGGGTTTATTTTTAAAACTACAGGAAAGGCTTTCTGCAGATTAATTCCAGTGTATGGTTCCCATTGTGGGAGAAGCAAATTGGGCTTTACGGAATTAGTGTTTGCTGCATGAATCTCAAATCTATTCCTGAAACATACGATTGTATTTAATGTGATCGGATGCTTCTTCGTTGTATTTGAGTGGAAAAAGTAGGCAAAGTTTCCCGGCTGGATTAGTGCGCCAAGTACAGTAATGATGGCTCGATGTTTCTCCATTGACCCAGGTGTGTGTGTCTAAATACAATATGGATGTGCAGGGCTGCCTGTGTGCTCCAGTGCTGGGAGACTATTTGCTGAAGGTCATTTGGGATCATAGCGTGCCATTAATAATTCCTGAAAGCATCCAACATCTCCATCTGTTGTGCTGCATCCATCGCTCCACTTCAAAGACAAAGGCAGCATCTGCAGGTAAGCATTAAACCTGCCTCCAAGCTAAGATGTTGGAGGTGGGATTCTTTGCTGAGAGAACATAACTCTGGTCATCAGGTCATGCTGCTCATATATTAGCCAATTAATGTTTGTATGTTTGCTCACACAGCTTGACCCCATGAACACATAGGTAAACAAAGACTTGTAGACGCTCACTTACCGTGTATTGTGGCTATTGAGTGTGTGTGTTTTTCAGCTTTCAATAGCTGAATCTAGGTACAGTAATTCCACACACACACACACACACCTTTTCAAGCTACCGGCCTCTCTACAGGGAAGCAATTACCACCCTCTGTTGAGTCTAGCCGGTCAGCGTGACAGGGTGTTACCGGAGAAATTATCAAAGCTGATTTTAAACTAAGCATTTAATTATGTGCACTGTGTGTGTTCGTGTGTGTGTGTGTAGCTGACCAAATAACATGTATTCATCTGTGCACCGGGCATTCAGCGTAGTGAAATCTAAACAGGTCTCAATGACGGGCCCACTTCAGATACGTGGGAGTCCTGCGGGGAGTAAATGGATGTTTGGCAGTGGCATGTGCTCCACTGGCCTGGTGGGCGCAGTGGGCGAGGAGGCAAGTGCCTGGCTGAGTGAAAGATGGCAGTGCGCAAGGAGAGTGTGTGCACACAGCTGAGGCTGTGACAGAAAACAGCGAGAGTTCTGCTCCTGCTGCTTCATCTTCCCCTGCCAATGATAGATCTCCACTTTAATTTTGTTAATAGCACGAGTCCAGTGGCCACGATGGACTCGGAGCAGCAAACAAACGGCTATTCCACCCACTTTTTTCGTTGAGATGAAGCTAATCATAAAGGTGTGTTTGGTTTATTTGTGAAGAAAAAGAAAAATGTAAAACTTAGTTTGTATTAAGATATTTCATAATTTACTGTAACACGGAGCGTACGGCGTATCATTCGATGAAGCTTACAATTATTACTGCTCCACCCCTCACATGTGGTCTGCTGATAAAGCACCTGTGCCCATGAGTAACTCCACCATCTTTCAGCCCACGGCTCTTGTACTGTACTGTAGGGCTGACCAGCGAGTCTGCTCACATCACCATCAGCTTCAAACTGCTTAGCCTGGCCAATTTGAATTTCACATCTCTGCTGACTCATAACCCTGTCAGGACCTTTCTTCTTTATCATGTCTGTGTCTCCAGTGGACTCTCATCACAAGCAATAGGAATTAATTATTTAGATTAGAAACCGAGCCACAATTACTGAGATTTTGGTCGAAAGGCTTTGTTTTGGCTTAATGTTGATATCTGATCGGGACATTACTGCAGAGCCAAGATTGCCTTTTGAAAGCAATTATTTTGCTGCATTTATTCATTCATGACATTTCAGTGCAAGTTAATGGCTGTGTCAGAACATGCAGGAAAGAGAGCAGGAAATGATTTTGGCTAATGACACACTCTCAAAGTAGTCAGGTAAGAGCGAGTGCGGTGCTGTGCTGGCCGCTGCACCGGACAGCGGCTCAGATCAACATGATAAAGAGGGACTGATTGAGCTCCGTACATCCACAGGAAGCTGAGCATTGGGGTTCAAGGTTATCTGGACAAATCAGACTCCTGTTTCCATTCATCGCCTCCTCACCCACCAGCCAGCCCTTCCTGGGCAAACCAGCAAATTAGCAATTCTGATGTCTGCAAGCA
The DNA here is from genome assembly GCF_004355925.1 of Anarrhichthys ocellatus. Classification (NCBI taxonomy): domain Eukaryota; kingdom Metazoa; phylum Chordata; class Actinopteri; order Perciformes; family Anarhichadidae; genus Anarrhichthys; species Anarrhichthys ocellatus. The sequence continues at coordinate 9,961,513 of NW_022280032.1, read as the reverse complement.
GGTCTGGCAAGGGAATGCCTGTGAATCCGAATGTCATGATTAAACTTTCATATCCGTCCAGGGGAAGTGCTGCATATACAAAATAAGCTATCTCGTTTTATTTTTCAGCACTTTCAGTAAGGTTGTCGAGATGGGCAAACGTAAACCCTTCAATGGGGTTAAATGGGGGTGATCCTTCACTCAAATCACTCAATTCTTTGTCTCAGTGAACATAATAATATATTTAACATGCCGCCGTAGTTATTTACATTGCAAGCATTATTCTACTGCATCTGTAAACAGGCTCAACCCCCAGGCCTCAAATTTGTAAATGTTACTTCCTGGTGTTGATACCCCTGCAATGTTACCCTTGGCTGGACATGCTGAGTGGATGGGAGAGAATGTGAGGGACAAGGAGCCTCAGTCCAACAGCGAGCCAGGCCTGGATGTGGCCATTATGTAAGATGGTCTTATCAGGCTCTACCTCCTGCTGAGCCACAGCTAGCTTCCCTCTGCTCCCCCTTCCTGGTGCTTCCACAACATGGGCCTTCATTAGCAGGGCTAAATATCCCCGTTCTCTGCAATCTCTATCATTTCTTGCCTTGAGGCAATCCGATAATTACCTGTTCTCATTTCCCCTCCTTCTGGCCAGCAGGGAAGTGTTCTGACTTGCATTAGTTTGCATGAAATATTATCAGAATATTGCACATTTCTCCATCCTGCAGCCTCTGACACAGGAAATATAGAGTCACAGGAGCTGTGATTGACAGGTGTCTGTCTTTCATGTTCCTCTGAGAATAGCTGCTTTGTTCTGGAGTTACAGCAAGAATTTTGATGGAAGGAGGAATGAGTGCGTAATGTGTATTAAGGCTTTGTTGCTTTGTTTAACCTCCGTCTGCCATTATTTCCAGGCAGTATTGTTAGGCGTTACATCAGTCTTTGTTACCTACAGAGTAGGTGTAAAAGGAGTCACAGATTTTTTTAAATTGAAACGCATCAGTGAGTTTTCCCCATGCAAAAAAAACTATCAGCGTTATAATAGAGCATCTTCCTCTCTGTGAATCCTGTGATGGTTTTGCGAGAGAGACGGATGAGTACATGGCATACAATGCCCGGGAGGGGAAGACATCTTGAGTGGATATGGTCAGAAAGCCAGGAATTCCATCCAGCGGCACATATTCTGTCTCATAATATTCATATCTATCAGTAATAATTTCCAGCGGCTTTGGATCAGGAGATGGATGAGCTTCACCACTAAAAGCGAGAAGCTTCACTCAGCCTAACCTCTGCGGTCAGTACAAATCATGTATGACAGCTCTAATAAGCAAGAAACTGCATCTGATCTTGATATGATGCAGTATGTCCTTATTTTTTTTTTATATGAATGTCTGCTACTGAAGCACACCTATTCCTGCTTCAAATATTGCTGTTTTTAGAAGGTAATGTCATGCATGGTATTTGACAAAATGCATCTCTGTTTTATGGCAACGAAGCTATGAACATGACAGTTTTTGCCAGTGAAGAGATTGATTGGAGCCAATTTAAAAAATGTCTTTAAATGTCATTCACGAATGGGTATTGGAATTTAAAAGGAACTTGTGTGTTAAGCAGAGGATCCGTCTGATACGGAGTTGTTGTTGATGCATGAGCTTAAGCCCATTCAGTGTCTCCCCTCGCCTTGCTGTGGGAAGCAGTGATGATTTTGGACTTTGTGACGGTCACTCTAATCTCTAATGAAGGCTCGTCCCTGGCTCTGCTCAGCCCTCTGATAGCAGAGCAGTCGTAAACAGGCCTGTCAGGGGGATTGCAGCGCTAGCAGTCCAAATGGCAAAGAAAACCCCAGGGACCAAGCCATGCTAGCATTATGGTCTAATTCAGATGTAGCTCGGAAAAGACATATGAGAAAATTCTTCTTCTTTGGCTTCTTAGCTTACTGCGTGGATGAATCACAGTATACTGTACGTTTGGACTCACTTTTTCATTTTTTAGAATAAATATTACCCACATTAGTCCAAGTACATACGTTAATGTACATTCCTACAACAGTCAGTTGGTCAACATATCCTCCAGAATAATCTGAGTGTAAACTAAAACACCATCAGACTTATTTCAGCTGCGAATAAACCCTCATCTTATAAGATTGCATCACAAATTGACCATAAAATGTGTGTTTCTAAATTGAGTCACACCATGTTATAGCATATGCTTCTTTTAGTTTTACAACATTACCATACAATTGAAGACAATTTCATGTTTAACATTTAGTGCGAGATGTAAATGTGTGCTCAAATGATTCTGTGAAACTGATTACTGGTTGCTCTGTGTTCTGACACATCCTGTGCTCATGCAGCATGTGCGACAGCTGGTTAGTAATTAGAATAATCTTCTCCCTGGTAGTGATTTAGCTTTCATGACTGCAGCTTACCTCAAATTGAAAATAAATTTATAGATAAATGCCTTTGCTGTTCCAGCAAATTATACCGCTGTAACTCAAAGGAGCCAAGTTGTTTATTTTGGTAGTAAAAGAGCAATCAGAGAAAACAAACAAAGCTCTTTATGAGTGCTGTCAGATTAATAATGATGCTACCCAGCGGTGATGATACAAACGATTATTTTTCAGCACACTCTGCCTCACCACATCATGGTAATTATAGATACTATATCATTATTTTATCAAGTATTCACTACAGATTATCAGGATAATTAAAGCTTGCTCCAGGATTGCCAAGTTCACTGTGCCGCAAACTGTGAATTACTGTGCAGGTGAGAAACACACACACACACATTAGCAATGAATCAGTTTGGTGAGTCCATCTTCAATCTGTGTTTTAGTGAGCGTGTGTGGACATACACACAAACATCAGTTGACAGTGTTAAGATGAGGCTACACGTGTGATACATTGTTTTTCTCCCAGCTTCTGTTCTGGTGTATCTGGGCAAATCCCGTGGTGATGAGGCGTAGAATCTGTCATGGAGAAGACATAAGCCTTTCATATGCATAGTAGAGATAAGAGGCAGCCATTTTATCAGGCGAGCTGTCGCTCCAACATGCTTGCATGTTACGTGTCCCCGGGAGCGCCTCCGGAAACATGTCCCTTTTATGACACGGCCCATGCTCACCAAGAGGACGCCTGGTCTGTGCCGAGCTCTAACCTGACAATTATGCCAATTACACCAGGCAGCAATGTTGACAAACACACCGGGAGAATTGCTGCAGTTGATTGGTAGCTGTGTTCCGAAAGTCCCCCGCTGTGACCTCTTCTGTAATTTAACTGGCATGGAGGAGAACTGCAACGGGTTTTCTCGAAAATTCCCCAAGCTTTATGTTCTTTTGTAAGGGGGCGATGTTTGTGCCAACTGAACAAGCAGAGAAATGGATCTAGTGTGTCAAGAAGGCACACAGAAAGAGAGAGAGAGAGAGAGAGAGAGAGAGAGAGAGAGAGAGAGAGAGAGAGAGAGAGAGAGAGAGAGAGAGAGATCATTCTTCCCTCTAGTCACCACTGTATGCAATTTGTTTCGATTCATAAAGAGTGTTGTGTTTCCTGCCGGGCCAGGGCAACATGTAGAAAGCTGTTGTTGTGGATCATATTGCCTCTGAGGATTAGATCCCAAATACTGACCCGGCACCATTATCTGCTGCTTATGTAACCCTTAAAGAGCACTACTGTTGGCACCTGAGTATGAAGCTTAGCTGCCTGTGAAGTGAAGCAGGAGACACTGCCAATACGGAAGCATATTAACAATACAGTGGCTGCTCTTTGCTACGGCATGAAGTGTGTGTGCTCGGTTATACATAAAGGCTTTTTCAGCAGATTTTTTTGAGCAAGAACAGCATTGTACTGCATCAGCCTATTTGCAAAAATTCAGTTTTGATAAGCATGCATCTTTTCAAAGAAAAAAAGATGATGCCCCTTTTATTTTGGAGCACATTAACTTCCAAGCACAGCACATGATTTTTAACTTTCCGTCTCAAAAAAACAAGATTCTATTTGACGGGCATGAAATTGTCATTTCACACCAAATCAAGTGAATGTTAAATTAAAAATAAGATGCACATATGAAGTTTTTAGAACCAGATATTTTGCCACATTACTGGTTACTACAATAGTTCTTTTGTCTTCATTTTTCCCCCTGTTATACCGTAGCAGTTTTTAGCTGTGATTCAACACCTTGCAGGGAGCTTTAAAGGCAATAACAACCGTAGATTATAGTTTAACTCTGAGGTCAGGAACTATTCTATAACAGTTCACTTGAGCTCCGGTTTGGTCGTGTAAGCACAGGGCTGAGAGCAGCTGAGGTTGTGCCGTGAGCGTGGTTTGTATTTTGAGTTACCTTAGAGCTGAAGTCAGACCTGGTCAATGTGAAGTGTCATTGCCCACTGAGAGCACACTATACCTTTTGTAAAAGCACTATGATACACGATGGCAGCCAGCAAAGCAGCCAGGCTGCCTCTGTTGGCCTGGTCGAAGTAAACTGAGCTCAGTCCCCACATGTCCCCTTCACTTCTCTTACATAACATGCTGTTAAGCTGGAGTTAGCAAACATTAGAGGTCAGCTGGTTGTTGTAACAGTGGACATGTAGTCATTCACTGGAGCAGTATTTACAGTAGAAAAATGCAATAGCTGTGAAAGGCAAACAATGTTTGTTCCTCCTGCCATTTGTTGTAAGTTGAAAAATAAACTGATTGACTTTCTATTTAGTTAATTTTCTATACAATACTGAAAAAGCTCAAGATGGAGGGTGTGTTAAATGTAAAGTAAAACTGGTCTGACGTGACTTGTCCATGTCTCTATGCCACCGCCCACACCCAGCCCTTTGTTATGTTCTTTGTGTCTTTCTAGCCTCGAGGACATGATGTTTTCCTATTACCGTATCATGTTAGCGCAGTCTAACCAGTGCTGCCTGTTAGAAATGTCTAATGTCCCTTAACAATGACGGTGCAATGATTCACAGCTATGTTTGATGAAGAGAGGCTGGGGAATCCATTAGTGTCCATCTAAATTACATCAGCCAAACCACTGACACCAGCCTGCAGTCCACTGCCAGCTCATTGATTAAGAACTGTTTCCAATGGCCTTATGTAACTGGCTCTCTGCATTAGGCTAACACGGTTGCTGTTCTCCTGTTATTGGCAAGAAGGGCCATTGTAGAATACAGTTATATTTCTTTCTTGTCAGAGGGAAATGAAATAGCCGAAATGAAATAAAAGCTGCCAATATTAAACACCAGATGACTCACCTTCCTAAATGGGTATTGAATAATGTAGGAACAATTGTAGAGGGTAGGCGATGGAGCAGATTTGTACATGTTGGTGCTGTAGCGTGCTGCTGAAAAGGACTACATCATTCCGGAAAGTCTTAAAAAGACATCACATTGTCCAATTAATAACCACGAAAACAAACCTTCACTTCCGTGTGAGTTCTGAGATGTTTTCAAGGTGTCGGAACAAAAAGAAGAAAAAAAAACGCATTTGAAAACCAAATTTAGATTGCCGTTGGAAGTCTCCATCTTAATTCAGTCGACTCTCTTTAAATCCCCCCTTTGGTTGTGATAAAAGAAAAAGCAATGTCAATCAGGTGAACTAATGGGAATGTGCATTTTTGTAATTCACTCAAAGGGAATGGTAAATTGAAAGGAGTTTGCAACCTTTTAACACACTCACACACACCAGCGCTGACAGTCAAGCTCCATTATCTGACAGCTGGAGAGGTTAAAAATAACTGTGCTCGCAGCAAATTAGACGTATCATTTGGCTTCTAAGTGAGAGATGAATCTTTGTGTGGATGCTCCTGCCATGCCGTGACACAGGGGCAATATATCAGACTGTGTTTGCCTGTCTTTCTCATAAACTCCAAATGGAATTGTAAACAGATGAAGCAATTTTACACCAAATGTATTCTCTCTGAGTCGCTCCTATGCTACAGTGAGAAGCCTGGCTACCATAGACATCTACATTACTGCCCCATGCACTCTCAAGCCAAAGTACATAAATCATAATTTGGCCGCCTGCAGGGTTATTGCTATCGCTCAAAGCCAATCCTTGAAGTGTTTTATATGTGTGTTTTTTTTTTATCTGACGATAAATCTGCTGTTATTGCACATACGGGGGGAGGACTTTTCAAAATCCGGCTGCCTTGTATTTCTCAGATTCACACATGCTGCACAAGTTTAGGCATGCGCATACAAAACACATAAACACTCAAAGATGAGCTTTATGAATCTCGATTCTGTTTGTCACAGTCAAGTTTTCCGTGTCATTCAATAGCACCTTGCCTGCACTTATGCATGCATTTTATGTCAGGTGTCGGAAGGTGGGGTGTCGGTTCCCATTTAAGATGGTAAAAGAAGTGTGACTGGGGGATCCTTGTTACAGTAAGGTAAGTAAAGAGATTTCCATGGGAGGCTTAGGTGACAGCAGAGGTGTAGCGTTTCCTCTAAATACCTAACAACATCATTGTTAATTCATAGCTATTTAATCACTTACTAGTAAGTGCAGAAAGGATGATCTTTGTGTCATGTTGTCTCACGAGGTAATCTCTTGTATTTCCTTGCTTAAGACCCATGCTCTAAATGTGTCACCGACTGTGTGGAACCGCATTCACCCCCCGAGTTTTAAGATGAGTTTTAAGTCTGCATATTTACTGAGCTCAGTGTGGCCCTGACTCAGTCTGCTTGACATGATTTATCTCATCCTGCTTAACTGACAGGTATTGATGTGATACAAGGATAAATGCAGTAGATTGATGGAATTAAAGCCCACCCTATTGTTCCCATGCTGTGCATCACTGACACATGTGAGACTCTTGTCTCTCATTAAAGAAAATAAATGCTTCAGGCATCCTCCCTGCAAAAGCATCAAGTTTGTGTGTGTGTGTGTGTGTGTGTGTGTGTGTGTGTGTGTGTGTGTGTCTGTGTGTGGGAAGCTATCTCAGTTGTTTTCCCTCTCTATAATCTCTCCCTCCTTGTACAATGGATTTAGTCTGGCCTTGAATGGGAGAGAGTACAAATTGCAGCTGACTCTAAACAGCTGGGCATTCACCCTGTCGACGGAGCCCTGGACATATGATTACATTAAACAAAGGGGCCAAGACCATTGATTATCTAATCAACTTTCAATTATTGCTTGTGAAAAGGACAAGATCACAAGTACAAGTGTAGCCATGCTCCGTTATTGAAGTATGGTTGTGTTATACCCCTGGGCAATCCTCCTTGCTTCTTATGTGATGTATCTAAGCCACTGAAGAAAGCGAATCTAAATACGAGAGAGAGAGAGAGAGAGAGAGAGAGAGAGAGAGAGAGAGAGAGAGAG